>NC_137972.1:15130925-15790407 GCF_963924665.1 Micromys minutus | reverse complement strand
TGGGTAAAATCACTCAGGATGATATTCTCCTAGATGCAACCATATCTTAAGAGTTTGGTTAAGTCATTGTTTCTGATAGCTGAGTAGTATTCCACTATGTAAATGGACCACAATTTTTGTATCCATTCATCTACTGAAGGACATCTGGGTTTTTCCAGCTTCTGGCTATTATAAATAGAGCTGCTATGACTATTGTGGTACATGAAACTTTGTTGTATATTGGAGTGTCTCTGGGTTATATGCCCAGAAGTGGAATAGCTGGATCTTCAGGTCTACTATGCCCAATTTTCTAAGGAATCACCAGACTGATTTCCAGAGTGGTTGTATTAGTTTACAACCCCACCAAGAGTGGAGAAGTGTTCCTCTCTCTCCACAACCTCACCAGCATCGGCTGTCATCTGAGTTTTGGATCTTGGCCAATCTGACTGGTGTGAGGTGGAATTTCATGGTAGTTTTGATTGGCATTTACCTGATGGCTAAGGACGTCGAGCACTTCCTTAGATGTTTCTCAGCCATTCCATATTTTTCAACTGATAACGTTTTGTTTAGCTCTGTACCCCATCTTTTATTAGGGTTGTTTGATTCTCTGGTGTCTAGCTTTTTGAGTTCTTCGTATACTTTGGATATTAGGCATCTATCTGATGTGGAGTTGGTAAAAATCTTTTCCCATTCTGTTGGCTGCCGTTTTGTGTTCTTGACAATGTCCTTATAACCTTACAGAAACTTTGCAATCTCATTAAGTCCAATTTGTTAATATTTGACCTTAGAGCTTGAGCCATTGGTGTTTTATTCAGAAAATTTTCTCCTTTGCCTATGTTCTAAGGTTATCCCTACTTTCTCATCTAATAGTTTCAGTGCATCTGCTTAAAGTGGAGATCTGTGATCCACTTACACTTGAGCTTTGTACAAGGAGATAAGAAAGGGTCTATTTTCCTCTTCTGCATGCTGAGTGCCAGTTCGCCCAACACCATTTGTTGAATAAGCTGTCCTTTTTCCATTGAATGTTTACAGCTCCTTTGTCAAAGATCAGGTGACCATATACGTGAGGGTTCATTTCTGGACCTTCTATGCTATTCTATTGATCCACATGCCTATTTCTGTACCAGTACCATGCAGTTTTCAGCACAATTGCCTGGTAATATAGATTGAGGTCAGGGATAGTGATTTTCGTAGATATTTTCTTGTTGTTTAGGATGGATTTTGCTTTTCTAGGTCTTTTGTTATTCCAGATGAAATTACACATTGTTCTTTCCAATTCAATGAAAAACTGGGTTGGAATTTTGATGGGTATTGCATTGTATCTGTAGATTGCTTTTGGTAGGATGGCCATTTTTAAAATGTTGATCCTTCCAATCCATGAGCATGGAGATCTTTTTATTTTCTGAGATCGTCCTCCTTTTCCTTCTTTAGAGGTTTGAAGTTCTAGTCTTACAGGTCCTTCACTTGCTTAGTTAGAGTCACACAACAGTATTTCATAGTTTTTGTGATTATTGTGAACTGTATCTTTTCCCTAATTCCTTTCTGCACATGTTTGTCTTGTATATAGGAATGCTACTGATTTGTTTGAGTTAATTTCATATCCAGCTACTTTGCTGAACTAGTTTATTAGCTGTACGAGTTCTCTGGTAGTATTTGTGGGGTCACTTAAGTACAATGTCATGTCATCTGCAAAAGGTGATGTTTTTACTTCTTCCTTTCCGAATTGTATCCCCTTGATCTCCTATTGCTGTCTAATTGTTCCAGCAAGGACTTCCAGTACTATGTTGAATAGGTAGGGGGAGACTGGGCAGCCTTGTCACGTCCCTGATTTTAGTGGGATTGCTTCAAGTTTCTCGCCATTAAGTTTGATGTTGGCTGTTGGTTTGGTATATATTGCTTTTATTATGTTTAGGTATAGACCTTGGATTCTTATTCTTTCCAGGACTTTTAACATGAAGGGGTGTTGAATTTTGTCAAATGCTTTCTCAGCATCTAGTAAGATGATCATGTGATTTTGTTCTTTGAGTTTGTTTATATGGTGGACTACATGATGGATTTTCTCTATATTAAACCACTCCTGCATCCTAGGGATGAAGTCTACTTGGTCACAGTGAATGATTGTTTTGGTGTGTTCTTGGATTCGGTTTAAAAGGATTTTGTTGATTATTTTTGCATCAATATTCATAAGTGAGATTTGTTTGAAGTTCTCTTTCCTTGTAGGGTCTTTGTGGTATTTAGGAACTAGGGTTATTGTAGCCTCAAAAAATGAGTTAGATTGTATTCCATCTGATTCTATCTTGTAAAATAGTTCGGAGAGTATTGGTGTTATGTCTGCAACAAATGTCTTATAAAAATCTGCACTGAACCCATCTGGACCTGGGATTTTTTTTTTGGTTATAAGCTTTCAATGACTTTTTCTATTTCTTTAGGTGTTATGGGATTATTTAGATGGTTTACCTGGTCCTGGTTTAACTTTCGGATCTTTTATCTGTCTAGAAATTCAACCATTTCCTCCAGATTTTTCAACTTTGTGGAGTATAGGCTTTTGTAGTAGGACCTGATGATTTCTTGAATTTCCTCAATTTCAGTTGTTATGTCTTCACTTTCATTTCTGATTTTGAAAATTTGTATACCCTCTCTTTGCCCTCTATTTAGTCTGGCTAGGGGATTATCAACATTGTTGATTTTCTCAAAGATCCAGCTCTTGGTTTTGTTGATTCTTTCAATGGTTTTTTCTGTTTCTATTTGGTCTATTTCTGCCCTAAGTTTGATTATTTCTTGCTGTCTACTTCTCTTGGGTGTGTCTGCTTCCTTTTGTTTTTCAGCTTTTAGCTCTGCTGTCAAGTTGCTGATGTATGCCCTCTCCAGTCTCTTTATTGGAAGCGCTCAGAGCTATGAGTTTTCCTCTCAATACTGCTTTCATTGCATCCCATAGGTTTAGGTATGTTGTGTTTTTGTTTTCATTGAATTCTAGAAAATCCTCAATTTCTTTCTTTATTTCTTCTTTGACCCTGCTATCTTTTTTTTTTTTTTTTTTTTTTACTTAGTAAGCTGCAAGTTTAATGCATCATAACAAGATGTTTTTATACCAAAGCTCATAGGCATATACTAAGGTGCTCACTTTAAGTCTGGTGTTAAGTTACATGTCAATAAAAATTTTACACCTGATTTTTTTTCTTTTAAACAACTTTATATTACAAAACAAAGATAAATGTACAGATTTTAAACATTTTTTCTTAAAATTATACATTTTTGTCAGTACTTTTTTTCAGATTTTAATATAATTTTTACAAAAAACTATATGAATATATTTTTTAGTCAGTAGTGAATTTTTTTTCAATGTTTTATTGTATGCCTTGAAAACTTAATAGTTACAATGAGCTAAAGTACATGTAAAACAAAATGTAACATGGAAATAGTTAAAGTTTTCTTGTTTTGTAAATATTTTTTTGCTTTGTTTTGTTTTCTTTATTTCTTAGACTTCATACAGTCTGTGAGTTGTTTCTGGGGGAGTGCAAGCCTCTGGGGTTAGCATCTCATTATCAGTGACTGCATATTATGTCTGTTGTTTTGTGACTGGGTTATCTCACTCAGGATGATATTCTCTAGATGCAGCCATTTTCTTAAGAATTTGGTTAAGTCATTGTTTCTGGCGGCTGAGTAGTATTCCATTGTGTATATGTACCACAATTTTTGTATCCATTCATCTTCTGAAGGACATCTGGGTTCTTTCCAGCTTCTGGCTATTATAAATAGAGCTGCTATGAACATTGTGGTGCATATATCTTTGTTGTGTATTAAAGTGTCTCTGGGGTATATGCCCAGAAGTGGAATAGCTGGGTCTTCAGGTAGTACTATATCCAATTTTCTGAGGTATCGCCAGACAGATTTTCAGAGTGGTTGTATTAGCTTGCAACCCCACCAACAGTGGAGAAGTGTTCCTCTTTCTCCGCAGCTTCGCCAGCATCTGCTGTCATCTGAGTTTTGGATCTTGGCCAATCTGACTGGTGTGAGGTGGAATCTCAGGATTGCTTTGATTTGCATTTCCCTGATGTCTAAGGATGTTGAGCACTTCCTCAGATGTTTCTCGGCCATTCGGTGTTCCTCAACTAAAACGTTTTCTTTAGCTCTGTACCCCATTTTTTAATAAGGTTATTTGATTCTCTGGTGTCTAGCTTTTTGAGTTTCTTGTACACCTTGGATATTAGGCCTCTATCTGATGTGGTGTTGGTAAAGATCTTTTCCCATTCTGTTGGTTGCCGTTTTTTTTTTTTTTTTTTTTTTTTTGACAATGTCCTTAGCCTTACAGAAACTTTGCAATCTCATTAAGTCCCATTTGTTAATCTTTGACCTTAGTGCTTGAACCATTGGTGTTTTGTTCAGGAAATTTTCTCCTGTGCCTATGTGTTCTAAGGTTTTCCCTACTTTCTCATCTAATAGTTCCAGTGTATCTGGTTTAATGTGGACATCTTTGATCCACTTACACTTGAGCATTGTACAAGGAGATAAGAAAGGGTCTATTTTCATTCTTTTGCATGCTGAGTGCCAGTTGGACCAGCACCATTTGTTAAATAGTCTGTCCTTTTTCCATTGAATGTTTACTGATCCTTTGTCAAAATTCAGGTGACCATATACATGAGGGCTCATTTCTGGATCTTCTATTCTATTCTATTGATCCACATGCCTATTTCTGTACCAGTGTCATGCAGTTTTCAGCACAATTGCCTTGTAATATAGCTTGAGGTCAGGGATAGTGATTCCTGCAGATGTTTTTTTGTTGTTGAGGATGAATTTCGCTATTCTAGGTCTTTTGTTATTCCATATGAAATTGCACATTGTTCTTTCTAATTCCTTGAAGAACTTGGTTGGGATTGTGATGGAGATTGCATTGAATCTGTAGATTGCTTTTGGTAGGATGGCCATCTTTAAGATGTTGATTTTTCCAATCGATGAGCAAGGGAGATCTTTCCATTTTCTGAGGTCCTCCTCAATTTCTTTCTTTAGACGTTTGAGGTTCTTGCCATACAGGTCCTTCACTTGCTTAGTTAGAGTCACACCAAGGTATTTCATAGTTTTTGTGACGATTGTGAAGGGTACCTTTTCCCTAATTTCTTTCTCCACATGTTGTCCTTTGAGTATAGGAAGGCTACTGATTTGTTTGAGTTAATTTTGTATCCAGCCACTTTGTTGAACTTGTTTATCAGCTGTAGGAGTTCTCTGGTGGAATTTTTGGGGTCACTCAAGTACACTATCATGTCATCGGCAAAGAGTGATGTTTTTATCTCTTCCTTTCCGATTTGTATCCCCTTGATTTCCTTTTGCTGTCTAATTGCTCCAGCCAGGACTTACAGTACTATGTTGATAGGTAGGGGGAGAGTGGGCAGCCTTGTCGAGTCCCTGATTTTAGTGGGATTGCTTCAAGTTCCTTGCCATTAAGTTTGATATTGGCTTTTGGTTTGCTGTATGTTGCTTTTATTATGTTTAAGTATGGGCCTTGGATTCCTGTTCTTTCCAGGACTTTTAACATGAGGTGGTGTTGGATTTTGTTGAATGCTTTCTCAACGTCTAGTGAGATGACCATGTGATTTTGGTCTTTTAGTTAGTTTATATGGTGGATTACATTGATAGATGTCCTTATGTTAAACCATCCCTTCATCCCAGGGATGAAGCCTACTTGGTCATGATGAATGATTGTTTTGATGTGTTCTTGGATTCGGTTTGCAAGGATTTTGTTGAGTATTTTTGCATCAATGTTCATTAGTGAGATTCGTCTGAAGTTCCCTTTTCTTGTAGGGTCTTTGTGTGGTTTAGGAACGAGGGTTATTGTGGCCTCAAAAAATGAGTTGGGTAATATTCCATCTGATTCTATCTTTTGAAATAGTTTGGCGAGTATTGGTGTTATATCCCCAATAAATGTCTGATAAAATTCTGCACTGAACCTGTCTGGACCTGGGCTTTGTTTGGTTGGGAGGCTTTTGATGATTTATTCTATTTCTTTAGGTGTTATAGCGTTATTTAGATGATTTACTTGGTCCTGGTTTAACTTTGTGACCTTGTATCTGTCTAGGAATTCGTCCATTTCCTCCAGATTTTCCAATTTTGTGGAGTATAAGTTTTTGTAGTAGGATCTGATGATTTCTTGAATTTCCTCAGTTTCTGTTATTATTTCTCCACTTTCCTTTCTGATTTTGTTAATGTGGATACTCTCACGTTGCCCTCTAGTTAGTCTGGCTAGGGGTTTACCAATCGTGTTGATTTTCTCGAAGAACCAACTCTTTGTTATGTTGATTTTTTTCAATGGTTCTTTTTTATTCTATTTGGTCTATTTCTGCCCTAATTTTGATTATTTCTTGCTGTCTACTCTTTTTGGGTATATCTGCTACCTATTGTTCTAGGGCTTTTAGCTGTGCTGTCAGGTTGCTGATGTGAGCTCTCTCCAGTTTCTTTTTGGAAGCACTTAGGACTATGAGTTTTCCTCTCAATACTGCTTTCATTGCATCCCATAGGTTTGGGTATGTTGTGTTTTAGTTTTCGTTGAATTCTAGAAAATCCTTAATTTCTTTCTTTATTTCTTCTTTGATCCTGCTATCCTTTAACAGAGCGTTGTTTAGTTTCCATGTGTATGTGGGCTTTTTGTTGTCTTTGTTGTTGTTAAAGACCAGCCATAGACCATGGTGATCTGAGAGGATGCATGGGAGTATTTCAATCTACTTATATCGATGGAGGCTCGTTCTGTGTCCAATTATGTGGTCAGTTTTCGAGAAGGTGCCATGGGGTGGTGAGAAGAAGTTGTATTCTTTTACTTTAGGATAGTATGTTCTGTATATATCTATTAATTCTAGTTGTTTCAAAGTCTCTGCTAGTTTGGTAGTGTCCTTTTTCAGTTTCTGTTTCCCTGATTTGTCCATTGGTGAGAGTGGGGTAGTAAAGTCTCCCACTATTATTGTGTGGGTTGAAATGTATTTTTTGAGCTTTAGTAGGGTTTCCTTTATGAATGTTGGTGATTTTTTATTTGGAGCATATATGTTAAGGATTGAGAGTTCCTCCTGACAGATTTCCCCGGTAATGAGTAAAAAGTGTACTTCCTTATCTTTTTTGACAACTTTTGTTTGGAAATTTACTTTATTCGATATTAGAATAGCCACTCCAGCTTGCTTCTTGGAGCTGTTTGCTTGGAAGTTTTTTTGCCACCCTTTAACTCTGAGATAGTGTCTGTCTTTGTCTCTGAGATGAGTTTCCTTTATGCAGCAAAAGGCTGAATTTTGTTTATGTATTTAGTCTGATAGTCTATGTCTCTTTATTGGGGAGTTGAGACCATTTATGTTAATAGATATCAAGGAATAGTTGTTTCTGTTTTCCTGCCATTATTGCTTTTTTGGGTTGAGTTGTGTCTGTGTTTTTTTCTTCTTTTAGTTTTCTTGTTTAGGAGTTTTCTTGATTTTACTAGGCTGCATTTTCCCTCATTGTATTGGGTTTTCCACCTATAATTTGTTGTAGTGCTGTGTTTGTGGTCAGATATTTTGTAAAGTTTAGATTTGTCCTGAAATATCTTCATCTCTCCATCTTTGGTGATTGATAGTTTTGATGGGTATAGCAGCTTAGGCTGGCACTTGTGCTCTCTTAGGGTCTGCATGATGTCTGTCCAGGCTCTTCTAGCTTTCATAGTCTTTGTTGAGAAATCGGGTGTGATTCTGATTGGTCTGCCTTTATATGTTACCTGACCTTTTTCCCTTAGTGGTTTTAGTATTCTTTCTTTTCTTTGGGCACTTTGTGTTTGGACTATTATTTGTCAGGAGAAATTTCTTTTCTGGTCCAACCTATTTGGAGTTCTGAAGACTTCTTTTATGCTCCTGGTCATCTCATTCTTAAAGGTAGTTAAGTTTTCTTATACAATTTTTTTAAAGATATTTACTGTGCCTTTAGTTGATATTCTTCTCCCTCTTCTATTTCTATTATCATTAGGTTTGATGTTCTCATTGTGTCCTGGATCTCCTGGACATTTTGGATTAGGAGCTTTTTCATTTTTGCATCTTATCTGAATGTTTTGTTTTTGTTTTCAATGTTTTCTTCGGCCCCCGAGATTCTCTCTTCTATCTCTTGTATTCTATTGGAAATGCTTTTATCTGTGACTCCTGATTTCTTTTTTAGGTGTTCTACCTCTAGGGTTATCACTTTTAGTGTTTTCTTTATTGTGTCGATTTCCGTTTTAAATTCCTTCCTCCATTCCTTCATCTCTTTGGTTCTGTTTTCTTCTAGTTCTTTGAGTTCATTGATTGATTTTTTTGTTTCCTCTTTAATAGCTTCTAATTCTTTATGCTTTTCCCCCCATTTTTGTTTTAGGATCTCTATCATCGTCTTAGATATTATTTTAGGTCTGTGTCTTTTTTTTTTCTGGACTGTTTTTCATTCCGCTGTTTGCTGTGATGGGAAAGCTGGGTACTCTGTTGCCAGGTTCTCCTGGTTTCTTTGGGATATGCTCTTTTGCTTTCCTCTTGCCAGCTTGTTGTCAGTGATATGTTCTTGCCTTTCCCTTGTACCTGGTCTGTGTCCCTGGATCTCTGCTGGTCCAGGTATCGGATGGTCTGAGCCCTGTTCTGCTCTCCAAAGCCGCCAGATGGGAACAGAGGTCCCAATGCTGGGTTCCTGGTCCCTGGATGAGGCAGGGCAGGGGTGTCTATTTTGTGCACACTCAGTAGAGATCTCTCTGCTCCCTGTCTGCTCAGATCTCCTTCTCAACAGGCCTTAACCTTTGGGAACTGCTCTGTGTATACCCTTATTAACTATCTGCAACACAGCACCAAGGAAAAAGAACCAGTGGGTATCCTTTTGACCTCAGATTAATAACAAACCACACCCAAATTCAGGTGTATTCACACATAGATATAGATTGATATTAAGGTGAAACTTGACCACATATCAGAGAGGTAGACACACAGATTAATAGAAAAAAAAATCCACATTAAGTTGAAGAAAACAGACCTATATACTGGTGGCCATAATTGGCCATAGTTAAATATGAATATAATTATTTTGTTCAGATTTACACATTAAAATAACAGTAAACAACAATGTCTTTTCATTATTATCTCTTAAATTCAGTGGACTCAATTCCCCAATCAAGAGCCACAGACTAACATATTAGATAAGTAAACAGGATCCAGCAATTGGTTGCTTACAGCAAACTCATCTCAGTGACAAGGAGAGACACTACCTCACTGTAAAATACTGGGAAAAAAAACTCCAAGCAAGAGGACCCAAGAATCAAGCTGGAATAGCCACCAGATATCAAATCAAATAAATTTCCAACCAAATGTCATAAAAAAAGATAAGAAAAGACATCTTTTTACTTGTCAGAGGAAAAATCTATCAAGGTAACCTGTATAAAGGATAGAACCCTGAATAGGGCCATCTCTGGATGGATGGCTTTGCCTTCAGTCTCTGTTCCATATTGTCTGTGTATTTCTTCCTGTGAATATTTTCTTCCCACTTCTAAGCAGGACTGAACCATTCACTCTTTGGTCTTCCAACTTCTTGAGCTTCATGTGTTCACTTTATCTTTGATTTTCCAAGATTTTTGGTTAATATCCACTTAACAGTGAGTGCATTCCTTGTGTGTTCTTTTGTGATTGCGTTCCCTTACTTGGGATCAGTACCAGGATATGGGTCACCCACATACTGACTTAACTTTTATATAAGTTAGAAAAAGCAGAGGGAGTGTCATGCCCACCTGTGAGTGTGTATGTATCATTTTGAGGAAAAGTCATCCTTTCCCTATGTAAATTCTTAATATCTATCTGCTTATACCTTTTGCCTGACCTTCTTCAATGTCATAAAAGTGTGAAAGATATTAATACATAATAAAAATATCAACATGGAGATATGTGATCAAAGACCTACTAGCAAATATTAGTATTCATTGTAGTGGCTCACTGACATTCTTACAAATAGGTGTTTAAAAATCTGATTGAGGATAAATGGATTCCTTTGGACTTGAGCTTTATGCAGGAAAATATATATGGATTCATGAGGCTTCTACAGGCAAACCACAAGTTAAACCTGTATCATTTATTCAAGATACTTTTTACCCCATTGTGTGTTGTTGGGTCTTTTGTTAAAGATTAAGGGTACATAAGTGTGTGGGACAATAGACTTCAAGCCACCAGCCAAAGAGCGTGGATGGGCCAGTCTTAGGTCAATGACACATTTGAAGCAGTGGACAGATTGCCTTGCTGGGCCACAGTGAATGATGAACATAGTCCTTTATATAAGTAAAACCCCAGAGAAAAAGATGCCAGAGGGTGGGTGTTCCACCCTCTCAGTGAGTAGAAGTGATGGAATGGGAAACACTGGGAGAGAGATCAGCATCCATAATGTAAATATGTAAACAATTAATTTTAAAAATTCATATTCATAGCCAGCAAGTGCTGACTCTTAAATAGACATTGTAATACAACTCTCAAAATGCTTTTTCTAAACATATCATTACTGTTTAAAGAATAAGGGACACTCTGAGTGGTATGTGGACATTCTTTCCCAAAAGAAACAGATTTCCCTCAAATAAACAATCTCATCAATCTCCCAGTATCTAATGCTGTCATTTTTCACTTTCTCTTGTTTTCCTTTACTGATATAAATGCAAATTATTTCCAAATATGTCACTACAAGTATTTTGTGTAATCTCTGTATAAAAGGTTTTACAATTTTTAAAAAATAATTTGCAATTAATAATCAAAAAATATTAGATGACACAGGCAAGTGTGTAGATCCTGAGAACTGCAGCTTCTGCTACCATCGCCAACTCTTCTGAAAGCTTTGTTCTATGACTGAGAGATCTTATGGGAGGAGTAAGAGATATAGCATTAACAGCATTATGATCCACATCATCAACCTGCTAACATTCAAACAAATGTGAGGATGAAAAAGAAATACCTCAAGATTATTTCTTACTAATGTTTTTTGTCTTACCAGAATCATAAAGGATATGTGTTTGTATATGATTGTGTGTGTGTGCATGTGTGTATATGAGTACACATCAGATATACATTTGTATGAAATTATAGATATGCATTATATATTGTATACATATAAAATACATATTTCTGTAAGAAATATAAAGAATATATAAAATATGTATATGTGTACACACTTTATATACACACTTTAGGATATATATTGAATTAATATTTATGGAAAAATTCTACTATGAAATATAAATTTATTTGTAAATTTTAAATTTTTTTTTTGAGTTATTTATTTATTTATTTTTTTTAAACGATTTTATTTTTCAAAACAAAGATAGATGTAAAGATTTTAAACATTTTTTGCTTAAAATTATACATTTTTGTCAGTACTGTTTTTTCAGACATTAAAATAAATTTTACATAAAACCATGTGAATATGTTTTTTAGTCGGTACTTGATTTTTTTCAAGGGCTTGACAGTATGCATTGAAAACGTACTAGTTGCAATAAGCGTAAAGTACATGCAAAACAAAACGCAACATGGAAATAGTCAAAGTCTTCTTGTTTTGTGAATATATGTATGGTTTTTGTTTTCTTTATTTCTTGGACTTCATACAGTCTGTGAGTTGTTTCTGGGGAAGTGCAAGCCTCTGGGGTTAGCATCCCACTATCAGTGACTGCATATTATGTCTGTTCTTTTGTGACTGGGTTATCTCACTCAGGATGATCTTCTCTAGATGCAGCCATTTTCTTAAGAATTTGGTTAAGTCATTGTTTCTGGTGGCTGAGTAGTATTCCATTGAGTATATGTACCACAATTTTTGTATCCATTCGTCTTCTGAAGGACATCTGGGTTCCTTCCAGCTTCTGGCTATTATAAATAGAGCCGCTATGAACATTGTGGTGCATATATCTTTGTTGTGTATTAAAGTGTCTCTGGGGTATATGCCCAGAAGTGGAATAGCTGGGTCTTCAGGTAGTACTATATCCAATTTTCTGAGGTATCGCCAGACCGATTTCCAGAGTGGTTGTATTAGCTTGCAACCCCACCAACAGTGGAGAAGTATTCCTATTTCTCCGCAGCCTCGCCAGCATCTGCTGTCATCTGAGTTTTGGATCTTGGCCAATCTGACTGGAGTGAGGTGGAATCTTATGGTTGTTTTGATTTGCATTTCCCTGATGGCTAAGGATGTCGAGCACTTCCTCAGATGTTTTTCGGCCATTCGGAGTTCCTCAACTGAAAAAGATTTGTTTAGCTCTGTACCCCATTTTTTAATAGGGTTATTTGATTCTCTGGTGTCGAGCTTTTTGAGTTCCTTGTACACCTTAGATATTAGGCCTCTATCTGATGTGGTGTTGGTAAAGATCTTTTCCCATTCTGTTGGTTGCCGTTTTGTTTTCTTGACAATGTCCTTAGCCTTACAGAAACTTTGCAATCTCATTAAGTCCCATTTGTTAATCTTTGACCTTAGAGCTTGAGCCATTGGTGTTTTGTTTAGGAAATTTTCTCCTGTGCCTATGTGTTCTAAGGTTTTCCCTACTTTCTCATCTAATAATTCCAGTGTATCAGGTTTAATGTGGAGATCTTTAATCCACTTACACTTGAGCTTTGTACAAGGAGATAAGAACGGGTCTATTTTCATTCTTTTGCATGTTGAGTGCCAGTTGGACCAGCACCATTTGTTGAATAGGCTGTCCTTTTTCCTTGAATGTTTACTGCTCCTTTGTCAAAAATCAGGTGACCATATACATGAGGGCTCATTTCTGAATCTTCTATTCTATTCCATTGATCCACTTGCCTATTTCTGTACCAGTACCATGCAGTTTTCAGCACAATTGCCTTGTAATATAGCTTGAGGTCAGGGATAGTGATTCCCGCTGATGTTTTTTTGTTGTTGAGGATGGTTTTCGCTATTCTAGGTCTTTTGTTATTCCAGATGAAATTGCACATTGATCATTCCAATTCCATGAAGAACTGGGTTGGAATTTTGATGGGGATTGCATTGAATCTGTAGATTGCTTTTGGTAGGATGGCCATTTTTAAGATGTTGATCTTTCCAATCCATGAGCATGGGAGATCTTTCCATTTTCTGAGATCCTCCTCAATTTCTTTCTTCAGAGGTTTGAAATTCTTGTCATACAGGTCCTTCACTTCCTTAGTTAGAGTCACACCAAGGTATTTCATAGCTTTTGTAACTATTGTGAAGGGTACCTTTTCCCCAATTTCTTTCTCCACATGTTTGTTTTTTGAGTATAGGAATGCTACTGATTTGTTTGAGTTAATTTTGTATCCGGCCACTTTGCTGAACTTGTTTATCAGCTGTAGGAGTTCTCTGGTGGAATTTTTGGGGTCACTCAAGTACACTATCATGTCATCGGCAAAGAGTGATGTTTTTATCTCTTCCTTTCCGATTTGTATCCCCTTGATCTCCTTTTGCTGTCTAATTGCTCCAGCCAGGACTTCCAGTACTATGTTGAATAGGTAGGGAGAGAGTGGGCAGCCTTGTCGAGTCCCTGATTTTAGTGGGATTGCTTCAAGTTTCTCGCCATTAAGTTTGATGTTGGCTGTTGGTTTGCTGTATATTGCTTTTATTATGTTTAAGTATGGGCCTTGGATTCCTGTTCTTTCCAGGACTTTTAACATGAAGGGGTGTTGGATTTTGTAGAATGCTTTCTCAGCGTCTAGTGAGATGACCATGTGATTTTGGTCTTTAAGTTTGTTTATATGGTGGATTACATTGATGGATTTCCTTATGTTAAACCATCCCTGCATCCCAGGGATGAAGCCTACTTGGTCATGATGAATGATGGTTTTGATGTGTTCTTGGATTCGGTTTGCAAGGATTTTGTTGAGTATTTTTGCATCAATGTTCATAAGTGAGATTGGTCTGAAGTTCTCTTTCCTTGTAGGGTCTTTGTGTGGCTTAGGTACGAGGGTTATTGTAGCCTCAAAAAATGAGTTGGGTAATATTCCATCTGATTCTATCTTTTGGAATAGCTTGGTGAATATTGGTGTTATATCCCCAATAAATGTCTGATAAAATTCTGCACTGAACCCGTCTGGACCTGGGCTTTTTTTGGTTGGGAGGCTTTTGATGACTTCTTCTATTTCTTTAGGTGTTATAGGGTTATTTAGATGGTTTACTTGGTCCTGGTTCAACTTTGGTACCTTGTATCTGTCTAGGAATTCGTCCATTTCCTCCAGATTTTCCAATTTTGTGGAGTATATGTTTTTGTAGTAGGATCTGATGATTTCTTGAATTTCCTTAGTTTCAGTTGTTATGTCACCACTTTCCTTTCTGATTTTGTTAATTTGGATACTCTCTCTTTGCCCTTTAGTTAGTCTGGCTAGGGGTTTATCAATCTTGTTGATTTTCTCAAAGAACCAACTTTTTGTTTTGTTGATTTTTTCAATGGTTTTTTTTGTTTCTATTTGGTCTATTTCTGCCCTAATTTTGATTATTTCTTGCCGTCTACTCTTTTTGGGTAAATCTGCTTCCTTTTGTTCTAGGGCTTTTAGCTGTGCTGTCAGGTTGCTGATGTGAGCTCTCTCCAGTTTCTACTTGGAAGCACTTAGAGCAATGAGTTTTCCTCTCAATACTGCTTTCATTGCATCCCATAGGTTTGGGTATGTTGTGTTTTCGTTTTCGTTGAATTCTAGAAAATCTTTAATTTCTTTCTTTATTTCTTCTTTGACCCTGCTATCCTTTAGCAGAGTGTTGTTTATTTTCCATGTGTATGTGGGCATTTTGTTGTCTTTGTTGTTGTTAAAGACCAGCCATAGACCATGGTGATCTGAGAGGATGCATGGGAGTATTTCAATCTTCTTATATCGATGAAGGCTCGTTCTGTGTCCAATTATGTGGTCAATTTTCGAGAAGGTGCCATGGGGTGGTGAGAAGAAGGTGTATTCTTTTACTTTAGGATAGTATGTTCTGTATATATCTATTAATTCTAGTTGGTTCAAAGTCTCTGCTAGTTTTGCAGTGTCCTTGTTCAGTTTTTGTTTCCCTGATCTGTCCGTTGGTGAGAGTGGGGTGTTAAAGTCTCCCACTATTATTGTGTGGGGTGAAATGTATTTTTTGAGTTTTGGTAGAGTTTCTTTTATGAATGTGGGTGATTTTTTATTTGGAGCATATATGTTAAGGATTGAGAGTTCCTCCTGACAGATTTCCCTGGTAATGAGTAAAAAGTGTCCTTCTTTATCTTTTTTGATAACTTTTGGTTGGAAATTTACTTTATTCGATATTAGAATAGCCACTCCAGCTTTCTTCTTGGAGCTGTTTGCTTGGAAGTTTTTTTCCCACCCTTTTACTGTGAGATAGTGTCTGTCTCTGTCTCTGAGATGAGTTTCCTGTATGCAGCAAAAGGCTGGATTTTGTTTATGTATCCAGTCTGATAGTCTGTGTCTCTTTATTGGGGAGTTGAGCCCATTTATGTTAATAGATATCAAGGAATAATTGTTTCTGTATCCTGCCATTTTTGCTTTTTTGGGTTGAGTTGTGTCCGTGTTTTTTTTCTTTTTTTAGTTTTCTTGTTTAGGAGTTTTCTTGTTTTTACTAGGCTGTATTTTCCCTCCTTGTATTGGGTTTTCCACCTGTAATTCGTTGTAGTGCTGGGTTTGTGGTCATATATTGTGTGAATTTTGATTTGTCTTGAAATATCTTTGTCTCTCCATCGATGGTGATTGATAGTTTTGCTCGGTGTAGCAGCTTGGGCTGGCACTTGTGCTCTCTTAAGGAGTGCATGATGTCTGTCCAGGCTCTTCTAGCTTTCATAGTCTCTGCTGAGAAACCGGGTGTGAGTCTGATTGGTCTGCCTTTATAAGTTACCTGACCTTTTTCCCTTACTGCTTTTAGTATTCTTTCTTTACTTTGGGCACTTGATGTTTTTACTATTATGTGTCGGGAGGTATTTCTTTTCTGGTCCAACCTATTTGGAGTTCTGAAGGCTTCTTTTATGCTCGTGGTCATCTCATTCTTGAGGGTAGGGAAGTTTTCTTCTATGATTTTGTTGAAGATATTTACTGTGCCTCTTAGTTGATACTCTTCTCCCTCTTCTATTCCTATTATCCTTAGGTTCGGTCTTCTCATTGTGTCTTGTATTTCCTGGACATTTTGGGTTAGGAGCTTTTTGTTTTTTGCATCTTCTCTGGCTGTTTTGTCTATGTTTGCAATATTGTCTTCTGCCCCCGAGATTCTCTCCTCGATCTTTTGTAATCTGTTGGAAATGCTTGCTTCTGTGACTCCTGATTTCTTTTTTTGGTGTTCTGACTCTAGGGTTATCTCTTTTACCCCTTTTTTTATTGTGTCAATTTCTGTTTTAATTTCCCTCTTCCATTCCTTTATTTCCTTGGTTCTGTTTTCGTCTCGTTCTTTGAGTTCTTTGAGTGTTTTTCTTGTTTCTTCTTTAAAAGCTTCTGAATCTTTTTGCTTTTCCTCCCTTTCTTGTTTAAGTAACTCTATCAGCGTCTTGAGGCATGTTTTCAGGTCTGTGTCTTCTTTCTCTGGAGTGTTTGGAATTCCTATGTTTGCTACTATCGGAGAGCTGGGTTCTGGTGTTGCTAGATTGTCTTGGTTTCCTTGGGATATACTCTTTCTCTTTCCTCTTGCCATTTTGTTGTCAGTGATATGTTCTTGCCTTTCCCTTGTATCTGGTCTGTGTCCCTGGTACACTTTCCGTGTGCACTCCTCAGAGATCTCTCTACTCCCCAGCAGCCCAGGTTCCGGGTGGCAGCTGGGCCAGGCTCTGCTCTGCCTACTGAAGTCACCTCCGGGTGGGAACAGATGTTCCTAAGATTTGTTCCTGGTCACAGTAGCTCAGCCTGTACGAGCTGCCTTTCCGGCTGGTGGTTGGGCCAGGCTCTGCTCTGCGACTTGAAGTCGTCTCCGGGTGGGAACAGAAGTTCCTAAGATCTGTTCACGGTTACTTGATCGGGGAGGACAGGGCAGGTCAGGGCAGGGGGTTCCCTTTCCGTGTGCACTCCGCAGAGATCCCTCTGCTCCCCCGCAGCCTAGGTCTCCCACTCACCAGTTGCTCAGCCTGTACGAGCCGCCTTTCTGGCTGGAGCCGCCTTTCCTTAAATTTTTAGTATTAATTTATATTTCCTAAGCTCTGTTTTAAGAGATTAACTGTATGAAATATATGATTATATTTCTCAATCTAGTCAAAAAAATTCCTGCAATGTTTATCCACACATGATTACTCATTTTGATAATAACAGTCACTTCAGAGACTAAGGGAAAGCAGAATCTTGTAATGTTAAAGAAGACTGTTTTCTGAGTAAAGGAATAGATTATATTTCAATGAGAGAGATCTTGACTATATAGAGACCTAAGTGTTAATGGGTTATATTTATTTCCATTTTTTTTCTCAACTCAGACAATTGGCTTTAAGCTATCACCTCCGGCAGAAGACCTCAATGTCCAGGAACATGACAATAAATACTCCACAAGTGAAACAGACTGAAGAAAACATTATGATTGGGAGATATATGAATATATGTCATCTGGGCTGGGAATCACCTCATTATTTAGTTGTTTCTTACCCAGAAATGCAAACAATCTGGAGCAGGCTGGCACTCACCATGATATTTTAGATAAACTAATCCTAAGTTAGTAGTCCATCAAAATTGTACTACTGTCAGGATTTGGCTCCTACAAATAACATTAGGAATTATATTATTCTTCTAGAGAGTTTTACATAGTTCCATATAAAAATGCCTGCATTGAAATTTCTTTATTTCTTTCTTCTTTGACCCTGCTATCTTTTAATAGAGCATTGTTTAGTTTCCATGTGTATATGGGCTTTTTATTGTCTTTGTTGTTATTAAAGAACAGCCTTAGACCATGGTGATCTGAAAGGATGCATGCGAGTATTTCAATCTTCTTATATCGATTGAGGCTTGTTCTGTGTCCAATTATGTGGTCAGTTTTTTAGAAGGTCCCATGAGGTACTGAGAAGAAGGTATACTCTTTTGTTTTAGGATGGTATGTTCTGTAGATATCTATTAATTCCAGTTGGTTCATAACCTCTGCTCGTTTTACAGTGTCCTTGTTCCGTTTTTGTGTCCATGATCTGTTCATTGGTGACAGTGGGATATTGAGGTCTCTCCCACTATTATTGTGTAGGGTGAAATGTATTTTTTGAGCCTTAGTAGAGTTTCTTTTATGAATATCAGTGCTTTTGTATTTGGAGCATATATGTTAAGGATTGAGAGTTCCTCCTGACAAATTTCTCCTGTAATGAGTAAAAAGTGTCCTTCCTTATCTTTTTTTGACAACTTTTGGTTGAAAATCTACTTCATTCGATTTTAGAATAGCCACTCCAGCTTGCTTCTTGGGGCCATTTTCTTTAAGTTTTTTTCCCCAAACATTTACTCTTAGATGGGGTCTGCCTTTGTCTCTGATATGAGTTTCCTGTATGCATCAAAATGCTAGGTTTTGTTTATGTATCCAGTCTGATAGCCTATATATTTTTATTGGGGAATTGAGTCCATTTATGTTAACAGATATCAAGGAATAGTGGTTGCTGTTTCCTGCTATTTTTGCTTTTGGTGTTTGAATTGTGCCTGTATGTCTTTCTTCTTTTGGTTTTCTTGCTTAGGAGGTTTTTTTTTTTATTATTCTTATTAGGATGTAGTTCCCCTCATTGAATTGGGGTTTCCACCTATAATTTGTTGTAGTGTTGTCTTTGTGGTCAGATATTGTGTAAATTTAGTTTTGTCTTGGAATATCTTAGTCTCTCCATCTATGGTGATTGAGGGTTTTCCTGGGTATAGCAGCTTGGGCTGGTACCTGTGCTCTCTTAGGGTCTGCATGATGTCTGTCCAGGCTCTTCTAATTTTCATAGTCTCTGTTGAGAAACCGGGTGTGATTCTTACTGGTCTGCCTTTATATGTTACATGGCTTTTTACCTTACTCCTTTTAATGCTTTTTCTTTGCTTTGGGCACTAGGCATTTTGACTATTATGTGTCAGGAAAATATCTTTTCTGGTCCAACCTATTTGGAGTTCGGTAGGTTTGTTTTATGCTCATGGTCATCTAATTCTTTAGGGTAGGAAAGTTTTCTTTTACAATTTTGTTGAAGATATTTACTGTGCCTCTTAGTTGATATTATTTGCTCTCTTCTATTTCTATTATCCTTTTATGTTCTTATTGTGTCCTGGATCTCCTGGACATTTTGGGTTAGGAGCTTTTTCGTTTTTGAATCTTCTCTGACTGTTTTGACTATGTTTTCAATGTTGTCTTCAGCCCCCAAGATTCTCTCTTCCATCTCTTCTAGTCTGTTGGAAATGCTTGCTTCTGTGACTCCTGATTTATTTTTTAGGTTTTATACCTCTAGGGTTATCTCTTTTAGTGTTTTCTTTATTGTTTCCATTTTCATTTTAAATTCTTTCTTCCATTTCTTCATCTATTTGGTTCTGTTTTCCTCTAGTTCTTTGAGTTGAGTATTTTTCCTGTTTCCTCTTTAATAGCTTCTAATTCTTTATGCTTTTCCTCTCATTTTTGTTTAAGGATCTCTGTCATCATATTGAGATATGATTTCAGGTTTGTATCTTCTTTTTCTGGAGTGTTTGGCATTCCTCTGTTTGCTGTTATGGGAGAGCTGGGTTTTGGTATTGCCAGGTTGTCTTGGCTTCCTTCGTGTACATTCTTTCGCTTTCCTCTTGTCATCTTGTTTACTGTGATTATATGTGGTCTTGTTGTCATTGATTGCTTCTTGCCTCTCCATTGTACCTGGCCTATGTCCCTGGATCTCCTGATCCCCAGCTACTAAGAATGCCTTCTCACCAGGCCTGTGTCTCTGAATCTCTGCTGTTCCTGGTGGCAGATGGTCTGACCACCCGTTATGCACTCAAAGTCCTCTGGCTGGGAATAGCCTGATGCCGGGTTACTGGTTCTCTGAACTAACCTGGGGTGGGGCGCACTTTCTTTGTGCTCAGCAGAGACCTCTCTGCAGAGATCTCTGTGAACCCTGGCTACTTTGAACACCTTCTCACCAGACATGTGTCCTTGGATCTCCCTATATTTTTCTTATAATACTTATTTAAACATACAATGTTTATGTATAAATCTAATATATATACAATGTTTATATATGTATGATATATATGCACATTTTATATATAGATATAATGTATGTATATATAATGTACACACACATACAAACACACATATGCTATAAAAATATTGTTAATATAAGAAATATTTGTAAGGCTCTTTCTTCTTCATAACCACTTTTGAATGAATACAATGGGAATGATGATGTGGATCATAATAATGTCAGTGTTAGTTTCTTCACTTCTCCCATTAGATCACTGAGTCTGAGAACAAAGCTTTCATAAAAGTTGGTAATAGTATTAGAACCTGCAGTCTCTATAATTTACTTGATAATTGCATATTGTTTGGTCATGAACTGAAGGGAAATAAAATACAGATATTAAACAAAGTCTAGGTAATTTGTACATAATTTATTATTCTACTCTCTTTGCAAATGACTGCTTGACAAAGAGCTACAAACAACATTGAACCACCAATCTGCAAAGCACCTGGTTCCAATTGATGTGCCAGCTTTACATAACCTCCAAGTATCCCTCAGGATTCTGAAGGTCACACAGACTTTCAGAAGCCATCTGAAGGTTTCAAACTCATACCTCTGCTCCAGCACAAGGCAAATCATAGTTATCTGCTGTGAACAATATGGACACAATGTGAACAATCTTCTACACATAGCATTAAAATGAAAACACATTCTTATATGATTTCTGTAATTTTTTAAGGAATCAAAATTACTTTACAGAAACTTCAGTGGATTTTTTAGAAAGAATAATCAACATTATATCTTGAATGAATTACTCTAACTCTAAGAAAAATGAATGAAGCTCATGTTTCAAGGTAGGTATGTTTTAATAGTCATTTGGAGGCTGCTATAATCTTGGGAGAGAAATAGTGCAGAAAGAGAGACAGACCATCCTTGATCCTAAGGGCTGCTGTTGTTGATAATACATAAGGAAGCATGTGGGTGAAGATTCTGGCAATGGTCCACCAGAAAGTATATTGGGAAGCTATTGAAGTACAACACAGTACAAAACAACTCCTGAATATTGCACTGAAGGGAAAATTGGATGTCATGACCAGTGAATGCTTTGAGCTCTTTTCAAAGGTTGCATTTCCCTTGATATCTTTTTTTATTGTTCCTACACTAAACTCATAAGGTCAAAAACTCAAGGAGAACTATGATTAGAAGTAGGAGTCTTTAGAATTCTTTTTGAAAAATCAGGAATCTTTAGTGGAAGCTGGCTTGCATTCTTTTTTTTTCTTTTTTCTTTATTTAAATTATTTCAAAATATAAAACTATTGTATACCAGTATAAAACAGTCATTTTGCAAACATAAAATTTTATAAGCTATTAAGACATTTGCAGAATTGGCATAGTCTATGTCACACTTATAATGCAGCATTAAAAAATAATAATTTTTAAATTAAAAGAAACATGCTTTCAATATAGAAGTGGCTATTGGATTTTAACAGTGTCTAACCAGTTCATAACCTCTCACAGAATAGCAAGCTGGATGGTAAAAATCTAAGCACACCTGTTTATTTACATACACACATATACATGTGTATGTAATAAAGAAAAAAAATTCACAAATTTGAACACAAAAAAGGAGGATTTGGAAGAAGTAAAGACAAATGAGGAATAATCTAATTTAAATCTTAAAAGAAGAAAAATGATTTTTGAAACTTCCTTTCCATACCTTAATATAATGAATCATGAGTGCTTTTGTAAAATCACTCCTCATTATAAGTCCAGATACCACTCAGAGTGCTCCTTACATTCTAAGGTCCAGCACTTCCTAGGCATGGGCCTGTAATTTTTAAATTAATTATTTTACTTATTTACATCACAACTGTTGCTGCCCCTGCCAGTTACTTTCCCCTTCACTATGAGAGGGTAAACAGCCCATCCCTGGTTGCACTAGGAGTTTTTTTTTTCCCTAGTATTAACAGGATAGAGGCTCCATGAATCCCTGTAGAGTAACAAGGAAATGAATTGAAGCACTAATCTAGAGTCAAAAGATGGGTTTGTTAATGAGTCCTTAAAGTCATTACAGTGGGCCATAACTTTGTACTAGTAAGATCAATACAGTGTTAAATAAATACTGAGTAAAATCATTGGTGCAAATGGACTTTTACAAGACAACCAAAACCCCGATATAGGTACAGTTGAAATTGAGTCACTATGTTTGATGTAGACATATACATTAGAAATTAGAATGAATTCTTACTTATTATACAAAGGCTTTCCAGCATCATAATATGCAAACCACATCTATTTCCTCAATTTAAAAAACCCCTTAGGCTACACTGGAAATGTTTCAAAAAGGTAGCTATAGCTGTACTTGCTAGTTTTGTGCTAACATGACACAAGGTGGAGTTATCACAGAGAAAGAAGCCTCATTTGAGGAAATGCCTCCATGATAGCCAACTGTAAGGCACTTTCACAAGGAGTGATCAAGAGAGGAGTCACAGATCATTGTAGTTCGTGCCATCTCTGGGCTGGTACTCTTAGGCTCTATAAGAAAGCAAGTTGAGCAAGCCTGGGGAAGCAAGCCAGTAAGCAACATCCCTCCATGGCCTCTGCATCAGCTCCTGCTTCCTGACCTGTTAGGGTTCCAGTCCTCACTTTCTTTGATGATGAACAGCTATACGGAAGTGTAAGCTGAATAAACCCTTTCCTCCCCAATTTGCTTCTTGGTCATGATGTTTGTGCGGGAATAAAAACACTGACTAAAACAGTAGCTTTTTGGTCTATACAATACACTACAGGAACTCGGGGCTTATATTAGCTGAGCTGAATATTAGACCAACGGCCTGTATGTAGAATCACTTAAAGAGTGACTATGCACTCTGGTTACTATGGACGTTCAACAGAATCATCAAAAGAATTATTAAAAGCCCCAGATTCTCAAACCTGTGTAAATTGTCATGCCTTCTTTCAGGGTCAAAGCAGTGTGTGTGTGTGTGTGTGTGTGTGTGTGTGTGTGTGTGTGTTCATGCACATGTGTCCAAGCATGGCTGGAGGTCTGTGATGGTGGATAAGGCAGGTCAATCAACTTTACAAAAATATCTCTGGTCACTCAGATTGGCTTAGCCTCATCAGGAACATGAGAACTTCTTATTTCTTTTGCCTTTTTCGGGCTTTGTTTTCAGCATATAAGGCCCTGTCAGTGAAGCTTAGTTTTCTATTGGCTTGATGGAGACAAGAGGAGTTTGACTCATAGAAAGCTGTCACAGACATATCAGGCATACTGGTTTGATTCTTAGCGGTTTGGTTCTGCAAAAGCCCCAAAATAATTATTCCATATGGGAAAATTTTTACCCTACATGTCTTTTAACATGGGCAAATAGTTTGGAAAATGTGTAAAAATTAAAGTTTATTTCTCAGAACACATTTTATATTTTCCCTTCTGGTTTCTTCAAGGTATTACTTCATGATGGTGAAGACACAATGCACCAACAGTCTCCAAAATACCTTAGTAAGTTTGGACTAATATTCTTTGAGAATGGGGTATATTTCAGCAACACAGCCACTGTGCCTATTTTTCTTTGTATATAGCTATGTTTCAGAGCCAGCAATTTCCAATGCTACAAAACCTCCAAATGCCAATAAACCATGTGACTCTGGAATATGTTTGTCATAACAACTATTAACTTTTTCACCTTACAGAGAAACTCACTAAATTGAAACCACATAAAAGTAGTCACATCTCATTTAATACTATGTTTTTAAAACAAGGACCTCTCCAAGGACTTTTCATAGACATAATTTTTTTTTTTTGTGAAATAGACTTTCTTAAGAACTTAAATAGATGAAATCAATGTGTTTCCTCTCTGAATCCTCTTTCTGGATGTAGTTAATATGATTTTCCCAATAGAATACAGTTCTCAAGTATGTCTTAATTTTTTTTTCTTCTGACACTTATCAGTTCAAAAGGCATTGCTAACATGAATAAGCTCAGGTAGAATCTGTTGAACTGGCAGTAATTTGCTGGATAAGAGGGAGTCGAAGAACATTTGAGAAGTCCACAGCCAGTACATTTATAGAATTTTTGTGATTTGCAAGCACAAGACACAGTATTTCTTTGGTTTCTTGGCCATCAAGTAGAATTCAGACTTCTTTATTACAAGCTGAGCTATTTCCACTTCCTTGGCTTCAGGAAACAGAATCTTCATTGGCAGACGCCAGATTTATCTGAGTGCTGTATACTGGTAACAGCATGTGTGGAGTAGATAGAAACATGCTGTTCTTGAATTTGTATAAGTAAAGAACACACAGAAATGTCATAAAACCAATACATGTGCCTCAGATTTTCACAGATGTTAAAGCATTAAATTTAGCGACAGAAAGAGAGAACATATTGTCTCATAGGAAAACAGTAAGTGAAGGACACGCACATAGAAAACTATTCATTGGAAGCCATTGAGAAGGGGCTGTTCAATTCCCACATTTTGTTGTTGTTTTTGGCTATGTAATTTCCAACTCTGCTGGTTGTCAAAATATTTTGGGAGTCATTCTTAATTAATATAACGTAAACATTTCAGATATTTTACAACTTTAAATATGTAGAAATTAAAAACTATTAAAGGCATACTATGTGCTATATTCATGTTCTAAGATAAGTGGAAATCTAAGGGCTTCATCATGCATAATTTACCCATAATTTACCTGGTATCTTGATACCATCTTACTCCTGGATTTATAGAGCACTTTACAAATAATATTTGATGTTAGGTCTTCCATCACCTTTGTTCTAGGTGATATTTTTCTTTGTGCTGAATTAATTTCTTTCAACCTTTTCTGACAATGAATAAGGTCAGGCAAAGGGCACTTGATGCCAATAATTCATGGGCTTAGGGAAAGCTGGGCCATGTTCAGGACAAGGAGTCCTCTGTTGGCATTTCCCTTAAGGTTGGCACTGTACAGCAGCAGACTGAGAAGGATGAAGTGTTTGGGATAAAAGTTTTTCAGGCCTTCAGAATGCCCAGGAAATCCTGGGAATGTTATAGCTCCTAAAGGGGGAATAAAGAGATTTGGGAAGCCTACCCTGGAATGGTAGCTGGGGTCCAGGGTGCTCAGTGGCATCAGTGGTGATGGTAGTGGCAGTAGAGATCTCAGTAGCCAGAGTTCAGAAGAGAACTTCTACAGGTCGCAATAGCCTAGTAGGCAGGCAGGTCCAAAACTCAACATTGAGATGTTTAAAGTAGAAAGCCTTGCCAAAATTGTTATAGCTCAATAAAGACAGCCACACTTAGACAATCCTTTGTAAAATAAATTCTGTACTTTAGTCCATGTGGACAGTGACTGTATGAATTTGAAGAGTGGGATAGGATTTGGGGGATAAATATTTTCTATTGTCTGAGGTGAAGATGCTGGTAATGAATCATATGCATGGGGAAGATTTCATTTGCTGTTACATAACTATTTGCCTGTGTTCAACTCTGTTGGAGATTATAGTTACATGTTCAAGAGTAGTGACCCAGAGCAGGTAGGGAGCAGCTCCACAATTGTGTCTCAGCTTTCTGAGATTCTCGGGGTTTGGGCATGCCCCACTTTACCAATTCTTGTGGTGAAGTTCTAATGGTAACATTCTTATGCCAGTCTGCTGGCATGGTTCACTTGGTATACAATAGGCAAATCCACTCTGGAACTTCACCTTGACTGGATTCTACTTCTCTACCATCACTCTATATCACATTGGCACATTAATATTTTTCCCTTGGAATTAATGTTTGGAAATTCCCATCTATCATCAGGAATACTCCCTCAGTTCTTCCTATCACTGATGAACTCTGACCCCCTCTGTCATAGACCATTCAATTGATCATCTAAACAATTCTTAAAGTCTCCTAACCAAGCCTCTTGTAAATCCTCCAACTTGTCCTATACAGCCAGGAGAGCAGGTTCTCAAAGCACCTCCCAACCAAAAATCCAGCCCGCCTTTCTTGCCTAAGAGGCAAGGGCTAGAATACTGGTATTCACAACCCTAACTGAGATCAGACTCCGGTAAATTCCACATGAGTGTCATCTATCTAATCACACATTTGTTCATTCTGTTCTGCTACCAATACTCCCCCAGTTCCCATTTTGTGCATTTATCCACACCCTGTTTCTTTAGGATTATCCATTCTCCACTGTTTTTTACTGCTGAACAAGATGAATCTCATTCCTCTTTTCCCACTCCTGCTTTTTCTCACCCCCTTAATTGCCAGCGGTTATTAATCATAAAACTTGGCCCAAAGTATTGTAATGCTTTCTATTTACCTCGTTTTTTTATGGTAACTATCACCTAATTGACCCTATATAGCCAATGTAAATTCTACTGTCTCATCTCAAGAACTCATCCCCTCAGGGCTGCATTTCTGCTCATAGTTTTTTGGAATATGTTTGGTCAATGTCTTAACTAGAAGAGCTGTGGGGGCAATTCTCTGGGAAATTCTGTTCTTACTGCCCAAGATATTGATACCAAATTATAGTGTTTCCTCTAATGGCAGGTAACAGAACCCTTCTAGTAAAGGCTAAGGCAAGAAAATGATATTTATGGAAATGGTCCACCATTTTCCCTGCCTGCAATGGGTGAGATATCAGATGCAGGGTCCTTAGAGACTTCATTCCAGGATTTCTTCTTACTGCTGATATGCATTTCCTGCCACTACTAAATACCCTAATGAATCCTAAGCATCAGCCCACACTATTGGGCAGATTTTCTGCAAATCAACATGAAGATGTACTCTTACATAGGGAAGCTATATAGACAAATTTGTGATTTCTTAATTCCTGATAATAATTTCATAGAATTCCTAAATTTATACAGGCACTTTCAAGTGTTTCTTCTAAAAAATTAAAGCTTCAAATAGAACTACCTAAAACTTCATGTGTCACAGGCTAATTGCAGTAGTAAAAGAAAGCAGGCTTGAAACAAATTTACAATCAAGAAAAACATTCCTTCTAGCTTAAGAATTGGGTCATTATCTGATAACTAAAGGTTGTAATCTGGAAATAGTCAATTTATTGTGAGTGCAAGGAGAGAAAATAAAATATTGACTAGTTTATCAATACAAAATCTTAAACTTATATAAATACTGAGAACAGAAATAAATCTTGTTGGAGCTTCTTTTCTTTGCTTCATCCAGAATGAGTGATTGTATTTGTATGTCTGACTCCTTTTTTTTCCTTTCCAGAGAGAAGAGAGTGAAGCAACTAACTTTTTTATTCTTTCTTAATTTTTAACAGCTAACAGCTGGAGTCAATTTACTAGAAGCCAGCAGCTGTTAGTCATAGAATAGTAAAAGAGTGTTAAATTGGCAGAGGCAATCAGCTTCTGGCCGCCATAAGAGTAAAAGAGAATTACAAGACCAGATCAGCTGGTCTGTATTTTATCTAAAGCTGTGTCCCACCTTAGCATCTGACTCTTCTAAGACTGGCTTCCAGAAGAGAGCTCACTTCCCTGGCCTGAGTCTCTCTCCAGAACTGACATGCTTTAAATCTCTTAACAGCAGAGAAAGGAGATCTTGTTTGTTTCTTAGAGTACACTGAGACTGCATTAAGTCAGGTGGTAGAAAGGAATCTTTATATGCTAACCCACCTTTCTGAGGACCTACTAAAAGGAACTTCTGTTTTTGATTCCAATTCACAAGCTGGTTGAATTAAATGTGGCCTTTTCTGTGGTTCCTTATTATTTTTTTATTACATTTATACCGCTTGTCCTTAACTGCCTTTTCTTTTTCTTACCCAAACACATTCAACAAATCAATAACCCAACTTTTAATAAGCTTCTTCTCCAGTGTTACTAACCCTTTGCCAACAAAAATGGCATCATTTCTTCATCCTGCCACAATATCTTATTGTGCATGGGGATAGTTCCCTGGTGGCCATCAGGGAGACTCCTGACTTCCACAAATGTCCTTCCTGAACTAAACTACTAGCATGGTGCAATTACCATTCTATGGATTCATAGAGATTTTGTTAATAAAACAACCAACAACAAAAACAAGAAAACAACCAACACTTTTGGTCCCATGTTTAACATGCTCAAGCTTGCTTTTTCTTTCTTTCTTTTTTTTTTTTTTTTCTTTTTCTTACGCCATGGTTATGCCTACTACAGCTTTTCATTCCCACATTTTTGTTTTACTATTGGTTCATCACATTGAGTGTAATTCCCTCTGGGTTCTTTCCCCTTATTAGGGGTGGAGATCAAGGAAAATAACATTAGTTATCTAATGAAATTGAAAGAGGGGTTGATAGAGGAGGTGGGAAGACAAAGAATCTTAGAAGGAAGGTATAATCAATTATTTATTGGTCAAAAAGCTGTAAGTCTCTATGAATACATAGAGTCAGATAGTAGAAGAGTAGACATCCCACAGCACATATCCTAAAGGAAGCTCTCCTACTATGTACCATCTCAAAAGTACCTCAAGCTCAATGCCCAACATTTCCAGCCTGTTCTCTCTCTCTCTATTTGTCTTTCTAACTGCCTTTTACTCTGATTTATTTTTCTATATTCAATCCCTGTCAACTAGTTGTTGCTTGCTCTACTTCTTGACCTATGGCTTATTGTATTTAATGTTTTATTTTCTTTTTCATTTTTTTAAAATAAGCAGAAAGATCTTGGATTCTTGGATTAAAGGTGTTTTATAGGGCTGTGCCACACAACTAGAAACATGGTTTTTGAATAAAGGACATAATCTTGGGGCTTTTGTGAGATGCTTATTAATATAGTGACAAACTTGGCTAGGTAAAATACAGCAGTCATCCCACAATCCACTGTCTGTTCAGAATGTGATGGCAGAAGAGACATGGGACAGTTTTAGCCAGTGGTTATAATTACAATAACCCAGGTGCAATACAGTAGTTATCATTATAATAATCCAAGTGGATTCATCCTTGCAGGACTCCTTCATCTTCATGCAGACCTCAAAGGTTACTGTTAAGAATAGTAAAAAACTTACCATTTTAAATGCTATATTAAGCAGATCTCTGAAAATTTAAGACTTGAAATGTGTTCCGTGTATTCAAGGCACATAAATTATATTCCTAATAACCTGCTTCAAACTCAAACTTGAAAAGTATACAGGTAGCTAAATGAAGCTTATTCCTAGAATTACTTAGCACTCTGTATGACTACTAGTATCATAAAAGAAAAGATTTTGATATAACATTTATTTTTTTAAACATCTTTATTTTACAAAACAAAGATAAATATACAGATTTCAAGTATTTTTTGGGTAAAATTATACAATACATTTTTGTCAGTACTTTTTTTCAGATTTCAAAATAATTTTTACATAAATCTATATGAATAGTCAGTACTTGATCTTTTTAAAGATTTGACAGTATGCATCGAAAACCCAATAGTTACAATGAGCACAAAGTACATGCAAAACAAAATGTAACATGAAACTAGTCAAAGTTTTCTTGTTGTGTAAAGATTTTTTTGTTTTGATTTGTTTTCTTTATTTCTTGAACTTCCTACATTCTGTGAGTTGTTTCTGGGCCAGTGCGAGCCTTTAGGGTTAGCATCCCACTATCAGTGACTGCGTATTATGTCTGTTATTTTGTGACTGGGTTATCTCACCCAGAATGATATTCTCTAGATGCAGCCATTTTCTTAAGAATTTGGTCAAGTCATTGTTTCTGGTGGCTGAGTAGTATTCCATTGTGTAAATGTACCACAATTTTTGTATCCATTTATCTTCTGAAGGGCATATGGGTTCTTTCCAGCTTCTGGCTATTATAAATAGAGCTGCTATGAACATTGTGGTGCATATATCTTTGTTGTGTACTAAGGTGTCTCTGGGGTATATGCCCAGAAGTGGAATAGCTAGGTCTTCAGGTAGTATTATGTCCAATTTTCTGAGGTATCACCAGACTGATTTCCAGAGTGGTTGTATTAGTTTGCAACCCCAGCAACAGTGGAGAATGTTCCTCTTTCTCCACAACCTCGCCAGCATCTGTTGTCATCTGTGTTTTGAATCTTGGCCAATCTGACTGGTGTGAGGTGGAATCTCAGAATTGTTTTGATTTGCATTTCCCTGATGGCTAAAGATGTCGAGCACTTCCTCAGATATTTCTCAGCCATTCTATATTCCTCAACTGAGAACGTTTTGTTTAGTTCTGTACCCCATTTTTAATAGGGTTATTTGATTCTCTGGTGCCTAGCTTTTTGAGTTTTTTGTATACCTTAGATATTAGACCTCTATCTGATGTGGATATGGTAAATATCTTTTCCCATTCTGTTTGCTGCCATTTTGTTTTCTTGACAATGTCCTTCGCCTTACAGAAACTTTGCAATCTCATTAAGTCCCATTTGTTAATCTTTGACCCTAGAGCTTGAGCCATTGGTGTTTTGTTCAGAAAATTTTCTCCTGTGCCTATATGTTCTAAAGTTTTCCCTACTTTTTCATCTAATAGTTTCAGTGTATCTGGTTTAATGTGGAGATCTTTGATCCACTTACACTTGAGCTTTGTACAAGGAGATAAGAAAGGGTCCTGGAAAGAACAGGAATCCAAGGTCCATACTTAAACATAATAAAAGCAATATACAGCAAACCAACAGCCAACATCAAACTTAATGGTGGAAAACTTGAAACAATCCCACTAAAATCAGGGACTCGACAAGGCTGCCCACTCTCCCCCTACCTATTCAACATAGTACTGGAAGTCCTGGCTGGAACAATTAGACAGCAAAAGGAGATCAAGGGGATACAAATCAGAAAGGAAGAGATAAAAACATCACTCTTTGCCAATGACATGATAGTGTACTTGACTGACCCCAAAAATTCCACCAGAGAACTCCTACAGCTGATAAACAAGTTCAGCAAAGTGGCTGGATACAAAATTAACTCAAACAAATCAGTAGCCTTCCTATACTCAAAGGACAAACATGTGGAGAAAGAAATTAGGGAAAAGGTACCCTTCACAATCGTCACAAATACTATGAAATACCTTGGTGTGACTCTAACTAAGCAAGTGAAGGACCTGTACGACAAGAACTTCAAACCTCTAAAGAAGGAAATTGAGGAGGATCTCAGAAAATGGAAAGATCTCCCTTGCTCATGAATTGGCAAGATCAACATTTTAAAAATGGCAATCCTACCAAAAGCAATCTACAGATTCAACGCAATCCCCATCAATATTTTATCACAGTTCTTCATGGAATTGGAAAGATCAATATGCAATTTCATATGGAACAACAAAAGACCAGGAATAGCAAAATCCATCCTCAACAACAAGAAAATATCTGCGGGAATCATTATCCCTGACCTCAAGCTATATTACAAGGCAATTGTGCTGAAAACTGCATGGTACTGGTACAGAAATAGGTATGTGGATCAATGGAATAGAATAGAAGATCCAGAAATGAGCTCTCATGTATATGGTCACGTGATTTTCGACAAAGGAACCGTAAACATTCAATGGAAAAAAGACAGCCTATTCAACAAATGGTGCTGGTCCAACTGGCACTCAGCATGCAAAAGATTGTTATAACAGTTATTCTTTAAGAATATTTTAAAGTGTCAAATGAAAACTAAAATATTTTGGAATTAATGGCAATATAATATTCTGTTACTGTTTTATTTTTCTACTCTATACCAGGGGTTTCTTCTGATTTTAACCAGATTTTGATTTCAGACAGAGATTTTGGATTTTCTTTGCACAAGCATTTGTGTGTTAGAGAAGGAGAGAGCCACATTCAAACCCCACAGCCAGTTTTAATTTGTAATTGAATTGGGACCACATAGAGGGCATTACCTTCTTATGTCTGTAGAGGGCAGCAGAGACAAGGTGGAGGTGGGGGGCAACATTTGGTCGATTTATTTATTTATTTATTTATTTATTTATTTATTTATTGAGGCTTTTTTTTCTTAATGTTCCTTCTATTTTCTCCACATGGTTCATTAAGTGGTCTCCAGATTTCTTAGTTGGATGCTCTTTCTTCCTGGAAAGAAAAGAAACAGTGCCACCCTGCCTTCAAAACACTGCCTCTGGAGGAGAGAGGGTTTCTTTTTCTTTTTTTTTTTTTTTTAAACAGCAGTAGACATATTATCTTTCAACTGAAATTTATTTTCTTTGAAAAATTGGAAGGAAATATATCTTAGTACTTGGGCATAAATATACCTATTTTACTCTTTCTCTTTATATGTTAATTAAAGATTTGAGTGTATTTATTTCTAGATCACAAAGAACACTCATTTTGAATTTTAGCTTGCCTTTTAGAAGCAGTTTTTAAAATGAACTCACTGTAATTCTTATGTGCATACCCCTCCTCCCAAGTGATAGGAATAAAGGCCCCTGCCATCTAGGAGCTAAGAATAATGGTATGAAGTTCACCTGGCTACGAATTACTTAGCATCCTTTAGCTCATAGGATTGTCTTGGTTTAATTTGATTATGAAATTCCTATTATTTTGTAGTGTTAGGAATCAACATTCAAGGTGGTGGTTTTTTCTTTTTTCTTTTTGCCTTTGTTTTTTCATGAACTTCATATAGTCTGTGAGTTGTTTTTGGGGTGTTCAGAGCTTTCTGGGGTTAGCATCCCACTATCAGTGACTGCATATTATGTCTGTTTTTTGTGACTGGATGTCTCACTCAGGATGATGTTCTCTAGATGAATCCATTTTCTTAGGAATTTCATAAAGTCATTGTTTCTGATAGCTGAGTAGTACTCCATTGTGTAAATGTACCACAATTTTTGTATCCATTCATCTACTGAAGGACATCTGGATTATTTCCAGCTTCTGGCTATTATAAATAGGGCTGCTATGAACACTGTTGTGCATGTGTCTTTGTTGTATGTTGGAGCTTAACTGGGGTATATGTCCAGAAGTGGAATAACTGGGTCTTCAGGTAGTAATATGTCCATTTTTTTTGAGGAATTGCCAGACTGATTTTCAGAGTGGTTGTATCAGTTTACAACCCCACCAAGATTGGAGAAGTGTTCCTCTTTCTCCACATCCTCGCTAGCATCTGCTGTCATCTAAATTTTTGGTCTTGGCCAATCTGACTGGTGTGAGGTGGAATCTCAGGGTTGTTTTGATTTGTATTTCCCTGATGGCTAAGGATGTCGAACACTTACCTAGATGTTTCTCAGCCATTCGATATTACTCAATTGAGAACTTTTTGTTTAGCTCTGTACCCCATTTTTAATAGAGTTTTTTGATTCTTTGGTGTCTAACTTCCTTAGTTCTTTGTATACCTTGGATATTAGGCCTCTATCAGATGTTGGTAAAGATCCTTTTTCAATTTCTTGGCTACCATTTTGTTTTTTGGCAGCCTCCTTCGCCTTACAGAAGCTTTGCAATTTGATTAAGTCCCATTTGTTGATAATTGACCTTAGAGCTCCAGCCATTGTTGTTCTGTTCAGGAAATTTTCTCCTGTGCCTATGTGTTCTAAGGTTTTCCTTATTTCTCTTCTAATAGTTTCAGTGTACCTGGTTTAATGTGGAGATCTTTGATCCACATGCAATCGAGCTTTGTACAAAGAGATAAGGAAGGGTCTATTTTCATTCTTCTGCATGCTGAGTGCCAGTTGGACCAACACCATTTGTTGAATAGGGTGTCCGTTTTCCATTGAATATTTACAGCACTTTTGTCACAAATCAAGTGACCACATATGTGAGGGCTCATTTCTGGATCTTCCATTATATTCCACTAATCCATGTGCCTATCTTTGTACCAGTACCATGCAGATTTTAGCGAAATTACCTTGTATATATATATAGTTTTAGGTAAGGGGTAGTGATTTCCACAGAGTTTTTCTTGTTGTTTAGGACAGATTTCGCTATTCTAGGTCTTTTGTTGTTTCAGATTAAATTGAACATTGCTCTTTCCAGCAATATGAAGAATTCGATTCGACTTTTGATGGGGATTGCATTGAATTTGTAGATTGCTTTTGGTAAGTTGGCCATTTTTACAATGTTGATACTATCAATACTTGAGCATGGGTGATCTTTCCATTTTCTGAGATCTTCCTTGATTTCCTTCTTTAGAGATTTGAATTTCTTGTCATACAGATAATTCACTTGCTTAGTTAGAGTCACACCAAAGAATTTCATATTGTTTGTGACTATTGTGAAGGGTATGTTTTCTCTAATTTCTTTCTCCCCATGTTTGTCCTTTGAATAGAGGAAGGCTACTGATTTGTTTGAGTTAATTTTATATCCAGCCACATTGATGAACTAGTTTATCAGTTGTAGAAGTTCTCTGGTGGAATTTTTGGGGTCACTTACATACACTATAATGCCATCTGCAAACAGTGATGTTTTTACTTCTTCCTTTCTGATTTGTATCCCTTTGTTTTCATTTTGCTGTGTAATTGCTCCGGCCAGGACTTCCAGTACTATTTTGAATAGGTAGAGGGAGAGTGGGTAGCCTTGTCTAGTCCCTGATTTTGGTGGGATTGCTTCAAGTCCGCATCCTCAACAACAAGGAAACATCTATTTGAATCACTCTCTCTGACCTCAAGGTATATTACAAGGCAATTGTGCTAAAAACAGCACAGTACTGGTACAGAGATAAGCAGGTGGATCAATGGAATACAATAGAAGTTCCAGAAATGAGCCCTCACATAAGTGGTCACTAGATTTTTGTCAAAATGCTGTAAACATTCAATGGAAAAAGAACAGCCTCTTCAACAAATGGTGTTAGTCCAACTTGCACTTAGCATGCGGAAGAATGAAAATAGACCCTTTCTTATCTCCTTGTACAATGTTCAAGTGCAAGTGGATCAAAGATCTTCACATTAAACCAGGTACACTGAAATTATTAGAAGAGAAAGTAAGGAAAACCTTAGAACACATAGGCACAGGAAAAAATTTTTCTGAACACCAATCTGTTCCTCTAAGGCCAAATATTGACCAATGGGACTTAATGAGATTGCAAAGCTTCTATAACGCTAAGGACACTGCCAAGAAAACAAAACGGCAGCAAACAAATTGGGAAAAGATCTTTACAAACTCCTCTGATAGAGGCCTAATATCCAAGGTTTACAAAGAACTCAAGAAGTCAGACACCAAATAATCACACAACCCTATTAAAAATGGGGTACAGAGCTAAACAAAAAGTTCTCAATATCGCAAAGTGATTTCTCAAAAAATTGGACATAGTACTCCTCAAGACCCAGTTATTCCACTTCTAGGCATATACCGCAGAGAAGCTTCAAGATACAACAAAAAAATATGCACCACAATATTCATAGCAGTTCTATTTATAATAGCCAGAAGCTAGAAAGAACCCAGATGTCTTTCAGTAGATGAATGGATACAAAAATTGTGGTACATTTACACAATAGGGTACTACTCAGCTATCTGAAACAATGACTTTATGAAATTATTAAAAAAATGAATGCATCTAGAGAATATCATCCTGAGCGAGACATATCAGTCACAAAAAGCAGACATAATATGCAGTCACCAATAATTGGATATTAACCACAGAAACCTCTGAACATCCCAGAAACAACTCTCGGGCTTTATGAAGTTCAAAAAAAAAAAAAAAAAAAAAAAGAGAGAGAGAGAATGAAAAACCATTATGCTTAATCTTTACACAGCAAGAAATCTTTGACTATTTCCACATTACATCTTGTTTTACAGGCACTTTATGCTCATTGTAACTAGTAAGATTTTAATGCATACTATCAAACCTTTAAAAAATCAAGTACTGACATACTTTTATGTAAATTGCTTAAAATCTGTAAATTTATCTTTGTTTATAAAAGTACAATTGTAAGAAAAAAAAACTAATTTTGAAATGGACCTGCCATAAAAATTAGTAAAATGATTAAATTATATTAAAAAAATAAAATGGGAAAGAGACTGTGTAACTCTAAAAGTAATATAGAAATCTAAATTTCTCAATAATAAAAATATTTTTAACTTGTAAAACACAAAGTGTGACTCTATCTACTTGTGTTTGCTAAGCTAGAAATTTGAATGTTGTCTTCTCATAATCCTCTACTACCCACAGCAAATCTGTTGCCAAATGTCAGTTATTTGTGTTGTATTTTATATGCTAATAATTTTTTTCTTTTGCTAAATTAAATACATATGTTTCCTCTCACAGAATTTATAATAAAGACTGTAGCTACTTTTCCTAATATATATATATATAATGCCTTTAAAAATCTTTACATGTATCTCTTATTTTTTTGAACAACTTTATTTTAAAAAACAAAGATAAATGAATAAATTTTAAGCATTTTTGTATAAATGTATCGGAATACTTTTTTGTCTGTGCTTGGCTTTCCTGTTTTTAAAGGTTTGATAGTGTGCATTAAGGTCTTACTAGTTACAATGAGCATAAAGTGCATGTAAAACAGGATGTAACCCGGAATTGGTCAAAGTTTTCTTGGTGTGTAAGGAGTAAGTATAATGTTTTCTTTCTTTTCTTTTTTTTCTCTTGAACTTCACAGTCTGTGAGTTGTTTCTTGTGTGTTCAGAGCTTTCTGGGTTTAGTATCAGTGACTGCATATTATGTCTGTTTATTTGTGACTGGATTACCTCACTCAGGATGATATTCTCTAGATGCAAGTATCTCTGAATTTTTTAAAATAAAGTTGTAAGAAAAAAAGTTCTTTAATCTATTTGTATTTGATTTTCTGTGTAGAGTGGTAAATATGAATACACATTATTCTTCAGGGAAACATACAGTTTTACATGATCATTTTGGGGAGATGCTGTTTTCCCTGCAATTTGAATTTTTAATATCTGTATCATAGTTTTTTAATACTATACTTCTGTAACCTGAGATGATACTGGAGTGATACTATAACCACTCCAAAATTATGTGTTTGTTAGAGTAGTTTTGTTGATCCAGAGTGTTTTGCGTCTATTTATAAAATTTATGTTAGACAACTTCTATAAAATATCATTTTTTGTTTTTAATTTTGCATCTCTTATTAAATAAAAGGCAATTCTTAGTCTTTTTAAGTAAGTTTGAACTGAATGACCAAGCTGTCTGATGAAATATTAACCCTCCATATTCAGGAGATCTTTTTTGTTTCAGTTAAATCTGTTTCCATTTTGTTGGTATCCACAGATTTTCTTCTATGAAAACAGTGACAAAATTCATATCGATAAATAGATAACATGTATCCAGTTATATGATTCTATATATATTTAAATTATATCAGTTGCTTTTATTCTCCATTTTTTTCACTATTGAATTACATTCTATAGCTATTGCTTTTTCTCACTAGCATATAAAAATTAAATTTAATAAAGCACTATGTAATCTATATCTGTGGGTATTTTATTTCTCCTTTCTCTTTACTGAGCTATTTAAATTTTTTTTTTTTTTTTTAGAAACAGGTGACTTTGCAAGATAGGATGTTGGGAAAACTCTCCAGAATATACCAGAGACCTGTGAAGTAAGAGAATCTCAGGAATTTGGAGCCTAGATTAAATTCCCTACAGTGGGGAGAGAAAACTTGTAGAGCCCAGCTCCAGCAGAAAGGCAGGGCATCAAGTGAGGAATGGGGTTTCAATCTCACAGTCAAAATGGACCATTTTTAATTATGACCCATAGTTAATTGTTATTTTCTGAAAAAAAAAAAAAAAAAAAAAAAAAAACTGCAGAGATGGAAATGGAGAAGAACCTGAGGAAAAGAAGATCCAGGGAAATAGCCAAAATGGAATCCAGCTCAAAGAGAGGCCTCGAGGCATGACACCATTACTGACTTACCAAAAGGGACCCGTCATGACTGCCCTCTGAAAGACTCAACAAGCAGCTGAAAAAGTCAGATGCAGATATTTGCACCCAATCAACCCAAAGAAGCTGCTGACCGCTGTGGTTGAATTAGGGAAAAGCTGGTGGAAGTTGAGCAGGAGCATGACCCTGTAAGAATACCAGCAGTCCCAATTAACCGGGAACCCTGAGATCCCTCAGACACTGGACCACCAACCTGGCAGCTGATAAGACTCCCCTAACACATATACAGCAGAGGACTTTTAGGTCAAGGTTCAGTCAAAGAAGATGTACTCAAGAGACTGGAGGCCCCAGTGAATTTAAGGTTGTACAGGGTGGGTAGGGTGAGGAAATCATCTTGGAGATGCGAGGCGGGGGTGGGGGGTTGTGGGGAAGGATTGATTGCGATGGGAATTAAGTCTTGAGTGAAAAACTAAAATAAAATATAATGGAAAAATAAACTAGTCATATCTTTTAAGGTACCATTTGAACACTTGTCTATAGGATTGTGTGGTATACCTGTAATATGCTTTATGTTATGATTTTTTTTAAAAAAACTATCTCATCTTATGGAAGAACTATGTTGTAGCATATCCAGTCTTAACTTGTACAGGTATTCTCGTAATAGTCATTACTTCTAAGTATGTAAATACAGAATAAGCCTTCTCTGAACTTAAAGCAGTAACCAGTTGAAATCCTGAATATGTATTTATGGATGGTGCACATACTTCAATCTTCCAAATGCAACAAAATGAAACATATTCATATTCCAAATTCTATTTCTTTGGGTACCTTTTTGCGTTACTACCTACAAGTCATGGCTGCACAAAAACAAACGACATTCATTTATAATTTCCTTGGCTTGTTGCCAAGTGGTTAAAAAAAAATCTTTCTTCAACCTTTTCTGTTAACATGCTATTCTTATAAAATTTGTGGATATTAGAAGTGGTTGTTATATAATGGGGACAATTTTGCAAACATGAGGTAAGAAGATAGTGCTATAGTTGAATATTAAAAATCCTGTGCATCAAACTCTAGAACATCTCGAGGAAATGTGATAAATTATTTTGAAAGCCTTAAAAAATCTCTCTGCCTCTAAAATGTCCTTACCTTTTATTTCTGATTTTTTTGTTTTGTTTTCTTAGACAAATCAGTTAAAAATTATTTTAAAAAATCTTTTCTTAAATAGTGTTTTTCACATACCAGCTGGCCTGTTAACAAACAGTATGGGTTGGGAGCTGGAAGTATCTATGCGATAAAATCCTTATACGGTATCCAAGGCCCTCAAATTCCAGATTCATCCCCACTCTACTAGAAAGGCAGCAGTCAGAGAGTTTGCATGCTCAACAGTTTATTGGTAGAGTAATGATAAAGCTTTTATGTCATAGGTCCTGTCTCATACTCTTGTAAGGACCTTGTCTTCTTAGCTCATTATCTTTTCAATTTCTTTCTGAAATAAATAGAGAAGAAATATTATAGGTAAGTATAACAAACAAGTTTCTATTTTTTTTTTTTTTTTTTTTTTTTTTTTTTTGCTGGTGAATGAATTAGGTAATAACCCATCTACTGATTTCTGTATTGCTTTATGTCTTTGTTTTCTGATTCATTTCTGCTAACTTTAGGTTTGCACCATCATATGATCTGCTCTCAGATGTTACATATGAGATAAAGAAAGAGTAGTTGTTGTAGGCTGAATGAATGTCTTAGGATTGTGATTGAAAGTATTCTAGGATGAATTTAGAGAGCTGGTTTGTAAAATGTGTCCTTTAGTAACAAATCACTGAAACTATACTGGATGTCAGGTCACAATGATAGACAGGATAGCAGTACCATGCCACATAAAATCTTAAAAACTTATCAAGTAAAATAAAGCAAAACAAAACCAAAAATATCAATGTTAGAAATAAGATCAAAGAACACAAAGAAATATTTATACCTTTTAAAACTTACATGTAAAGTTCTCAAGAATTATATTATTTCATGCATCTATAACATAACAGATCTCAATATAAATTTATTACTAATGTGAAATTATTATGTTTGTTTAAAATCAAACAGTTGAAAAGGTTTTCTAAGTGAATTAATGGTCGTATCTGTGGGATAAAATATAGGAAGCTATAGTATGCTTTAATATTTATATTTAGGCTATTGTATATGTGTGTGCAAGCATTCTCTCTCTCTCTCTCTCTCTCTCTCTCTCTCTCTCTCTATATATATATATATATATATATATATATATATATATATATATATATATATATATAAACTTAAGCATTTCCATGACAATATACGTAGATATAGTGGCTTGGAAAGAGGCTCAGTGGGTAAGGCACTTGCTGAGAAAATTGTTAGGATCTAATTGTAAAATGCAAGACCCCGTGTACCCTTGTAAAGCTAGGCACTGTCCAGTGATAAGATGGGAGAGAGAGGCAGAAGGATCCTACAGAATTTCACAATAGTACCAATGAACCAAATTACTCTCAAGTAACATGGAATATGGAGACAGATATCTGGTGTGGTCCTCTGATTTTCAAACTTAAGCTATGGAACATATATGTCCACAGTCTATAACATGTCACAGATACAAAAAAACCTAGATAAAGTTAATCAACTTATTCCTGCTGTGAGGCCATACTATGCATAGAGTGATGAGGTAGAAATGTAAGATGAACAGCTGTTGATTCTCAGTTTTCATAGAAACAAACAAGCAAAACAGAACTCACAGCTGACGTTACATTCATGGTTACTGAGGAAACTGACCTGGAGAAGATTACTTAGTTCTTCTTTGTTGCCGGTTTCTACGTGGTGGAGACCCCTTTTTCTCCTGTGTCTGCTGTTGTGGTGGTGGCAGTTTTGCTATTGGCTGCTGGGACTGCTGTTCCTGCAGCAACTGCTGTTGTGTCCTCTGCTGCTGTGACTGCTGAAGACTTGGTTGCTGCTGCTGATCCCTTACTTGATATTCCTGGCTTTGGCCACGATCAGGGGCTGCTTGGAAAGAGGGTACTCTCTCTCTGTTGGACAGGCTCGAAACGATAAATTCTGTGGGATTATAGAGTAAGTATGAGTGGTTAGATGCTAATACATCTTTCAAATATTTTAGCACACTGTCCTTTTCTCTAACATGCTGTTCAATTCTGATCCTACTGATTACCACTGTGTTATCCAGATGAGTGTTTTTCTATCTAAGTATCGATGGTATGGGTCATTGTGGCATGCCATGTGTTACAAGGAATTGCAGTTTTGGAGATAAGAATTTATATAGAATGTCTCCACAGAAAAGAAGCCACTAACATTTCAGAAATCAAAATTAATGATTTGACCCTTTTCAAAAACTGGTCCTCACTTGTGTTTCTGTGCTTTATTTTTTCCTGCATCTACTTCATAAGCAACAAAGAACCTCTCTCATAAGGTCTCCACTGTCATGTCATAGCTGAGTCACAAAATTTCCCCAGACTCCAGTAGATCTTTCTCACCCCAAAGAGTTGTGTCTAAAAGAGCAAATCAAATTTTTTTCATTTCTCCTATTGAAAGATTACTTTCAATTATATGTTAATGGCCTGCAGGTTCTTGGGGTGGAATAAAGACTCAAATAATCAATACCTTGTCCTAAGAACTCCTCAGTCCTATTTTGTTTTAATTTTTGTTATTTTAAGTTTTTCCCTCCCTTTGGTTTCTGTGATCACCACATGCAAAAAATAAATAAAAATAAAAAAAATCACAGTCCTCATACACGTATCTGCATACCTTCATTTGGGTCCTGTGCTGAGCTCAGGGCCAGCCCGACCACCATGAGCAGTACCACCAGCATCTTGGAGGAAACTCTAGACTTGTTCCCAAATGTGTTCAAGAAAACAATGCAACTGAATTTATAAGGAGTAGTGGAACAATGGTACCTTTGAAGCGTGGCTGGGTCACCTTGTTCCTGATCAAACAAGTTATCTTGTGCCCCTGACTCTCCTCTGGCATTGCAGCTCAACAGGATGTAATAGAAAATGTAACTTTGGCAGAGGTTGGAACAAACAGTACCACACAGTCAATCTAGATATTAAAATTTTACTGTTCCTTTGCAAATTTTACTTATTTAGTGGATTGTGGCTATACATGGTCATCCACTACATGAATCTGAGATGCAAATTTGGATCCACATGTTTGTTACTATTAATCCTTTAGCCAAAAATTTAAAAGATTCCTATTTGAAGTTAGCATCATCACTCATACACCAATAGTTATACTTCCTTTTATTCGCACACATATGGTAGTCAACTATGAATTTCATGGGATAGTAGATATTTCTCCTTCACTCTGTGGGCCATTGAGAAACAAAGTTACTGCTCATCCTACTGTGGCTCAGAGTATTGCATAGGGATTTTTGTATTGTCCTTAATCACAGAAGACCTGCTATTGAAGCAATGAATGCATTGCTAGAACAATCTGATTGCAAAGTATTTTTCTAACTTATGAAAACCAAGATAATCTGAACATAAGTTTGAACATTTTTTGATAATCTATGCTACTTTATATTTCTCAGATATTGGGTACTTCCATTTGTCTAGAATGGTTTTAGAGGATGATTTTGATTGGTAGTTTTGTTGCTGTTGTTGTTGTTTGGCTTATTTTTTTGTCTTTATCTTTCAGGAAATTGTTATTTTGGTTTATTTGTCAACCACAGACACTAATCACTGATTAGACCTGGTTATGCTGTAGAATAAAGTAGTCTATTGCCTCTCCCAGAATATTCGTTGCATTATACCATTTCATGTAAACACCATATATTATCAGATATGATTTTATTTTTGGGTTGATCCACAAAAGTAATATCCTCATATTCTGGCTTGTTATAAATTAAACTTTTAATTGATTTTCACTATGTTTATTTAACATCTTATATATGGACTTTTTCTCTTAATTTTTGAGAGAATGCACTTATTCAATCATGTAAATATACTTCTATTTTTTTTTTTTACTATTTTGTGATTTTCAAAATACTGTTAACAAGGCATTTTTGTTACAATGGGCCTTTTGTTGGGTATGTGCATTACTTACTGTCTTTTAACTTAATGCTTATTTTATTATATTTAAAGGTTAAATCTCAGACAATAGTCTATTCCTCCTCATCTGGCTTCCTCTCCTTGGTTTATTTACAGGAATTTTAGGTTTCCTTCAGGGCCGAAGCTAATTTGTTGGCATTTGGTAAGTGGAAAGTCAGGGTAGGCCATATCACTACCAATGTCTACTATTGACAATGGCACCTGTCCAAGGTTTATGAGTTTCTTTTGCTCTTTGTGCAGGGATGTAAAGACTAATATAGCAAATTTCTCATAGTTATCTGCTTTAAAATACGTAATGAGTCCCTGAAGCTGACCAGAATATTCTCTCTGGCATGATAATGAATATAATTGGAAGTGCAATTCTATTAACAATTAGTGATTTATTACCAATTACATAAAGTGAATAGTGCTTCCTTCTTGTTTCATTCAGACAGGTCTTTCTACTTAGTTCCATGACAAATCACCGTTTCTTCACATGCTATGTAAAAAGTGAGCATGACAGAGAAGTGTCCTGCTGAGATGGCTTATGTAGGTAGGAAAGGAATGTTAGGGAATAAAAACAGAAGTCAGAATCAGTCAGACTGAGAGCTGGAACATGATGTATTATCTGTAGACAACAGTGGTTGATTCTGCCAAAAATCACTTAGCTCTGACATTTTCCTGACCTTCTCTCATGTCAGCAGTGTCTGAAAGAGATTAGAGCACAATAGAAGAAACTATTGCTTCTAAATTCACCAGAGGAAATTAAACAGGGATTGGGAATAATATGAGAGGAGGTAGCAATTAGGAAGGGTAGGGCTGAAGCAAGGACCAAGATAGTAACAGGCATTTTTCGATTTATGGTATATTGAGGCACATAAGAGTTTATTGCATTTGCAAGTAATAAGCATGTAAGTGTTAGCATGCCATCCAAAGAGGTTACTTCTTCTGTATACTAAAACTTGTTCCCATAGTGATGCAGAACGATTCACACACAGGAAGTTAGTCATTTAGTGACCCTCTCTGTGTCTTCTGGATGGTGACATATATGCTATGTTCTTACATGAACTTTGTTCTTTTCACATAGCTTCCTGTATTTCTTGTTGTGTCTTCACATGCTTCTGCTTACAGGAACAAGAGTCATGTTGGATTGAAAATGATAAACTGCTTTGCTTTTACTTAGACACTTGATTAAAAGTTCTGCTTTCAAATACAGTTCTATTTGGAGGGTTTAAGCTCATTACATGATTAGCAAAGATGAGAACACATAATACCACTCATATTATTTCCCAGGGATTGACATTTAATTATATTTATTTTATCCCTCAAAAACAGGAGTGATAACAAACAAGTGTGCTCAAAAATTGCACATCTAAGTTCTCTCAGGTGTGTCTGTTAACATTCACAATTTGTTTTGATATTCAAAATATTTCCTAATGACCACTTCAAAAACTTACACACCAAGACCTGTAGTTCTTGCACTTAGCTGCAAGTTACGGTGTCATACTAATTTTTTATTCCTACGACTGAAAGTATATTTATTTGGAAGGGCGATAATAACGCTGCACATCAGCATGAATCTGAAAAGGATTCACATTATTCTCAGTTAAGGTGCACCTCATGTTTATATATTTTGATGACCTTACTCATTTTTTTTCAGAAAAGAACTTTGAACAAAAGTTAGACCTCCAGACTCAAATAGTACTCTGTACATTTTGCTATTTCTTGATAGTTTTGCATATAAAATACTGTCAGTAGAAAAAACTGATATAAAACAAGTGCTTCATACTATCTATGCAACATGCTATCTATGCAATCTCAGCATTCTCTATTCACCAGATTTTTCTCCTTTTAGCATTAAAGAGGATTTCTTTCTCTTACAACTTTATTGTGAGAAAAGAAAGATACATGTACAGATTTTTAAAGGCATTTTGACATAACACTATATGAATATATTTTGTTAGTGCTTAATTTTTTTAGAGTTTTGATAGTATACATAGAAATCATACTAGTTACCATAAGCATAAAGTACATGTAGAACAGAACGTGACATGAAAATAGTTGAAGTTCTCTTGGTGTGTATAAATTAAAGATAATAATTTTTGAATACCAAAAATTGCCACAAGGCTATATTCTTAGCTCTTGGATTATTAATGATTTAAGGTCCAGTTGTACCACACACAGAGAAGGTGCTATACACTTATATTTTTACTAAGAAGGACTGAGGCTTTCACTTTTTGGTCTTTGATTTTCTTGAGCATCATATGGTCTGTGAGTTGTTTCTGGAGTATTCAGAGCTTTCTGGGGCTAATATCCAATTATCAGTGACTGCATATTATGTCTGTTCTTTTGTGACTGGGTTATCTCATTCAGGATGATATTCTCCAGATGCATCCATTTTCCTAGGAATTTCATAAAGTCATTGTTTCTAATAGCTGAGTAGTACTCCATTGTGTAAATATACCACAATTTTTGTATCCATTCATCTACTGAAAGACATCTGGGTTGTTTCCAGTTTCTGGATATTAAAAGTAGGGCTGCTACGAACATTGTGGTGCATGTGTCCTTATTGTATGTTGGAGCATCTCTGGGGTATATGCCTAGAAGTGGAATAACTGGGTCTTCAGGTAGGACTATGTCCATTTTTCTGAGGAACCGCCAGACTGATTTGCAGAGTGGTTGTAAGAGGATACTATTTAAATACATTTTTACATATCAAATTATTATGGGTGCTTTCCCTAAAATTTTTGTCTATATACCACTATAGTCTGTGCTCCTTAAATGAACCCGAGTTTGGAAAAATGAAGTTGAGGGGATATAAGTCAAAAATGGTTTTTTGCTATATATACCACACATTGACATGATAAAATATTGTAATGCTACCATATTTTTTTCTGAATCACAGGTGACAGTGAACTAAGTGGTTTGAAAGTACAGCAGTAGAATATAAAATAAACTTTAAACTTGTTATACTGATTATTATAAAATTATTATAAGCATTCTAAGAAAAAATAGTAGGGTGAAGAAAAGAGATTGGAGAAATTTTTTAAAAAGTCATGTTAATTTGAGCATAGCTTGAAAGTAGGCAAATTTGCTAAATAATATTTTGTAAACATTAGATCATTATCTGAAAGAAATACTATTTTTTTAATGTCATGGGAGTGTTGTTTTAATACAGTCTGTGCCAAGCATCATCATAATTTCCAAGTTTGTCTTATCTTTAATAGGCAATATTCAAAAATAAAAAACAAACAAACAAACAAAAGAAAAAAGAAAAACAACTCTGCAGTCATAAAACAAGCTAGCTACACTTTTGAGGAGACTTAAAAATGAGAAGCCATGAATTATCTTCTTGGAAAAGCAGCCATTTCAAAAGGTTTTCTTTAATATCATAAAATATTCTCATGGACAAGTGAGCTAGCAAACACACATGCACCAGTGTGCCTCTGACAAGAGTACCCACCTACCCCACCCCCAAGTGGACATGAAATTAGAGAAATGATTACAGCAGACAGAACAGGTAGCAGGAAAAAAAATTCAGTAAAAAGAATGGAATATAACTTTGTGCTTGGATATTTTCCTATGTCACAACAAAAACATTTCGGTGCAAATAGTTATTTTTTCTTCTTTTCCATTTAAGACTGGTGGAGAAAAAATACTTTTTTTCTATAATAAAATATGTAGTTTTTTGGTTTTTTTTTTTTCTTTTTAAACTTTTTTTTAATGTAACTATTTTTTTTTCCTTTTTTGCAGAAAATAATTTTGTAAACTGTCACTTTGTGGGTAGGAAGGCTGGGTGCCACCTGGGTTGGAGCTGTCCCCTTGGTGGCTGAGCTGAAACCAAACCCAGACAGCCAGACTGACTGGGCAGAGGAAGAGGAGGGTGGGGCACACGCGCAGAAGGCCAGGGTGGGGGGAGGTAGGGGCGGGTAAGAGGTCACTCTTGCCATACAGCGCTGTTGAGAAGGACATGTAATCTAGAGCACCGGGCACGGAGTCTGCGCCTGCGTAAGGGGCCATTCTCACGATGCAGTACTCGGCTTGGTCAGGTGGCAGCTCGCTACACAGCTGGTCCATCGTGATATAATTCTTATCTCCATCCAGGATCTTGAAGGAAGCCATGACCTGATCTGCCGTATCTGTGTCTGCCGTCTCTCGGGACATGAAGTCGATGAAGGCCTGAAACGTCACTACCTCCAATCGGTTGGGGTCTACAATGCTCATGATTCGGTCAAATTCTACCTCTCCCTGGGGGTCGTTGCCAATATCATAACCCAAGCTGATGAGGCAGGCTTTGAACTCTTCGGGACCCAACGTGCCGGAGTGATCCCGGTCAAAGTGGTTGAAGGAGGCTCGGAATTCGTTCATCTGTTCCTGGCTGAGGCCTTTGGCATCCCGGGTCAAGATCTGGTTCTCCACTTCATTGATGGTCCTGGCAATGGTGGTGAGCAGCTGTTCCCAGCCCACACGGATGTGCTCCATGATGTAGTTGGTGTGCTTGTTGTCGACGATAAGTGCTTCCTGGATGAGCTGGTGGTCGCCCTCCAGCTGGTCTATCTTTGGCTTATAATTGACGATGCTCTTCTCAAACTGCCGCAGGTGGCTGAGCTGGTCCTCCAGGGTACCGTGCATCTCAATGGAGATCCTCCCAATCTCCTCCATCTTGGTCTGGATCCAGGGCCCAATGACATTGGCTTGTGTCCCAAACTGCTTCCGTAACCTCTCATTGTGCTGCTGCCTCGCATGCTCCTCCGTTAGAGCCTGGTCCCTCCGGGGCACCAGCTGCCGTACATGGTCCCTATTTGCCATTGATCTCCTGAGGCGTGATGGTTGTATAGGGGTTGGTGCCTGCCATGTTGACATGATAGGTCTGGACAATCTTAGACACTTCATTGTGGATGCCCACGATGGCCAGGCGTTCCTTGTCTGCATCCGGGAGGGTGGCCTTGAACTGCTCATGAGCTGTGGTCAGTCCCTGAGTCTCCTCAATAGTATGTACGATGAAGGTGTCTTGAAGATCCTCAATAGCTCCCTCCATCCTGTTGTTGAAGGGTGCAGCCCTCTTGGCGTACTCCAGGTACAGCTGGTCGATGGTCTCCAGCATCTTCTCTGTTCGCTCTAGAGCTTCCCTCCGCTTCTGAGTCAGGGCCCCTAGATTGTCCCACTGGTCACAGATCTTTTGGCAATGAGTGTTCTTGACACTCGGTGAGTCGTAATAATCCAGCTCATTAAGCTCCTGAGCAATGGCTGCGATCTGCTCCACACGGTCCTGGTGGGCAGCGAGGTCACTCTCAAAGGCCTCATGCTTCTTGAGCAGGGCCTTGATCTCGGACAAGGTGGCTGTCTCATAATCCTTCTGCCGCAGCATGGCTTCTTTGCCATCTGTCCAGGCTTCATGGATGGAGGCCTTCTGCCAGAACTTCTCTGCGAGGTGGTCCAATCTCTCTAGCCTCCAGATCTCATTCAGCAGCCACTCCTCGTAGCCCTTCTCTGCCTGTTCCGGGCAGCCCCAGGCATTGTTGATATCCGAGACCATCCTGCCCTCGGAGGGCATGAAGGCAGGCCGGTTGCTGAGCCGCAGCTTGGTCTGCAGTGTGTTGAAGTTGATCTCCAGCTGGCATTTCTCCTGCACCTTGGGTGGCTTGTGCAGGCACCGGTAGTCTCGGAAGTCCTCCAGCTTCTGCTGCATGGCCTGCATGGTGTTCTCAGGCACCCGGTTCTCCAGCCAGAGGATGGTGCGGCGGATCCACTCCAACAGACCACTGGCCAGCTTCTCGTAGACTTCCATAAGCTGTTCATTCTCTTGATTGACAGCCAACACTTTGCAGATGCGATTAGCTGCTGTTTCCGCCTTCTGGGCTCCAGAGAAGGCATGGTAGACGTAAGTCATGATGGCTTTCTCATCTGGCCGGGCTGTTCCGAGGGTGTCTTCGGCATCCAGCATCTTAGGTATGTCCAGGAACCTCTCTGCCACATCAAAAGCTGTGTTCAGGTTTGTGAGTGGATCGTCCTTTCGAAGCTTCCCATAGTCAATCAACTCGGGCTGGTGTTGGTGGATCAAGGCACAGAAACCAAGACCATCCTTCCAACTGATACGGAAGTTTTGGATGTTGACATTTTTATACGGGGCTGTCTTCCTCTGACACCACAGGAGCAACCCTTCTTTAGCTGATGTCTCTTCTACGGAGATGTCCTGGATAGCAAATCGAAGGATGATGGTCCAGATCATGCCCAGAGTCATCTTCACATTCCCATCCACAATTTCTTCAGCGTCAATGGACACCAGCTTAACCCCTTTGCTGGCTATGAAATCCAGGGCCTTGTTGACGTTGGAGATCTTGTGCACTCGGATCTTGCCTCTCTCTGGTTTGGCCAAGCGTTCACCTGAGATGACCTCCAGGAGCAGCATGAGCTTCAGGCCATCTCGGAAGTCCTCTTCGATGTTCTCGATCTGGGTCCCTGCTTTGCACCAGGCCGTGAAGGTCTTTCTCTGCTGCTTCTCCCAGGCTGGATCAGGAGCAGGTCCCGGTCCTAGTCCTCTTCAGGCTGCATGTAGTCATTGTTCTGCTGGGAATCATAATGGTCCATGATGGTGCGTGCGTGCTAGGGGCTGGATTTCTTCCTCCACCTTCTCTCCAGGCGACGGCGGCTGCTGGCCGGGCGTGGGGAAGAAATACTATTTTTATCAAGGTAAAGGTCTTGTAGCAATGTGATCTTTTTGTTACATATTAACTAATCATTAATGTAAATGGCAGAATACTTATAATTAAGTTATGTATTTTTCTGGCAGTACAATAATTTTTGTTTTTAAATATCAAATATTAAGCTAAGTTTGAATTACACTGTTCTATAGGCATTAAAAAATTCTTTTTTTTTTAGTTCTCCAGAACAATTCTATTACACCTATCTTTGTAATAAATATATGAGGAAGGAAAGAGCCTATAAATATATTGCATGAATAATGAAAATAAACATGGCTAAGCAGATGCATAAAATCGCATATTTCTCAATAGTCACATATGCATTTTTAAACCATACATAAAATTGTAAATATTGGCTTTATATTAGGTCATAAAGAAAGTATCAAATTTTTAAAATTTAAAATTATATCATGTCATGTAACCACAATAATTTAAAGCTAGAAATTAATAGTAAACAATTAGGAAAAAGTCCATATATTTTTGGAAATCAATTACTGTACATCAAAAAAAGAGCATTTAAGAAAAAGATAATTTGGGACTTGTATGAAGCTTAATGGTAGAGTTCCTAGAATGTTTAAAGTCTTGGGATGCTGGGAGAAAAAATAATGAAGCAGAGACTGAAGGAAACAGTCATTATAGAACACCTCATTTTAGAATCCATCCCATAGGTGGGCACTAAACCTGACACTATTGATAATGCCAAGCTGTGTTTGCAGACAGGAGCCTGGCATGGCTGTTCTCTGAGAGACTCTTCCAGCACCTTACTGAGGCAGATGCAGATACTTGAGCCTGGGAACCTTATAGAAGAGTTAGAGGCACGACTGAAAGAGCTCAAGGCTATTACAACCTGATAGGAAGAACAACAATATCAACTTACCAGACCCCCCCGCAGAGTTTTTAGTAATTAAGCTCCCAACCAAAGTGCACACAAAGGTTGGTCCTTGATCCCGTCTACATATGTAACAGAGGACTGCCTTGTCTGGCCTCAGTAGGGTGCGGGGGAGATGCACATGGTTCAGTGGATATTTCATTCCCAGAGAAGTGGAATTCTAGACAGGTGATGTGGGAGTTGTTAAATTGGTGGGGCAGCACTGGTATAGAGGCAAAGAGGAGTAACGACGGAGAACTTTAGCTGGGGGACAGAGATGAATGACTACATTTGAAATGTAATTAAATAAAATGATTAATTAGAAAAAATAAAATGTTTGTATGCTACATGCATGAAAGGAAAATTAACTCACATTCTTAAATAAAAATCAAACTCAAAAAGCAATGTAATATGTGATTTTACTTATAATATTTGGAAAAAGTAAGGAAGATAGAAACCAATAATGTTTGTAAGGGTTAGATTTGAGAAGAGTGGCAATTACAAAATGTCAGCTTGAAAAATTATCAGTATCAATGTTGATGGTGGACTATCTAATATATAAAGAAGTCAAGAAGTTATACTACAGAGAAACAAATAATTCTATTAAAAATGGTGTACAGAGCTAAACAAAGAATTCACAACTGAGAAATAGTGAATAGCTGAGAAGCACTTAAAGAAATGTTAAAAATCCCTAGTCACCTGGGAAATGCAAATCAAAACAACCCTGAGATTCCACCTCACAGCAATCAGAATGGCTAAGATACAAAACTCAGGTGACAGCAGATGCTGGCAAGGATGAGGTAAAAGAGGAACACTACTCCATTGTAGGTGGGATTGCAAGCTGGTACAATGCTGTAAATAAGTGTAGGGGGTTCCGCAAATAATTGGACATAGTCCTGCCTGATGACCCAACTATACCAGTCCTGGGCATATACCGAAAAGTAGCTCCAACATATAACAAAGACAGATACAACCCCCATGTTTATAGCAGCCTTATTTATAATAACCAGAAGCTGGAAAGAACACAGATGTCCTTCAAAAGAGGAATAGATACAGAAAATGTGGTACATTTACACAGTGGAACACTACTCTGCTATTAAAAACAATGACTACATGAAATTCTTAGGCAATTGGTAGGAACTAAAAACTACCATTTTTGGAAGGGAGCACATTTACAGGAGGAAATGCAAGGTCAAACAGAGGACCAGGGAGTGAAGAAAAGATCATTCAGAAGCCACCTCACACTAGGATCCGCCACATATGCAGCCACCAAATCCAAGCACTATAGCTGAGGTCAAGAAGTAATTACTGGCAGGAACCACATAGATATGCCTCCTCTGGGACTGTTTCGGAGTCATATGGATACAGCTGAGCATGCCTGCAGCTAACCAATGGACTGAACACAGGAACCCCAATGAAGGTGCTAAAGAAAGGACTGAAGGAGCTGAAAAGAGTTGCAATATCATGGGAAGAACTGCATTATTAACCAACCAAACCCTCCAAAACTCTTATGGACAAAACGCCCAACCTCTGTGAACACAGTGAAAGGCTCATTGATCCAGTTGCATATGTAGCGAAAGATAACAGCGTCTGGCATCAATGTGAGAAGAGGCATTTTGTCCAGGGAGGGCCTGTTTTTCCAATGTAAGGGAATGCCAAGGCAATGGAATGGAGAGGGTGATTAAGAGAGAGTGCACCTTTGTGAAGACAAATGGAAGGAAAGGGGGATGGGAGCAGGGAAGGGGAGAAAATAAATAAATAAATAAATAAATAAATAAATAAATAAATAAATAAATAAATAAATAAATAACACACATGACATGCACTCACTGATAAGCAGATACTAGCCCAAAGGCTTGCGAAACCCAAGAAACTATTCACAGACCATATGAAGCACAAAAGAAAGTAAGACCAAAATGTGGATGCTTCAGTTCTTCTTTTAAGAGAGAACAAAATACTCACAGAAGGAAATAAAGGGACAAATAGTGGAGCAGGAAATGAACAAAAGATCATCCAGAGACTGCTTCACCTGGGGATCCATCCCACATGCAACCACCAAACACAGTCACTATTGCTGATGGCAAGAAGTGCTTACTGGCAGGAGCATGATATAGATGCCTCCTAGAAGGGTCTGCCAGAGGCTTACTGATACAGATGAGGATGCTTGCAGCTAACTATCGGACTTAGCAGTGGGACAGCAATGGAGGAGCTAGAGAAAAGACTGAAAGAGCTGAAAGGGGTTGAAACCCCACTGGTAAAACAACAGTATCAACCAACCAAACCACCCACCCCAGAGCTCCTAGGGACTAAACACCAACCAATAAGTATACATGGAGAGACACATGCCTCCAGTTGCATATACAGCAGGGGATGGCATTATCTGGCATCAATGGGAGGAGAGGCCTTTGGTCCAGTGAAGGACTGATTTCTCAGGGTAGGGGAGTGCCAAGGCTATGATTTGGGAGTAGGTTGGGAGTAAGAACATCTTTATTGAAGCAAGGGGGATGAAGGGGGAGAGTATAACATAAAAAATGTAAAAACATAGAATATCCAATAAAAATGATAAAAAAGAAAAGACAAGAAAATATGTCAAAGAGTGTGAAACTGCACACTGTAAATGATGAGCTGCCTTGTGTGTGAACTATGTTTTGATATTTATAGGCTGAAAATTCCCTGTAAATAATATATGAGGTATTAACCAAGTTATGAAATTGAGAAAGCTATACTTTTATTATTTAGTTCAGATCTCATTTCCATTTTGGGGAAGATAGAGATAATATTACTTCTTAAATTAGCCACAATGACCATTCAAAATAGAATAAAGTTGATATTTTCTACTCTCCCAAATGTCTCATGTTTCTCTCTCTCTCTCTCTCTCTCTCACTCTCTCTCTCTCTCTGTCTCTCTGTCTCTCTCTCTCTCTCTCTCTCTCTCTCTCTCTCTCTCTCTCTCTCTCTCCCTCCTTCCCTCCCTCCCTCCTTCTCTCTCATTCTCCCTCCCTGCCTCCCTCTCTTTCTCTTTCTCTTTCTCCCTCCCTCTCCTTCTCCTTTTTTTCTCTCTCTCCTTCTTTTTTCTTTTCCTTCCTTGATTTTTTCCTCTCTATGTGTATTCTCTCTCCAGTCATTTTTTCTTACAACTTTATTTTAAAAAACCAGAGATATATTTACAGATTTTTAAAATCATTTTGCATAAAATTATATGAATATATTTTTGCCAGTACTTGATTTTTTGAAAGGTTTGATAGTATGCATTGAAATCTTACTAGTTACCATGAGCATAAAGTACATGTAAAACAAAACCTAACATGGAAATAGTTAACATTTTCTTGTTTTGTAAAGATTAAACATAATTTTTATAAATACCAAGAATTGCCACAAGGCTATATTCTTAGCTCTTGAGTTATTAATGATTTAAGGTCTAGGTTTACCCCACTCTGAGAGGGTGCTATACAATTATTGTTCTTTTGTTTTCTAAGAAGGACTGAGGCTTCCGTTTTTTGCCCTTTCTTTTTTTGAGCTTCATATGATCTTTGAAATGTTACTTGGGAATTGAGAGCTTTCTGGGTCTAGTATTCAATTATCAGTGACTGCATATTATGTCTCTTCTTTTGTGACTGGGTTACCTCACTCAGGATGATATTCTCTAGATACATCCATTTTCCTAGGAATTCATGAAGTCCTTGTTTCTTTCTCACTATGTTTATTCTCTCTCTAGCCATTTTTATTTTCATTTTCAATTGATTTTTTTTTTTTTTTTTGTGCTTTAAATCAGTCTCACTCTATAGCCCAGGCTGTCACAGAACTCATGGTCCGCCTTCTTTTGGCTGAGTGCTAGGAATAATACGATGTGCTAGTCTGTGCATTTCCCTTCTTTTCCTTGAAGAGTGATACATTCTGTAACAGAACAGAAAGCTCAGGTTTTTCACCAGTAATTTACCAAGTATTAATCATCCTGAAAAAAAATAAGCTGGGCTTTAGTAGAAAAATAAACACACCCAAAGAAAGTGGATTGCCTCTGTATGCTTTCATTCACAACAGATCATCCAAATCAGAAACAGCACAGTGAGATTTTAAGTAAATCATTCACTTTGGTGATACAATTTGAAAATTATATGATTTGTTTAAACAAGAATACATTTCCTTGATTTGCCTACAGATTCTGGTTGCAGTACTGTGATGTGGGTTCCCATGTTTTAAATTAATTTCAATGATCCTTAACTCTATGTTCTCAAACTATATTAGCATGTTCATGTCTACCATCCTGTCTTCAACAATGTTATTTATAATGCACAGTGTGGACTTGCTTTTAATTCATGTACCCCTTGTTTCTACATCCCCCAGCAGACAGCTTCTGGGCTGTGGATATTCTATTCCAGAATGATATATTTATAAACCTCCAATGAACCAACGTTAATATGTTAATCATAGTCCATAGTTTCCACTTGAATTCACTCTTACTGTTATTCAGTATAGGAATCTAGACCATTGGTCCTTAACCTGGGAGCCAAATAACACTTTCACAGGGGTTGCCTATCAGATATCCTGGATATCAAATATTTACATTATGCTTCATAATAGTAGCAAAATTACTGTTATGAAATATCAATAAAAATAATTCTATGCTTGGAGGTCACTACAACATGGGGAAGTATATTAAAAGGTTTCAGCATTAGGAAGGTAAGAAAGAAAATACACAATGTGGATTAAATATTAATGGACAGTGTTTTATCCTCCAAAACAACTTGCTATTTTATTTGGTTAATTTAATGATCTCACTATCGATGTGGGTTGACTGAGTTTGACTTGCACGTTAATCTGAATGTAATCATTAGTCTTGTAGGCAGTAAGCCTTACCTCTTCAAGGTTAGCATAAAGTAAGTTGGGGGTATAGAGTTTGTTATTGTGTTCTATTGCTCCATTTTTATATATTTCAATCTAAGTTATGAGAGAAGCAGATGTACTTGTATTATAAGCTTGTCCATGTATAGCATTTCTAAGTTTTGACAAATGAAATGAAGAAAAAATATTTTCTTTTATAAATGATATTTTTAAAATTATGATTACATTATCTCAGTCACATACATTTTGTGGTTCCCCCTTTCCAACGTAGAGTCCCTAAAACGTAGAACAGGTATATGCTTCTTGATGCTTACCCAGATAAGTTTTTCAGGGGAGGCGTATTAGTATCAGATAATGAGGTGTATGACCACTTGCATAGGGTAACCATTAGTTCTTGTAATTTAATGTATATAAATTTAGAAAACCAAGATGTATGCTACTGAAAACATTGATTACCAAAGCATATACTTATATGTGTTTAAATTGCATTCATTCCTTTGTTTAAGAGTTCCCTGTGCTAAGCCCTTAGAGCTAGTGTTTCATCCTCAGAAACCAAGTGCCACAGAAGCCATTGTTAGCATTCTTGTGGGGAGTTAGACATTATTTTAACAATGCCATGGTATGTTGTAAATTTTCAAGGATTGCTATGAGTTTTTAGTGAAATACAATTATATCTACTCATAGAGGATATACAAAGCATCATCTATTGATGCTATAATTTCTGAAGACATATGTAAAGAAGATTTTTTTGGTACTCTCATCAGAGGGATTCTGTTCTTGTGATTAGTGAATAATTCACCTTTCTTCAAGGTGAGCATGAATATTTTTAACTATGCTTCTTCCTCCTGTTGAAGAAAAGTGATAGTATCACAAATTCCCTCCACATTTTCTCATTTCAACATCAACACGTTTAATGCAGTAGTCTAAAATGATATCATGTGTATCATATTGTATGCTGCAGAGAAGTGTGTGATACTATCATTTGTGTAATGATGTCAGATGAAAGGAACAGGCATCCTGTGCTTTATATCCTGTTATGGAAACTCACACATTTTGTAAAGGCCAAAATCAATGCACGAGATTAGAAAGATATTGTATGACTTCTGATTCTAGATCATTAAAAGGCCATGTGACTCAGAGGTTTTCTTGGCAGAAATGACAAGTTATCCAAATAATGTTATAAAAATCTATAATTATAATTTGAACCTAATCAATCTTAACTCTATTTGATACATTTTTCCTTTCAGAACTGGAACTTTCATATTTATCTTAAGTTAAATCCCCCCTTAATAGGTTTTATAGCTTAAGATTTATTGTTCATTATGTTGTTATTTGAATGCTGTATATTCATCAGATCATTTAGTCAGCAGAATATCCTAAAATTGATTTTATACACGTTGTAGACTGTTAACCTAGTGTGACTAGGAAAATTATTAGTGCTCAACACATAGTAAGTATAAACATTACAGATACAGAGATAAATAAAGAGAAAGGACAATCTTATAGATAAGAATAAATTAAAATGGACATTTTAAATATTTTACTAAAAGTCATAGTATAGCATTATGTGAGCCTAGTTTTGAAAGGTGAGTTTATATTTATGCACATTTTTTATTTCTGACCACATTAAATATAATATCATTATGAGGTTGTCATTCCTTATGAGATTGGTGGATAAACAGTCTGTTTATACTCCAAAATCCCATCAAATGAAAAATTGTGTTTTCTCATGTAATAAACACTATAAATAAATATTTTTAATGCATATGTTTGATTTTAATCCCATCACTGAAACATCTCAAAATGCGCTATGAGAAAATTTAATAATATAAAACATTTCTTTCTCTTTTAACTAAACAGACACATAAACAGTTTCTAAGCCTGTGGAACTACAAGCCAAATTAAATGCTTTCTTTGACAACTCACCTTGGCCATAGTGTTTTTATCACAGCATTAGAAAGGTTAGTAAGACAAAAGGTTAAATCTTCCACAAGTTAGAATTTATCTAAAAGCATTGAAGCTAACCTGAGGATATTTTAGAAGAGATTCCTTGTTAAAAACATATAACCTAAATAATGCATTTGCAGATTCAACCACACAGAAGTAGAAACATATGAGGTCCAAGGGGCCCAGGCTAAATTTGGATCTGAGAGCAGAACCTGTCACTGTTGCCCAAGTGATGCAACACTGATTCTGTAGGCATGAAAGAAACAAAACTGAAGGGGTGCTGATTTACGATTTTAAGAGAGATGCTGAGGCTAACCAATACAATTGGATGTCAAGTCCCAGCAAGAAGGCCTTGGGAAGCCATTGCATGTAACTGTGAAATGATCTTACAATAGAAATCCCAGGAAGATGTCAGGACCAGAAAGTTTCTGAATAAAAGAGCTTTAGGAATAAAATGGAACCAGTTTACAGAAGTATGTATCCTGCAGGCAAGAGAGCTGAAGAAGTCTATTATTCAAATCTTTGAAGCCCAGATAATCACACCATAATCCATAGCCCACATAATTCTATCCCATCTCAAGTTTCAGTTACCCAGGATGGAGTGGTAGGATAGGATGAATTTCTTGATTTTGCATTTTGCTTGGTTCAGTCTTTCTCTACTATGTTTTCATTCCTTCCTTTTGTACTGAGAATGTTCATTCTGTCTCATTAGCATATAAACAGGATATATTATGCATTTTAATTATTTAGGGGCTTATGGCAAAATATTAGTAGTTCTTGGAGAGTTTATACTTACATTTTTATTAATGTACTCTAAATTTTACCATGTTTGGGTATTGTCTATTTACATATTTTCAACAATAATACTGATTAAGAAAACAGGCACATAATATAAATTGAGGGAGAGAAGTATCAGTTTTCTCCAGTGGTGAGATATGTGAGAGCTTTTACAATCCAAAATCATGAACTTTCAACCAAATTACAAATGAGCAATTCCAAATGGACTCAGCAGTTTGTATGTGTGTATGTAAAATAGTAATTTTACTCAGCAGTTTGTGTGTGTGTGTGTGTGTGTGAGTGTAAAATAATTTTACTCAGCAGTTTGTGTGTGTGTGTGTGTGTTTGTGTGTGTGGGTGAATTAATAATTACATAAGAATAGATCACAATTCTAAACTCTGTTTTGTTGCAATCAGGAACAACTTAGAATTCTGAAAGACTGCAGGCTTTTGACCTAGAGTTAAGTGCAGAATGCATTTTTGAGGTGGTTGTACATCTATAGTGACAATGAGTAAGTAGCTGCAGCTTAAAGAGTACATAACTGTGTGTCAGGTTGACAAAGAATGGAGTTCTGATGTTGAATGTCAACCTGAAAGGATCTATATTCACTTTAGATGGCAGTAATACGTTATTCTAGGTTACATTAATTGTGGGGAGAAAACACACACTAAGGCAGGCTGAGGTCTAGAACTGCATAAAAAAGTAGAAAGCTCACAGAGCACAACCCCTCCCCACTCCCCACTCCCTGACAGTGAGGAAATGTAACCTGCTAGGTCCCTTTCGTTCCTGCTCCCAGGTATAACTTTTGCAGTGTAAGCCAAAATAAACATAACATTTCAAAAGTTGCTTTAGCCAGATATCTAGTCATAACAGTGAGAAAAAAAAACCCAGTACATAGTAATCCCATGATAATGAGGCTCTCATATTTATAGTCTTTATCTGAGTATTCTTTTGAACATAACTACTATCACCCATAATATGTATAGTTTTATTTTGCTGTTGTTTTTCAGTGGATTGTCATATGTAATGTGTTTATATTCCTTATGAGATGGTTACCATTGCCTTCTTTTATTGTTTTTATAAAAAGACACCTGAGACTAGAGACATATAAAGACAGTGTTTTTCTTTGAATCAGATTTCTTGTGGTTAAAATGTTCAAACATCAAAATATCGATTTCCAGCAAGTACTATTTACAAAGGCAGCTCTTCAGCCACCAAGTTTGCTTTACATGCTCTTACCAACTAATCTACTCTTACCACAAGACAATATTACACCTGAAATGCCATTGCGATCTCAGATTCTGGATACTCAATGAACTAATAAATTTCATTAAGCCCCAATTCCTAAGGATCTGCCATTGCTCAGAAGAATGCTAGAGAACATCTTTCAGGTCAAAGAGTTTCAGACAAAATGTTGTTCAATGCCAAACTTCTAAAAGTTAATAGATTAAAATACAGTTCTCAATTCAATTTGAATATTAGATATATAATATAAAAATATCTAAAAAATTATCAAGGTCTTTTATTCTAAATTTAGATCATCATTCCTTATTTACAATCCAGTTATAGTTCAAATAAATCAAATTATACTTAAAAAATGTGTTATTTTATGTAAAATAAATACCATATTCTCTATACTTTTTTTAAAAGACTTTATTTTACAAAACAAAGATGAATGTACAGATTTTAAACATTTTTTACTTAAAACTATACATTTTTGTCAGTACTGTTTTTTTCAGATATTAAAATAATTTTTACATAAAACTATGTGATTATATTTTTTAGTCAGTACTTGATTTTTTCAAGGGCTTGACAGTATGCATTGAAAACCTAATAGTTACAATGAGCGTAAAGTACATGCAAAACAAAACGCAACATGGAAATAGTCAAAGTCTTCTTGTTTTGTGAATATACTTTTTTTTGTTTTCTTTATTTCTTGGACTTCATACAATTGTGAGTTGTTTCTGGGAAAGTGCAAGCCTCTGAGAATAGCATCCCAATATCAGTGACTGCATATTATGTCTGTTCTTTTGTGACTGGGTTATCTCACTCAGGATGATATTCTCTAGATGCAGCCATTTTCTTAAGAATTTGGTTAAGTCATTGTTTCTGGTGGCTGAGCAGTATTCCATTGTGTAAATGTACCACAATTTTTGTATCCATTCATCTTCTGAAGGACATCTGGTTCTTTCCAGCTTCTGGCTATTATAAATAGAGCCGCTATGAACATTGTGGTGCATATATCTTTGTTGTGTATTAAAGTGTCTCTGGGGTATATGCCCAGAAGTGGAATAGCAGGGTCTTCAAGTAGTACTATATCCAATTTTCTGAGATATCGCCAGATTGATTTCCAGAGTGGTTGTATTAGTTTGCAATCCCACCAACAGTGGAGAAGTGTTCCTCTTTCTCTGCAGCATCTCCAGCATCTGCTGTCATCTGATTTTTGGATCTTGGCCAATCTGACTGGTGTGAGGTGGAATCTCAGGGTTGTTTTGATTTGCATTTCCCTGATGGCTAAGGATGTCCAGCACTTCCTCAGATGTTTCTCGGCCATTCGGTGTTCCTCAACTGAGAACGTATTATTTAGCTCTGTGCCCCATTTTTTAATAAGGTTATTTGACTCTCTGGTCTAGCTTTTTGAGTTCCTTGTATACCTTGGATATTAGGCCTCTATCTGATGTGGTGTTGGTAAAGATCTTTTCCCATTATGTTGGTTGCTGTTTTGTTTTCTTGAAAATGTCCTTAGGCTTACAGAAACTTTGCAATCTCATTAAGTCCCATTTGTTAATCTTTGACCTTAGAGCTTGAGCCATTGGTGTTTTGTTCAGGAAATTTTCTCCTGTGCCTATGTGTTCTAAGGTTTTCCCTACTTTCTCATCTAATAGTTCCAGTGTATCTGGTTTAATGTGGAGATCTTTAATCCACTTACACTTGAGCTTTGTACAAGGAGATAAGAACGGGTCTATTTTCATTCTTTTGCATGTTGAATGCCAGTTGGACCAGCACCATTTGTTGAATAGGCTGTCCTGTTTTCCATTGAATGTTTACTGCTCCTTTGTCAAAAATCAGGTGACCATATACATGAGGGCTCAATTCTGGATCTTCTATTCTATTCCATTGATCCACTTGCCTATTTCTGTACTAGTACCATGCAGTTTTCAGCACAATTGCCTTGTAATATAGCTTGAGGTCAGGGATAGTGATTCCCGCAGATGTTTTTTTTTGTTGTTGAGGATGGATTTCGCTATTCTAGGTCTTTTGTTATTCCATATGAAATTGCACATTGATCTTTCCAATTCCATGAAGAACTGGGTTGGAATTTTGATGGGGATTGCATTGAATCTGTAGATTGCTTTTGGTAGGATGGCCATTTTTAAGATGTTGATCTCTCCAATCCATGAGCATGGGAGATCTTTCCATTTTCTGAGATCCTCCTCAATTTCTTTCTTTAGAGGTTTGAAGTTCTTGTCATACAGGTCCTTTACTTCCTTAGTTAGAGTCACACCAAGGTATTTAATAGTTTTTGTAACTATTGTGAAGGGTACCTTTTCCCTAATTTCTTTCTCCACATGTTTGTCCTTTGAGTATAGGAAGGCTACTGATTTATTCGAGTTAATTTTGTATCCAGCCTCTTTGCTGAACTTGTTTTTCATCTGTAGAATTTCTCTGGTGGAATTTTTGGGGTCAGTCAAGTACACTATCATGTCATCGGCAAAGAGTGATGTTTTTATCTCTTCCTTTCCGATTTGTATCGCGTTGATCTCCTTTTGCTGTCTAATTGCTCCAGCCAGGACTTCCAGTACTATATTGATTAGGTAGGAAAGAGTGGGCAGCCTTGTCAAGTCCCTGATTTTAGTGGGATTGCTTCAAGTTTCTCGCCATTAAGTTTGATGTTGGCTTTTGGTTTGCTTTATATTGCTTTCATTATGTTTAAGTATGGACCTTAAATTTTTGTTCTTTCCAGGACTTTTAACATAAAGGGGTGTTGGATTTTGTCAAATGCTTTCTCAGCATCTAGTGAGATGACCATGTGATTTTCATCTTTGAGTTTGTTTATATGGTGGATTACATTGATGGATTTCCTTATATTAAACCATCCCTGCATCCCAGGGATGAAGCCTACTTGGTCATGATGAATGATTGTTTTAATGTGTTCTTGGATTTGGTTTGCAAGGATTTTGTTGAGTATTTTTGCATCAATGTTCAAAAGTGAGTTTGGTCTGAAATTCTTTTTCCTTGTAGGGTCTTTGTGTGGTTTAGGTACGAGGGTTATTGTAGCCTCAAAAAATGAGTTCGGTAGTATTCCATCTGATTCTATCTTTTGGAATAGTTTGGAGAGTATTGGTGTTATATCCGCAAGAAATGTCTTATAAAATTCTGCCCTGAACCCGTCTTGACCTGGGCTTTTTTTGGTTGGGAGGCTTTTGATGACTTCTTCTATTTCTTTAGGTGTTATAGGGTTACTTAGATGGTTTACTTGGTCCTGGTTTAACTTTGGGATCTTGTATCTGTCTAGGAATTCGTCCATTTCCTCCAGATTTTGCAATTTTGTGGAGTATAAGTTTTTGTAGTAGGATCTGATGATTTCTTGAATTTCCTCATTTCAGTTGTTATGTCCCCACTTTCCTTTCTGATGTTGTTAATTTGTATACTCTCTCTTTGCCCTCTAGTTAGTCTTGTTAGGGGTTTATCAATCTTGATTGTTTTCTCAAAAAACCAACTCTTGGTTTTGCTGATTTTTTCAATGGTTTTTTTTTTTATTCTATTTGCTCTATTTCTGCCCTAATTTTGATTATTTCTTGCCGTCTACTCTTTTTGGGTATATCTACTTCCTTCTGTTGTAGGGCTTTTAGCTGTGCTGTCAGGTGGCTGATGTAAGCTTTCTCCAGTTTCTTTTTGGAAGCACTTAGGGCTATAAGTTTTCCTCTCAGTACTGCTTTCATTTCATCCCATAGGTTTGGGTATGTTGTGTTTTCGTTTTCGTTGAATTCTAGAAAATCCTTAATTATTTTTTTATTTCTTCTTTGACCCTACTATCCTTTAACAGAGCATTGTTTAGTTTCCATGTGTATGTGGGATTTTTGTTGTCTTTGTTGTTGTTAAAGACCAGCCATCGACCATGGTGATCTGAGAGGATGCATGGGAGTATTTCAATCGTCTTATATCTATTGAGGCTCGCTCTGTGTCCAATTATGTGTTCAATATTCGAGAAGGTGCCATGGGGTGCTGAGAAGAAGGTGTATTCTTTTACTTTAGGATAATATGTTCTGTATATATCTATTAATTCTAGTTGGTTCAAAGTCTCTGCTAGTTTTGCAGTGTCCTTGTCAGTTTCTGTTTCCATGATCTGTCCATTGGTGAGAGTGGAATATTAAAGTCTCCCACTATTGTTGTATAAGGTGAAATATATTTTTTGAGCTTTAGTAGGATTTCTTTTATGAATGTGGGTGCTTTTTTATTTGGAGTATATATGTTAAGGATTAAGAGTTTCTCCTGACCGGTTTCCCCGGTAATGAGTAAAAAGTGTCCTTCTTTATCTTTTTTGATAACTTTTGGTTGGAAATTTACTTTATTTGATATTAGAATAGCCACTCCAGCTTGCTTCTTAGAGCTGTTTGCTTGAAAGTTTTTTTCCCACCGTTTAACTCTGAGATAGTGTCTGTCTCTGTCTCTGAGATGAGTTTCCTGTATGCAGCAAAATGCTGGATTTTGTTTATGTATCCAGTCTGATAGCCTATGTCTCTTTATTGGGGAGTTGAGTCCATTTATGTTAATAGATATCAAGGAATAGTTGTTTCTGTTTCCTGCCATTATTGCTTTTGTGGGTTGAGTTGTGTCTGTGTCTTTTTCTTCTTTTAGTTTTCTTGTTTAGGAGTTTTCTTGTTTTTACTAGGCTGTATTTTCCCTCATTTTATTGGGTTATCCACCTATAATTTGTTGTAGTGCTGGCTTTGTGGTCAGATATTGTGTAAATTTTGATTTGTCTTGAAATATCTTCATCTCTCCATCGATGGTGATTGATAGTTTTGCTGGGTATAGCAGCTTGGGCTGCCACTTGTGTTCTCTTAGGGTGTGCAGGATGTCAGTCCAGGCTCTTCTAGCTTTCATAGTCTCTGTTGAGAAATCGGGTGTGAATCTGATTGGCCTGCCTTTATATGTTACCTGACCTTTTTCCCTTACTGCTTTTAGTATTCTTTCTTTGCTTTGGGCACTTGATGTTTTTACTATTATGTGTTGGGAAGTATTTCTTTTCTGGTCCAACCTATTTTAAGTTCTGAAGGCTTCTTTTATACTCGTGGTCATCTCATTCTTGAGGGTAGGGAAGTTTTCTTCTACGATTTTGTTGAAGATATTTTCTCTGCCTCTTAGTTGATACTCTTCTCCCTCTTCTTTTCCTATTATCCTTAGGTTCGGTCTTCTCATTGTGTCCTGGATTTCCTGGACATTGTGGGTTAGGAGCTTTTTGTTTTTTGCATCTTCTCTGGCTGTTTTGTCTATGTTTACAATCTTGTCTTCTGCCCCCGAGATTCTCTCTTCCATCTCTTGTAATCTATTTGAAATGCTTGCTTCTGTGATTCCTGATTCTTTTTTAGGTTTTCTACCTCTAGGGTTATCTCTTTTTGTTTTTTCTTTATTGTGTCAATTTCCGTTTTAAATTCCCTCTTCCATTTCTTCATCTCTTTGATTCTGTTTTCCTCTAGTTTTTTGAGCTTTTTGAGTGTTTTTTTTTTTTTTTTTTTTTTGTTTCCTATTTAAAAGCTTCTGAATCTTTTTGCTTTTCCTACCGTTCTTGTTTAAGTATCTCTATCAGCATCTTGAGGTATGATTTCAGGTCTGTGTCTTCCTTTTCTTGAGTGTTTGGAATTCCGATGTTTTCTGTTATGGGAGAGCTGGGTTCTGGTGTTGCCAGGTTGTCTTGGTTTCCTTGGGATATACTCTTTCACTTTCCTCTTGACATTTTGTTGTCAGTGATATGTTCTTGCCTTTCCCTTGTATCTGGTCTGTGTCCCTCTATCTCCACTGGTCCAGGTGGCAGATGGGTCAAGCCCTGTTCTATGCCTCAGAGTCGCCGGGTGGGAACAGATGTTCCAAAGTTCTATTCCTGGTCAGTGGATCAGACAGGGTTGGGCAGGGCAAGGCAGGGGGTACACTTTTCTTGTACACTCCGCAGAGATCTCTTTGCTCCCTGGCAGCCCAGGTCTTCCACCCACCAGTTGCTCAGCCTCTACGAGCTGCCGTTCCGGGTGGCAGATGGGCCAGGCTCCACTCTGCGTCCTGAAGTCGCCTCCGAGAGAAAACAGAAGTTCCTAAGTTCTGTTCCCGGTCACTGGATCAGGCAGGACAGGGCAGGTCAAGGCAGGGGGTGCACTTTCCGTGTGCACTCCGCAGAGATCCCCCCGCTCCCCAGCAGCCTAGGTCTCCCACTCACCAGTTTTTCAGCTTTTAGGAGCTGCGGTTCCGGGTGGCAGATGGGCCAGGCTCCGCTCTGTGTCCTGAAGTCGCCACCAGGTGGAAACAGAAGTTCGAAATTTCTGTTCCTGGTCGCTGGATTGGGCAGGGCAGGGCATGGCAAGGGAGGGGGTGCACTTTTCCCTTCTCTATACTTTTATACATTAAATATCAGTCCTACAATAAATCCTCCCAATTTTAACAAATATTTTTTTATTACTAAGTGCCCACTAGAGGGCAGAACTTCTCTGTACTAAGAACTGATGTCTAAAAGAGTTACAATCTGTGTGGAAGAGAATTTTAGGATTTGCCTTAACAAAGTTTGGATGCTCTTAACCAACCATTGAACTGAGAATGAAGTACCCAATATAGGAGTTAGATAAAGGACTGAAGGAGCTGAAGGGGTTTGCAAAACCACAGGAAGAACAATAATAGTATCCTACCAGCTCCTAGAGAGTAAACCACCAACCAAAGATTACACAGGGAGGAAACCGTGGCTCCAGCAGCATATGCAGTTAAGGATGGACTTGTTCAACATCAGTGGGAGGAGTGGCCCTTAGCTCTGCGATGGCTCTGTGCTCCAGTATAGGGGAATGCAAGGGCAGGGAGATGGGAAGGAGTGGGTAGGTGGGAAACACTCTCATAAGAAAGAAAGAGAGGGGAGATAGGATAGGGGGATTCCAGAGGGGAATCAGGGAAAGGGAATAACATTTGCAATATAATTAAAAAAATATCCTCCCCAAAATGTTCTGCTTTTACTACTCAATGTTTCTTGGCCTCTGTATTATCATGCACTGAATATTTGTTTCATTCTTTATAACTTTTGTTTTTTTGTTTCACTTTTCTTTGTGCTATTGAGATTCAAGTCTAGGCCCTTACATATACTGGCTTCACCATTGAACAACATGAAACAGTATTCTTCAAAGAGCAGTCACTGGCAGTGAATTTAATTCAGCAATCTGTGTGACTTTATTTTGTTCCCCTTTGAAACATCCACATCTCTTTGTAACAATGTCCATTGATTTTTAAAATGCAATTAACTAATTAATTTTTTATTTCTTTACTACTATCTTTTCCTAGACTTTTACTAGTTTTTGGTGTTTCTAACAGGTTTTTTTCTTCCTTACAGTTAACCAATTGAGTTCATTTTAATCTAATCTAAAGAACTGTACCCTAGAGATGAAGTCTTGTGGTTGTAATTTTAATGAAAATGTACAATTAGACCCGAATTTTTAATAAGGTTCAGTTAGATTCTTTCAATAGACATCGTTTTATGAATGCTTTATTTTCTTAATAAAGTTTTGTTAAGTCAAAAATCCTCTAAGCTATTTTAATTTAACTTCTAGTTTTCAAACTTAGACATCATTTTAAAGACTGTTGCAAGAATTTTGTTTCTGTGTATTCAACTAGTTTGTACATAAAACCCATTAGATGTGTTCTTATTATGATCTATATATTTCAACTTTATGATTTATTATCAAAAATATTTAAAATAAAATAGCTATACTACATGTTATAAAACCTCACAAGATATATATTATCAATATAATTTTACTACCATTTATATAATTTTTATTACTGAGTTTTTTTCAGTTTAATTTATATAATAACAAACAGTATATGAAACATTAAATCATGGATGTGAAATAAAAGAAATCAAAGGGAAATCATATTGTTTATAGCTCTTTTGGGAATCTAAACTCAGATCCTCATGCTTCCCAGGCAGAGCCTCTCCAATTGATTCAGCCCTCCAGTCCCACATGTACATTAATACATGTTAACATACCTGGCACATGAAAAACTCTTTTAAGTATTAAAGGAACAGATTCCCACTGTTTACACATGGGCTTTGCAAGAATGTTCAGACTATTTTATTTCTAATAACCATAGAATTTCACTGGAACAAATATCTACTTCCTAAGGAATTAGGTTTCTAGTGGGGCATGAATTTTGTGTTATAGCAATTACTATTTAATGCATAAAATTGAACATCATTTAGCTTCAAATCTGATTTATTATTTTAAAAAGTAAAACCATAACAAAAGTAAACTTACAAAAGAAACAGCTAAAGTACGTAGAACTTTATATTTCAGGATAATCTAATTGTAGGAAACAAGGCAATGGGATAACACCTAAGCAATGAAAGCACTAGAACTGAGCATGAATTTGAGCTGTGAGCTTTCCTAGTCTATGGTGTAGGAGAAGGAGCCCAATGGACTTCCTGAGCTGAGGTGAACAAGCTGAGAGACCAGGAGACTAAACTGCTGCAATTTATAGCATAGAGAACCATAAGTCAAATGTAATCCAAGGTGCTAATGAGGTCCTCCCTAAGGCCAGCAAATAACCATCCTCGAGAATCAGAGCAAACATTAGCAAAGAGACATGAAGAGTGAATAAACATCTCTCCAAAATTATTAATAATAAAAAATTATGTACTTCATAAAACAATGTGAAGAATACACAGGAGATATGTAATGTTTGGGTATAACATTTGTCTGTTACTTTCTAAATAATTCCATATTAAATGGCTTTTATATATTTTGAATTCCTCCCAATACAACTTGAATGAAAATTTATCCACAAGGACATAAATAAATAGCCAGCATATAACATAGTTCAAGACATACTGAGGGACATTTAATCATGTCATTTCATGGTTTAAAAAACCCTACTCAAGTATGATGTGTGATTAGAACATTAAAAACACGTTAAAGTTTGCAGAGATATAAAGACAGCAGATAAGATTAAACTTGATATTATAAATACAGGTATCCAAAACTTAAATCCTCAAATGCTCAGGTAATAAACTTAGGCAGAAAAAAATTACCAACAAACATTTAGAGATTAAAATCAAATGATCAAAATGGATGTGTTGTGGGAAAGAAAATATTTATAAACTTGAAAAGAAATACTTTAGGAAAAGTTAAAGGATAGAATGAAAATTGGCTTCTAATTAGAGTATGCCAAAATGTTAGGCTGGGTACAGTGTACAATGGTCAGTGGTATTGAAAACATGGCTTAAATATTTATAATATTTGCTACTCTTACAGAAAAGCTGGATTTGTTTCCCAGCACCCACATATCTGTAACATGTTCTTAAAAGTCCCTGTAACCACAGTTCAAAAGATTTTTACATCCTTTGTCCTTAATATCCCTGTGCATGAAGTTAGTGCACATACAGGCAATCGGGAACACCCATACGCACTTACTACCATAAATAAAAACAGTAAAAAAAACTCCCTCAGTTTAAAAAATCTGGTGAAATTTATAAATCTTTACAGCAAAGAATCTAAATTATCCACAAGCAGAGAATCGAGCAGTACAACAAAGAACATCTTTACTTGGATTTGCAAATCACTTTAATGGACACAACGTCAAAGTATCTGAAGAAAGAGGTGTATTTAGAGGAATCAAAATAGTTTGTGGCACATTTAGTCAGTAATGGCAGAATAAACTATTTTGCTGGAAAAATATTATGAACATACAGAAATGAGAAAATGTTCAAGATAGAATGGAACATTAAGTTACAAAATGAAGAGAAAGACATTAATGCAAGAATTGTCCCCAATAGGCTCTCACTGCAGGAAATGTCAAATTTTAGGCTTAAGGAAGATGGAAAATGAGACTATATAAGAATCACTAGGGAAAAAAAAACAAAAACTGATATAAATAAGAACTTTATATGTATTTATACTTTTTTCAAAATGTTCCTCTTATTTAAATTTATAACTAATTTGTGTGTCTGATGGCATACTTACAAGTTTACATTAGCTAATTTTCAAAAATATAACAATACATTTGAAATATTGCACAATAAGAAAAGAGAACATCCTGGTTTATATAGTCTTAAAATAAAACTATTAGTACTACTGAATTTTTAAATGAAATTTTCTGCTCATAATACCTGTTTTATTCTGAAAGATACCTATGATTGTTCTATGAAATTTTTTATGTATTTGTCCTTGTTGTTTGACTTTCTAATATGATGTCTACTTTTTGTAGTTTAGTGTGCATACAGCAAGATTTGGGAAAATGATATCATTTATTTTCTGACTACTTTAATTAAAACTACAGTTTCTATGAGTGGAAATTATAGATGAGGATTTACCCCCAAGAGGGAAATAAAAAGACTGAGGGAGAAGGAAGAAGAGGGAGAATTACCACTAAAGCTGGTTGACAAACTATGAGGCATTATATTACTTTATAACTATTTAAAATTACATATAATATATGCAAGTTTATACATATATTAATAATGTATACATGAACATACATACACACATTACGCACGCACACACACACACACACACACACACACACACACACACACACACACACATATATATATATATATATATATATATATATATATATATATATATATATATATCACCACTTGCAATGACAATGTTCCTTCCCCAACCCTTAGACAATGTACCAAAACTTCCTTTATAGTGTTGGCAGTGGAGTTCAAGAGACCCCAAAATAATTGGCATTGTATTTTTGGATTAAAATAAGATGATCCTGTTTCTGAAAACACCCACACACTTAAGACACAGGTCTTGTACAATTCTATCCAGATCTGATCTGGAAGCCTCAGCAAAACCTGTACAAGCTAAGGAAGAAGAAAGGCAACCACTAGTATTACGCAGTGTATCATCTGCAATATTTTCAAAAATTAATTAGTGGCACTTATATCCTGTGGATAACCAGCAGGCACATAGTTAGTTTTAAGTTTGGCTAACATGGGGAAACTTCATATGTAGTAATGTAAAATTAGTCAATTTCTATGGCTGGAGAGATCATAGAACCCAGAGGAAAATGTACCCATGTCAGTTTCTTGAAGCAATAAAAGTTCTAACTGCATTCTAAACACCTATCATTATAGCTATTGCTAAGAGTATGTCTCACCCTCATCAAACCAGCTTCTTATTTTTTTTTTCAGTAGATTGGCATCATTACAGAACACCACAGCTGATCAATATGAAAAGATGATAAACCATGAGATGCCAAGCCCCACGTTATTAGTTTTTTAGTATAATCTCAAGACTTTAGTATAATCTCAACACTCAGGGAACATTGCAGAAATGGGAGAGCACATGAAACTTAGTAACAAACTATCATATCCAGAAATTTTAAGATGGATAAAGAAAATCAGGCCTAATATCACGCTATTTTTCCTTTACTAACCAATGTAAAGCACTTGTTATGAAGGGTAACTCATCATTGATTTTGAGAAGTATCTTGTTATCTGTCCAAACAATTCAGAGTAAGTATGCATAGAGTAAATGCCATTAACACACAATGGAATCTGTCACAACAAATAGTGGAGTGAACAATGAAACTTGATTTGCTAGCATGTAAATAAGACATATCCTCTTTCCTGGTTTTGTATTATTTTGATTGTCTCATCTCTCAGTGATTTGGATTCGCCAAGGTGATATAGTATTTAGTGAAATTTGAAAAGCATATTGAGGAACTGTCGAACATGATATTTGGATATGATCATCTTCAGATGATGTGAAAATTTCATTACCATACTATAGTTTATTTAACAGAAAATTTTAGAGTGACGTAGAAAGATTGAGAGTAATTTCATTTGTATATCTTCTTTGCTTTAGTCATTGAAAGGTTCTTGATTGCATCTAGGAAGAAAAGTATTTTTTTATTATCATGTGTGTGTGTAACTCACCTAAAAGCCATACAGCCTTTCATTCCTTTCACTTAAAATCTGAAAACGTTCTCAAGAGTTCTGATTTCTTAACTTCTGAAGTGGAATTAATTTTGTTACGGTGTACTGTTCAGAACTTGTTTCTTTGCTTATACTTATAAAGCATAGTTTTCTATTTAAATTTAACAATTACATTTATTAAAAACCATTTTGGAAAAAAAGAAACAGTGGAGGGATGAAGTCATCAACATACCTAGGGTCCTGCATAATTGATAATATTAGTATTCCTGCCATCCCTTTCAACTCCTTCAGTGCTTCCTCAAACTCTTCCATACAGATCTGCAACATCAGTCCAATGCTTGGCAGTATTTGTATTTGTCTTAATCAGCTGCTGATAAAGCCTTTCAGAGGACAGGCATATGAGGCCACTGTCTGGAAGCACACCATAGTATCAGTAATAGTGTCAGGGTTTGGTGCTTACCCATAAGAATGGTTTCCAAGTTGGGCTTGTCAATGGAAGGCCTCTTCTTAAATCTTTGCTTTATTTTGTCCCTGCCTTTCTTTTAGACAGGACAATTCTGGATCAAAAATTTGAAGGTTGGTTGGACAATTTTGCACCAGGATATTTTATATTATTTATGGCTATTTTATTTGATTTTAAGACCCTGACATAATCTCATGCATTTATGGCCATTTGGTTTTTGACAAAGAACCTCAAACAAATAAGAAAAAAACAACAAATGTTGCTGGTCTCACTGGGTGTCTACCTGTAAAAAAATGCAAATACCTATATCTATCACCTAGTATAAAACTCAGGTACAAGTAGATCAAAGACTTCAAGCATAAAATCAGACATACTAAACCCAAAGCTGCTATCAACATGTAACATATATAAAAACGTTATTTAATCAAAAAGAAAAATATGGTAAACATGCCATTTGCCCATATATATTCAATAAAGAGTTTATCACCAATCAAAGTATTTTTCATCAAATAGAATATATTGTGGTATGAATTTGACAAGCACAAATTAACAAGTGCATGTATTCTTACCATAATGTTTACCACACACACACACACACACACACACACACACACACACACACACACACAACTTTGGACACTCACAGAATTAATGAATCTCAGCCTCCTAACCTAGATGAGATTGTTGGAGCACAGTATCCTCCTTTTTATGAGGGATTAAGAAACATGTGAGGAAAGGTCATTTGGGGACTGCCCCCGCTAGGGATACAACCTATATGCAGCCCCAAACCCAATCACTATTGGTGATGCCAGGAAGTGCTTACTGGCAGGAAACTGATATAAATGTCTTCTCAGGGGCTCTGCCAGAGCAATACTGATACAGAGGAAGATGCTTTCAGCTAACCATTACAGTGAGCACTAGGACCCCAATGGAGGAGTTAGAGAAATGACTAAAAGAGCTGAAAGGGTTATTAACCCTAAGGAAAGAACAACAATATCAACTAACCAGATCCCCGGAGCTATCAGGGACCAAAACACCAACAACTGAATATACATGGAGAAACACATGGTTTCATCCACATATGGTGAAGAGGATGGCATTGTCTGGCATCAGTGGGAAGAGAGGCTTTTGGTCCAGTGAAGGCTAATTATTCCAGTGAAGGAGAATGCTAAGGCAATGAAGTGGGAGTGGGTGAATGGGAGTAGGAGCATCTTCCTGGAGAAGATGGGTGGATGGAAATGGGGAAAGATAACATCTAAAATGTAAAAATGTAGAATATCTAATAAAAATGATTTAAAAAACATGTAGACTGGACCACCAGTTGAAAGAGTAGATTTAGTGTATTTGATGTAAAATAAACTTTATTTTATTCTTTATTAATTGGCTGAAATTTTAGAGAAGTATTATAAATTAGGACAAAATAAAAATCAGACATTTCTCAATATAAAGTTGTAAGATCACTTTCTTGTTGAATCATCAATTCAGACACCAATATGTAGATTTATAAGCCCATTTGAAACAAGAGTGTGTAAAATAATAGCAATGTCACTGAGTGTTTTAACTGCTCTTCCCTTCACTTTGTCAGTGCTGGGATCACAGTGTGAAATTATATCAAGTTGTTTTTGCTTTCAGACATTTTGACTGATGAGGTGAAATTTTGTTGTAGAACCATTTGGATAATCAACAAAACCAAGAGCTAGATATTTGAGAAAATTAACAAGATTGATAAATCCTTAGCCAGACTAACTAGAGGGCGAAGAGAGATTACCCAAATTAACAGAATCAGAAATGAAAGTGTAGACATAACAATTGAAACTGAGGAAATTCAAGAAATCATCAGTTCCTACTACAAAAGCATATACTTAACAAAGCTGGAAAATCAGGAGGAAATGAATGAATGCCTAGACAAAAAGTAGATACTAAAGTTAAACTAGGACCAGGTTAAAAATCTAAATAATCTCATAACACTTAAAGAAATAGAAGCATTCATCAAAAGCCTCCCAACCAAAAAAAGTCCAGGTCAAGATGGGTTCAATGCAGAATTCTATTGGATATTTTTGACAACCTAATACCAATACTCTCCAAACTATTCCACAAAAAAAGAGTCAGATGGGAAACTACATAACTCATATTTTGAGGCCACAATAACAATAAACCAGACAAAGTTCCCTACAAAAAAAGAGAACTTCAGACCAATCTCACTTATGAACATTAATGCAAAAGTACTCAACACAATCCCTGCAAACCGAATCCAAGAACACATCAAAATGATCATTCACCATGATCTAGTAGGCTTCATCCTTGGGATACAAGAATGGTTTGATATATGGAAATCCACCAAGGTAATCCACCCTATAAAGAAAATCAAAGAAAAGCCATATGGTCATCTCACTAGATGCTGAGAAAGCATTTGACAAATTCAACACCCCTACATGTTAAAAGACTTGTAATGAACAGGAATCCAAGGCCCATAGCTAAACATAGTAAAAGCAATATACAGCAAACCAAGAGTCAACATCAAACTTCACAGTGAGAAACTGGAAACAATTCCACAAAAATCTGGGACTCCACAAGACTGCCCACTCTCCCCTTACCTATGCAACATAGGGCTGGAAATCCTGGCCAGAGCAATTAGACAGCAAAAGGAAATCAAAGGGATACAAATTGGAAAGGAAGAAGTAAAAACATCAATGTTTGCAGATAACATGATAGTGTGTGCAAATGACCCCAAAAATTCCTCCAGAGAATTTCTACAGCTGATAAACTAGTACAGTAACTTGGCTGGATATAAAATTAATTCAAATAAATGATTAACTTTCCTCTACTCAAAAGAAAAACATGAGAAAAAAGAAATTAGGGGAAAATACCCTTCACAATAGTCACAAACAATATGAAATATCTTGGTGTGACTCTACAAAGCAAGTGAACGACCTGTATGACAAGAACATCAAATCTCTAAAGAAGGAAATTGAGGAAGATCTCAGAAAATAGAAAGATCTCCATGCTCATCAATTGGAAAGATCAACATTGTAAAAATGACCATCCTACCAAAAGCAATCTACAGATTCAATGCAATACCCAACAAAATTCAAAACAAATTTTTCATAGAGTTGCAAAGAGCAATGTGCAATTTCATCTGGAATAAGAAAAGAGCTAAAATAGCAAAATCCTTCTTCAACAACAACAAAAAAAGAAAAACAAACAAACAAACAAAAAAACATCTGCGGAAATCACTATCCCTGACCTCAAGCTATACTACAAGGCAATTGTGCTGAAAACTGCATGGTACTGGTACAGAAATAGGCACGTGGATCAATGGAATAGAATAGAAGGTCCAGAAATCAGCCCTCACATATATGGTCACCTGATTTTTGACAAAGGAGCTGTAAACATTCAATGGAAAAAGGACAGCCTCTTCAACAAATGGTGCTTGTCCAACTGGCACTAAGCACTCAGAATAATAAAAATAGACCCTTTCTTATTTCCTTGTAAAAAGCTCAAGTGCAAGTGGGTCAAAGATCTCCACATTAAACCAGGTACACTAAAATTATTAGAAAAGAAAGTAGGAAAACCTTAGAACACATAGGCACAGGAGGAAATTTCCTGAACAGAACACCTATGGCTCGTGCACTAAGGTGAAATATGGACAAATGGGACTTAATGAGATTACAAAGTTTTTGTAAGGCTATGGACACTGCCAAGAAAGCAAATCAGCAGCCAAAAGTTTGGGAAAAGGTCTTTATTAACCCCACATCTGATAGAGACCTAATATCCAAGGTATACAAAGAACTCAAGAAGCTAAACACCAGAAAATCAAACAACCCTATTAAAAATGGGGTCCAGAGCTAAACCAAAAGTTCTCAATTGATGAATATTGAATGGCTAAGAAGTATCAAATGAAGTGCTTGACATCATTAGCCATCAGGGAAATGCAAATCCAAACAACCCTGAGATTCTACCTCTCACCAATCAGAATGGCTAAGACCAAGAAATCAGATGACAGCAGATGCTGGTGAGGATGCGGAGAAAAAGGAACACTTCTCCACTGTTGGTGGGGTTGTAAACTGGCACAGCCACTCTGGAAATCCATCTGGAGATTCCTCAGAAAATTGGAAATAGTACTACCTGAAGAACCAGTTATTCCACTTCTGGGCACATACCCCAAAGAAGCTCCAACATACTACAAAGCCACATGCACCACAATGTTCATAGCAGCTCTATTTATATTAGCCAGAAGCAGGATAGAACCCAGATGTCCTTCAGTAGATGAATGGATACAAAAATTGTGGTACATTTACACAATGGAGTACTACTCAGCTATCAGAAACAATGACTTTATGAATTTCTTAAGAAAATGGTTGCATCTAGAGAATATCATTTTGAGATAACCCAGTCACAAAAGAACAGACATAATATGCAGTCACTGATAATGGAATACTAACCCCAGAAAGGTCTGAACACCCCCAGAAACAACTCACAGACTGTGTAAAGTTCAAGAAAAGAAAAAGAAAAGAAAAGAAAAAACCCATTATGTTTAATCCTTACACAGCAAGAAAACTTTGACTAATTCTAGGTTACACCCTGTTTTGCATGTACTTTATGCTCTTAGTAACTAGTAAGATATTAATGCACACTATCAAACCTTTAAAAATAAAATCTAAGCACTGACTAAAATATATTCTTATATTCCTATGCAAAATGCTTAAAATCTGTACATTTATCTTTGTTTTTTTAAAAATAAAGTTGTTCAATTTAAAAATAAGAATATTCTTGAATTGATTAAAAAGGTTAAAAATTTTCACATCATCTTAATCAAATAATTCTTAAAACTAATGTGAGATCAAAAATAGCCTTTGTGGAGCTCTGCATAACAATTTTAAAGCATTAAGAATAGGCTGACTAGGTAGAGTAAGAGATTTATAATCCTTGATGCCATCCCAAAGGTATTTGGTATTTTTACATTTTGAAGACCACAGATAAATAACCCTTCCATCCGTGAATTGTTTATGTGTGTGTGTGTGTGTGTGTGTGTGTGTGTGTGTGTGTTTGTGTATGTATACATGGTTTTGCATTTAAAGATGTTTATGTTTTTATGAGCCCTTCAGAGTTAATATACACACAAGTATTAGTTATTACAGGACAATTTTCAAGGACTGTTTGCTTCTTTGATGTTCCTCAAAAAACAATAAATCTTTTTATTTGGGGGTTGGATACACTTGATTCATGAATCCTGAACAAAAATATATGAGTCCATAGTTTGTAATAATTCTAGATGAGCCCCTACATGTTCCAGGTATTGAGTTCTAAAATTTTACTAACAAATTTGGCTGTCATAAATAATGAATGTTTAAAGAAAGAACAGCATTTGAAGCAATGAAACAGAATGCATCTTTATTTGCCTGCTAGCAAATTGGAATACAGCATCATTCCAGTATAAGCTGTGAAATACATCAGTCTATGGAGAGAATTAACAACAAATATGGATTTGGAGACATTTTGGTAATATAAATTACCATAAAAATGAGATTGCATTCACCTATTATAACAACACATTAGTGTTCCAGTCAACATGCATTTAAAAAGAAGCAAGAACTCTTGCATACATTCTGTTAATCAGAAGTGTAATTATGTTCACATATTTTAAAAAGAGAATCATAATATGTGAATTTAGCTTTGCTTTTTTTGTTCTATGTTTTCCTTTTTCATTTGGCCAGACACAATGAATCTGGTAGAATGGATTGTCACCATCATAATGATGACAGTATTTCTCTTAGGAAACTCTGCCAATGTCTTCATAATCGTAGTGAACTCCATCGACTATATGAAGAGAAGAAGGATCTCCTCAGCTGATCGAATTATAACTGCTCTTGCTATCTTCAGAATTGGATTGTTATGGGCAATGATAATGAACTGGAATTCACATGTGTTTAATGCAGATACAATCAATTTGCAAATGAGAGCTTCCAGTGGAATAACCTGGGCTATAACTAACCATTTTACCACTTGGCTTGGTACCATACTCAGCATGTTTTATTTAGTCAAGATAGCCAATTTTTCCAATCGTCTTTTTGTTTATCTCAAAAGAAAACTTGACAATGTTCTTCTTGTGATATTCTTGGCATCCTTTCTGGTTTTTGTTGCACATGTTTGGGTGGTGGACATCAGGAACTTTTTGTGGATGAGTATCCATGAAGGAAACATGACCATAAAGGGAAAACTGAAGGATATAACAAGCATTACAAATATGCATCTCTTCAGCCTGGTAAACATTGTACCATTTGGTATATCACTCACCTGTGTTCTGCTCTTAATTTATTCCCTAGGCAAACATCTCAAGAACATGAAATTTTATGGAAAAGGAAGTCAAGACCAGAGCACCATAGTCCACATAAAGGCTCTCCAAACTGTGGTCTCCTTTCTTTTCTTATATGCCACATACTTTTCCTGTGTAATTATATCAGGTTGGAGTTTGCAAAGTGCACCAATCTTCTTATTTTGTTTGACAATTGGTGCCTTTTACCCAGCAGGCCATTCTTTTATCTTGATTTGGGGAAACCAGAAGCTTAAACAGGTTCTTCTGTTGTTTCTGAGGTGGAAGAGGTGCTGACTGAAAAAAAAAAAAAAAGAAAAAAAAAAGAAAAAAAAAAAGAAACTCTTCTTGTTTCTAGATAAACATACAGGCATGTATGTATATAACAAAAACATACACATGAAGTAATATAGATAAATATTTAATGAATATGAGTATGTATAAAGATTGGAAAGTAGCAAACTGTACAGCAGTAATGAAACTCAGTTTCTAAAATTCTTCAAATAATTTAGAAGCTAAAAGCAGATTTTACCCATTTCAGGATATTGCTTCTGTGTTCATCTTAAAACATTGTAGGATTGATGAATTGTCCATCATTTCCTCATTTTACATCCCCAAATTTACTTTAATCTTAACCAAAGAAGATTCTGACTTTCCATTTTTAAAAAAGTATAATCAAGACAAAACAATAGCAAAATCATAGTGCATAATCTACCACCTTTTATTTTCCTCATGAAATCACCTATACTGAAACTATACTAAAAATCTTGTTTCTTGTAATCTTGTATAAATTGTAGAACTTATGCAAAATATGTTGATATATACATTGATGGGGATTTTTTAGTGGACTAGTTAAAAATAGGTAATTATTGAGTTCTATGTGATAAAGTGGGGATTTCAAGAGACTCAGTTTTCTTGCCATGTTGTTTTCTGGAAGCTGTTATATGCGAGAATATTTTGCTGAAGTATAAACATGAGAGGATGTTTTGCTGAGAACAGATTTGGTGTGTTTCTGCAAGCTGTTTGTTGAGAGGGCATGCAATTTTGCTGGTGCAGACTCTTGAGAGTTCACAGGATGTTTAGAAAGAGTATAGGTATAACCCAAAAGACAGTAGATCACATTGGTTCTCCTTGTTTTCTTCATTGATCTTCATCTGTCATGATGTTTTAATAGAAACAAACCAAAGCACTCCTGGTGTATACTGTCTGCTTCATGACACTCCCAGCGACTCCTGCAGATCAGTGGAGCCTCGTGGCTTATTTCCAATGGAGCTGCTGCTGCTGCTGCTGCTGCTGCTGCTGCTGCATGTTTGGAGTTTGAGGACTGCCACTGCTCATTTGTATTTGGAGTTTTGCTCTTGGACATGACTGCTGTCAAGAAGATTTAAATCTCCCCAAATAAATATTCTTAAAGAGGTCCAAAACCCCTGCTTCCTATTAGCATTTTCCCTCCTATCTCTGATGGGTGGTTGGCTAAAAGGGATGTTGAAGCACTAGAGAACCATAATTAAAGTAAGTTTTAAATAATCTAAGGTTATAATGTGTTTATCAGTTTGGGATGCAATGTATAAGCGACTCTTCCATTTTCATTTTATTTTTGTTAGAATACTCATATAAAGTAACAATTAAATATATTTTCTTCTTAATATAAATCATTAACTTTGTTCTTATGTCCCTACCATCCACACTTTTTCCACTCTTCAGACCTTCTTTGTGCCTAGTTTTTTTCCTACTCCACATTGTCTCTTTTTTAATTTTCATGTTATAACATTCTACATTTAACACACACACACACACACACATACACACACAAAAATTCACACAAACATACAATAAATTAAGTTTTACAATTCACAGAAATTATAGAGCTCAAAGAGAAGGAAGGAAAGAAGATAGATGCCTCAGTCCTTCTTAAAAGGAAAACCAAAACACTCGTGGGAGGAAACGAAGGGACAAAGAGATGAGAGGATAGGAGGAAAGTTCATCCAATGACCGTCTCAACTGGAGATCCATCCCATATGCAGCCACTAAATCCATGCACTATTGCTGATGCCAAGTATTGCTTACTGAAAGGAACCTGATATGGATGCCTCTTAAGAGGCTTTGCCAGAGTCATGCTGATACAGAAGAGAATGCTTGTAGCTAACCATCGAACTGAACATGTGAATCTCAATGAAGGAGCTTGAGAAAGGACTGAAGGAACTGATGGGGTCTGCAAGTCCATAGGAAGAACAAAATTACCAACTAACCAAACCCACCACAGCTCCTAGGGATTAAAACACCAACCAATAAGTTGTTATGAAGAGACTCATGGCACCTGGTGCATATGCAGCAGTGGGCATCATTCTCTGGCATCAATGAGAGCAGATGACTTTGAGCCAGTGAATGCTCATTTTCCAGTCAAGGGGAATGCTGAGGTAGGAGAGGAAGCCTGGGAGAGGGAACATCTTAATGGAGGCAATGGGAGTAGTAGGGGGAATGAAATAGGTGGAAAAGGGATAATACCTGAAATGTAAATACAGAGAGTATCCAATAAAAAATTAAATTTTAATCAACCTACATGAAAGAGCATACAAAATTTGTCTTCTGGAACAAGTCTGTTTCAACATAGTATTCTACTTCATTAAGTTTCACTACAAAATTAATGAAGTTAGATTTTATTATGTATATGCATTGTGTTTTATTTGTCCATTCATCCATTGGTTTTCTTCTTATCTGGTTTCATCTTTTTCTTATAGATCATACACATTGATGTACACATGTGTCATATGTGTGATTGCTGACATAATTATTTTGAGCATCTGCTCATGAATGAATCACAAAAGTGATTTTTTTAAATTTTAACAACTTCTTTTTTTATTGAACATCTCTATTTTAAAAAACAAAGATAAATGTACAAATTTTAAGCATTTTTTGCATAAAAGTATATGAATACATTTTTCTCAGTGCTTGGCTTTTTTTAAAGGTTTAATAGTGTGCATTAAGATCTGACTATTTCTGTATGGAGTTCTGAAGGTTACATGATGTCAATAGTGAATGCATGCTTCTTTCTACCCAATTTTATGCTAGAATTTCTGTTGCCTTTTTAAAGAAGTCATCAGAAGGTTAAAAAAAAAAAAAAAACATCTCCAAGGACGTGGAGAAAGAGGAACACTTCTCCACTGCTAGTGGGGTTATAAACTGGTATACCCACCCTGGAAATCAGTCTGGCAGTTCCTCAGAAAATTGAACATAGTTTTACCTAAAGACTGAGTTATTCCACTTCTGGGCATATGCCCCAGAGATGCCCCAACATACAATAAGATCACATGCACCACAATGTTCACAGCAGTCCTGTTTATAATAGCCATAAGCTGGAAATAACCCAGATATCCTTCAGTAGATAAATGGGTACAAAAAGTGTGGTATATTTACACAATGGAGTACTACTCAGCTATCAGAAACAATGACCTTATGAAATTTGTAGGAAAATGGTTTCATATAGAGAATATCATCCTGAGTGAGATAACCCAGTCACAAAAGAATAGATATAGTATGCAGTCACTGATAGTTGGATACTAACTCCAGAAAGCTCTGAACACCCCAGAAATAAATCACAGGCCATATGAAGCCCTAGAAAAATAATCTGTAGATAGCTTTTTGTAACATAGTGCTATGAATTTTACTATTTCCACAGCTTTCTCTGTGTCTCATAAATTTGGGTATGATGTGTCAATATTTTCATTAATTTTCTTTAAAGTCTTTGATGTTTTATTTTTCTACTTCTTTTATGAAGTTGTGATTGAGAAAAAAGTTGTTCAATTCATATGATTGTGTGAGCTTTCTGTTGGTTTTATTGTTCTTTAAGTCTAGCCTTAGTTCACGTGGATCTGATAGAATGTATGGAATTATTTCAGTCTTTTGGTATCAGTTCAGGCTTGTTTGTATCTGATTATATGGTCAGTTTTGGAGAAGATTCCATGAGGTGCTGAGAAGACAGTAAATTCTCTTGTTTTGAAATGAAATGTTCTGTAGATATCTGATGCATCCATTTGTTTTATAACTTCTCTTGGTTTCACAGTGGCTCTGTTTAGCTTCTGTTTCAATGAATATGCTATTGGTGGCATTGGGTGTTGAAGGATCCCACAATTATTTTAGGAATTTCAAAATGTGTTCTGAGCTTAAGTAAAATTTCCTTTATGAATGTGGGTGCCCTTGCTTTATTAAGTTAGATATTTAGAGTTAAGACTTTCTCTTGGTGGATTTTTCCTTCAATGAATATAAAATGTCCTTCCTTTACTTCTGTGATAACTTATGGCTGAACGTCTATTTTATTGAATACTAGAAGACAACTACAGTTTGATTGCTGAGGCCATTTACTTGTAAAACATTTTCCCACACATTTACTTTGAGGTATTATCTGTTTTTGTCAATGAGGTGTGTTTCTTGCATGCAGCAAAATGGTGGATCCTGTTTAAATATTCTGGTCTGTTAGTTTGTGTCTTTTTACTTGTTAATTGAGTCCATTGATATAGAGACAGATATTAAAGACAGATGATTTCTAGTTTGTATTATTTTTGTTGCTGCTGGGGGTGGCATTATATGAGCATGATTCTCTTCTTTTACTTTTTTATGAATATATTTACTTTCTTATGTTTTCTTGGGTGGACTTACCCCTCCTTGTGTGGAAGATTTTGATCCAGTAACCCTTGTAAGTTTGTATTATTACATACATATTGTTTAATGTTTTCAAAAAATATCTTGGTTTCTTTATCATGATGATTGAGAATTTTGCTGGGTATAATATTTGGGACTGGCATTTATATTCTCTTAAGTTCTGGATGACCTCTGTTTAGGATCTTCTGACTTTTAGAGTCTTTGTTTGATAGGTCTGATATAATTCTGATATGTCTTCTTTTATACAATATTTGATCTATTTCTCTTCGAGCTTCCTTTGTTCTGTGCATTTAGTGTTTAGATTATGTGACAAAAGGAGTTAGTTTATTTTTCTGGTCTAATCTATTTGGTGTTGTGTAGGTTTATTGTACATTTATGGAATCTCTGTTTTTAGCATAGGGATCTCCTGAGTTTTGAGTTTAGATTCTGTACTGTCTTCTAGTCCCGTGAGTCTCAGATTTAATCATTTTATCATGTGCTGAATTTTCTAGATATTTTGGGTGAGTATCTTTTAACTCTTTAATTTTCTTTGGCCAGTGTGTCAATATTTTCTATGATATCATTTATGTCTGAGAGTTTCTCTTCTATCTCTTGTATTCTGTTTGTGATACTTTCATCTGTAGATTCTAATTTCTTTCTTAAGTTGTCCACATCCATAGATGCTTAACTTTGTGTTATTTTTATTGTTTATATTTCTATTTTAGTTCTTCAACTTCTTATATTGTATTTTTCTGTATTTCTTTGGGATATTTATGTGTTTCTTTCTTAAGGGCTTCTACCTGTTTGCCTGTGTTTTCATACATTTCATTAAAGGAGTTCTTTATGCCCTCTTTAAAGAACTCTATCATCTATATGAGTTATGATTTTTGGTTAGAAGCTTTCTTTATAGGCATATTAGTTTATCCAAGATATTCTGTGGTTAAATAACTATTTTCTCATGCTAAATTGCATTTGGTTCTGTCTCTTATGTGGTTGTGGCTGACTCTTGCCATCTGGTTATCTTTGGTGTTAACTGGTCTCAGTGCCTATGACTGAAGCTGGCCCCTTTAGAGGCAGGCAAATCTCTGTTGTCTGGTTTAGAGCTGTTTCCTTGGAGGCAGGCAGTGTTGTCTCTACTTAGATTGGAACTCCTGTGTCCCTAGTTAGTCCAAACCTCTCGAGAAGTAGACAGGCTATAAGGTGTGAGAATATATTTGGTGACTGACTTGGCTGAGGTGGGGGAGCAGATCAGAAGGAAGTAGCACTGTATGTTTTATTTAGAAATGATTTATTAGAAATGATTGATTACTTTTGGTGAAAATAGTTGAAGTTCTTAAGCATATATATATATATATATAATTTTTAATGATGAGTTTATATAAATCAACTCAGTTTTATAATATATAAAAGGATTTAGTAAAGGTATAAACACACTAGAAATCCTAAATTGAATTTTTATGTCTCAATTAATTAACATTTTGGGTCGATTATTTTAAAGAACATTTCCTACACTAAATTGCTGTTTCCCCACATGGGAATATTTTTACTCATGTAGATGGGATATACAATATGCATCACAAGATTTCATACATTCTAATTTTGTTCTAGGCTAATGTTTTTCTAATAGATCCTTGTGACTTGCATGAAAAAAGTCTTTTATTGTTTCAATTGTAAGACTCATAATAGGGATTTCTGGAAGTGGATTTATTTTACTGATAAAATATATTGACTGGGGTAAGAGGTGAAAGTTTTCCTTAGTTGGCTTTATTTCCACCTATTTACCACTCTATGGGAACTGTTTGCTACTAAGAATAATTTCATTATTTTGAAATAAGGCATGACACATATCTTTTTTCTAATACAATAATGAGTCTAGAGGCAAGGGGTTAGACTGGTATAGCACAAGATGAGATGGGTGATAAATGTCTTTCTTCTTTTTTGGTTATAAGCCCAGAAGACATGTTCTAAACAAAATATTTAAATTGTAAATTCTGTACCTAATTTTTGTAAGAATATTAACTTATGATTTTTAAGGTAGACAATCTGTCATGTGCTGATATTGACAGTAGTTTTACTTTTACATGAAGTATACACTTTAATTTGTATATTAATTTCTTTGTTTTAAATTCTTTGTTGGTTATTTTATTTGTTCACACTTCAAGTATTATTCCTATTCCCTGTTTCCTCTCCAAAACTCTCTACTCACCACCCCTGCTTCTATGAGGGTGCTCCCTCACTCACACCTCACTTCTCCAATACAGGGGTATCAAGTTTTCATAGGACTATGGGCCTCCCCTTCCATTGATTACAGCCAGATAAGGCCACCCTTGGCTACATATGCAGCTGAAGCCATGGGTCCCTCCGTCTCTATTCTTTGGTTGGTGGTTTTGTCTCTGGGAGCTCTGGGGGGTTGGTTAAAATTCTTTTTTCCTGTGGGGTTTGCAAATTTCTTCAGCTTCTTCAGGCCTTCCCCTAACTCCTCTATTGGGGTCCTGGTGTTCAGTCTAAATCTAATGGTTGGATTCAAGTACCACATGTGTATTGGTAAGGCTCTGGCAGAGCCTCTCATGATAAATTCATATTAAGCACTCTTGACATCCACAATAGTGACTCGGTTGTTGTCTGTATATGGAATAGATCTCCAGATTGAGCAGTCTCTAGATGGTTTTCCTTTTAATCTCTGTTCCATTCTTTGTCCCTGTGTTTTCTTTAGACAGGAGATAATCTAGGCTAACAATTTGAGAAGGGTTAAATCCACTCATTATATAAAGTTATAGAATGTGTATTTGGCATATATCTTCTACATTAACTTAATTCATAAATAGCGTATGTAATACTCAAAACTTAGCAAAATGTAAACATTTTACATTCTGTTATAAGAATCAAAACAGTAGTTTTTTTAATGTGTCACAAGTTATAGAAGTTTTCCCTTATGAAAGTTATGTTCTTCTAAAAATCTACACAAGTCCATTATTTCATGTATTACCAAGAGGTAGAAATGTTTAATCATAAAGTAAATAACAAGCAGCTCTGTCATTTTTTCACCACAAATTGAAGATTTAGTTTTGGAGTATTAGCTTATATATAGATACTCTAAAATATAAATTAAAAAAAACATAAAAAGTGCTTGAAAAGTTCCCATTTTGGTCTTGACAAAATTGCCATGAGAATATTACTTTTATTTCTTTGTACCATATCAGACTTATAATGTAGAAAAACCTTGGACTTGAATTTTCTGATAACATTCTATAGCTATTAGACTACTTTTTATGAATATTCAAATCCAGATTAATTAAAATCAAACTAATCAAAATGAGGAGAGAGCTTAGTAGAAAAAAAAAAAAGAGAGATGGTCAAGGACAAACGGGTGAGAAGTTCAGGTTGGTGAAACTCACAAATCGAAGGATAAGATCTGTCCTGCCCTTAACTTTGTTCAGGAAAACTTGTTTTTTTTGATCATTTGATTGTTTATTTTGTTTAATTTTTTCCCCAGTTGAAAATGGTTTATGTGTGTACTCATAAATCAGCTAACATGTTTAGTATAAACAACCCAGAGTTCTGAGCTATGAGATGGATAATTTATATCAACTTCTCACCATCTGATGTTTAGAAAATGTTCACTTGTCCATGGGGGTAAAAAAAAAAAAAAGACAGAGAAGTACTGACTTCTAGACATGACATGACTGTTACATATATTGTCTAAGTAATTTTGGTTATCTACACAAGACCTACATGAGATGAAGATATCCAACACTTCAGCACTGATGAAAGATAAGTTCTGTGGTCCCACTCATATCTGACTATTTGTGATTACTAAAATAGTAAATGTCTTTCTTGTTTTGGGATGTGGCTACTTACGGTAGATTTCTCACACCCTGATATATTTTTATGCACTCATGTGCAAATGGGCATCTCTAATTTAACTCAAGAGATAGTAAAATAAGAAATAAACAAAAAGTAAAGGGGTAAAACAAGATTGGAAGATAGGGTAGAGACACTAAGGAGAGTTAGAGAGAGTTAATAGTGAATAGTCATGATGAATATAATGTTGTTAATGGATGAATCTTTTAACGACTACAAATTCTGATTTTGCAGACAAATGAATGGAACAGGAAGGAATCATTCTGAGTGAGGTAATCCAGACCCAAAGGAAATGCATGGATATTAGCCACCGAGTATAAGATACTCACAACCTATTCCATAGATCAAAGAAGCTATAGATGATGCCAAGAAATGTTTGCTGACAGGAGCCTAATATGGAAATCTGTGAGGTTCTGCCAGAGCCTTACTGATACAGATGACGATGCTAACATCTAAACATTGGAATGAGCATAGGGACTTCAATGAAAGAGTTAAAGAAGGACTTAAGGAGATGAAGGGGTTTGCAACCTCATAGGAAGGACAATAATATCAAACAACCAGACCCCAGAGATTCCAAGGACTAAACCATCAACCAAAGAGTAATCATGGAGAAAAGTGAAATAGTAAATGTCATTGTAGGGCATTAGTGGGAGGAGAAGTCCTTTGTCCTGTGAAGTCTCATTTCCCATGTAGGGAAATGTCAGGGTAGTGAGATGGAAGGTAGAGCATTCTCACAGAAGCAGGAGGATAGGGTAGGAGAGTGGGGTACCAGGAAAAGGGGTAATATTTTAAATTTAAATATATAAAATGTACAATTAAAAAAAAAAACAAAAAAGAAGGCCCAAACAAGGGATCTTGAATCTCAATGAGAAAGGAACATAAAATAGTCATATTAAGTAGAGGGAGGAAGGGAACTGAGTGGGAAATGGAAGAGTCAGAAGCTGTAAGGGGAGAGACAGAAGAGGGACAGCAGGCCAACAGAATGAATGGAAATCTGCAACTGCCAGAGATAGGGTGTGGTAAAGAAATCTCTATGTTGCTTCAGAGATCTAGAATGTGAGATACTCCCAAGAGTCAATGCCAGTTATCTAAGCAATGTGATGCCTAACAGTGTAATTATAGTACCTGAAAAGGCCACCTCTTATAACCATGCAGGAACCCCAATTGAGTGATAAGTATACCAACACACCCACAAAACTTTCTACTCTGCCCTGTGTAAAATAAATGTAAAAACAAAGATGGAGTGGAATCTGAGAGAATGATCAAACAATAACCAGCCCAACCTTGAAACACATTCTAAGGGCAAACAGCAATCACTGACACTATTAATGATGTCCTGTTATATTTGCAGATAGGAGCCTAATATAACTGTCCTCTGAGAGGGTCCACCCATCAGCTGAAACAAATATGGGACCCATAGCCAAATATTAGACAGAGTCTGGGTACTTTTATGGAATAATGTAGGAAGGATTGGAGGCCCTGAAGGAACTAGGAACTCTCCACAGATAAATAGTCACCTAATCTTGACCCCTGGCAGTTGTCAGAGAATAACCCAACTAACCGAGGCATATACATGGGTTAGATCATGGTTCCAGGTACACATGTAGCAAATATACAGCTCAGTCTCCCTGAAGGTCTATAAAGCTGTTTCCAGTCTCTGGAATCTGATCCTTGAATGGGTTGCCTTGTCTGACCTCAGAGGGAGAAAATGTACCTAACAGTGCAGAAACTTGATGCACCAAGCTGAAAAGATACTTTGGGGTGGGGGTTGGCTCACCCTTTCTGAGAAGAAGTGGATAGAAATGTCAGGAGGGACTCCATAGAGGGGGAGGCTGGGGGGGACAATTAGGATGTAAAATATAAAATTCATTTATTAATAGGAAAAATGCAAAACTAACCATATTTAATGTGCCCAGTATACACATTTCAAATTCTATTTCATGTCTACTAAGAGGTAATTATTTCTATGATTGCCAAATGGTATATTTACCAGCCCTGTGATGATAATTTCTGACTCAGACTTTTAAATAACCTTTGTTTAATCTTTATTTCAGTGTTTGTACCCAATACTGTGTGCCTTGAGGTACAATAAAAGAACAATCCTGATAAGGCCTGTCCAATCTCTCAAAGATATAGTAAAATGGTTATTATTTCATGCATTTAGAAATACATTTTCAGAAATTAATTATGTAGTGCAGAAATACTAACAACATTTTTTTGCCTCAAATTATCAAGTTTCTGTTACATACAATAAAGATATGTGTAGTATCTTCACTTCATTCACAAGAATTAGTACTGCCATATTTTGTAAAATTTACATACATTGAACTAAAACTACTTAATCAACATTCATACTAACTAAATAAAATGCGAAGGCTAAAATTTTAGATAATATGAGGTAATTCAATTTCCGCAAATCTTTTATAATGTAGGATTCCTATTATTAAATGACAGTCAAAACATAATAAGATATAAATGTATAGTCATAAAATGTTTCAATAATGCAAACTACATAACCCAAAAAAGAAATTTTAAAAAATTTGAAAAAATAATAACCCAAGGAACTATAATGAAATTCTGAAACTGAAATATCTGAAAAGAAATAAAAAGATAAAGAACTGTAAAATCAGATATTTTATTTATTCAGGCAAGAAATTTACTCTCAATATTTCCGCCTTTTTCAATGTCTAGGAGCACAGATGAACCCATGAAGAAAAATGACTTTTAAAATATCATCACATCATTAAATTCTCATGCATGCAACAGTACAAAAAGATTCCAACAGGAAATAGAAAGTTCATTAGGAAGGAACAAGAAGTTCTAATAGAATAAGTAGAAATCTAATAACACTAAGACAGTGATCAGCAAAAACCTGCAGTCCATAATAGAACAAGCTACACCTCCCTCAGGTACACAATACTCTAACTCTAGGGCATAAGAGGTACCCAGACACCAGCTTTATAATTGACAACAATGAGCAAGGGAGAATAAAAATAAAAGACAGCATGATTCATATAGGACAGAAGTGGCTAAGAGGTCAAGTTATATAAGAAAATAGGTTGTCAGAGCCATGCTGATACAGAGGAGAATGCTTGTACCTAACCATCGGAATAAACATGTGAATCCCAACTAAGGAGCTATAGAAAGGACTGAAGGAGATGAAAGGTTCTTTAACCCCATGGGAAGTACAAAATTATTAACTAACCAAACCCACTACAGCTCCCAGGAACTAAACACCAAACAATGAGTTGGTATGGGGAGACCCATGTCTCCAGTTGCATATGTAGCAGAGGATAGCATTCTCTGGCATCAATTGGAGGAGATTCCTTTGGTCCAGTGAAGGCTAGTTTTCCCAGTGTAGGGAATTGCCAAGACACTGATGGGTGAAAGAGAGTGTTTGGGAGAGGGAACATCTTCACTGAGGCAATGGAAGTAAGAGGGGGGATGGAATTGGTGAAATGAAATAACATCTAAAATGTAAATACAGAGAATAGCCAATAAAAAATAAATATTTGAATTGAGGATGAAAATAAATTCTAGAGATCTTGAGGATGAGAATACAGGGATATATGTTGTGAGATGCATTGAAAATATGATGTAAGATGAGGGTGAGAGAGAGGGGCAAGTGGATGGGAAAGGAGAGAGGGCAGGAGAAGAAAAGGAAAAGGGTCAACTGTGTATAGTACATCAAATGGCCAAACCTTAAAACACAAATACAAGTCAAGTAACAGCATACTAATTGCATAGATTGTATTTATGTATTTGCATAAAAGAACAATACACAATGAAGCCATGAATCTGGAGTGGGGGTGGGATAAGGGATTGCAAATGGAAGTGTTTGTGGAAACAGAGGTACAGGAAAAATAATATAATTTCAAAAATTAAAGAAAACAATTAAAATACACCTGAATAAATTTGTGTGATGAAGGTGTGCCAGAAGGGCAAGGAAGACTAAATGGATTATGGATACATTAACCCATTTATTGATGTTAAGAGCATTTGCTCATGGATTTGGTGTAGTTTAAGAGAAAACCAGATAGGACAAGGATATTCGGCAGGTTATATTTTGGTTATTAATGGAAGTATAAATTTACTTTTCAATTAGATGAAATTTGTGGTTTTATCAGTATCTATTTTGGGGCTGTGTCAAAATATGTTGGTTAAATATACCATCTGTAAGATGTCATGTCTACATACACCTGGAAACACGAAATAAATGGTGGATTGCATGAATCCATTTTCAGTTATTATTTTTATTATTTTTCAAGACAAAATTTCTCTGTGGCCTTGCTGGATTTCACTCTGTAGATGAAGGGGGTCTTTAACTCAAACATCCTAAGACCTGTGTCACCATACCCAAGTTGATTACATGATTCTAAAAATTAGAGGTAAGATCAAGATTGGATCTAAAATGTATTTAAGAAGCATACACAGCCATGTATTAAAACCAGAGTACTAAATGCTCAATTTAATGGGGGAAGGAAGCAGTATTAAGAGAGGTAGTTTTAGCGATCCAAAAACATTACTTTTTGACATTGTAATAGCTCCCATAAGCTCATGTATTTTTACAGTCAATACTCAGTTGATAAGTTATTTGGGAAGAAGAAAATATGACCTACTTTGAGATTCTATGTCACTGGATGTGGACTCTGAGGTTAGAAAAACTGATGCAAAGATTAGTCTCAATGTCCCTGATTCATTCCTCCCCCCTCCTACCTGCTTGATGCTTGTGAATCAGGCTATAAAGCTGTCAGCTATTGATCCACTGCCTTGTCTGTCTGCTCCCCACTATTATGATCTATAGCAGGACTTTCTGAACCTGCCCTTGGCTTAAGTAATGGCAAAGAAAATGTGGTACATTTACACAATGGAGTACTATCCAGTTATTAAAAACAATGGTTTCATGAAATTCTTTGGCAAATGGATGGAACTAGAGAATATCCTCCTGAGTGAGGTAACCCAGTCACAAAAGAACACACATGGTATGCACTCATTGGTAAATGAATATTACCCAAATGCTCATAACACCCAAGATACAATCCACAGACCATATATAGCTGAAAAAGAGGAAGAAAGACCAAATTCTGGATGTTCCTGTCTTAGAAGGAGGAAGAAAATAATCACAGGAGGAAATATGGAGACAAAATGTGGAACAGAGATGGGAAAAAAGGCCAACCAGAGACTGTCTCTCTGGAGGATCCATCCCATTTGCAAGCACTAAACCCAGATAATATTGTGGATTTCAAGAAGTGCATACTGACAGGAGCCTGATATAGCTGTCTTCTGAGTGGCTTTGCCAAAGCCAGACAAATACAGAGGTGGATCCTTTCAAAAGAACTGAAGGAGCTGAAGGGGTTTGCAACCCTATGAGAAGAATAACAATATCAACCAACCAGACTCCCCGGAGTTTCCAGAGACTAATTCACCAATCAAAGAGTACACACGGAGAGGCCAGGGCTCCAGCTGCATATGAAGTAAATGATGGCCTTATTCAACATCAATTGAAGGAGAAGTCATTGGTCTTGTGAAGGCTCGAAGCCCAGTGTAGGGGAATACCATGGCAGGGAGTGAGTTAATGTGTGAGGGAGCACCCTCATAGAGGCAGGGTGTAGGGGGGATGAGATAGGCAGATTTTGGAGAGGAAACTGTGAAAGACCATAAGATTTGAAATCTAAATAAAGAATATATCTAATTAAAAACTTTGATTTCTACCTATAAGTCTTATGTTAGAAATATCTTGATACCAAAACAAGAGGAATATAAACTATAAAACTCATCAAAATACAATCAGTGACAAAATTCAAAATAAAGTATCCAAAGCCCCAAAACAATGCTGTACAATGTTGTCTACCTCTGTAAACTCAATAATCCTAGTGCAAGATGATGGATAAAAGAAACATACGGTGCTGGTATAAAGCAAATCATCCTACCTATTATGGAAATCTATATAATTTTTCCTCCAAACTAAAAAGTAGCACAACCATGTGACCCAGTTCTACATGCCCACTGGAGTCTTTAAAAACTTTATAGAGATGTGCATACATTAAGAATCATTGCAAAATTTGTAAGTTATATGACCAAACCAAGTGTTTATCTACAATGATGTGTATAAAGGAAATTAATCTTATATTCACAATAAATACTTTTCAAATACACTGAAGAATATATGCAGTTTGCCAAAAATATATAAGAGCATACTAAAGTGGAAGTTACTGGATACATCATATGAGGCAGACTCATTGGTGTTTTGCTATGGCAGACTTATGTGGTGTTCTGCTGAGGCAACACTCATGGTAGAATACTTCATGTCTGGGTATATTATAACTAAGACTTAGTCAACAGTGATGATGCATTTGCGTAGCTAGCTTTGTAATTTTTCACTGGTTTCATGTCTTCATGTCTTTGCTATTCTTAGCTTCACAGAGACAGGAAAGGCAAAGATCCTCCTGGTCTACCAGCTGATCCGGGCCCTTCATCACGACACATGCAGTGGAGGCCTGGCTAGTTCTTCTAAAACTTGCAACCATTACTGAGCTGTGTTTGGTGTCCTAGCACTAGTGAACTGGACTGCTGGTATACTAGCAAACAGGGATTGAAATAACCACAAAGTACTCTTCTAAACAGGCCCACATTCTCTTGTCCTATTTACCGTCTTTTTTTTAATGCTTTTTTTTTCAGTGAGCTATAGTGAAGCATTTGAAAATCCCTATTAAATGTAACTTTTAAAAAATCTAACATTTCAAATGTAAATACAATATCTTATGCTACAGAATACAAGACCAGAAAATAAAATCACATACATTTTTCGAAAGGCAAAAAAAACTAATTTTTAGGATGTAGATACATTCATATATATTAATATATGTAAACATACACAGTTCTTACCATATTCTTTCAAATATTTAATTTTCTTAGTTTAACATCTATTCAATTTATCAATGCTGTTTTAAAAAGATTTATCCTGTTATCTTGTACATATGCAAAAATAAGTTTTTAACCATTTAAAATTTCACTTGTAAATGAAAATATCATTGCAAGTAATATAGAACTACTTTTCTTTTATTTAAAACAAGCAGATATTTTAAATACTTCCCAATAGGACTGAATGAGAGAAAAGACAGAAGGTAAAGGAGATGGGTGTGCCCAGTATGTTGGCACATGTCTTTAATTTCAGCAATCATGGAACAGTTAGCTTAATTTCTGTAAGTCTTTAAGCCAGTCAGGTTTATTTAGTGGATTCCAGGTTAGCTATGTGTATATAGATAGATGTTTCAAAAGGTGGGGAGGACGGCAGTGGTGAATGATGCATGTAAAGTCTTCTTCTTCTTCTTCTTCTTGCTATTTTTTTCATGAGAGCATCAGCAGTCACTCTAGCCCTGACCTCAATACAGAGAGAATACTTGCCCCTTGGCCCATTTTAGCTGTTCCAGTGTACAAACATTCTTTCTTCATTTTCCCTCATGAAATAAGAAGAAATAGGTGTCCAGATGGGTACAAATATACCAGAACATGAGAAAAATGTCTTTAGCACCACCACGCTGTCTGCAAAGGCATGGGGCAAGAAAACAATCAGAATGTTGCTTATGCTTACTTAATAAGAAAGAATAGAAGTGAGACCACATTGTTCACAGCTTTCTTATCGGCCTTATTTCTCCCATCCTTAGAATAAATGCCATTTTTTTGTTTCATTCACCTGGTGTTGCTACATAACAAAATTAGAAGAAAAAGAAAAGTCAAAAACTATAAAAATATGATTGAAATCAAGTTAATAAAGAAGTGATATGGTAAGGAAACATATAGGATCTCCAAAAAATAAAATGTCAAGTTCTTTTTATTTTTGACAATTTGTATAAAAATATTAGCCTATTTTTCCATAAAAATTAGAAACTGTCACAGTGCTTTTCCATATCTTGCATCAAAGGTGATACACAATGTTACTGTACACAGAAAAGTTATCCTTGAGTTAGAAGTGCAGATTACAATAAACACAACTCTTGAACTCTTCTAACTCCTGGCCCAGGCAATGCTACATTGTCCTGAAATAATGATTTTTATGAAGTATAGATGCATCAGTATACAGAACTATTATATTTGGTTTAGATAATTTCAGTATGTTAGAGTATTTGGTAGAAAGTTTTAAGAGATAATTTAAGTTGTTTTGCCAGAAGTATCTATATAATTTAGAATCAAGAACAGACTATACCACCTCTTCATTGAATAATAAGAAAAAGCTACATAGGTGATAAAAGGAGTTCCATGAGCTTTTATACATTACATCTACATAAATTACAGTAGGAAGGGAAATAGTCTTGTGATAGATTTATGATCGAGATTAAATTTTCATTTTAGATCAGACCCAAGGATGAGATCACAGGTGTGCCCAACAATAAAGAACAAATTTAACTATTTCTTTGAACCTCTAATTAGCTTATATAATGATTAAGGAGTAAAACAATTGTTTTTAAGTTATATGTAGCAATCCTGCTGTACCCCTTTTATATAACATCTTATTTGTTTTTGAATGAAATGATAATGCCCTTTATTTTGGTAGGTAGTCTTGTCAAACTAGTTATAAAAAGGACTAAAGAACATAATAAAGTTGTTTGAGTCACCTCCCAGAGCTCCTTCCCATCCACTATATATATGGGGTTTCTCTCCATCTATCAACTATGTATTTCTTTGTGTGTATGTGTGTGTGTGTGTGTGTGTGTGTGTGTGTGTGTGTGTGTATGTATGCAGATTTGTATGAATTTATTTGAGCTTATTTGTAAACATTTGCTTGCTAGAGACTGCCTTGCTTTATCAAGTGTGTGTGTGTGTGTGTGTGTGTGTGTGTGTGTGTCTGTGTGTGTATGTGCATGATTTTCTCTCATTTTCTTTTTCAGAAGCCCCTAATGATTTAAAGAGGTCGGAGTTTTCCTTCTGCCAGTAGTAACAGGGTTGACCCTGTAAACTGCCTGCTAAAGTCAGCAGTGGGCTCCATCAACTGCTGGAAGCACTGTCCCCAGTAGCTGACTCCACACTTGCTGCCTTCTTCAGTTTACATAAATGTCAAAGCTAACCTTTGAAAATTCTTCTTTAAGCAGAAAAAAAAAGATATATAACAATTTTTAAAAGAATACTAATTAATGATTCAAAGGCAACTTTTTTGTTTTTTTGGTGCTTTGAGCATGAGTTGTATTTTACATACACATTTTCATTGAAACTCTATTCCAGACTTTTAGCTGAATCCAGGAATTTAAAATCAGCTGCTTATGTTTACAGAGAAAGCGCTTTACTGAATCATTCCCTCAGGACCTAGAGGTTAGCTTTTAATCACGCTGTGCATGTTTACACTTTGTAATTTGATTGCTATTAAGTTTATTTAAATTTGCTAATTTACTTCCAAAACTATGGCAAAGTGAAAGAAATTGTTTCAGTGTGTGAAAATCTTGCTTATGCCTTTAATGACATTGATTTCTGATAACTTAAAATTGGATAGAAATTACAATATTTATAGCACAGCCATCTCTCTATATACCTCAGCCTGGATTCAAATATGAATGTATCAGCCTACCTACATTTTAGTCAACATGCATATGTTATCTTGCCTAAACTGCATTAATTGAATTGTATTCTTATAATCATATACAATACCACACTAATTTCTCATTATTCTAAATTTGTGAGTGATTTATCACATAAAGAAGAATCTAGAAACTATATAGTTTTAAAGTTAATGCTTGCCTAGGGTTCTACTACTAAGTATTGTCATATAACTAATAGCATGTGGTTTAAATGCCTTTTGGAATAGTAAATTTCTAATTCTTTTGCCCACACCTTAGATAGGCCACCAATAAATGACTGGCTTGCCTTAAATTAGAATGCCCCAAGATCAAGATCAGTGAATGGCCTGAAGGGTAGAAAAGGCCAACAGTTAAGCTAAACATGTGATCTAGTCCCTTCTTATGTGCCATAGGAATCAACGATATAAAAAAGGATAAGAAATAAGTGGCATAGAGTAAGAGGAAGGAGACCATAATCCTCAAGGCATTCACATGTGCTTTTGTGCTGGGGTCTCGGTCCCCCCTGGCATTGAGATGCATCTTCTGGAGATGTTTCCACAAGGAAAAGATTAACAGAATGAAAGAGACCAGGGCCACTATGAATGGTACCACAGAGAACATAATCATCTCCAATAAGACCAGATTTGAAAATCCCACAAATTCACTCACTCTGGAACTCCATGTTGTATTTCTCTCATATTGATACATCCAATCTTCTATATGATTGTTTATTTGTAATATGTTGAACATCAGAAAGATCAGATTTCCCAGAAGAATCATGAGAAGCACTTTTTTTACTCTCCACTTCAGATAGAGGAAAACAGGTCTGGAGAAACTACCTATTTTGAGCAAATAAAAGATGCTTAGAATGGTGGCAAGCCAGAGACTGAAATGATTGGAAACGACCCAGGTAAACATCATAACACTTAATTCTCTTCCAACTATAAAGGAAAACGAATACTTCATATATTGTAGCCATGTTAATAACATTTCCCATATCAAAACCATTCTGGAAATGGCCAAGAAAAGCTGGATCCAACCAATGGAAGAAAGAGTTCTTTTACTGACCCAGTCAATACAGTTTGTCAGCACTATGAATCCATTGCTCACATTTCCAAATATAAATTCCAAAATCATGACAATAGTTAAAATACCGTACAGATTGATTTCCATGTCCAGACAAAGAAAGTTCACATTGTCATTTGCCAAGCTGAAGTGTCTACGTATTTTTAAATCTTCAAATAGGCTTCCGTTCAAGTCTTGCTTCTTTCATAGTCACTAACCTAATGTCAATGACCATATTGAAATTTTGCTAATGACTCTGCACATTCTTGTGAAATCCTTTTTCTGCTTTCTGCCAAGACTAAGATATATATATCATTCTAGAGGCTAAATTGTATTGCAGAAAATCATGATGTGCACGCAGCTGTCATTTGCTAAAATGCAAATAAAGATGTATTCTCTTTCACTGTATGATCACTTTGCATTGTCTCGGCCAAAGAAAATTTGTTTTCATCACCTTATGTTCTGGAGGAAAAAAATCATAACAATATGATTTATTGAAAATTTATCTAAATATTACATTTTGGGTCTATCAATGTAACTGATGAGATGTAGAACATAGAAAGCATTTTGTGAAACTGTGTATCCTCAGCTTTATGTGCAGTGGTAGTCCAAATTTTTCAACTTTTGAGTTGGAAGAAGCTCCTGTCCAAAACCCTGGACTTTCTCTTTGCTGCCTTTTAATGCAAATGTTTGCTTGGATACCTAGGAATGACATACTTTTATACTTTGTATACTCCTCACAATACTTACCTTTCTTTCTCAATATACCTGAAAAAGACAAATATAATTGTTCTATTAAGAGATAACAGAACAACATAAGCTGTGGGCTATTGTCTTCCAAAGAGTGTTTATGAATAAAATTATATCATAGAATTGCTAAGATGTCACAGAGAATAAGATTACTTGAAGGTCTTGATAAGTATCAAATTTCAGTTACTAGCATTAAATAGAAGCTTACTGACATCTTTAACACATATCCCAGAGCACCCAATGGTTTTCCTAAGGCTTCACAAGCATTGCATGCTCTAAAAATGTGGTAGGCAAAATATATTTAGGCAAGCACTCATAAACAAGAAAATAAAAAATAAAAATTTCAATTAATATATTTGAATATGGCACTTTTCTGCTAAACTGCCTTTCAAATAATCAAATAATGCAGTATGCAGCTAAACTGAGAATTCACACCAGAGGAATCTCAAATCAGAGAAGCACTTAAAGAAAGGTTCAGAGTCCTTAGTCATTAGGTAAATGAAAATCAAAATGACCCTGAGATTCCATCTTATACCTAAGATCAAAATCTCAGGTGAGAGAACATATTGGAGATGATGTAGAGAAAGAGGAAAACCCCTCCATCATTGGTGGGATTGCACACTGGTACAACCACTCAGGAAATAAATCTGGAGCTTCCTCACTAAGATGGAAATAGACCTATCTAAAGACCCACTTATATCACCTTTGGTCTTATACCCAAAAGATACTCCACCATGCCCCAGAAGCATGTGGTCTGCTATGTTGATAGCACCCTTATCTATGTTACCCAGAAGCTGAAAGCAACCTAGTTGTTCCAAAATAGTAAACTGGTTACAGAAATTGTGGTTTATTTACACATGTAATACTAATCTGCTATTAAAAAATAAGGACACCATGAGTTTTGCATGCAAATAAATGGAACTAGAAAATATCATCCCGAGTGAGGTAACTCAGACCCAAAGGTATAAGCATGATATATACCCAATAAAAGTAGATATTACTCACAAAACCTACAGAATACCTAGGATAAAATCTAGAGAACTCAAGAAGGTTAACAAGCAGAATAGCCCAAGTGAGGATGCTTTAATCCTTCTTGAAAGGGAGAAGAAAGCAATCAGTGACCCAGAATTATTCCTGTCTAAAATCACTGCAGGGAAAAAATGGGGAAGTGACTGAGTGAAAGGCAGTCCTGTGACCAGCCCAATTTGGGTTCGATATCAAGTGCAGGCTCCAACGTCTGCCACTATTACTGATGTTATGGTATGCTTATAGAAAGAGCCTAACATGGCTGTCCTTAGTGAGGCCCAACAAGCAGCTGAAAGATACAGATGCAGATACATACACCCAACCAATGAACTGAAGACAAGGACCTCTGTTGTTGAATTACTGAAAGACTGGAGAAGCTGAATGAGTATGACCCTATAGGAAGACCAGTAGTCTCAACTAACTTGACCCCTGAAATCTCTCCACACAGAGCCACCACCCAGGCAGCACACACTAGATGGAGAGAGGCCCCTGACACACATACAACAGAGCAGTGGCTAGTCTCGCCTCAATGGGTGAAGTAGTGCCTAAACTTCTAGAAACTTAAGGCTCCATTGAATGGAAAGGCTTGGCCTGGATGGGATGTGGTCATACTGTTGGATACAGGCAGGAGGAGGAATGGGATGAGAAACTGAGAGAGGGCAGACCTGGGGTTTAATAACTGCATTGTAAAAACATAAGTAAGAAAAAATACCAAAATATTAAAAAAATTCTTAATTCTTTTCCATCTATAAATGAAAATGAATGATTTCTATGCCTAGACAAAGAAAATTCAGTATTTATTACTTACATAATTGGAATGCCTTGCATAGTCTTAGATACACAGCCAAACCTCCATTCTATGCTTGTATCTTCTGTAGTAATTGACAAAAGATGAATGAGAGGTTTGCAGGCTTGTTGACTTACCTAAGAATAGTCTCATAGAACTTTTTTTATTTTCTGATTTCTCTGAAAAAGCCAGCATACTTATGTACTCACACTGACTAAAATATTTTCTAGAAGATCAAGAAGTAAAACCACATTTGTTAACATTCAAATGAAGCTATTTTCTCTTCCTCTGAGTTTTCTACTGCAGAACATATGATTTTTATCAGATGTGGCTATGTATTAATAAAAGGGAAGTAATGAAATTAGAAGAGAGACAGCACACTAATATCCTACATATTACAAGAATATAAAACAAATTATTGTTGCTAGAATACTTTTATATCCTTGATATTGTAAAATATCATGTGATCTTTAAATTCTCTAACATAATAGAGTGTGTGGAGGCATGGTGCTTTTGAGTAACTGTAAAACAATGAATGGGTCTCAACTTTAAGTTCTAAGATTCAAAAAGAATACCTGCCATCCCAGATACCTGTAATGAGGAGAGCACTAAAACAGAAGAGATACCAAGCAGAAACTACACAATTCTCTATAACATCACTGAGACTGTGTGTTCCTTTTGGGGTTCATAATTCTGGTAAGTATGGTATTAGCATCATGAAAAGAGATACCAGTGAAAGAAATAATTATTTTAAAAAAAGAACTTTTGTTTAAAAATTTGATTTTAAGCAAGAAAATGTATCACTGGGAAAATGTATCACTACGACTGGGAAAACAGACAATGTATTTGAGTTATTTTTTATCCCATGAAAAAAAATTGTGAAAATATTGAATAGAATTAGAAGTGAATTTGAAAAATGATCATAAAATAGCATGCTACAAAATAAGGGAAAATCTAGATCTGAGTATCATCTGTTTTTACGATATCATACATCTCCTACAAGCAACATCAAGAAATATAATCACTAGAGTTCTGAAAATATCGATAACTGAGAAGTGAAATCAAGAATAAAATGCAGATTCAAGGCCTGCGTACAGACTTCTGAGCCTGATAAAGAGCCCCACAAGTGCTCTCCCACCTGAGCTCACAGAAAACTCCAACACAAGGAGGGAATCTGAACCCTGAGAAAAGCAAGAAAAGAACCTTCTTGCAAGAAAACCAAAACAAGAAAAGCACACAAACAATTCTACCACTAACTATGCAAATAACAAGAAACAGAAATCACTAGTCCTTAATATCTTTTAAGATCAATAGACTCAATTACTCAATATGAAGACATAGTCTATCAAACTGGTTACATAAATAGGATTCAGTATTTTGCTGCATAAATGGACTCATCTCACCAACAAGGCAGACACTACCTCAGAGTGAAAGGCTGAGAAAGAACTTTCCAAGTAAACGGTCCCAGAAAACAAGTTGGTGTTACCATTCTAATATCCAATAAAATAGATTTTCAACCAAAAGTTATCAAGAACATAACAAAGGGCACTTTTTATTCATTACAGGAAAAAAAAGACTATCAAGACCAACACGCAATCCAGAACATCTCTGCTCCATATACAAGGGCACCAGCATTGTTTAAAGAACCCTTACTAATGCTCAAAGAATATATTGTATACCACACACGATAATAGTTGAAAACTTGAACACACCATTCTTTTCAATTGACAAATCATTAAAGCAGAAACTGAACAGAGACACAATGAATCTAGCAGGAAATAATTAAACTCAGAGCAGAAATCAACCAAGTAGAAACAAAAAATGCCATACAAAGAATCAACAAACCATTAGCTCTTTTTTTGAGAAAAATCAACAAGATTGATCAACCCTTAGCCTCACTAACAAGAGGGCACAGAGAGAGTATCTAAAGTAACAAAATCAGAAAGGAAATGAGGGAAGTAGCAGCAGAAACTAATGAAATTCAAAAGTCATCAGATCCTACTACAAAAGCCTATACTCAAAAAAACTGGAAAATATAGAGGACATGGACAATTTTCTAGACAGATACTAGGCAACAAAATTAAATCAGAATCAGATAAACTTTCTAAACTATGCAACAGCCCCTAAAGTAATAGAAGAAGTTATCAAAAGCCTCATAACCCCTAAAGAAATAGAATCAGACATAAAAAGCCTCCCAAATTAAAAAAAAAAAAAAAATCGAGATCAGATGGGTTTAGTGAAGAATTCTATCAGACTGTCATAGAAGACCTAATACCAACACTCTACAAACTATTATTCAAAATAGAAACAGAAGGAATACTACCCAACTCATTATTTGAAGCCACAATTACCTTCATTTCTAAATCACACAAAGACCCTACGAAGAAAGAGAACTTTAGAGCAATTTCCCTCATGAACATTGATGTAAAAATACTCAATACAATTCTTGCAAAAGAATCCAAGAACACATTAAAACAATCAGGGTGCTTGTTCAACTGGCAGTCAGCATGCAGAATATTGCAAATAGATCCTTACTTATCTCCTTGTACAAAGTTCAAGTGCAAGTGGATCAAAGACATCTAAATAAAACCAGGTACACTGAAACTGCTAGAAGAGAAAGTGGAGAACAGGTTAAAACACATAGGCACAGAGGAAAATTTTCTGAACAGAACAGCAATGGATATTGCTCTAAGATCAAGAATTGACAAATGTGACCTTGTGAAATTGCAAGGCTTCTGTTAAGCAAAGGGCCCTCTCAAAAGGACAAAACAGCAACCAACAGATTGGGGAAAGGTCTTTACCAATCCTACTCCTGTTAGAGGGCTATGCAATGAACTCAAGAAGTTAGACTCCAGAAAATCAAAGAATCCTATTAAAAATGGGTTACAAAGCTAAACAAAAAATTCTCAAATGAGTAATATTGAATGGCCGAGAAGCACTGCCTCACATGGAGAACCACTCCATATGCAGCCACCAATCCCAAGCACTATTGCTGATGCCAAGAAGTGCTTACTGGCAGAAACGAGATATGGATGTCTCTTTAGAGGTTCTCCCAAAGTCATATAGATACAGAAAAGGATGCTTGTGGCTAAACATCAGACTGAACAAGGGGACCTCAGTGAAATGCTAGAGAAAATACTGAAAAAATTGAAAGGTTTGCACACTCATGGGAAGAACAACATCATCAACCATTCAAGGCACTGAGGTGGAGAGGGAGAGTGAGAGAGGAAGGACCTTCATGGAAACAAGTGGAGGGGGCAGCGAGTGGGAGGTAAAATGTATAACATTTAAAATGTAAATACAGACAATATCCAATAAAATTGAAACAAAGATTTATTTTGTTTTTTTAATTGAACAACTTTATTTTAAAAAACAAAGATAAACATACAGATTTTAAGCATTTTTGTATAAAAGTATAGAAATACATTTTTGTCAGTGCTTGGTTTTTTTAAAGGTTTGATAGTGTGCATTAAGATCTTACTAATTAAAATGAGCATAAAGTACATGTAAAACAGGATGTAACCTGGAAGTATTCAATGTGTTCTTAGTGTGTAAGGATTAAGCATAATGTTTTTCTTTTCTTTTCTTTTTTCTTTTCTTAAACTTCATATAGTCTGTGAGTTGTTTCTGGGGTGTTCTGAGATTTCTGGGATTAATATCCAATTATCAGTGACTGCATATTATGTCTGTTCTTTTGTGACTGGGTTATCTTACTCAGGATGATATTTTCTAGATGCATCCATTTTCTTAAGTATTTCATAAAGTCATAGTTTCTGATAGCTGAGTAGTACTCCATTGTGTAAATGTACCACAATTTTTTATCCATTCATCTACTGAAGGACATCTGGGTTCTTTCTAGCTTCTGGCTATTATAAATAGAGCTGCTATGAACATTGTGGTGCATGTGCCTTTGTTGTATATTGTAGCTTCTCTGGGGTATATGGCCAGAAGTGGAAAAAAAATAAAATAAATCTACATGTAAAAATATCCAGTAAAAACAATAGGAATCTAATTTCCAGAAATAAAATAGAATAGTCTACTCCTGTAATTCCCTTACCATATTTTTCACAAAATTACAGATATTTTTATTTACACTTCAGTTGTTTCTCAATACTTATGATTTAATATAGTAATATGATATAATATAGACACACTTTCAGTAATGTAATAAATATCTCTATTTCCATATATTTTATAAATCAGTATTTAAAAACAACTGAGAGGTAGACAGGGTGCATACAAATGTGAATCTGAGAAGATAATTTTATGATGACAGTAACAAATTTATTGAAGAGTGGATTGGCAGTAATAGAATACAATTTCTACGTGTCTTCTTTGCTACAATTACAGTAATTAAATTGTTCTGAACAGTATATATGTGTGTTATAAATTACAATGAATACGCAGAAAAAAAGAGTAAGAAAATAGAAACTAAAGAAAATGTGTTTTATTAACTTTGTAAGCTAATGTAAAGTCATTATAAAAATATATTTAAATGTTGGGTTTAGAGAGAATATCACTTTTCTATGTATATTTGAACACAAATAAAGCAGTCATATGTAGAAACATGATCAACAAACAAAAAAATTGAAAAAAAGAAAGAAACCATAAAAGAAAAAAAAAAAATGTTCACAATCCCTAGTCATCAGAGAAATGCAAATCAAAACAAGACTGAGATTCCACCTCATACCAGACAGAATAGATGAGATCAAAATCTCAGGTGACAGCAGATTCTGGAGAGGATGTAAAGAAAGAGGAACACTCCTTAACTTTTGGTGGGATTGTAAGCTGGTACAACCAGTGTGTAAATAAGTCTGGCGGCTCCTCATAAAATTTGATATAGGAATACCTCAGGTTCCACTATTACACTCCAGGGCATATACCCAAAATAAGTTACAACATCTAACAAGGACACATATTCCATCACTTTCAAAGCAGCCTTATTCATAATAGCTTGAAGGTGGAAAGAACTCAAATGTCCTTCAACAGAGGAAGAGATACAGAAATTCTGCTACATTTACAGAATGGAGTACTACTCAGCTATCAAAAAATGTTGTCTTCATGAATTTCATAGGCAAATGGATGGAACTTGAAGCTATCATCCTGAGTGAGGTAACCTAGTCACAAAAGAACATTCATGGTATAAACTCATTGATAAGCAGATACTGGCCCAAAAGCCTCAGAATACTCAGGAAACAATTCACAGAAATTGTGATGTTCAAAGTGAAGGAAACCCAGAATGTAGAAATCTTCAGTCCTTTTTAGAAGGTAGAACAAAACACTCATTGAAGGAAATAAATTCTGTTTGATTATCCCACAAATCAGTATTTTAATTTTTTTGCTTCTTGATTCTTAGGTAAAAACAGCAAGCACAGTTTTATTTTAAACATTGCAAATGAATTCATAGATCCACCTACATTTGTAAGCACAAGCAATAAGTTAACTGGGTGAAATCCCACTCTTAATTCGCCATTACTATCATGCCTGGACCTAAATTTGCTCTGTCTCATGCTGACCTTGAAATTGAAAATCTGCCTGCCTTTGTAATCCCAAACAATAAGTTTAGCTAACTGGCAGCTTGCCCTGCAATCACCATTCCTACGTTTACTTATCTCCTTCCTCAATATCTTTTTGACAAGTTGGATCATAACTGCTGCTGTCTTTGATTTTTAAGATCATAAAGTCTCTTTCAATTCATATTATACCATTACATTCTGCGTAGCTGCGAAATCCTATAGAAGAAAATTTACACCAATTTATGTATTCTTAAACCCATTTTGAGAGTTTTTTTCCTTCAGCCTTAAGAGGTGTTCTGAAGTTCTTAGCATAACAGAAACACATTCTTGCTTCCCAGGATCATGATGTTCCCAATTATCAAAGAGGCATTATACTTAGTAAAGAGGGTGTTCCCCAAAGAAGAAGCATAAAGTAAAATATATACATTATTGTACAAGGGAGACTTATGCCTAGAAACCTTCAATACTCATGGAGTCCTGTGCCCCGATGTCTCTGCTCCATGTTCAGGAACTCTGTCAAGGTATCCCTTCTGTAGCCATGTTGGACTTTGCAAGATACTTCTTTTCTCATGCTTTATTTTTTCTTAATTTATATTTAATTAGTTTAAAAAACATGAAAAATGCAGGTTCCTGAGAACAAGATGCCATATCATTGGTTTATGTTTTCAGAACCCTTAATAGTAATGTGGTAGGCATCCCTACATGTGTTAATAGTTAAACTATGTTATATTGTAATTACATTATCATTAATAAAATTTTATTACATTCATATTATGATATAACTATACTACCATCATCTACTTTCTCATATATAAATGCTTATATTCTCTTTTTTATTATTATGGTCTAACAATGCATTAAAAATTCCTTAAAATGGTACTTTTGCACAGATATTTTAGGTCTTTGTGGTATTTTACAAATTTCTGCATGTCTTTGTCATATTTTATATTTTAAAATAAATTTTGATTTTCAATTTGTTGTCTATTGATTTTTTGATTTTTTAATTTATTTTACATTTATATTTTATCATTTTAGTATGGAATTATTTCTTTGTTTAAGCTAGATTTATTCCTAGTATGTGTGTGTGTGCATGAATGTGTGTATGTGTGTGTGTGTGTGTGTGTGTGTGTGTGTGTGTGTGTTTGTGTGTGTGTTCATCTGTGTGTGCCTTTGTGTCTCTCTGTGTGTATGTGGTGTTTCTTAATGTTACTTGTATAGATGTCTCTATGGCATTAGAAAACAAGTTGGTATGCTCTTCCCTGCATAAGACTATTTCTCCCATCCTCAGCATTTCTTGATTGCCTGTAGCTGTTTATTTAGTGTTGAGGCATTATTGTCTTTACTTGGTCTACTTTAGAATGTATTTACTGTAGTCTTTGCTCAGTTCATGTTAGGACAGTCAGGTGGGTGATAATTTATGGGTGTAGCTTCTAACATTAATGAAAAACACAATCTCATAGATATCTCATGGTGTTTTGGTTCCTACAGTCTTTCTGAAACCTCTTCCACAATGATCCCTGAGCTGTAGATGCAGAAGTCGTTTTTAAGGTTTTATAAGCGAAGTTTTCACCATAGTATGGGATAGATATGAGAAAAAACTTGAAGAATAGGACTCAGTCAGAAGATTCACCATATCCTGCTTATAAGTCTTTAATTTTGTTCAATTATTTACATCCTTATTCAACACATTAATGCCAAGTAATTAAAATTGGAGTTTGTTTTAGCTTCTTGCTTACCCAAACCAAAACAAATAACTGCCTTATGAAATAAAGTATGAGGGTTATTGAGCAAAACAATAATATTTCAATGAAATCTTATTCCCTTGAAATTGATGTAATTTCAGACAGTTAGCATGTGATAGCTAACAAGAGAAGAGATGATGTTTGCAATGTAGTGGTGACATCTTAGGCATTTTTTAATGCATCTATATCTCCTTGAGAAACTTACATTAACAGTAGTGTAAAGTAGAACACCAATAAGGAATATAATGAAAGGTGAATATTTCTCTATATTAGATACATGTATACCTATGCTTTTTTGAAGGATTTTCAGTGTTTTTCAATTGTATAACCATGCCACTTTTACTATGTTTGCTGCCATAAGGTCAAATAAAACAGTGGTCCTTAGTCTTCCTAATGATACCATATTTTATACAAATCCTCATGTTGTTATGCCCCAAATCACAGAATTATTTTGTTGCTATTTATTGGGTATAATTTTGTTACATTTATGAATTATGATGTAAATATTTGATGTGCAGACTATCTGATATATGACGCCAAGAATAGTCTGAAGAGTCCCAGTTTGTATCAGAATAGCTAAATGACTCTCTTATTTCTCAATAGAATTAAAATACAGTTAGCAAGTTGGATATCTTCAACAGTCATTGGTGAAAAAGTAGGAAGGCATGCACTAATACAGATAGTTACTGTTCAAGTAATGAGTGCAATAGATTTACAATTTTCTATGAGTATAATGCCATGGAAAAATTGGGAGAAGCAGTGAGAAAATCGGATGAAGAACTATTTTGTTCTTGCCACTAAATGTAATTCACTAATGTCCTGAACTCAATGACAAAATTCAAGAAGTAATTTAAGTACTACTAGGATTACAGTGAAGAGTTAATTTAGAAATAAAGAAAAGTTTTCATGCCTAATTTCCTGATTGTGACCTATTTTTTGACTGAAATTTTTTCCAATGTCTGGTTTTTAGATGGGTTGATGTATATGGAATTTCTCAGTCTAATTAACTTTCTGTGACCGTTGCCAATCAGAAGTGCTATACTATTTATTAAACAAGGAATTTTGTGACATTTTATATGAAAAAAAATGTTTATTCCTTTAACAGTACAAAATAAGTCATAATGGATATTATATTGCCTTTTCATAGGAAGAAATCATTAAGATATAAATGGAAGTGATGCTGAATCCTTATTTGCTAGTATGGAAATGAGGATCTATTCTCCTGCGAACTGTTGCACATTTTTGACTTGCTTATGTTCTACAGGATTTGGATGTATCAAGTTTGCATGACAGCTATTAAAATGTTTAAATTTAATACAATCATTTACAGAGAATTATAGCCTATCCACACCATTATATAAAGTTCTTCGACTTTGGTTAAATTGTAACTTCAGAAACTAAAGTGTTTCTCAAGAGAATTTTTAAACCCACACACTCCCAATATTTGCTTACAAAGAGAAAGGTCACAGATAAAATTCTGTAACTGAACATTTACTTGTCACTCCTTGCAACAGCCATCTGTGTCATGAAAGAGGGGAAGCATTCAATTTCCCCCTACTCTCTATTCTCTGTCCTGTAGGCATGATCTCACTTTTCAGCTTCTACCATGCTATAGTTTGTCAGTCTGCCTGCCGGTCTATGGCCTTGTTTTCTCTTCCAGTTAAATTTTATAGAAAGCCCAGTCTGGGTCAGTGTTTCACTTAAAGGCCAAACATTACATCTTTCAGCAAGTACTTAAATCATTAGACACTAAATCATGAAGATAACATGTATGCTTTTTAAGAACAACCAGCCTCTACTTTAACAAAAATATTGGAGAAATTAAGTTTAAAGAAAATTGTTTCTAAATGTTAAACAGTGTTTCTTTCAAGGTTATTATTTTTCCTATGAACCTTGGGAAAATCTAATCTTATGTATAAGTGGTTGCTGATATCTAATATGTAATTGTAACTTTATTCCTCAGAAATAATTAAGATAATAACATACATTCTTTGCTACTTTAACCATGTTTTTTAATTGAAAAATATTAGTAAGAATATAACATGAAATATTACTCCACATGTATCCATGAAATCCCTACACATAGGGATAAGGGTAGTCTCCAGAAGATGAATCAGAAAGTTGAAGAAGGACGCTACAAAACTGGTCCTTTTAGACATAAAAGGACAAATACATGTATAAACTCACAGGAACTGTAGCAGCATGAACAGAGCAGGCATGAGCAAGAAGGGGCTCCAAAGCTGAACGAAAATGTAGATACATGCCTCTGTCTCTTGCCCAGAAGGCACCCTTAATTGACAATCATTTGCAACACAAAATGAAGTTCAAACTTTGACTTTATTCTTATAATATTCTGCAGTGGTACTTTTTAAAAACTATATATATATGTATATGTATATAATATAAATATATATACATTTATAGGCTTCCTGCTTTTTGTTTTTATGTGATTTTTGTGTATACACAAAATATCTTTGCATGTATATGTGATTCTTATAATTACTTTTGTTATTTTTCTATTGTTTTATTTTTAACCTATTTCTATTTGGTTGTTTTGTTTTATTGTACTATAATTTAATTCAATATTATTTAGTAGATTCCCATAGCTATGTGTGTGTGTGTGTATTTGTGTGTGTGTGTGTGTGTGTGTGTGTGTTTATTGGATGTTTTATTTATTTACCTTTATTTTTTCATTTTTTCCTTTTATTTTTTTTTTTAATTTGATAGTTTATGTACTTACATTTCAAGTGTTGTCCCTTACCAGGTTACCACTGCTCCCATCCCATCTTCTATTGCTTCAATGAGGATGCTCTACCTCCAAACCACCCACTATCACTTCAAAACCCTGGGATTACCCTACACTGGGGAAATGAGCCTTCACTAGACGAAGGGTTTCTCCTCCTATTGATGCCAGACAATGCCATCCCCTGCTACATATGCAGCTAGAGCCATGTCCACCCATGTGTACTCTTTGATTGGTGGTTTAGTCCCTGGGAGCTCTGGAAGGGGGACTGGTTTTTTGATATTGTTATATTGTTGCTCTTCCTATAAGGTTGCAAAGCCCTTGAAATTCTTCAGTCCCTTCTCAAACTTCTGCATTGGGGTTTCTGTGCTATGTTTGATGGTTAGCTGCAAACATCTTTTTTTTTAAAGGACTTTATTTTACAAAACAAAGATAAATGTACAGATTTTAAACATTTTTTGCTTAAAATTATACATTTTTGTCAGTCTGTTTTTTCAGATATTAAAATAATTTTTACATAAAACTATGTGAATATATTTTTTAGTCAGTACTTGATTTTTTCAAGGGCTTGACAGTATGCATTGAAAACCTAATAGTTACAATGAGCGTAAAGTACATGCAAAACAAAATGCAACATGGAAATAGCTGCAAACATCTTAATCTTTATCTGTAAGGCTCTGGCAAAGCCTCTCAGAAGGCACCCATATCAGGATCCTGTCAGCAAATACTTCTTAGCACCAGCAATAGTGACTGGGTTTGTTGGCTTTATATGGGAAAGATCCGCAGATAGGACATTCTCTGGATGGCCTTTCCTTCTGTATCTGCTCTATTCGTTGTCCATGTATTTCCACCTGTGAGTATGTTGTTTCCACTTCTAAAAAGGACTGATGAATTTATATTTTGGTTTTTTCTAAAGACAGAAGTATCTGGATTCAGATGGAGGAGAGGTGAAAAGGTGAACTGAAAAGAGAAGAGAGGAAAAAATTAAATCAGATTATGTTAAATAAGAAAATATATATTTTAACGAATTATAATATTCTAGTAAAATATTTTAATAAAAAATAAAATATCCTATAATTTCTGAAATAAAATTAAAAAATTAACAAAAACAACCAACTAACAAACACATTCCATAAAAAATCCAAATTTTAAGGAACACTTCAAATATGAAATTTAATCTTTATTTTTTAATTGGAGATGTTTTTATATATTATATTTTCAACAGGTTTTCTTCAATCTGTCTCTTCACAGTTACTTTTCATTTCCCTGTGCATTAAACTCCCTACCTTCTTTTTTTCTTCACTCTTAAGAAATGAAACAGGCTAATAAGCAAACAGAAAGAAACTAGAATAAAAGAAGATATATAGATATTATCGGAAACAATATAAATCCTTTATGTTTTAAATCAAATTTGAAAATTGTCAAAGATAAATACTTAAGTAAATTGTGAATGTTTAAACCTTTTGTGTACCATCTGACAAAGTCTGAGAGATTAATAAAATGCAATGCTTTTAAATGTGTAATTGCTAATTTAGCAAATGATCTTTTCCTCTTATCAGAAGATACAATGATATATATTAAAAGTTAAAAAAGTTTTTAAAGTACTTTATTAACATGAATTTTAAATGAATAAAATGTTTATCTCTGAACCCCACTTTATTGGTTATTTTATTTATTTATATTGTAAATGATTTTTTTCCTTTTCCTGTTTCCGCTCCATAAATCACCTATCCCATTCCCCTCCCCCTGCTTCTAAGAGGAAGTTCACCCACCCACCCACCCACCCACTCCTGTCTCACCGCCCTAGCATTACCCTACATTGGGTTATTGAGTCTCCACAGACCCAAGGCCTCCCCTCCCACCAATGGCAGATATTCTGATGAAGTGCTTGCTGAGAGGAGCCTGTTATGACTCTCCCCTGAAAGACTGGAGGCTCTGCCAGAGGCTGAACAATACAGATCTGGATGCTCACAGCCAACCATCAGACTGAGATTGTGAATCTCAATGGAAGAGATGGGGGAGGACTGAAGATGCTGAGTTTGCAACAGCATAGGAAAAACCACATAATCAATGAACCTGATCCCCTGAAGCTCCCATAGGCTAAACCACCAAAGAAACACATGGCTCCAGTTACTTAAATTAACAATCTTAAACCAGTCTAAATTTTTGATTTCTGCCCTTTTATTTTCTTCTGCAGCATAAAGAGAATTTGACCATTCACAATAAATCCATCTTTCTTTCTTTTAATTCAGCTTCTACTCTCAGCATAGAAAAGACAGGGCATGAACACAGGGGAAATTGATGTTTTATGTCAACAACACATACATGATTCGAAATGACTTTTAATGCTTCAGTGGAAAGACTCCTAGGTGAGCAGAAATAAAAAACCTTCTTTAACTTTATATTTATTGAAAAAGGTTTTTGTAATATTTGTATATAAGGACTTAAAACATTATAAACAAATTTCTTAAATCTCAAAAAATTCAGTAATGCAAAACAGTAAGAAGATTTTCATACCAGCAAATATGGGTTGGCCTTTGTTTCTAAAGAATCTACTGAATATTTCAGCCAGTTGTGATCACATAAAAACATTATTTAGAACTCAACAGAAAATTGGGGAAAAATAAACTGTAACAAGAATGTAGGAAGAATGAATGCGAGGTGGGAGGTGTTTGGTTTTTCTCCTAATCAGGCATTTAGAAGAGGAGAATATAGAGGAGAAATATTTTAACTACATAGTAGACAATATGCCAGGCATTAAATCAGTTTAAGTGAGGCAGTGATATTAGGTTTTGGGTTCTGTTTGATTATGGTATCTGTCATGCACAGTATCTCCATTGTAATAGTAACTGCAGAGATGGTTTTGGGAAATCTAAGCAATAGTTTAATAGTGCTGAAGAAGTGGATCAATAAAAATTGTTCTCCACAGCTGATCATATATTCATTATCTTAGCAATTTCCAGAAATAGTCTTATCTGGGAAACACTACATATGTGGGTTAAAGATGAACTAATTTCATCTATTACCACTGTAAAATTAAAAATAATTGTGTTCAGTTTTATATTATTTAGTCATTTCAGTCTCTGGATTGCTACAGCTCTCAGCATCTTCTATTTATTCATGATAGCTAACTGTTCCTGGCAGATCTTGCTCTACTTGAAATGGAGACTAAAACCACTGATTGTGAGGATACTGCTCGGAAGCTTGTTATTCTAGGTTGCAAATATGACACAAATAACCATCACTCTGGAAAAGAGGTTCTATCAATATGGAGGGAACACTAGTGTGAATTCCATAGAGACTAAGTTTGCAATTTTGAAATTGCTGACATTATTTAACATGACTATGTTCTCTGTAATACCATTTTCATTGGCCTTAATTTAATTTTTTCTGCTGATTTTTTTTTTTTTTTTTTTTTTTTTTTTTTTTTTTTTTTTTTTTTTTGTGGAAACATCTTCACAGGATGCAGCTCAATTCCAGAGGAGATAGAGACCTAAGTTCTTAGGCTCACAGAAATGCCTTGGGGGTTATGGTCTCCTTCATCTTGCTCTATACTATGTATTTTGTGTCTCTTCTTTTTTTTTATTTTTTACTGTAATTGAATATTTTATTTTTAGTTTCGCCATAGTCTTTGCAATGTGTTTCTCTTCTCATCTGTTTTTTTTTTTTTTCTCCTCTGATGGTGCCTGTAACAGTTAAAGTTCACTGCAAGCTTGACTGAACTTAGCATCACAGTTGGACCATACTCTGGCTGGGTCTAGAAGTATATTTTCAGAAAAGTTTAACTAATGAGGGAAAGGCCTCTCCAGAATGTCATCATCCTCAGGGCTGAGGTCTCAGACTTAATAAAAAGGGGAGAGTCCAAGGAGACTGGTGTTCATCTCTTTCTGCATCCCAATGGTGGACACAGTGTATCCAGCTGCCTCCCACTTCTGTTGCCTTTGCTTTCCCTCTACCACCGAATGGTTAGCTTAAATAAGCCTTTTTTTTTTCTCTTACGTTGCTCCTTCTCGGGTATTTTGTCAAGGCACCGAGAAAAGTAACTGATACAGGTTAAAGCTTTGTGTCTAACATTGGGTCTCTGCTTCACATTCTCTGTATTGAATGGGTTTTACTTCATCCGTAGAAAGGTACACGGTGCGAAAATAATCATCAGGATGAGTTTCATTAGTTTAATTATAAATGAAGGTACCATTGGCATTCAAATTCTTGAGGAAGACTGGCAATGTGTGTGGATTTGACAGGGCACATCCTTTTGTTAAGCTCAAGGCATTAACTATGAACCCTTGATCAAAAAGCTCAGCCCGTGTGTGATCCAGGGAACTTGACTGGTAGATTTTTTGGAGGAAGCCTTTTGATATTAAAAGCACAAGAAGCCAAAGATTTATTGGGTAGAGAATTGATTGAGAATCACTGCCTTCCTCAAAGCCAGTTTTGAGATGTGCCCCAGAAAGTTGAAAGGAGCTGCCAGCCCTTCAAGGTCAGTACTACCCTACCAGGAGATTTAACAGTACTCTCTCCTGGGCCAGGGCTCCTCTGTGGGAATTCTTATGTGTGTTGCCTTGTGTGGATCAGAGCTGAGTACCGTTTAATAAAATTCTGCTTTGGAGTGATTTGTCTGTCTTCTGTGAGCGGTTTCTTTTTGGCTTCCCCCTTTCCTTCCTGATTGATTTTTGTGTCTGTGTTGCTCTGTTCAATCCCTGCTTCCCCATCCCAAAGCATTTTGCAAATATCAGAGCTGATGTTGTAAGATCATCTATTCCCCTGCCCCCAGCCCTGAAGCTGGGCTGTGAAATATCATCATTTATTCCTGAGACAGGGCCACTGATAGCACAATATTACATTCGTTCATTAGAGGGTTTTTCCCACCTTGGTCTGTGTCTGGTAATAACCTAAATTTGAAACATTTTGTGTTCATCTTCATCTACCAAAATTGCAATTTACAAGTACACACATCCAAGGATTTGGCAGTTGACTTGTTCAAGCTATCAGGAAAAGGGATTGTATCTCAATAAATGCTTTTCTTTTGCTTAAACTTCTTTGGTAACAGCCCCATTGTTACTAAGAAGACCCACAACACAGGGCTCTGGCTAACTATTCAGGTTCACCCAGTATGTCTGAAAGTTTTAGAGTTTGGTTAGTGATGGATACACACTGAGTATCTTCTGGACCTACTATGGTGAACCACATCCCTTTCCTCACCTCCATTCACCCTTCACCATCTTCAGAGAAAAATCAATTTTGCATTATCTAGCTTTTCCACTCAGATGACCATTGGGCGGGTCTAAGGTCCTGTCCATGATGACATGACTCATTCAGAACTGTCAGGGAGAGGGAAAATATGGGACATTCAGTCATTAGACCAGTTTGCCTTCTTTGTGGTCTTCCTGTTGCCAAGGAAAAGCACTCAGCTGATAATTACAAGAGTGACTCTTCAATACAAACCTCCACGTCTATGTGACATTTTTTGGTTGCTTTTGTCTTTAATTTTTAACTATTTATTCCCAATGACATTATCTTAGTTTAGGTATTAAGACCTTTCCACCTACTCTGCTGAGCTTTGGACTTCTTATATCATGGATTACTCAGAAGAATAAAAGTGATCTGGTTTACATTTTTTGTATGACAACTTCACTCCTGAATCCTTCAGCCCACTTGTCTATCCTGATTCTTGGTAATTATGAATTAAAGCAGATTTCTCTTTGGATACTGAAACAGGCTGGATGTAGACTGAAAGGACAGAATACACCAACTACATGAGGAATCCAAACAACCTAATGAGTTTTAGATAACAAACACATTTATGAGGAGGTAGTTCAATAACCTTTTTCCCTTGCCATAGAATAACAGTTTTTTATTAGTCAAACTATCTCACTGACTAAGGACATCTAATAGTTATTCTAAACACTAAGTTCAATTAAATTAAATCAGAAATGTCAGCACCTATCTTTACTCACACAGCTTCAAAGACAGCATTCAGGAGGAAAGTGGATAACTATGAGTTCATCCATTTTATATGATCATTTCCAAGAAAATCGAGAATAAGTAGTGAGACACAGTCTTTAAATTTTTTTCAACAAATTCAAATCGTGGAAGAAGATTTCATGATGTTTATGTAGGTAATGTTGCAGAATCATTTGCATCATGTACGAGAAAGTTTTGGCCAAGAATTATGCACAGAATAACAAAGTTTTCTTATTACCATTCTGCCTGGAGACAAATACACCCTGAAAAGGAGTGATGATAAGGAAGACAAATCAGCCTGATCAAGGTGTCTGGAAACAGGTATCTGCTTACAAATCTACACTGGGTAATCTTGATTCTGGTTGTGAGAAATACAGCTTATTTTAAAACTTATATTCTATTCCTAGCAAATATATAAATTTTGGTAATATATGTGTTGTACTCAAAATAGTATAATTTACTTGTTTATCTGTATTGGTTTCTTTCCTGTTGCTGGAACAAAATGCCCTAACAAAAGCAACACAGGGAAGAAATGTTTTATTTTAACCCACATTTCAAGGATATTTCATTCCTGCCTCCAGCTTCTTACAACATGAAAATCACTATAATTTTACAATGTGTATATTCAATTTCCCCTTGCCTAAAGTCATTATATTTTTATAATGAATGTTTCCATATTATTGACAGTTTCTAAACCTTTGGAGAAAAATAATTGGTAGATTTCCTTACAATTTAAAAACAGCTACAATTACTTTTTTAGATGTTATTTGTAAACATCAATCCTGTTGGTTGTAAGTGACCAATTTTAAATTATACATTGAGATTATAATTGATGTAACTCTCTTGTTAAATCATAAACCTTTGTGTAATTGAAATAGGGTACTTAGTGCTGTTATTTTGAGTTGAAATAGTGAAGGGTTGATTTGTTTGTTTCATTAATCATTATAGTATAGAAGCTATAACTACAATGCATGGAAGGGCTACATTAAATTAAAAAGATTCTTTCTCTTGAGATTATTTAGGTAAATATCAATGTATTAAATTGGTTCAGCTCAAGCAACAGCCCTTGATACTGATATTGACTAAAATTACTTATAGCTGAACCTTTACATGTAAATTAACCTAATCATTATCAATGTGGGATTGCTTTCCACATTATAGAGATGGTCTTGAGGTTTGGTTAAGTTTTAACTTAGCTTTAATAACAAAACAGTATTTGATATTGAGAAAGAAATTATTATTTTAGAAACAAAAACAATTGTTTCTGGAATGATTAATATTTTTCCTAATCAAAAGAATTTAATATTTTTCTGAGCTCAATTAAAAACAAATGCAGTCAGACATACTATTATTAATATTATCCAAATATTATATTTACCCATGTTATAAAAAAACCCTCACCTATGTGATAAGTGTCATATGTGACATTTTAATGTTTATTCTCTTCATATTTTATTTATAATAAGTTACAGGTGATTACTTTGCATACTATTAAAGTAGAATTTAAATGTATTGATTATATGCTTATTTCAATACCACATATAGCAAACCCTAAAAAATGCTGATAAAATTATTATACTATATGCTTCTTTTCATAACAAGATATCACATTACCCCTTGCTTAAAAATAATGTTTTTGTTTATGTGGGTTGCCCTATTGTACTGTTAGACACATACATGAGTAGGAAACATATATGATGTTTCCCTGAACTTGTTTCATTGTTAAGGCAAACTAGGAACTTGCTGTGGGATTAAAATCATTCAGAAATATGACATGCACTCAGGTTCTTTCTAAAACATTTCACAAGAAAATGTGTAAACTTAAGAAAGAATGTGGGATACTCAGAAACGCTCATAAACTCGTAGAGTAACTAGACTATGAGTATATAACCTTAACTCTTTGTTATGACTTCTCTGCTGTTTACAAGACACATTTTAGCATGCTAATAAGCCTAATTATTTTCTAGTACTTAAAAGAATATGCACAGCCAAAATACCAATAGATATAAAAAGCGTAGTTACTTTGAGTTCATGGAAGTTCCAGTTTAATAAAGAATACATACAATGTTAAATAAAAATTAAACAAAAATTTCTTCATACTCTCATCTAAATCATCTTCTAATTTCAAATGTATACAATAATAATTATTAAAATTGGGCTTTGTAAATGTGAAAATATGTTTAATGGTCCATGTTGCATGCAAAAATGTAAAATCTGCATAGTACATAGAAAAACATATGGTTGTAAATACGATAAAGTTTTAAGTAATACAATTCATAATTTGAGATGAGTCCCCTGAAGAGAAATCCTGTGAATGTGAATAATGCTCTACTAAATGACAGCTTGGTCAAAGAAAAAATAAAGAAAGAAATTAAAGACTTCTAGAATTTAATGAAAATTAAGACACAACATACCGAAGCTTATGGAATGCAATGAAAGCCGTGCTAAAAAGAAAAATCCTAGCTCTGAATGCCTTCCAAAGGAAAATGGAGAGAGCATACACTAGCAGGTTGACAGCTCACCTGAAAGCTCTAGAACAAAATGAAGCAAATACACTGAAGAGTAGTAGAAGGCAACAAATAATCAAACACAGAGCTGAAATCAACCAAGAAGAAACAACATAAAATATATAAAGTATACAAACAAAACCAGGATCTGGTACTTTAATAAAATCAACAAGATAGATAAATCCTTGGCCATACTTACCACAGGGCACAGAAGCAGTATTCAAATTAACAAAATCAGAAATGAAAAAGAACGCATAAAAACAGAACTTGTGGAAATTCAAAAAATTATAAGATCCTAATACAAAAGTATATATACAACAAACGTGAAAAATCTGGAGAAAATGAACAATATTCTAGACAGATACCAGGTACCAAAATTAAATCAGGATCAGAAAAACCATCTGTTCAATCCCATAACTCCTAAAAAAATAGAAGTGATAATTAAAAGTTTCCCAATCATAAAAATGCCTGGACCAGATACATTTAGTGTAGAATTCTCTCAAGCTTTCAAAGAAGACCTAATGCCAATACTGTTCAAACTATTTTTAAAAATAGAAACAAAAGGAATACTACCCAATTCAGTCTTTGAAGCCACAGTTACACTCATACCTAAACCAAACAAAGACCCTACAAAAATTTATAACTTCAGATCAATTTACCACATGAATATAGATGCAAACATATTCAGTAAAATTTTTGCAAACCAAACCGAGAACATATCAAAATGATTATCATGATAATATTGGCTTTATCCCAGTGATGCAAGAATGGCTCATTATATAGCAACCCATCAAAGTAATCCACTATATAAACAAACAAAAAGAAAAATATCATCTCATTAGATACTGAGAAAATATTTGACCTACTCAACATACTTTTTTGATAAGACTTGAAAAGATCAGAAATTTAAGGCATTTACCTAAACATAGTAGAAAAAAAAGTAGAGCAAACCAGTAGCCAACATCAAACTAAATGTTATGAAACTTGATGCAATCTCACTAAAATCAGGGACTAGACAAAGATGCTCACTCCATTCTCTCTGTATTTATTCAATATAGGATTGGAAGACCTAGCTAAAGAAATTATCCAACAAAAGGAGGTCAATGGGACACAAATTGGAAAAAAAGAATTAAAATATCATATTTGCAGATGATATGATTGTATACTTAAGTGAACCCCAAAATTACACCAGAGAACTCCTAAACCTGACTTAAAAATATGAAAACAAAAAACCAAACAAAGAGACAAACTTCTACAAAACAGCTGGATATAAAATTAACTCAACCAAAGTAATGTCCTTCCTCTACTCAAAGGATAAACAGCCTGAGAAAGAAATTAGAGAAGTGATACCCTTAATAATAGTCACAAATAACATAAAATACCTTGGTATGATCCCAATCAAGCAAGTGAAAGATCTGTATGACAAAACTTCAAGTCTCTGAAAAAAGAAATTGAAGAAGATCTCAGAAGATGGAAAGATCCCCCATGATCACAGACTGGGAAAATTATTAGAGTAAAAATGCCCATGTTGCCAAAAGCAATCTACAGTTTAAATGTAATCCCCATCACAGGAACTTTTTCCCAACACCTGATAGGAAGAAACACAGAGATCTATAGCCAAATATTAAGTGCAGCATGGGGAGCTCCACAAAAGAGTGGGAGAAAGGATTGTGAGAGTCAGAGTAGTCTATAACACTAAAAACACAGACCACAGAATCAATTGAGCAGCACACACACAGTTAATGCACACTGAAGTGTAAATTACAGAGCCTGCATTGATCTAGACTAGCTCCTCTGTGTATATGTTGTAGGTGTTAAGCTTTGGAGTTTTGTTGGCTTCCTAACAATGTGAATAAGGAAGTCTCTGACACTTATGCCCACTTTTGGACCATTTCCCACATATTGAGTTGCTTTATCTAGCCTTGATATGAAACTTTCTGCCTAGTCTTACTGCATTTTGTTACTTCATGTTCTGCTGATATGTCGGGGGGTTCTGCTGTCTTCTGAGGGAAAAGAATGGAAGAATGGATCTGGAGTAGGGTTTATATGAGAAAGGGGAAATAGGAGGAGTAGAGGAAGGGAGACTATGTTTCACAAGCATTGTATAAGAGAAGAATACATTTTAAATACAGAGAAAAGAAAGTTTCTTTACATAAAATATGCAACCCTTAAAGAACAAATTAAATTATTAAATTCTAATATTCAAAAGTAATTTAAATAGTCATGCTGATGACAATTTTTATGATTTTATGTGTAATAATGACATCTTGAAATCATGACAGAAAAAAATAGATTCAATTGTCTGTTTAACTTATGAGAAAGTAATTTTAACAAAAGTAAGAATGCAAGTATTACTTAGTTGTTAGCTACAAATCTGTAACTTTAGGCTCTTAATGACCAATTTTAAACTAACTGATTGAGAATTTGAAGTAAAAATTTACTTGACTGTACCATGAACCTGTGATTTCTTGGCAAATTAAGAAAATCTGGAGCAGTTATTTAAAACTGGGATCACTAAATACTGTTTTTTAAAAAATTCAAATAATGATACTTTAAGTATGGTAATTTAATTAATATTAAAAATTTAAACTATAATTACTAAATTTTATCATTAATAAATTATTATAATAATTTATAATTAATGAATCATTATTTTTCATTTTTAAGCTATCATTATTAAAATTTTTAATTAAAGTTTTAATTAAATTACAAAGGATAATGCACTTAACTACAATATAACCATGGCTCTTCTTTTCTAATGATATTTTACGTGTGTGTGTGTGTGTGTGTGTGTGTGTGTGTGTGTGTGTGTGTGTGTAAAGACTACATATTGTACTCCACAAGGCTTTAAGATCAAAATTAATAAATGGGATCTCATGAAAATAAAAAATGCTTCTGTAAAGACGAAGAACACCATCAATAGGACAATTCAGCAAACTACAGATTGGAAGAACATCTTCACAAATCCTGCATCCTATAGAAAGCTAATATCCAAAATATAACAAGACCTCAGAAAGTGGACCGCAAGAAACCAAATAAATCAGTTTAAAAATAAGGTACATAGATAAACAGAACTCTCAACAGAGGTATTTTGAATAGCTGCAAAGCACTAAAAAAAGAATTAAAAAATTCTTAGGCTTCAGAGAAATGCACATCAAAATGACCCAGAGATTCATCTACACATCAATCAGAATAGTTAATTTCAATTACAAGAGTGACAGCAGATGCTAGCAGGATTGAAAACTATTACAACCAGTATTCAAATCAATTTGTCAATTCCTCAGAAAATTGGAAAGAGATCTTCTTGAAGACCCAGTTATATCACACCTGGGAATATGCTCAAAAGTTGCTCCACCATACCACAAGGACACATGCTCCAATATGTTTATAAATTCTTGTCTGTAATAGCATGGTATGTACTCACTGATAAGTTGATATTAGCCAAAAATACCCAGGATACAGCCCTCAGTCAGTAAGAAGTTTAGCAGATGCTGGCGAGGCTGCGGAGAAAGAGGAACACTTCCCCACTGTTGGTGGGGTTGCAAGCTAATACAACTACTCTGGAAATCTGTCTGGCGATACCTCAGAAAATTGGATATAGTACTACCTGAAGACCCAGCTATTCCACTTCTGGGCATATACCCCAGAGACACTTTAATACACAACAAAGATATATGCACCACAATGTTCATAGCGGCTCTATTTATAATAGCCAGAAGCTGGAAGTAACTCAGATGTCCTTCAGAAGATGAATGGATACAAAAATTGTGGTGCATATACACAATGGAATACTACTCAGCCACCAGAAACAATGACTTAACCAAATTCTTAAGAAAATGGCTGCATCTAGAGAAGATCATCCTGAGTGAGATAACCCAGTCACAAAAGAACAGACATAATATGCAGTCACTGATAGTGGGATGCTAACCCCAGAGGCTTGCACTCCCCTAGAAACAACTCACAGACTGTATGAAGTCCAAGAAATAAAGAAAACAAAACAAAACAAAAAAATATTTACAAAACAAGAAAACTTTAACTATTTCCATGTTACATTTTGTTTTACATGTACTTTAGCTCATTGTAACTATTAAGTTTTCAAGGCATACAACCAAACCTTGAAAAAAATCAAGTACTGACTAAAAAATATATTCATATAGTTTTATATAAAAATTATGTTAAAATCTGATAAAAAGTACTGACAAAAAATGTATAATTTTAAGCAAAAAATGTTTAAAATCTGTACATTTATCTTTGTTTTGTAAAATAATGTTCTTTAAAAAAAAAAAGAAGTTTAGCAGGAAGAAAACCCAAGTGAGGCAGCTTCAATGATACTTGAAAGGTTAAAAAAACAATCCTGGGAGGAAGCGGGAGAGAGGGACTTGGGTAAAAGAAAGGAGGGAGTGTGATAAGGGTAAAGGGGAACACAATTAGTTATGTGGGGGAGGGAAAGCCAGAAGGTCAAAAAATTAAATAGAATTCTACAGCTTCTGTGGGAACCTTTGAGAACGTACCAGAGACTTAGGAGGTGAGAGACTCTCAGGACTCAATGGATCAAGCCTTGGGTGAAATGCACAACATTGGGGAGAGGGAACTCAAAAGGCCCTTTTCCAGTAGATAGACAGGACCCCACCTGGGGGAATGGAGATACCAACCCACATTCATAATGTTTGATCCAGAACCTCTCTAAAAGAAACTGCAGGCATACAGGTGGAGAAGAAATTGAGAAAAATGGAAGTTCAGTGACTACTCCAATTTAAGATTTATCTCATGGGGAGTCACCAAAGCCTCACACTATTACTGATTCTATGATACGTTTGAAGACAGGATCCTCTTTTTTTTTTTTTTTTTTTTTTTTTTTTTTTTTTGATTTTAAGAAGGGTGCTTCTCATCCAGCGATTCCACTTCTGGGCATATACCCCAGAGACACTCCAATATACAACAAAGAAACATCCACCACAATGTTCATAGCAGCTCTATTTATAATATCCAGAAGCTTAAAAGAACCTAGATGTCCTTCAGTAGATGAATGGATAAAAAAATTGTGGTACATTTACACAGTGGAGTACTACTCAGCCACCAGAAACAATGACTTAACCAAATTCTTAAGAAAATGGTTGCATCTAGAGAATACCATCCTGAGTGAGATAACCCAGTCACAAAAGAACAGACATAATATGCTGTCACTGATAGTGGGATGCTAACCCCAGAGGCTTGCACTGCCCCATAAACAACTCACAGACTGTGTGAAGTTCAAGAAAAAAAGAAAAAAAAAAAACTGTCATGCCCAATCCTTACACAGCAAGAAAATGTTGACTAATTCCAGGTTACATCCTGTTTTACATGTACTTTTTGCTCATTTTAACTAGTAAGACCTTAATGCAGAGTACCAGCCCTTATAAAAAAGAAAAAAAAAAAAAAGCCAAGCACTGACACCATTATATTTTTATACATTTATGCAAAAATGTTTTTTTTCTTTTTTCTTTGTTTTTTAAAATAAAGTTTAAAAAAAGAAGGGTGCTTCTCATTTAAAATAATAGTTGTGTTTACAAAATTCTGTAGCCTTGTGTGCAATAGTTCTTTATATATTTTGGTTATTACCTCTCTATCAGATATGGGGTTAATGAAAATATTTTTCCCAGTTTGTAGGTTGCTGATTTGTCTTATTAACTATGTCCTTTGCCTTTTTTACAGTTTCATGAGGTCCCATTTATAAATTCTTGATCTTAGAGCATGAGCCATTTTGGTTCTGTTTAAGAAAACTTCCCCTGTACCAATGAATTCAAGGCTCTTTTTCACTTTCTCTTTTATTAGTTTCGAGTATCTGGTTTCATGTTCAGATCTTTGGTCCACTTGAACTTGAGATTTGTGTAAGGTGACAAATAAGATACTAATTTCATTTTTCTGTATACTTATAGCCAGTTATTGAAGATTGTTTCTTGTTTTTTCATTGTATATTTTTCTTTTCTTTGTCATTTGAAATGTGAATAAATAAAATAACCAATAAATGTTTATAAATTGTAAAGGGATTTTTCTGCTATAAGTGATGTTAATTTCTCTGAAAATGTATATAATTTACTGTTTTTCACTAGAATGAGACACTTTCAGTAGTTTCCTCTTATAATGTGACGTGATGGAAACCTGGCCACAGCAATTTCCACCTGTCAAATCTGGGATTTTCCATTATACAATCAGAAACAGTAAATGAGTAGAAACTCATTAAGTCCATGTCAAAGTTCACAGTAATGTAAGATTAGAAAATACCTGTTCAGAAATTCCAAGTCTGCACTGATCCATCCACGAGGCTCAAGGCACAAAGATAATATTACATGAAGTCCCACTTGTGTAAGAGCTAGACAGTATCATTACATGCTCTCAGTTCTGAATCATGTATTGGGGTGATATTTATGGCTCTTTTGAAAATATCCTTAAAATACCCACCATATTCATTGTTTTTTTATGAAGATATAAGTTTTCAAATCCATCTTGAGGTATAAATCTCTGAGTTGTTTTTGCTGAATGTGCATGAAAGATTTTATTCACTACAGTCTTTCTACTTACTGATCACACTAAGAAATGGAAGCATCTTGCCTTTGTCCTACTTTAAAGTATCCTCTACACTTCAAAGCATCATTAGCTAGTTCCATCTGAGGCCACTCTAAGAAGCTTTAGTCTTACCACTTCCCTGTGCCTGACCTTGGCAACAGCATCAGAGTCATTGCTGTCCTTGCTAAGACTCATCCTTCCTAATATATTAGGAGCGATAAAAGAAGATCAAAGGATTCTGTAATACAATCTTCTCCTGCTTTTTTTTTCTTGTCTATAAATTCAACTTTGGTCATAATTTATATTCTCAACAAGCAAACATTATGCACAAAACTTAGAGACCTTTTACCTGTCTGCAATCGTTCTGACATTATTGATTTCTTCAGCTCTATATTTAAATTATACCTATAAAACCACCCTCTCTTCTACTTGATGTAAACTACTTTTAGAGGAAATTCAATCTGATAAGTTGTGTTGTGCTTCCAGTCTTAGTTCACCCTTAAAATTATTAGCTAATATCCTGTGAATGTACCGTATATTCCCTTCTAAAATGGACAGTGGAGATAAGAGTCAAGGTATATTGTGTTTATTTCCTTTGGTCAAAATTACTTCAGTTAAATAGAAACAAAACAACAATTTACCTGAAATACTTGCATTTTCCTTGCAGTACTACAGATTCTTACACAAATACTTATATCTTATTTTGGTAAATGCTACTGTATTTCTTTCATTGCAAGGGGATCCTTAGTATATTGCTGTTACTCTGACGTCTTAACTGAGTATCTATAACAACATAATTTATCTACCTCACCTTCTGTAATAGGTATCCTGAAGCAGATGTTTCTGGTAAGTAGATAGGAAAAGCCCTGATTATCATTGATGTTAATGGAAGACAGTATCTGCTGATAAGACGGGGACATAGTGACAAGGATGTTTATACTTGGATAAACTCATCCATTTTATTGTTTTATTCCTGGACTCATGTTCCCAGAAAATGAGTCAAGTTTTCTAATCATTTACATTTTTTTTCTATAATGTGAACCTCCATGTATTTTATACTGTAATATAACAGTAAGTATGAAGCAGATTAATAATGTATGTTGAATATGAGATTAATTTGATTCAATAAGAACAAAATAGGGAAATTTGATGCAAACAAATGTAGAATTTATAAGGAAGTGTGTGTATTTGCATTTTTATGTGTTTGGTAATGTGTGAGCAAGCATGTCTTCACACACACTGAGGTCTACAACATGAATTTTTTATACTTTGGAGAACTTGGAAATAATACAATGGTGCTAGATGACAAAGTTTGTTGGAATATCATTGATTGACGTATGTACAACTGACATTATTGACCAAACTTTCAAAGATTTAAAAAATTCCAAGACTAAAAGATCATATTAGAAAAGAACAAATTTATTTACTCCATACAAAAATGTATTTACCAGTGCTTTATCCAAAATGTAAACAGATTATTTAGACAAAATAAAATTGCAAATGAACTGAGATTTCTTTGCTTGTCAGTACATAAGAATTCAGGATTTCTTTCCTCAATGGCCAGAAGGTCAAACATAAAACCTATGTATAAAATACACTTTGTGAAAAAAGTTAATCTTGATATTATATGTGTTCATTTTCAGAATGGCAAAAATAATTGAATTTCATGAATCAGATACACTTCGTATTTTGATGAACTCATTAAGTAATATCCATCAGGAAATTTTGATATTGAGATATTGTCCTAGGGATTAAGAGTCACGTACATCAGAGTCATTTTCATATTGAGATATATAACTAAAAATTTGGGAAATAGATTTATAGGACTTGTGAGCTGCATGGACTGGGTCAAGAGAAGAAAGCTCTTTTGGTGGGTCACTGAGAGTCCAGATTCACTCTCCAGAATAAATTTCTTCTGAGTCCTTTTTCTAAATTATTGGCATAAATAATAAATCCATCTGAATAATGATTCTATGAGAATTTCTAAAATTATATGAGTAATTATTAATTTGGAGAAAGAGATCACAAACACTGAGGGTCATGTAAGATACCTTGATATTACATGATGAAAAATTTAAGATATAACCATGTGGAGCTAATCAAAATTTTTAATTATTAAAGATAAACAAACCCACATCTGGAGAACTTTCAATATGCTATTAGAATTAATCATATTTTGTAAAGACTTAAAAGAGTTTTGTAGCTTATTCAAAGTGTGGAAAATTCTGGTGTCAGATGCTCACTGGAACTGAGACTCATGTCTATATCAAGAAATATTTTTGTTTGTTTGTTTGTTTGTTTTATTTTCCCAATAATGATTGTATAAGGGAAAGGGATTTACCGATGTATACAATTCTAGATTGCTTTATGATGATAGCATGTAATTACTAGTTTTGACAATGTTAGATTTAGCACTTCTATCTAGAATCTCATAAAAATTGATACACAGCTGATGGTATTTCTCACTTAGTTCCCTTGGCAGCATTTTTTTTAATTGAAAAACTTTATTTTAAAAAACGAAGATAAATGTACAAATTTTTAAGGATTTTTGCATAAAAGTATAGGAATACGTTTTTAAGGTTGTAATTAAGTATTTGTGAGCACATATACATACACATATGCATATATGTAACAATAATATAGGAAAAGAGGCTATTAATTTGAGGGGATAAGAGAGAAACTGGGAGGGGCTGTAGGGAGGAAATGGGGATGTGATACAGTTCTATTTTAATTAAAATATATTCTTTTTTTTCTTGAACACACAGTCTGTGAGTTGTTTCTGGGGTGTCCAGGCAGCATTTTTTTATATCATTCTAAAAGAGTTAAAATTTTAAGTTGAGCCCACTGACCCTGCCTTGAGAGTACTTATGCTTTAAGGCTAAAAACAAAATAACATGTTTAAACAAATGGCCCAAAGCCAGACCATCTAGACTAGATAGGGTCTGGCTCTGCAGTCCTGAAATAAAACAAATTCAAGGTTAGTGTGCCTCAAAATAGAGTAACCTAGTGTTAAATCATGTCCAAAAGCAGACAGAGTGTTCCAATTTAAATAAACCAATAAAATTACTATGCACCCATTGCTAACTGCCTATGTAATTTCCCCTATAGTATGTCCCCCTAATTGAGTTCAGGGTCGACTCTTCTATCTTCTGCGTAAGATATGTGTCATCCCCAGAGCTGTGTTTCCCCTGCTTCCCCCCCAATAAACCTCTTGTCTGATTGCAGCAAGATAGGCTCTCTGTGGGTTCTTCGGTTCACGTTCTTCCGGTACTAGAGTGAGGGGCTACCCCAATTCTGGGGGTCTTTCAGTTCCTTTTATTGAAAATTGTCTATTTATACAAAATATTCTGGTTGTTGTTTCTCAAGGATCTGGTGGCCTCATGTATAATATGAAAATGAGAGCAAAGCTACTGATATATCCTTGAGGGACGTTCAGGTGTAAGAATGAAATATGCACATCTATACAATGAGTATTTTATCCATATTATTTTCATTAGGCCTCTACTTCTCTTCTCCCTACTTTCTTTTAAATTTAAGAGTTTTCAGGGTAATTATCACCCATCTGCACACTCACAAAACCAACTCAGTCCATTTAAATTTGCTTTTATATACACATATCTAGGTTTCAACAAAATTGAATAACAGAATACAAAAATATTTGGTAAATATATACTAAATACATCTAAGTGGTGTAAAGAATAATAGGAAAATTATAACTTCTTAAAGCAAGTTAACAATTTTTCATAATGCATAAAATAACTCCATAGTTTATTATGTTGAAGGTAAACAAACATTCATCTTACTTATGCCTGACTTCATAATTCTGGAAAATTGTAAGCATAGTTTGAATGATTGCATAGGATTTACAAAAACAATATTAAAAGACTTTTATAGACAGTTTTTTTTTTTTTTATATTTTGAACATGTTTACAAAGACAAACTCTCACTAATTTAATAGGCTGAGACAGAATGCTTTCTAAAATTACTCAGGAAACAATTTATACATAGTCCAGTTTGAAAGCAACAGAAATCATGAAGTACTACAGACCCTACTACTAGTCACACCAAGTCAAGTAAACTGGTTGAAGGGTTTCAAGGTTTCTATTCTTTCAACCAAATCCTTGACCTCACCTGTATCATGCACAACATAAATGCTTGTTTCATTCTTTTATTTCCCCATAACAAGATATAAGAATGGCTTGAAGGATACAAGATTCCAACAACCTGGCAAATCAGGTGAACTGCTTCATCCAGAGGCTCTGTATAATTGTAACTTGATATGATTACAGACAGAATAAACATGGCAAATAACAACAAAAAGGAGACCACAGATTGCAAAGCCTTAATGTGGGCTGAGGCACTTGGGTCACAGGATCCCCTTCTATAAAGCCTCATTGTCCTAAGGTGTTTACACAGGGAATAGATTAATAGAAGAAAACAGATCATGGATATGGTAAAGGGAAGGACATTGTCCAGAGTGAACGTCATCATAGCTGTAAGGTTCATGAAATAAGTCAGTGTGGTCTTCCCAGTCAAGTTTCCTTGGTGTCCATTTACTTGGTTTGCCTCACATATTGTTAACATCATAAAACTAGGAAATAAAAGCAACAAACTCACCAAAAATACAAATATAAGGACACTCTTGATTTTTCCCTTCAGGCCAAGAAAAATAAGATTAGAGAAATTTCCTATCTTCAACAAATAAAGTATGCTGAGTATAGTTGCAAGCCACGTACTAAAATGGCTGGTTACTCCCCAGAGAGCACAAATACTAAATCTTACTTGCAAAGACAATGGTAAATTAAACACAGCTGAGCACCAATTCATTAATATTGTCCAAAGCAAGCCAATCCTGAAGAAGGCCAGAGAAGTGAGAATTCGATCAGCTAAGGAAAGTTTCCTTCTCTTGATGCAGTCAGTGCTGTTCACCAAAACAATGAAGACATTGGCAAAGGTTCCAAGGACAATTTCTGCCAGCATTGCAAAAGATACAATGCTTACCAGGAAACGCATCATGTCTGAATAAATAGTTTTAAAACACGAAAGATAAAATGTAGGTCTTTTGTCACTGGTTGGGATTACATGAAAACACTGATTCATGTGGTCTTCACATATGGTCAATATAGACCGTGTTTTGTGGAAATCCCATGGCCACTTTCCAGTGGGGAAGCAACCCTGGGTGCTGCTGGATGAATTTGATACAGGTTTTATAGAAACAGGAATGCTTATAAAACAGTTCAAATGAATTTTTATTTACACAGCCTTCTATGAGCTCCTGTATTTCAGAGTTTAGAGTTAACATGCATTCTCATTTGAAAGCATGCAAATAACCAAATATAAAGTTTTACAAATAAAAAGAAAATTTCCTGCTTAAGCTCCTCCATAATTTGTATTCATCTTTTTAACTAATTTGCTATTATAATTTTTAAATCTCAGTACACAGAATATGCAATGAGTTTGTAAATCATATGTTTGATCTTGGTTTTATACACAGAGAATTATTTCCAGTGTGGATTCATTCTTACCTGCCACCTCTATGTGTAAAAGAAAAATCCCAAAATGTCCTAAGAAAATTGTCAAAGACTTTGTTTTCAGAGGGCCATAAAGAAGCCAAATACATTCCTAATGTCTGACTACAGATGAAAAAAGCTATGCATATTTATTTTCTTTCAAGGCTGAGAGGAGCTTGTGAGCACGGTGCTTGTGTGTGCTCACACATATACCCATATCTCTTATGCATCTCATTGACAGAACATTCATTCCCCTTTAATATCCTAGTAATTTCCTAAAATGAAATATATTGCAAAGAATATTATGTCATTTAGAGCACCCTATTTTGTAATTCAGCAATTTGATCCATAATAAATTTTTCTTAATATATATTAACACACACATATATATGCTTAAAATTTATGTGGTTATTACCTTGGGTATAATCTGCAGACTCCATGGAAGCAAGAGGCTCCCAGGAGCCAAAGACAATGACTTTATTTGAAATAAGCATAGACGGGGGATACAACTTACAGAAAACACTTCATGTATGTAGGCACTGACCCCTCTCCCCAGTTAAAAAATGAGGCTACAAATGCATATCAAAAATTTTAACTAAGAAATGTTCCTGTCAAAAGAAAAGATAGGGAAAAAAATTAAAACAGAAACTGAAGGAATGGCCATCCTGAGACTGCCTAGCTAGGCATCCATCCAATCTGTAGCTAACAAACCCCTACACTATCACTGATGCCTCCTTTCATAACAGGAGACTGATACGGATGTTTCATGAGAATTTCTACCAGCACCTGACCAGTACAGAGGCAGAGACTCACAACCAGCCATCAGATTGAGCCTGGTGACCCCAATTAAAGAGCTAGGGTAAGGATTGAAGGAGCTGAGGGGGCTGCAACCACATAAGAGAACATTTTCATCTAACTGTACCACCGGATCTCCCAGAGACTAAACCACCAATCAAAGAGTTTACATGGAGGAGCAATGGGCCTGGAGACATACACTGTGGAGGATGGACTTATCTAACATCAATGAAAGGGGAGGGAGGCTTGATGTCCCGGGGGGTGCATATTAGAGGGTTGAGCTGGGAGTGAGTGAATGGAATGAGGAACCAGAGTGGGTGTGATTTGGTGGTTTGTGAAGAGGTAACTGGGAAAGGATTTAGTATTTGAAATATAAATAAAGAACATGATTAATAAAATGAATTAATAAATATCCATGCATTCAAATAATCAATACTTTTCTAAGTATTTCTTTTATACATTGTTAATTTTCCTTTTACTTTTCTGACTGTGTGTACTTTCCCTGCACGTGTGTCTATGTACCAAATGTGTGGCTAGTGCCTGTGAGGAGGTGAGAACCCTCATAAGGGTTCTAAAATTCAAACTTGAGTCCTTTGCAAGAACAACAAATGCATGCAATCACTGAACCAACCTCACAGTCACAAAAGTGTTCCAAATATTTATCAAAGGAATCTGTAATGCATACTGTGAAGTTAACACTCTATTTATAAATGTTCAGTTTTATGTAACTCATTTTTATGATTTTAAATCTAATATTAATAAATGTAAAAGTAGATTAAGTTTGAGGCTTTATTTTTTATGAATCAAGGCCCTTTAATTTACATAGCTGTGTTATGAACTTTCTCACAACTGCTTGCTTTTACAGTATAATTATCAGGAAAATGCAAAAAAAAATCATTTTTATTTTCAACAATACTGACAACCAAATTTATGGTGTATACAAACAACCTCTTAAAATAGTCTGCATAGAAAATACTGTTGGAGAAGATTTTTATATAGGTAATAAAATTATAAAATAATTATCTTCCCAACATACCACACATACATAACATATTTGCTTTGAAGAATGGGATTACATTTTTAATGGGGCAAGCTTTTTATTTTTATAATGTTTAGTATCACTCACCTAAAATTTTACCACTTCTTGTCAGGTTTTACTACATCTGGATTTATACAATTCCCTCATAAAACATACAAATATTAATATGTTTGATCAAGTAAAAAATAAGAATTTTAAAATATCTTCACTAGCTGTCAAATGTAACAATGCATACCAGTATCCAAACATTTGAAATGAAAAGATTACTATAAGTCTGATTAATTGAACAGTACCTCCCTTGTCACTTAATATCATTCAGACAGGAGGGTGGAAGGTGTCAGAGATAGAGATAGAGAGAGAGAGAGAGAGAGAGAAAGAGAGAGAGAGAGAGAGAGAGAGAGGGAGGGAGGGAGAGAGAGAGGCAGGCATTCAGAAATATAGACATACTGAATTAAACACAGACAGAAAGAATGAGACATGAATACCCTCAACTCTTGAGTTTTAATAAATACCATTTTAAGATAAAATAAAAGTCCCACAGATTTTACAGTATATAATATAATCTCATTTGTCTTTTTGATTTTTAGTTCTCTTTATGAACCCTTGTTTTTCTTAAATATATCCTGTCTATGAAACTCATACCCACTCTCATAGCATCAGAATACATATTTAATTTTGCAGAATGAAGAGATATTCAAATCCAGATTTGCAAATAAAACCAATTCAACGATTTAAATGTGTTCCAGTATTGTCTTTGCATCATGCAAGTCAAATGAGGCAGAATCTAAGGCCAGGATTACAACTTTGTTTCTTGTAAAATCTTTTTTCTAGAGCTCTGACTCTCTTGGAGTATAATATAAAATATAAAGAAATATGGTTGGTTCAAAGATCCTTAACTTTCTCAACTCTTACAGCTCTCAAGGAAGAAATACATAAATCACAGAAATATAACAACTGTGTTTCTGGATATTAGTAAAAATCCACTATGGTTTAATCAATTTATAATATAGTTTTGATACCTAAAATAAGCAAAAACCCTTTTTGTTTGTTACATGGGAGTGTTTTATTCTTGTTTTGTTTTGTTGTTGTTGTTTGGTTGGTTTTGTTTTTTTTTTTTTTTTTGTTTTTGTTTTTTAGACAGGATTTCCCTCTATAGCCTTGGCTTTCTTAGATCTTGTAAGTTGAAGAGATTACTTTCCAGGTGACACAGTTGTTAATAGGCTCTAGTATCCCACTTAAACGTTTGATGCACCTTTAATAATAAGTAGTAAATATTCATGAAAATATATACCTCAAATAACTCTATGTGCATAATAACTTTGGCATGAAATAAAAACTATTGCATATGATTAATTCTCCTTGTAAATATTCAAATTTCCTGAAATCAGTTTATTAAGTGTAATAATTAAAAATAATATAAAATATAAAAGTATAAATTTATATTTTTAACATTGGTTTTGTGATGAATGAGTGAAGTTAACTCTGAGGCACTTACATTTAAAGAAAGTTCTGGTATGTTAACAGATGTTTGACACCCAGAAAAGTGTATCCCTTTTAATGCATGGTATTTTATGTTTTGAAAAGTTCAGGTTGACTTTTAATTTTTCTTTGTAGATGAAGTGGTAGAATAATACTGTGTGACACACTCAGCTTTTATAGATACTCTGTCTCCAGAATCTATTGTTGGTCAAATGGAAACTATGATGATTCCAAGTCAGAATGAAAATTATCAGGAGGAGTTTATGCAGGTGACTGTAATTCTTGCTGGAAATACAAGTCCTGAGGCTATTCCTAAAGCCCATGGAGTGGCATTATTAGTACCCATTCCACTTAGCTCCACCCCTTGTCCTGTTTCTACTTGTTTCTCATCATACATGAGCTCATTTTACTACCTGGAAGAAGGGAAGCCACAGAGACCATCCTTCCTTTACACTGAAGGTATGTGTCTTTTTCCATTGTTTGAAGTTTCCTTGATATATGCCATACCAGTCTGTTATCAACATGCTATCTACATGGATGGATCTTACCATGCAAATGATGAATAATTCTGACTCTTCAAATTGTTTAACTCTTCACTTAGTATTCCATCAGGGACTGAATATAGTATAATCAAAGATTCTGAATCACTTCATTTTGTTCCATGTCATCTATACCATTACTAATTTTATTTTATTAAATCCTGTATTACTCTTTAGAATTTGAATCAGTGTATCAAACTGCCCATTGTTCATCTTTTTAAGCTTGTATAAAACCCTTCATCTTCTTTGGTGATCATAAGATCCGTGGAAGCAGTTGATTGGTATTGGATACAATCTGATAGCATAACTTGCTAATGGATGGAGATGTCTAAGAAAAGTCCAGAAATAGGGAGGTGTCTTGCTTTGTGGATTAGCTTATGTTCAATCTTTACTGGACAGAGAACCAGAAGAGTTTTCCACCTTTAATTCATGGATAGAGAAGACCCATTGCATCAGGAAACATTTAAAGCATATCAAAATCATGACCTGACCAAGGTATCCAATACTAAGCATGAACTCCCTGTACAATAAATGCTGAACAATATGGATATATTATAGAAAAATATTTGAATATCAATAAATATGTGGTTTTCCTGAGCACTGTATATGCATATTTATACATGTAAGACAATAATGGATGTTATTTATACCACTTAACATTGGAAGATTAAAAAACTCATGATATTGTCAAACAGATCAGAATATAAGAGATAAAGGCATCATATGACAAGTTCTCTATAATTTTCATCATATGACAAGTTCTCTGTAATTGTCTGTACTTAAAGCCTTATATCTAAGAAAGTTCCATATCTGTTAATATATATTTTTTGTTTTTTATGTATGTGAGACTTTCTAAAAGTGTCATGCAGAGAACACAGTCATAACAAAATGCATAGATTTAAGCCAATATAAATAAGTGATGAAATTAATATCTTTTTATTTTCACACAAGCATGTGAGTTTCTAACCTTCCTTCTTTATTGTTCTGAAAACATAACAGGAGCTGTATGTGAGCAAAGCAGTTCTGGTCAGGCAACCTTGAACTGTGTGAGGAGACACATTTACATGGAAAGAGATTCAGACTCCATCACTGTCTAACCTGTATATTTGCTCCTCTGTTCATTTGTGTGGGAAAGTTACAAAAAACAAAATATATGAATCAACTCAGAAACAGTCAAAAGTTATCTAAATAGCATTTTTTTTAATTATATTTCAACTGGATATGTTATCAAATCTTTATAAATAATTTATAGAATGCAGCATCTTTTGAAGACAATATTTGTTATCTCTCACAGCATACTTACAATAATTATCTTCACTGAATTAATAATTGGATTTATAGGAAATGGTTTAATGGCCCTGGTTCACTGTATGGACTGGCTCAAGAGAAAGAAAATGTCATTAGTTAATCAAATCCTCACTGCTTTGTCAATCTCCAGAATTTTTCATCTCTGTTTATATTCCATAATTTTAGTCATCTCTTTTTCACATTATGATTTAACTAATACTTCAAGGATGATATATGTCATTTATAATGTTTGGATTGTAGCCAACCATTTCAACACCTGGCTTGCTACGTGCCTCAGTGTTCTTTATTTTCTCAAGATAGCCAATTTTCCTAACTCTCTTTTTCTTTACCTAAAGTGGAAAGTTGAAAAAGTAGTTTCACTTACACTGCTGGTGTCACTGGCCTTCTTGACTGTAAATACTTTAATAATGAACTTGGAAATTAGCGTATGCATTAAAGAATATCACAAAAACACATCATACAGCTTCAGTTCCCATTACTATGCAAACTGTCACAGGCATGTGTTAAAAATAGACATTATTTTCTTGTCCATCCCCTTTGTTTTGTCCCTGTCAGCTTTTTTCTTGCTCATCTTCTCCCTGTGGACACATCAGAAGAGGATGCAACAGCATGTTCAAGGATGCAGAGATGCCAGAACCAAGGCACACTTCAAAGCATTGCCAATAGTGATTGCTTTTCTCCTACTATACTCTATTTTCATTCTGTCTGTCATAGTTCAAATTGCAAAAGAGAAAATACTGAAGAAAAACATTTTTATTTTACTTTGTGAGGTTGCAAATATAGCTTTTCCTGCTTTCCATTCATATATTGTGATTCTAGGAGACATGAAATTGAGACAGGCCTGTCTCTCTGTAATGTGGAGGCAGAAATTTAGGCAAAATTATGTAGAAACTTTAGAACTCTAAAATATTATAAATTGTGTTGTGTATCCTAGAAAATTGTACATTTTTATTATTCCTTACTGCTTTACTGAAAAAAAGAGGAATACATTTACAGATTTTTAAAGGCATTTTGGCATAACATTATATGAATAAATTTGTCAGTACTTGATTCTTTTAAAGGTTTGATAGCATGCATAGAAATCCCGTTAGTTACCATAAGCATAAAGTACATTTAGGACAGAATGTAACATGAAAACAGATTTCTTGTTGAGTATAGATTAAGCATAATGATCTGAGCTAAGATAATAGTCTTGTGGCAAAATGTACATTTTAAATATTCTTTCATGTTGACTGCATGAATTTGATGTTTGTTTGCAATTATCACTGACTAAAGTTATTACTACTAGCTGGTTGTTTATAAGGTTATTTTGTAATGTTGTAACCCACTGAAATGTAAATATTTCAAAATTTTACAATTTTTCTATCAACTATTAATCACTGATATTATGACTTATGCACTATATTATGTGTTTTAATTTACATAATGAACTGTAAAAAAGCAAATAAATGTAACCATAAAATATAAAGTATATTAACAAAAATTTAGAGAAGAAATGAATAATATAGTATAGAATTATAGGACACTAGAATTAAAGGTATTTGATTAAATTAAGGGCTCAATTTGCAATTATTTTTGCCAATTCTTCAGAGGCATGAGGCTACTTTGTTGGAGTTACATCTATTTGTTTTTAGTTACATACTCAACCATTATAAATAAAAATTATAAAATCATTATAATTTTATGATTATTAAGATAATATAATTTACATTTCTAAATTCAATGTATGTAAAATTTCAGAACATACTATAATCTATTTTATTTTATTGAAAAATTATAAGGAATACAAGCTGATGATAGTTCAAAATACTAATTTGAAATATTATTTTTATATGTTTGCTTTCCTTCATCCATAAGATCATGTGTAATATTTTATTGATGACTCACAATCAATAGCAGATATTCTCCTATGTACCTGTTGTTGCTTATTTATTGTACTTTAAAATTTAAAAAGCTATCAAATTAAATAAATTCATGAAGTAATGTCAAATAGTTAGTTTACAATATGATATAGAGGGAGTAGATCTTGTTGAAGTGACCATTATTTCATGCAGTTAAATTTTCTGTATGGTTCTGAATTTTAGTTGAGATGAAGAATTATTTGTTTAGTCATAATTGTATTATTAGAATTTTCTGGACCAAATTAATAATATATTTTCCATACTCCCAAAATTTCCACATATTCATAAAAGGTTTATATTTGATATTTTTTCTTTCTACCATTTGAACATATTTTAATGAGAAACACAAACTCTAAAATAAAGAAACTGAATATTTCTTACATGAAGTATTAAGGGAAGTTACATTCTGCTCGTAGGCAGGTTTTGTTTTCTAAGGTTTTAAATGATTATTCTAAAATTTTAAGAATTCTTGTCCAGGTTTACTACTTATAAATTATTATTATTATTTTCTTACAAAATGTACAAATGTAATTGTGTTTGGACTAGTAAACCATATATGAAATTTGAAATGTCTTTAAATGCTGTTGGGTGTGATAGCACAAGCCTGTATTCTAACACTTGAAAGGAAGAGATAATGAAAACAAATTACAATTCTAGGCTAGGGCAGTGGGACAGTGAGTTTCATTTCAGTGAAAGCTACTAAGAAATACCCAGCATAAACCTAAACAATAATTAATACATAACAGTGATTATTTCTTTGTGATTCATCTTCAATTAATTTATGTATCTTTATTTAAGACTTTCGATTAATGCTAAACAATAAATGAAACTTTTGCCGATAGCAAGGTAAGATGAAATATTAAAATATAATTGATAAGATGATATATAGCTGTTATTTTCCTATGTTATGAAATTCTATTTACTATTTCTTGACATCTGCAAACTTACTGGCCTAAGGGACATACCAAATGTTCCAGAAACATTGTCCCTGTTCAATAACAAATTGTCTCCTTGGCTTTCTAAAATATTAAAAGTTCTGCACATACTGTCCTGTCACTTGTAGAGATCTTTTATGTAGAGAACATTTTCATTTTATCCAGAAATTACAGGCAATAACTCTGCTGGAGATTGTTCTTTTAGAGCCATTTAAAATTTACTACAAATTATATAGAACACATATTTTATATATATTTTATTTTCCTTGATATATTATTAATTTTTATGTATTATAGACTGGTGGTCATATTTTATACTCTCATATATGATATAAAAATAAAGAGGTATAAATATTATGAAATTTAGAAAGAATTGTAGTTGTCATAGAATAATGTATTAAGATGAAGATGTAGTTATGAAGAAAACAAAATTTTGAACTTTAATTTGATAACTTCACAAATCACATATAAGTAGGTAGAGTGTAAATCAACTCCCATGGGAATGTTTTTCACCATTAGTTAGTCATTAGCAACATTTACAGAAGGATGTCCTGTGATGTATTCTAGGGGAGATTTTCAACACAGAAAAATAATAATGTTAAACCAAAGAACAGATTTCACTCATGTCCAGCTTATTTAACCACTGGCTTTATTTGAGTTCCTTATGGGAGGTTAGATATGGGGTCTTTACTTACATAGACTTGGGTGTCTCAGTGTAACTGCATCTATAAGGAATCTATCTCAGCAACAGTCAGCAGTTAAGAAAGATGCATGACTTGCAAGCAACTTAAAAGTAAAAATTTCTACTCTTCCCAGTGGTAGTTATTGCTTAAATAAACTTGGCTAAAAGACTTGTGTCTTGAGATTCAATAAGCATTCCTAATACTGTTGTTCATCTGCTGATACTGTGAGCAGACAATAAGTCTGCCAATTTGCCACAAGCTTCGACTCAGCTCTTACATCAGGCTCAACAGAGTATATAGCAGGAGTTATTCATGTTGTAATTCCACATCATGCCATTCAAATAGAGTTGTTGAAATGTGCATGAGAGCAGATCAAAGAGACAGGATGGAGGAGGGAGGGAGGGAGAGAGGGAGGGGAGGGAGGGAGGGAGGGAGGGAGGGAGAGAGGGAGGGATGGAGGTAGGGAGAGGGAGGGAGGGAGGGAGGGCGGGAGGGAGAGGGACAGGGAGAGGGACATGGAGAGGGACATGGAGAGAAGATGAGGGAGAGGTAGGCAGAGAGGAAAATATTTTTAGACATTTTTATTTAATTTATTTGTAGTCCAGATTTTAACCCTCTCTGGTCCACCTAGAACTGTTAAATGTCCCATATTGCCTTCTGTCACCATCTTCATGAGGATAAACCTACACCCAGATAGCAACACCCTACCAGATCTCCCTACTGCCTGGATTGTCCACTTTCTCAAGGGTGTGGTGCATCTATTCTGACTGACTACAGACCCAGCAATTTTCTGCTGTTTATGTGTTGGAGGCCTCATATCAGTAGATGTTTTCTGCCTGCTTGGAGTCCCAGTGTCTGAGAGATCTCCAGGGTCCAGATTAGTTGGTCTTCATACAGTGTCATCCTCCTCTTCAACTTCTTCCAGCGTTTCCGTAATTCAACAACAGGGGTCAGCATCTTCTGTCCATTGGTTGCATGCAAATATCTGCATCTGATTCTTTGAACTCCTTGCTGGGTCATCCCCAAGGGCAGTCATGGTAGATCTCTTTTGGGGACTGCTCCAGAGTCTGTAATATTGTACATTCTCCTCGGTGCTTCTCCTTGAGCTAGACCCCAATTTGGGCCTGTCACTCTGCCTCTTTTACCTCTGTCTCTTCTCCACTTTTGTCCCTGAAGTTCTTCAAACAGGAAGTAAATATTATTTTAAAAGAAAAAAATCCCTTAAATTTTAATTTTGCACAAATATACTTGAAATGAGTACTTTTGGTTCTCTTTGGGTTTTTATGTAAATTTAGGATTCCTTGTTTTCCTTATCTATCTATAAAACTAACCACTGCTCCCAGGTTATCAGAATACACATTTCATTTTGAAGAATGAGGAGGCTCTTAAAGCTAGATTTGCAAGTAAGAACCAATTCAATTATTTAAATTCATTACAATATTGTCTCTGCATCATTGACTGTAATTGAGGTAGAATGTAAGGCCAGGTAGAAGAATTTGAATTTCAGGAACTATGAACTGATTTCTGATTGTAGAAAACTAAATGCACATAATTTAGTGTCCTGTTGTGTGTTGATGAGAATTGCTGAGATGGTTTTCTCCTATGTCAGCTGTCCAAATTGTGTACAGACTTCTTTTGGACAACAAAGTAATTAATATCCACAGTACAAATTATATACAGGGGTGCCCTCTCTGTGATGGGGACCAAGTCATGACAGAAGGTTAGTTTATCTATATTCTTTTCTTATGAGACATGTCTGACATTGATTGAATGTAAAACCTCTTGCAGAGAGTGTCAAGTTCAGAAATAAATTCTTATATAAAGTTTCTATGATAATAAAAAATCAGTTTTATCTGTTATCTTTGTATCTACTATTTGAGTTTACTGACAAAAATACATCACGGACCCTCTCTTCTGAAGCACATTTTAAGGCTTTAAAACAAACCATTCTTCCTACAGGGTAGCTTTATGCAATTAGAATGAAGTAAAGCTTGATTTAATTACAATCCCCTCTCCTTGTTTTTCCAAAACAAAAAACAAAAAAACAAAAAAAAGGAAAATTGAGCCCTCATGTATATGGTCACCTGATTTTCGACAAAGGAGCCGTAAACATTCAATGGAAAAAAGACAGCCTATTCAACAAATGGTGCTGGTCCAACTGGCACTCAGCATGCAAAAGAATGAAAATAGACCCTTTCTCATCTCCTTGTACAAATCTCAAGTGTAAGTGGATCAAAGATCTCCACATTAAACCAGACAGACTGAAACTGTTAGATGAGAAAGTAGGGAAAACTTTAGAACATATAGGCACAGGAGAAAATTTTCTGAACAAAACCCCAATGGCTCAAGCTCTAAGGTCAAAAATTAACAAATGGGACTTAATGAGATTGCAAAGTTTCTGTAAGGCGAAGGACATTGTCAAGAAAACAAAACGGCAGCCAACAGAATGGGAAAAGATATTTACCAACTCCACATCAGATAGAGGCCTAATATCTAAGGTATACAAAAAACTCAAAAAGCTAGACACCAGAGAATCAAATAACCCTATTAAAAAATGGGGTACAGAACTAAACAAAACGTTCTCAGTTGAGAAATATCGAATGGCTGAGAAATATCTGAGGAAGTGCTCCACATCCTTAGCCATCAGGGAAATGCAAATGAAAACAACCCTGATATTCCACCTCACAACAGTCAGATTGGCCAAGATCCAAAACTCAGATGACAACAGATGCTGGTGAGGTTGTGGAGAAAGAGGAACACTTCTTCACTGTTGGTGGGGTTGCAAACTAATACAACCACTCTGGAAATCAGTCTGGTGATACCTCAGAAAATTGGACATAATACTACCTGAATACCCAGCTATTCCACTTCTGGGCATATACCCCAGAGACTCCTAGTACACAACAAAGATATATGCACCACAATGTTCATAGCAGCTCTATTTATAATAGCCAGAAGCTGGAAAGAACCTGGATGTCCTTCAGAGGATGAATGGATACAAAAATTGTGGTACATTTACACAATGGAATACTACTCAGCCACCAGAAACAATGACTTGACCAAATTCTTAAGAAAATGGGTGCATCTAGAGAATATCATTCTGAGTGAGATAACCCAGTCACAAAAGAACAGACATAATATGCAGTCACTGATAATGGGATGCTAACCCCCAGAGGCTCGCACTGCCCCAGAAACAACTCACAGACTGTAGGAAGTCCAAGAAATAAAGAAAACAAAACAAAACAAAAAATCTTTACACAACAAGAAAACTTTGACTATTTTCATGTTACATTTTGTTTTGCATGTACTTTGTGCTCATTGTAACTATTCGGTTTTCGATGCATACAGTCAAACCTTTAAAAAGATCAAGTACTGACTATTCATATAGATTTATGTAAAAATTATTTTAAAATCTAAAAAAAAAGTACTGACAAAAATGTATTGTATAATTTTACGCAAAAAATGCTTGAAATCTGTACATTTATCTTTGTTTTGTAAAATAAAGATGTTAAATAAAAAAATAAACCATAAATATTTAGGAGAAAAAAAAGAAAATTTTCATATTTACATTTCAGATGTAATCCCTTTCTCACAATCCCATCCCTCCTCCCACTTCCATTGCCTCCATGAAGGTGCTCCCTCTCCAAACCTCCCTCTCCCACCTCAGCATCTAGGTATTCCCCTAAACTGGGAAAACATGCCTTCACTGGACCAAAAGCCTCTCCTCCCATTGGTGTCAGAAAATGCTATGCTCTCCTGGATATGTATACCTCGGCCATTGGGCTTTTACATGCACATTGGGTTTTTACATGCAAACTGATTGGTCAGTATTTTAGCCCATGGGAGTTGTGGAGGGTTTGGTTACTTTATAATTTTGTTCTACCTGTAGGGTTGCTGTTACTTTCAGCTCCTCCCGTCCTTTCTCTAGCTACTTCATCTGGGGTCCTCATGTTCAGTCTGATGGTTAGCTGCAAGCATCATCCTCTTTATAAACTTGAAATCTCCCTGAAATTAATTTCAGGAAAAAGGAAAAGCTAACCAACCTTGAAGTTCACTTGAGTATTGCAGTAAATATTAAATGGTGGTTTAACTATTTACTGACCCTGCGGACTCACTCAGCAGACCCCACTCAAATGTGGAGCTGAGCTCACTGATGGTCTCTCAGTCTGCAAGCTGTCCTTTCCATGTAGCTCTCTCCCAATTCAGTTCAGTTTGCCCACCCTCAGGCTTCTACCTGCAGCAGAAACGGCCATTCCAGCATGTTCCGCTGTCCACTGCCAAGCACAAAAATGACTCCAAATCCCGGTAAATTATCAAAAATATTTATATTTACAATCCATAATCTACAAACCCTCTACAAAATAACCTTATATCCAATGGAAAAAGACAAAAACTTCCCTTCCATATGAGACAAACAGACACAGAATCCCTTAGAAATAATAATAAAAAGCTTATCAAACACGAGAGAGAAACAGACACTTCTGCCTCCATCTTGTCATGGCCACTATTTCTCCTTCAATCTCCATCTACTACCTCTTCTTCCTTTTTTATACCCTTACCTCATCTACCTCTCCAGGCTCAAATCATCAATTATGTTAACATTAATCTACACTTGTGCATTGTGAGGAAGCAAAGCTCCACTGGATTTGGCCAGAGAAGCTACGCTTGTCACACAGCTCATTCCTCTTCGAATCGTTTCAGAAGAAAACAGATTATATTTAGAGAAACTGAAATTTAGATAAATTTGATGATTTGAGACCTTTCTGCCGACAGGAAGCTAAAAGAGCAAGCACTTCCAGGAATTAAATCGCTATAAAATAGTTTTATTCTCTCTATTAGAAGTGAATTAAGACAAGTTCATACTCAAAGGCATGGCCTGTCTTGCACAAATAAATGGAAAACAAGAGGCAATCTCGTTTCATATCTTCTACTCCATTTACCGAGAGAGAAAAACTACCACTCAGATATTGACTTTCAGATATTTTAGTATTGTATATATAAAAATATACCCCAATTTTTTTCTAAAACAGAAGCTAAAGAACAAATAAACAGAATGCATTCAATTTCTTGTATGAAAGATGCTGCCAGCCATGGTAATGCAATTGGGATTCATGGTCTAACAAGAAAGATTGCCATTTGGTTACTAGTTATGTGTTAAAATTCTTTTTCTTAATTAGGTGACTAACCTCAAACAAAAAAGGACAGCACTGTGACATAGAGTGATTCAAATGCTGGCTTATTATTCCAATAAGAGAACATATTTGCCCTTAGTCATGAAATCAATGTTTTGATTTATCCATATTCCAAGCTTAAATGTTTCACTGAAGCTCGTAATCTTTTGTACTAACATGAGGATAAAGCATATTATCTTGCATTGTACTGAATTATGTTTTTCAAATTTATGCATAAATTTGGGTTTCTTTTATCAGCTAATAAAATTTGAAAATCAGTACATAGAACAAAACAGGAAATTGAAAAAGAATTAGAAGAATCATGATCACTTCAGATTTGCCTAAGTAACCAGATATCACTGAGGCAACATATTTTAAAACTATATTACTAGTTTTTGAAGACATCATATATTGTATTTTTATACTTTTTAACCCTCTCCCTTGAGTAATCCCAAAGTCACCCATTTTTATACCTATCTAACTTTGTGTCATCAGTTTTCCTCAAAACTAACAATTGTATTTTAGGTTGCCCACAAACACTTGGGAGTAAGCAATCACATTATGATTGGATTTAAATACTGTGATTTGAAAATACTCCTGTGGGGAAATGAACATTCATCTACACAGACATATTTGGAAATGACTACAGATTAAAGTCCCAAATTTTGATGTGGCCACCTAATTAGTTCTATTTGGTTACTGATGGAAATACATATAAAGAATAACAGATAAGAAAAGGTTAATCAAAGAAAGCTACATCACACACACACACACACACACACACACACACACACACAATATTCACAATAGCATGAGTAAAAAAGCTGGATAATTGGTGAGCATTGCATAAATATCAGGCCCCACAGCTCAATAAGTTGAATGGTTTCCTTTCCAAGTGATTCAGTTGTCTGTGGCCTGTTTCAATTAGATTGGCTTGTCAGAGACTCTTTTAGTGTCTTAAGATACTGATTGAGACAGGCCCAGTGATACTGCACTACGAGTAGCTGGTGCACTATGAGGTCTGGGCCAAGTGCCTGGAAGCACGTGCACCCGATTGGTTCAGAGAAGCAGGAATTCTGCCATAGAGATTTAGTTTCCAACCAGAGGGCCACTGCGTGTAGAACAGGCACTCAGGCCATCTGTCACCAGGAATAGCCGAGATCAAGGGACACAGGCCTGGTGAGATTGCACTGTGAGTAGCAGGTGCACAGAGAGGTCTGGGCCAACCACTCAGAAAGCCACACTCTCCCCCATTGGTCCAGGGGAGCAGGAACTCTGCCATAGGGACTTGGTTTCCACCTGTAGGGCCTGTGCATGCAGAAAAAAAAAAAAAAAAAAAAAAAAAAAAAAACGCTCAAGTCATTTGACACTGGAAACAGCAGAGATCCAGAAACACAGGCCAAGTACACAGGAGAGACAGGATCCAATCACTGAAAACAAGACCAAATATAATCCCAGACAATAAGATGTCAAGAGGAAAGTGAGAAAACTCACCCAAGGGAAACCAAGACAACCTGGCAACACCCAGAACCCAGCTCTCCCGTCACACCAAACAGTGGAATGCCAAACATTCCAGAAAAAGAAGACTCAGACCTGAAATCATACCTCAAGTTGATGATAGAAATCCTTAAACAAGAATGGGAAGAAAAGCATATAGAAATAGAAGCTATTAAAGAAGAAACAAGAAAAACACTCGAAGAAATCAAAGAATGAGAAAAAAACAGAACCAAAGAGATGAAGGAATTGAAGAAGGAATTTTAAAATGGAAAGAATAAGGAAAGCACTAAAAGAGACAACCCTTGAGGTAGAAAACCTAAATATGAAATCAGGAGTAATAGATGCAAGCATCTCTAACAGACTACAGGAGATGGAAGAGAGAATTTCGGGAGCCGAAGACAATACTGAAAACATAGACAAAACAGTCAGAGAAAATGCAAAAGCCAAAAAGCTGATAACAAAAAATGTCCAGGAGATCCAGGACACAATGAGAAGACCAAACCTAAGGATAATAGGAATAGAAGAGGGTGAAGAATATCAACTTAGAGGCACAGTAAATATCATCAACAAAATCGGAGAAGAAAACTTCCCTACCCTTAAGAATAAGAGACCATGAGCATGAATGAAGCCTACAGAACTGCCAATAGAGTGGACAAAAAAAGAAATTCCTCCCGACACATAATAGTCAAAATGCCAAGTGCCCAAAGCAAAGAAAGGATACTAAAAGCAGTAAGGGAAAAAGGTCATGTAACATATAAAGGCAGACCAATCAGAACTAAACCTGACTTCTCAACAGACTATGAAAGCTAGGAGATTCTGGACAGATATCATGCAGACCCTAAGAGAACAAAAGTGTCAGCCCAAGCTGCTATACCCAGCAAAACTCTCAATCACCATAGATGGAGTGACCAAGATATTCCAAGACAAAACAAACTTTACACAATATATGACCACAAACCCAGCACTACAATGAATTATAGGTGGAAAACCCAATACAAGGAGGGAAACTACATCCTAGTAAAAACAAGAAAATACCTAAGGAAAAAAAACTAAAAGAAGAAAAACACACAGGTACAATTCTACCTCTAAAATCAAAAATAGCAGGAAACAGCAACTACTATTCCTTAATATCTGTTAACATAAATGGACTCAGTTCCCCAATAAAAAGATATAGACTATTAGACTGGATACATAAACAGAATCCAGCATTTTGCTGCATACAGGAAACTCATCTCAGAGACAAAGACAGATGCTATCTCAGAGTAAAAGATTGGAAAAAAAAAAAAAAAAAAAAAAAAACTTCCAAGCAAACAGACCCAAGAAGCAAGCAGGAGTGGCCATTCTAATATCTAATAAAGTAGATTTTCAACCAGAAGTTATCAAAAAATATAAGGAAAGACACTTTTTACTCATAACAGGGAAAATTTATCATGAGGAACTCTCAATCCTTAACATATATGTTCCAAATCTAAGATCACCCATATTCATAAAAGAAACCCCACTAAAGCTCAAAAAGTACATCACACCCCAAACCTTAATAGTAGGAGGCCTCAACAACCCACTCTCATCAATGAACAGATCATGGAAACAGAAATTGAACAAGATCACAGTGAAACTATCAGAGGTTATCATCCAATTGGAATAGATATCTACAGAACATATCATCCTAAAACAAAAGAATACATCTTCTTCTCAGCACCTCATAGCACCTTCTCCAAAATTAACCATATAATAGGTCACAAAAAAAGCCTCAATAAATATAAGAAGATTGAAATACTCCCATTCATCCTATCAGACCACCATGGTCTAACGCTGGTCTTTAATAACCACAAAGACAACAAAAAGCCCATATACACATGGGAATTAAATAATTCTCTATTAAATCATAGCATGATCAAAGAAAAAATAAAGAAAAAAATTAAAGATTTTCTAGAATGTAATGAAAACAAATAAATCAACATACATAAACCTATGGTATGCAATGAAAGTAGTACTGAGAGGAAAACTCATAGCTCTGAGTGCTTTCAAAAAGAAACTGGAGAGAGAATACACTAGCAAATTGACATTACAGTTGAATGCTCTAAAAGAAAAGGGAGAAAACAAACCCATTAGGAGTAGATGGCAAGAAATACTTAAACTCAGTAGCAATTAATGAAATAGAAACAAAAATAACCAATCAAAGAATCAAAATATATCAAGAACTGGTTCTTTGAGAAAAAAAAAACAAGATTGATAAGCCCTTAGCCAGAGTAACTAGAGGGCAAAGAGAAAGTACCCAAAATACCAAAATTAGAAATGAAAGTGAAGACATAACAACTGAAACTGAGGAAATTCAAGAAAACATCAGAACCTCCTACAAAAGACTATACTCAACAAAGCTGGAAAATCTGGAAGAAAAAGATGGATTCCTAGACAGATACCAGATACTAAAGTTAAACCAGGACCAGGTAAACCATCTAAATAATCCCATAACACCTGAAGAAATAGAAGAAGTCATCAAAAGCCTTTGAACCACAAAAAGCCCAGGTCTACATGGGTTCAGTGCAGAATTTTATCAGATATTAATTGAACACCTTATACCAATGCTGTCCAAATAATTCCACAAAATAGATTCAGATTGAACACTACCTAACTCATTTTTCAAGGCCACTATAACCCTCGTTCCTAAACCACACAAAGACCCTACAAGGGAATAGAACATCAGACAAATCTCACTTATGAACATTGATGCAAAAATACTCAACAAAATCCCTGCAAACAGAATCTAAGAACACATGAAAACAATCATTTACCATGATAAAGTAGGCTTCATCCCTGGGATGCAGGGATGGTTTAATATATGGAAATCTATCAACGTAATCCATGTATAAACAAACTCAAAGAAAAAAGCCACATGGTCATCTCAATAGATTTTGAGATAGCATTTGATGAAATTTAACAACCTTTAATGTTAAAAGTCTTGGAAAGAACAAGAATCCAAGGCCCATACCTAGACATAATAAAAGCAGTAAACAGCAAACCAATAGCCAATATCAAAATTAATGGTGAGAAACTTGAAGCAATTCCACTAAAATAAGGGACTTGACAAGGCTGCCCACTCTCCTACTACCTATTGAACATAGTACTGGAAGTCCTGGCTGGAGCAATTAGAGAGCAAAAGGAAATCAAAAGGATACAAATTGTAAAGAAAGAAGTAAAAACATCACTATTTGCAGATGACATGATAGTATACTTAAGTGACCCCGGAAATTCCACCAGAGAAATTCTACATCTGATAAAAGAGTTCAGCAAAGTGGCTGGATATAAAATTAACTCAAACAAATCAATAGCCTTCCTCTACTCAAAGGATAAACATGCGGAGAATGAAATTAGGATAAGATACCCTTCACAATAGTCAGAAACCATATGAAATACCTTGGTGTGACTCTAACTAAGCAAGTGAACGACCTGTGTGACAATAAGTTTAAATCTCTAAAGAAGGAATTTGAGGAAGATTTCAGAAAATGGAAAGATCTCCCACGCTTGTTTTACATGTACTTTATGCTCATTTTAACTAGTAAGATCTTAATGCACACTATCAAACCTTTAAAAAAACCAAGTACTGACAAAAATGTATTTGTATACTTTTTGCAAAAATGCTTAAAATCTGTACATTTAACTTTGTTTTTTTTTTTTAAATAACGTTGTTCAATTAAAAAAATCTGCCTTATTTCTTATGCTGGCAAATATATTTAGGTTCTACTCCAATGTCTGTTAATACAGATTGCTGTGTTTTTCACTATATTAATAAGTGAAAAATAAAGGTTTGGAGTAACTGTACATTTTAAAGCTGTACATATCGTTTATTTGTTATTTCATTGTAGTTCTGCTTTTATTGAAATTAGCCACAGAATTTAAAAGAAGATTTGTTTCAATATGTTTATAACCAAAACTATTGAAATTAGCATTTTCCCTGATGCCATTCTAAGCATCCTTAGATCACATCTAAGCACCCTTGACATTGCATCAATGTCAAGATATTTCCTCAAATTCTTTTTTCTGTGTATGATGCAGTAGTGTGATGCACTACTTGAGTCAGAAGAAAAAAGTTCAGTTAGATTACTGTGGATATATAAGTGTGTGAGACTTTAACTGTCATAAATGACATAAAATTGACATGGAAGAAAGAGGAAATACTGTTTTATTTCTTACAACCTTGCAATTAGTACTATGTAAGGAAAAAGATTGATTTCATTCTTTCTTCTATGCAACTTATGCTTTTAAATAACTTTATGTCATAACAAGCCTCTATGTCCTCAAGATAACGAAATATCAGGCTTTCATTAAAGTTCATTAGAAAAGTCAAGTTCAGTGATATATTGAGAACACAAAGTGGACATAAGGTCCTGACTAAATCAAGAAGCTATTTGCAATTGATACGTGTTGGAAAGTGAAAATCTTGGTAATATGCACAGTGGTATGCTCCTCATACAGTAGCTGGCAACACAAAATGTACTCTATGATTTTTCCCAATCACTTTTTGTTTTCTTTCAGCACTTTTTCTTATTTCTTTTCATTTCCTTTTACTTTGTCTGTTTTGGGATTTTGTGTTTATGTTTTGCTTTGTAAAAGAAAATATAGCATGAAGTTGGGTCAGTATGAAGATTTAGAAGATGTGAAAAAAGTTGGGGAGAGAAAGAGTATATTAAATTTATATTCTGAGAAAAAAATCCTTAAAGAGTAAAAATTTTGAAAGTCAGTGATGCTTATTCAACATTCACATTTTTGTCATGTTTACAGGGTATAAGTGTAAATATAATCAGAGAAAAATATCATGACATTTAATATTGTAAAAAAAGACTTGAATGCTTCACAATCTGAAGCTCTTTGCAATAACATCATGATAGACAAAAAATGCAAGTCAATTCTTATTGCATGAGAAGACTCACTGCATTTTCTCAGCAATTAGGAGAGAAACAGGCCACCAACTCTCTTCTACTTATTAGTTAAATTTTTACCGAAAACAATAGGTAAATATAAAGAAAGAGAAGGGGGTATAAAAGAGAGAGTCAAATATCATGCTTTGCAAGTCTTCTTCTACATGACAAAGACCCTAAATGCCTTATCAGTAGATTTTCAAATATGATAAGCAAATTGTTCAAAGTAGCAATGCAAACCAGCTTCGAAAGAAAATCTAGTTTTCCCCAACAAAAATCATCCTTACCTAAAACATCAGCAATACAAACCATCCACATTGGTATCAAAACTATTCAATAGGAGAAACAATGTGTAATGTGAAAATCATTAAAAATATAGTGATAAAAAATTAAAGAAAACCACACAGGATCAAACAGGCAGTGATCATGCGTGAACAGAATTAGCATTGGGGGAATGGATATCTTAAAAAGAGCTATCTACAGATTATTGTGATCAAAATTCCTAAGAATTTTTTTTCTCAGAAATGGAGTAGAAATCTTAAAACATATCAAAATATAAAATATATTTTATATCCAAGAAAATACTGAGAAAAAGTTAATATACTAAGGAAACAGTGAGAAAAAGTGGGGCATAAGGAGGAAAGACAGAAGACAAAGGAGGAAAAAGATGACGAAGAAACTGAAAAGTAAAAAAAGAGGAGGCAGAAGAGGAATGAAGATGAGGAATAAAAAGTGATAGATCTGTGGTGGAAAATGGAGAACAGTATCATTTTTGGCATATACCCAAAAGATGCTCCAACATTTGAGAAGGACACATGTTCCACTGCATTCAGAGAACCTTTTTTTTTTTTTTTAAATAATATGAAGAAGCTGGAAATAACCCAGACATCACACAACAGCAGAAGAGGCACAGAAAATTGTAACCCACCATTGGAGCCTAGCCATATTTTACCTTCTCCCACTTGCTAAAGAACTCCTTCCTTATATCCATTGTGGTTCTTAACCACACTCTAGAACTGTCCATCCCAGCTATCCTTACCCTGAAGACATTCTGTTTTGTAAACTTGTTAATGCACCTGACCTCCCCAGGCTTCTTAGTCCACCCCGTATGAATGGAGTCCCTAGAAAAGCCTGGTTAGCATTCACACATTACTGAGTGACCCATGTGTGTGACTGTGTGTGTTTCTTTTTCAATCCTCCAGGCCTCTCTCCAAGGCTTGGTGACAGTGACGGCATGGAGATCTTCAGCTGTTGGTCCCACCAAGATTGGAAACTGAGAAGAACCAGAGGGGATCGTCCCCAGGAGCCTGCAATTCTAAGTAAAAGGGTGGGAGTATTGGGGAAAAAACGTTAAAAGGTTATAATTATTTTCTTTTTTCCTGAAAAATGTTATATTAAAAACAAAGATAAATGTATAAATTTTAAGCATTATTGCATAAAAGAATATGAATACATTTTTGTCAGTGCTTTTTTTTTTAAAGGTCTGATAGTGTGCATTAAGATCTTACTAGTTATAATGAGCATAAAGTACATGTAAAACAGAAAGTAACCTGGAATTAGTCAAAGTTTTCATGGTGTGTAAGGATTAAGCATAATGGAAATACAGAGACAAAGAGTGGAGCAGAGACTGAAGAAAAGGCTATCCAGATACTGTCCTACCTGGGGATCCAACCCTTAAGAAGCCAACACATCCAGTCATTATTGCTGATGCTAAGAAGTGCTTGCTGACAGGTCCGTGATATAGTTGTGTCTTGATAGGGTTTGTCACAGTTTTACCAATACAGAAGCAGATTCTTGCAGCTAAGCAGAGGACTCATCATGGGAAGCCAAATAGAGGAGATAGGGGAAGAACCTAAAGAGCTAAAAAGATTTGCAATCCCATAGAAACAACAACAATATTAACCAGCCAGAACACCTGGCTCCCCCAGAACACCCAGGGTGTAATCCATCAAACAAAGAATGCATATGAAGATATCCATGGCTCTAGCTGATGTGTAACAAAGGATAAGCTTATCTGGCATAGATGGGAAAAGTCCCCTGTTCCTGTGAAGGCTTGATGCACCAGTGTAGGGGAATGCTAAGTCAGTGAAACAGGAGTGCGTGTATGGATGGTAGAACACCCTCATAGAAGCAGGGAAGAGGGTTGAATAAAAGATTTGTGAAGGAGAAACTGAAAAATTAGATGACATTTGAAATGTAAATAAATAAAATGACCGATAAAATGTTTAAAAATTGTCAAGGATTTTTTTTTTCTTGTAGAAGTGATGTCTTTTGGACACAAAGTGTGTACAATTTGTTTTTTACTAGAATAAAACACTTTCAGTTGTTTCCTCTGTTGTAATGTGGCATACCTGAAAGTCCTGCAACAGTGATTTCCACCTGTCAAATCTGGGACTATCCATTATATACTCAGGAATGGTAAATGAGTAGAAACCCATTAAGTCCATGTCAAAGTTAACAGCAATGTAAGCTGTAGGGAACACCTGTGATGCAGAAACTCCAAGTCTGCACTGATCCATCAACAAGGCTCAAGGCCCAAAAGTGATATTACCTGAAGTCCCACTTTTGTAAATGATAGACAGTACCATATGTGTTCTGTGGAGAGTGGTTTTTGTACCTCTGAACAGTTAATGGCAGTGTAATATTTATATTATCCCAGGACATTGTGAGACTAGCCAAGGCAAAAATCTGACCTCTGTGCTACGTTCTCTGAGGGCTATTATGAAGCACATCTACGTCTGAAGCTCCAGGCAGGCTCTAAGAATCAGGCAATAAGGAAGCAAATCTACAGGGCCTTTTAGCATGTGGTATAGGGAAGTACATTCGTATTTGTAGCTCCAGGCAGCATCCTTAGAAATGCAGCTCAGGGCAGGGTAGATTTTGGAATGTAGGCACAGCAGTATCTATTTTTGTCTCTGACCTTTTCACCTGACCTTCAAGACTGTTAATTTGTTTGATCCCTGTCTCTGAACAGTTGTTACCATTTTTGCATGTAATTAAAATGGTTTAAAAGAGGACAAAAATTGTTTTGCTTCAGTCACAATTTTTCAACCTCAATGCTGGCTGAAGTCACATTGCAGCTTTAACTTGTCTTTTTCTTTTAATCCTCACTCCAGCTCCGGGTGGACCTCTGGTGAGTTCGAGCTGGTCTCCGACAGTGGCACCCTCAACAGGTATCCAGCAAGCTGGATACAGTGAAGGACACCACGGGAAAGAAGCATGTATAGAGATTAAGTTGGGGCTAGTGGTAACGTGCATCCCAACGAGAATGGGACAACAAAGCAGTAAGATGTTCTTCGTATATATATTCATATGAATATGCTGAAAGGTAGAGAAGCAAAAATAAGTCAGAAAAATCTCATCTAGTTTCTGATTTTTATAGAAGTTTCTCCTTGGTTCCCTGAGAAGGGAACAGTGAGTTTGCAAACCTAGGAGAAAGTAGGAGAAAAGATAAAATAATATTATAAAACATATGGTCCTGAAAAAAATTCCTGTAGATGTCTTTTAGCCTCTGGACCTTGATTAGAGATACTTTATACCCTAAACATGATAGTGTGAAATTAAATAAGATATTGAGAGATGCAAATAGTTATAAGAAAGATGAAATTGTTCCATCTGCACCCCCTATTTGCTAAATTTTAGATAAGGCAGAAAAGAGGGGTAAGCCTTTTAATCCCAAAGACAAAATCAAATCAGAGGAAGAGGCCACAGAACATCAGAGCAAAGATAAGCCAATGTATCTTTTGCAAAGGAACAGGCAAGGATATCTCAGAGACAAAAGAAGATGAAAGAAAAGGAGCTAGCTCAGCTTGTAGAGAGGCTTTTGCAAGTCCTCAGAGAACGGGAGAGTAGCTCAAGTTCAGATTCCGATGAGGACATGCCAGTAGTGGTGTCAAGTATAGACTTTGCCCCCCCCCCCAGTGACCCTAAAGAGTAACATGAATGAGGGGAAACCTCTAACTTTAAAACCTAGTTTTACAGTGCCCTGTTTTTGAAAGGCAGGATCAACAGGGAATCAGTCCTCTTCCTTTTCTGAGATGGTTTGGTGAAAGAGGAGGAAAAAGAATGTAAACTGTTCAGAACTCTTCAAGCAGGAATAGAATGTCAGGTGACATCCTGGCTCTCTGGTTCTCACTGGAGAAATGTCTAGTTCTGGGTCCCATTAGGAAAGATAACAGGATGCCTTCAATACATGTAGTTCTCTTCTCTTGTGTGTTTGTCCCTTGGCACACCAAGCTGTCTGTCTATCCATATGTATCAATTTGTGTTTTCTTGTATTTCATGTTCAAAAGAAAATGATACATGTTCATCTCTTTAGTTCTACTTTATGTCTAGAAAGGTAAAAATAAAGATAGAAAGAAGGCACTTGGGGCCCTACACCTGAAGTTAATAGTTTAGCTTAGTTCGAGACCTGCTGGAAGCTGATTTTTAGGCCCCTTCTAGATAAGGGTGCTGTTCCTTTTTTTTTTTTTTTCTCCCAGAAAAATCTCTTTGTTTACTAAGCTCAGAAGGTGACAAGTTGCTCATCTCTTTTTGTACATAAGGTGTGTGGTCACTTCATGTTTGCTTTTGACTGATTTTAAAAGTTATAAATATGCTCTGCATGTCTTAGTAGTAAATTATTTGTTTATAAGTGGGTTTGATAAAAAATTGCAATATTGGTAACAGAAAATTTGTTTAAACTAATAACTTGGTTGAAGTCACTCTAGACAACACCACTTGGCATAAACCAACCCAGGGAAATAGGTTTCTAAAATACCTCTAAATTAGGTCATATTTTATGCAATAAACTAGCATTTAAGACAGTATCTCCTGAGGTATTGGTAGCTGCAGTGTAGTGTGTTCCTGTGTGGGAAACTGGCAGCCAAACTTCTTAGCGTTAAGCTGATGTGCTTTGATCCAAGATGTGTTGATTTCGGAAAGACTAGATAGTTTAGAGGTTAAGTTTTGCTTCCCGAACTTTTTTAAGAGTTTGTTGATAGGCTGGTTAAAGTGTCTGAGAGAATATTTGGAACTGCTAATGTTGGAATGCTTTTGGTGAAACAACTGGCTTACGAGAATGCCAACGTGGCTTGTCAGGCTGCCATAAGACCTTATAGAAAGACTAGATATAGTAATGAAAAGAAACCGGGACTTTGTCCTAGATGCCAGAAAGGGATGTGTTGAGCTAGTGAATGCAGGAAAATGAGAGAGGGGGCCAGCACCAGGCCACAGAACAATATTATGGAGCAATGTAGTTCGTTCCCCAGAAAAAACAGTCCTTTCGGGACTTCTTTTGAGGCACCCAAGGATTGGACCTCAGTCTCTGCCTGCACAGTATTAACTCCTGAAGTGGGGATGCAGGCTTTTCATACTAGAACAAATGGTCCGTTGTTGTCAGGAACTGTAAGATTGTTGCTAGAAAGAAGTACCACCACTATTGCAGGATTAAAGATTGCCTCGGCAGTTATAGATACAGATTATACTGAGGAAATTTCGGTCATTCAACCCAGGCAGCGAATTGCTCAATTGATCCCTGTGCCATTGGTTACAACTAAAAATCAGGTTAAAACCCGAGCTTCAGGAGCAAAAGGATTTGGTTCTTCAGATACCTATTGGGTGCAAGCCATAAAAGCTGAAAGACTTGAGTTAGCCTTAAAAATAAATAGAAAATTCTTGGCCTAAGGCGGTTAGTGTTACCCCATTATATTCCTAATTTGCCTCCTAATTTGTGGAGATGGGATATAATGAAGGACATGGAAGTCCTCCTATATAGCCCAAGCAAAAAAGTTACACAACAAATGTTTCTTTGTGGTTATTTGCCTAATCAAGGGTTGAGAAAACAAAATCAGGGCTAAATTAGAGCCTGTTGCAGTTACCCTAAGAAAGGAAAAACAGATGTAAGATATTTTTAATTGAGACCATTGACAAGCCAACACACCAGGCAGATAAAATTACTTTAAAAGGTGATGTTCCTATATGGGTTGTATTTGTAATTAAGTAAAAATCAAACAGGTAAAAATTGGTGCACCTTTGTGAAGAGTTAAGGCTGTGAAATTTACAGCTTGGTTTACTTCTTCAGTTGCCATTCCAAAGAATTATCATAGATTTTCAAAGATCGTTTTCATACATTCCTTTGCATCTTCATGATCCTAAAGGGTTTGCTCTTGGGGTGTCTGCTCAAGGTTTTGAAAGCCCTTGAGGCCATGGGTGTCATTGGAAAGCTTTGTCTCAGGGAATGGCTGATGTCCTTGTGTTATGTCAGAGATTTCTGCTGCCTCAGTAGCAGGGAGTTGGGATTTAACCCTCAATGTTTACTTGCTTTGTTAACTGGAGTTTTTGCTTTTACAAAGGGATTTATAATTTTAGCTAATGGTCATTGCCCCAAAATAGGAGCACATAATAAGGTTATCAGTCTTCCTAGTAAGACTGGAACATAGAAAGTTCATAAAGGTGATTTGCTTTTCAAAAGTGGTCCAATGTTAACTGACTAAAACCTTTCCTTAATTTCATGACAGGAGATCTCAAACCTTTGTTTGCTGTTCTCCAGAGATGCAAATTCTAGTCCCTCTGCAGTTAACTAAGAGATGAAAAATTTTGCAGATAATATAGAGAAAGCACTTAGTTAACAGCAGATATTATATAGATTATGATTAATTGTTGGTTGTATTTACCTCACACCCACAGCAAAAGGAACCATTAATATGAATTCATCTTTTTCATTTTTAACTAAAAGTTTTACATCCTATTATAAATCCTTTACTGTGTTAAAACAGAATTGCATAATAGAATAGTGAAGATGTTTTAGTCTTCCACACTGATATTATTAATTATATATTAATTAATTAATTAATATATTAAAGGTAATGTCTTAACCTGATAGAATATTTATTACTTACTCCAAACAATTAAATTGTTTATTACAGAATACTGATATTTGGCCTATTACATATGCAAACTTGTCAGGCAAAATTGACAATTGATAATCATTATTGAAAAGACGAGTTGTTAATTCTCTTCCCTATGCATGCTTTTTTATTTCTTATAAATTTACACATGGAGCATATAAATAATGTATTTATAGATGGTTCATCTATGAAAAAGCAGTATATACAATTGGATCACATATTCATTTTCTTAAGTTTCCCCTGCTACAGCAGAGATTATTAGATTACATGCTGTAGCCACTGTGTTTAAATGATAAATTAGTTAACCCTTAAATTTATGTATTGATAGCCAATATATAGCTTATAGTTTGCAATTGCTTGAAATTCTTCCTTTTTTATTGCTAATTCTTGAGTTTTACAATTGTTTATACAAATTCAACTTAAGAGAACTTACTGTCCCATACTTAGATATTTAAGAAATACTAGGTTGCCTGGATCCCTTAGCAAAGAAAATGCCACAGCAAATTTGTATACCAGGAAGACTATACCCTCATTTTTTACCATCAAAATAATAATAGCCTGAGACAACAATATTGATATTTCTAGAGAATATACATGTCAAATTGTAGCACCTTTTTAAGCATTCTAGTTGCAATTGCTTTAATAGAAGAATCAACTAAAAGTATAATTTTTTTGGCCTTTCTATTTTCCTATGGTTGGTGCTCCAAATCAGATTATAACAGATAATGGAACTGGTTATTACAGTCAAGCATTTGAGTTGCTTTGCCAACAATTTAATACTACCCATATTATTGAGATTCCTTATACTTCTCAAGGACAAGATATTGTAATACAGATACTGTGAAACTTGAAAACAATATCTTCATACATTAAAAGGGGGAATTGCATCCCCAACAATTTGAATCATGCTTTTTATTTAAAATTTTTAAAATTTGGAAGTCAAGTAAAACTTTTAATGTCTATGACATTCTACAACTGAGCAAACTTATGCCTAGGAGAAATGAAAGGATCTACATACTGACATATGATATGGTCCTGATCAAGGGGACCAATTAATATGTGGAAGAGGGTGTGTTGTGTTTCTTCCCACAGGATGCTGCAAGAGCATGCTAGCTTCCTGAATTATTGGTGAGACTTCCCGATGCTGAGACAAAGAATCATGCTGACCTGTGAGGTTGCTGAGTGCCCTGAAAATTGTTACCATGAAGCTGTATTGGACATCTGTTTCTGATCCCCCTTTGCTTTCCTTTAACCCAGATTGGACAAGCAGCTTTGCCTCCAGTTTTTAGACCTTGTGGGACAGAGAACATGGGGACTGTGGAAACTGACTTAGAAAAATTAGTCAGTTAGAACAGAATTTGTAATGACTTTTCTCTTAACTTTATTGTGACCAGTTATTCTGACTCAAACATGGACTGATTCAAAAATCAATTCAATATTAGAAAAAAATAGTCTTCATTGGGAAGAGAGATTCTGAACATTTTTACAGACATTTAAGTGAAGCTACATTTACACTGGATAAAATTGGTATAAGATCTAGACTTTGAATGTTAGGTCATGTATTTAAACTCCTAATCTTTTATTATTTGGTCATATTAAAAATTATGTTTCCTTGTTGATACTTATTGTAAATTGTATTGTACACTTTCCATTTGTGTTATTGTGGAATTCTAACATGTTTGTAATGGTGGTTTATCAATCAGCTTTTGTTCTATTGCCAGAGTATTATAAGACCATGATGTCCTCAAAAAATGTTTGGAGATACTAGAAGTTAGTCAGGCTTTATATGGAGAAGCAAGAGGGTATTGGGCTTGATTATTGTTGGCACAGTAGCTTTAATTGTATTGATAGCTAGTATTACCTGCTTCTGCTATTGCCCTGACAGAAGTTGAGACAGCTAGTTTTGTTAATCATTTAGCAAAAATGTTACTAATATTTTAAATATTGTAGAAGATATATATAGGCACTTAGAAAAATGGATTGATATTCTTTGTTATTCAAGTAATTAGAGAAGTGCTTCAAAGTGTAGAAGAGTAAAAAGCCACCTGAGTGCCATGCTAAGTACCAAAGGATTTGTGTCACTTCTAAGCTTTTCAATGATAGTCATTATAATTGGGGGAAGATTCAGAGAAACTTGCAAGGTGTTTGCCATAGCTCGAATCTCTCTCTAGATGTGTTAGCCTTGCACACTGAGATTATTAATCTAAAGAATGCTGCCCCACTGAGCTTTGATGCTGCAAATGTTGCTGTTACATTTACTGTGGTCTGAGGTCAGTTTTTTCCTCTTGGTTCAGCTCCAACGACTGAGTATATGGCCTAATCCTGCTAGCTTTTCTAGTCCTGGGAATACTTTTGCTCCTGCCTGTTGTGGTAAGGCTTCTCTTTAGCCACATCAATATGTTGGATGACAGGTTGCATGCCTTGTCACTGAGAATGGACCCCCACATAGAATTATTAACAGGCTGTCAGTCAAGGACGAGAACTTCTGAACAGTACCTTACCAACTTGAGCCAGAATTGTCTTGATATTATATTCCATGTTAACTCAGAATATTAATAGGGGATACTAATAGACATGATGTGATTCAAAAAATTCAGGTAATGGAAGTGTTTCTGTCAGATGACCTAAGGCAGAAACAGTCTTGTTTATATAATTAAAAAGGGAGAGATATAGAGAGCAGTTTTGACACCTCCAAAAAGTTGATGGCAGAGTAATATTTATTTATTTATTTATTTTTTAACAACTTTATTGTAAAAAACAAAGATAAATGTACATATTTTAAGCATTTTTTTGCATAAAATTATACAATACATTTTTGTCAGTACTTTTTTTCAGATTTTAAAATGATTTTTACATATAAAAGAGTATGAATATATTTGTTAGTCAGTACTTGATTTTTTTAAAGGTTTGATAGTATGCATTGAAAACTTAATACTTACAATGAGCATAAAGTACATGTAAAGCAAAATGTAACATGGAAATAGTCAAAGTTTTCTTGTTGTATAAAGATTTTTCTGTTTTGTTTTACTTTGTTTTCTTTATTTCTTGGACTTCATACAGTCTGTGAGTTGTTTCTGGGGCAGTGAGAGCCTCTGGGGTTAGCATCCCACTTTCAGTGACTGCATATTATGTCTGTTCTTTTGTGACTGGGTTATCTCACTCAGAATGATATTCTCTAGATACAGCCATTTTCTTAAGAATTTGGTCAAGTCATTGTTTCTGGTGGCTGAGTAGTATTCCATTGTGTAAATGTTCCACAATTTTTGTATCCATTCATCTTCTGAAGGACATCTGGGTTCTTTCCAGCTTCTGGCTATTATAAATAGAGCTGCTATGAACATAGTGTGCATGTATCTTTGTTGTGTACTAAGGTGTCTCTGGGATATATGCCCAGAAGTGGAATATCTGGGTCTTCAGGAAGTATTATGTCCAATTTTCTGAGGTATGGACAGACTGATTTCCAGAGTGGTTGTATTAGTTTGCAACCCCACCAACAGTGGAGAAGGGTTCCTCTTACTCCGCAACCTTGCCAGCATCTGTTGTTATCTGAGATTTGGATCTTGGCCAATCTGACTGGTGTGAGGTAGAATCTCAGGGTTGTTTTCATTTGCATTTCACTGATGGCTAAGGATGTGGAGCACTTCCTCAGATGTTTCTCAGCCATTCAATGTTCCTCAACTGAAAACGTTTCCTTTAGCTCTGTACCCCATTTATTCTCTGGTGTCTATCTTTTTGAGTTCTTTGTATACCTTAGATAGTAGGCCTCTATCTGATGTGGAGTTGGTAAAAATGTTTTCCCATTATGTTGGCTGCCGATTTATTTTCTTGACAATGTCCTTAGCCTTACAGAAACTTTGCAATCTCATTAAGTCCCATTTGTTAATCTTTGACCTTAGAGCTTGAGCTATTGGTGTTTTGTTCAGAAAATTTTCTCCGTTGCCTATATGTTCTAAAGTTTTCCCTACTTCCTCCTCTAATAGTTTCAGTGTATCTGGTTTAATGTGGAGATCTTTGATCCATTTACACTTGAGCTTTGTACAAGGAGATAAGAAAGGGTCTATTTTCATTCTTTTGCATGTTGAGTGCCAGTTGGACCAGCACCATTTATTGAATAGGCTGTCCTTTTTCCATTGAATGTTTACAGCTCCTTTGTCAAAAATAGGTGACCATATATCTGAGGGCTCATTTCTGGATCTTCTATTCTATTCCATTGATCCACATGCCTATTTCTGTACCAGTACCATGCAGTTTCCAGCACAATTGCCTTGTAATATAGCTTGAGGTCAGGGATAGTGATTCCTGCAGATATCTTCTTGTTGTTGAGGTTGGATTTCGCTATTCTAGGTCTTTTGTTGTTCCATATAAAATTGCACATTGATCTTTCCAATTCCATAAAGAACTGTGTTGGAATTTTGATGGAGATTTCGTTGAATCTGTAGATTGCTTTTGGTAGGATGGCCATTTTTAAAATGTTGATCTTTCCAATCCATGAGCATGGGAGATCTTTCCATTTTCTGAGATCCTCCTTAATTTCCTTCTTTAGAGGTTTGAAGATCTTGTCATACAGGTCCTTCACTTGCTTAGTTAGAGTCACACCAAGGTATTTCATAGTTTTTGTGACAATTTGTAAAGGGTACCTTTTCCCTAATTTCTATCTCCACATGATTGTCCTTTGAGTATAGGAAAACTACTGATTTGTTTGAGTTGATTGTGTATCCAGCCACTTTTCTGAACTTGTTTATCAGCTGTAGGAGTTCTCTGGTGGAGTTTTTGGGGTCACTTAAGTACACTATCATGTCAATGGCAAAGAGGGATGTTTTTATCTCTTCTTTTCTGATTTTTATCCCTTTGATCTCCTTTTGCTCTCTAATTGTTCCAGCCAGGCCTTCTAGTACTCTGTTGAATAGGTAGGGGGAGAGGGGGTAGCCTTGGCGAGTCCCTGATTTTAGTGGGGTTGCTTCAAGTTTCCCACCATTAAATTTGATGTTGGCAGTTGGTTTGCTGTATATTGCTTTTATTATGTTTAAGTATGGACCTTGGATTCCTGATCTTTCCAGGACTTTTAACATGAAGGGGTGTTGAATTTTGTCAAATGCTTTCTCTGCATCTAGTGAGATGACCATGTGATTTTGTACTTTGAGTTTGTATATAGGGTGGATTACGTTGATGGATTTCCTTATATTATACCATCCCTGCATCCCAGGGATGAAGCCTACTTGGTCATGATGAATGATCGTTTTGATGTGTTCTTTGATTGGGTTTGCAAGGATTTTGTTGAGTATTTTTGCATCAATGTTCATAAGTGAGATTGGTCTGAAGTTCTCTTTCCTTGTAGGGTCTTTCTGTGGTTTAGGTAGGAGAGTTATTGTAGCCTCAAAAAATGAGTTGGGTATTATTCCATCTGATTCTATCTTTTGGAATAGTTTGGAGAGTATTGGTGTTATATCTGCAATCAATGTCTGATAAAATTCTGCACTGAACCCGTCTGGACCTGGGCTTTTTATGGTTGGGAAGCTTTGATGACTTCTTCTATTTCTTAAGTGTTATAGGGTTATTTAGATAGTTTACTTGGTCCTGGATTAATTTTGGGATCATGTATCTGTCTAGGAATTCATCCATTTCCTCCAGAATTTCCAATTTTGTGGAGTATAAGTTTTTGTAGTAGGATCTGATGATTTCTTGAATTTCCTCAGTTTCAGTTGTTATGTCTCCACTTTCCTTAATGATTCTGTTAATTTGTATACTCTCTCTTTGCCCTTTAGTTAGTCTGGCTAGGGGTTTATCAATCTTGTTGATTTTCTCAAAGAACCAACTCTTGGTTTGTTGATTTTTTTCAATGGTTCTTTTTGTTTCAATTTGGTCTATTTCTGCCCTAATTTTGATTATTTCTTGCTGTTTACTCTTCTTGGGTATATCTGCTTCTTTTGTTCTAGGGCTTTTAGCTGTGCTTTCAGGTTGCTGATGTAACCTCTCTCCAGTTACTTTTTGGAAGCACTTAGGGCTATGAGTTTTCCTCTCAGTACTGCTTTTATTGCATCCCATAGGCTTGGGTACGTTGTATTTTTGTTTTCGTTTAATTCTAGAAGATCCTTAATTTCTTTCTATATTTCTTCTTTGACCTTGCTATCGTTTAACATAGCGTTGTTTAGTTTCCATTTGTATGTGGGCTTTTTATTGTCTTTGTTGTTGTTAAAGACCAGCCGTAGACCATGGTGATCTTAGAGAATTCATGGGAGTATTTCAATCTTCTTATATCGATTGAGGCTCGTTCTGTGTTCAATTAAGTGGTCAATTTTCAAGAAGGTGCCGTAGGGTAATGAGTAGAAGGTGTATTCTTTTATTTTAGGATGATATGTTCTGTAGATATCTATTAATTCTAGTTGGTTCAAAGTCTCTGCTTGTTTTGCAGTGTCCTTGTTCAGTTTCTGTTTCCCTGATCTGTCCATTGGTGAGAGTGGGATATTAAAGTCTCCCACTAATATTGTGTGGGGCGAAATGTATTTTTTGAGCTTTAGTAGGAATTCTTTTATGAATGAGGGTGATTTTTTATTTGGAACATATATGTGAAGGATTGAGAGTTCCTCCTGACAGATTTCCCAGGTAATGAGTAAAAAGTGTCCTTCCTTATCTTTTTTGATAACTTTTCGTTGGAAATTTACTTTATTCGATATTAGAATAGCCACTCCAGCTTGCTTCTTGGAGCTGTTTACTTGGAAGTTTTTTTCCCACCCATTTACTCTGAGATAGTGTCTGTCTTTGTCTCTGAGTTGAGTTTCCTGTATGCAGCAAAAGGCTGGATTTTGTTTATGTATCCAGTCTGATAGTCTATGTCTCTTTATTGGGGAGTTGAGACCATTTATGTTAATAGATATCAAGGAATAGTTGTTTCTGTTTCCTGCCATTATTGCTTTTGTGGGTTGAGTTGTGTCTGTGTTTTTTTTTTCTTCTTTTAGTTTTCTTGTTTAGGAGTTTTCTTGTTCTTACTAGGCTGTATTTTCCCTCATTGTATTGGGTTTTCCACATATAATTCGTTGTAGTGCTGGGTTTGTGGTCAGATATTGTGTGAATTTTGATTTGTCTTGAAATATCTTTGTCTCTCCATCGATGGTGATTGATAGTTTTGCTGGGTATAGCAGCTTGGGCTGGCACTTGTGCTCTCTTAAGGAGAGCATGATGTCTGTCCAGACTCTTCTAGCTTTCATAGTCTCTGTTGAGAAATCTGGTGTGAGTCTGATTGGTCTTCCTTTTATGTTACCTGACCTTTTTCCCTTACTGCTTTTAGTATTCTTTCTTTAGTTTGGGCGCTTGGTATTTTTACTATTATGTGTCGGGAGGTATTTCTTTTCTGGGCCAACCTATTTGGAGTTCTGAAAGCTTCTTTTATGCTCGTGGTCATCTCATTTATGAGGGAAGGGAAGTTTTCTTCTACGATTTTGTTGTAGATATTTACTGTGCCCCTTAGTTGATACTCTTCTCCCTCTTCTATTCCTATTATCCTTAGGTTCGGTCTTCTCATTGTGTCTTGGATTTCCTGGACATTTTGGGTTAGGAGCTTTTTGTTTTTTGCATCTTCTCTGGCTGTTTTGTCTATGTTTGCAATGTTGTCTTCTGCCCCCGAGATTCTCTCTTCGATCTCTTGTAATCTCTTGGAAATGCTGGCTTCTGTGACTCCTGATTTCTTTTTTTTGCTGTTCTGACTCTAGGGTTATCTCTTTTAGTGTTTTCTTTATTGTGTCAATCTCTATTTTAATTTCCCTCTTCCATTCCTTTATTTCTTTGGTTCTGTTTTTCTCTCGTTCTTTGAGTTCTTTGAGTGTTTTTCTTGTTTCTTCTTTAAAAGCTTCTGAATCTTTTTGCTTTTCCTCCCTTTCTTGTTTAAGTAACTCTATCAGCGTCTTGAGGCATGATTTCAGGTCTGTGTCTTCTTTTTCTGGAGTGTTTGGAGTTCCGATGTTTGCTGTTATGGGAGAGCTGGGCTCTGGTGTTGCTAGATTGTCTTGGTTCCCTTGGGATATACTCTTTCTCTTTCCTCTTACCATTTTGTTTTCAGTGATATGTTCTTACCTTTCCCTTGTATCTGGTCTGTGTCCCTGGTTCTCCACTGGTTGAGGTGTCAGATGGGTCAAGCCCTGTTTTATGCCTCATAGTCGTCGGGTGTGAGCAGAAGTTCCAACGTTCTGTTTCTGTTTGCTGGATCAGGCAAGGCAGGGCAGGGCAAGGCAGGGGGTGCACTTTCCTGGTGTACTCCACAGAGATCTTTCTGCTCCCCCGCAGCCCAGGTCTCCCACCCACCAGTTGCTCAGCCTCTATGAGCCTCTGTTCCTGGTGGCAGATGGGCCATGCTCTGCTCTGTGTCCTGAAGTCACCTCCGGGTGGAAACAGAAGTTCTAATTTTCTGTTCCCAATCGCAGTTGCTCAGCCTCTATGAGCCGCAGATCCGGGTGGCAGGTAGGCCAGGCTCCGCTCTGCTTCCGGAAGTCGCTTCCGGGTGGAAACAGAAGATCTAATTTTCTGTTCCCAGTGGCTGGATCTGGCAAGGTGGGGCAGGGTAAGTTATGGTGTGCACTTTTCGTGTGCACTCCGCAGAGATCTCTCTGCACCCCTGCAGTCTTGGTCTCCCACTCACCAGTTGCTCAGCCTCTATGAGCCGCTGATCCGGGTGGCAGGTAGGCCAGGCTCTGCTGTGTGTCTGGAAGTCGCCTCCAGGTGGAAACAGAAGTTGTAATTTTCTGTTCCCAATCGCTGGATCGGGCAGGGCGGGGCAGGGCAAGGTACGGTGTGCACTTTCCGTGTGCACTCCGCAGAGATCTCTCTGCTCCCCTGCAGTCTTGGTCTCCCACTCATCAGTTGCTCAGCCTCTATCTCATATGATCTTTAAATTGTATTATGGTTATTCTGGACCCTCTTTATAATATAAACTTATTAGTGAGTACACAGCATATGTGTTCATTTGTGTTTGAGTTACCACAAAGCAGTATTTCGTTTTTCTTTCTCACCAATTATATTTTATATTGTAATCTCAGGTGAATACCAGCATGCTAAATATTTCCAATGTAAACCAATATAATTTTGCTCTTCTGGCCCAAGTAGTACATCCCACTACTGTTTCAAACACATAGAAAAGACTTCTAGTGAAATATTTTGATACTGATGTGATGTGAAGATGCTTAAAATGACATCAAGGGACATGGTAAGCATAATAGGTTTGGCGGGTACATCTTTAAGCCAGTGTTCTTTTAAGCTCTGTGGCTAATGTCAAAAAAAGGAGGACTACAATAAAATAACAAATAACTCAGAAGTATATTTATGAAATACATATTTACTCCAAAACAGCTCAAAAACCATTTATTTCCTTACTTATGGATATGGTGACAAACTGCAATCTTTACTAACAGACATTGGAGTGGAACCCAAAGTCATATTAGCCAGCATGGAAAGGAAGGCAAATTTTCTTTCATGGTTTTATGGTCATCAAATTCTCACACTCCCAGATGATTTGTATATTCAAGTATAGAAGTACTCAATAAAATTTATGCCCTACAAATTGAGGCATGTTCAAATTATGGAAGAAAGTTTGTTATTTTGAGATAGTATAGCAAGGAACTATGTCTATGTAATTAGCACTATGTACAAAATGTACCTGAACATAATTTGATAGACAGGCCCACTAGTAGTTGCACAAATTTTTGATACTGACACTTTGGAGCCAGGAACAGCCACATGTTTGAGTGAGAGGACAACTTTTTCTACAAAGTAAGTTTCAGAAAATTCAAGGAATTCCTAAAGCAATACTGTTGTGAAAACTAAAATCAAAACATTGAATGACAGAAAGTAATTTAAAGGCAGTTCTATAGTTTTATGTTTTCTTTCTCTTCCAAAGCCTTTTATTTCACTGGAAAACCAGGAAACCCTGAGTACTTTTAGGTTGTTTTTTTTTGTAATTTTTATTAGAATTTTTATTATTTACAATTCCAATACTATACCCTTTCCCAGTTTTCCTTCATACCTCCTATCTTGTCACCCTTATTCCTATTTATTTGAGGGTGTTTAGACAGTGACCTAACCCTTCTTGCCTCTCCTCACTGACATTCTCCTTCACTGTGGCATGAAGCTTTGGCAATACCAAGGGTTTCTCCTCCCATTAAGGCCCATCACCACATTCTGCTGCTACATATGTGGCTAGAGCCATGAATCACTCCAAGTGTACACTTTGGATGACGGTTTAGTACTTTGGAGCACTGGGGCTTCTGGATTGTTAGTGGTGTTGTACTTCCTATGGGTTGCAAACCCTTTAAGTTTCTTCAAACCTTTTTTAATTTCTTCATTGGGAACCATTTTCTCAATCCAGTGGATTTCTGTGAGCATACAACTCTGTATTTGCAGAACCTCTCAAAAAACAGCTGTATGAGGCTACTGTCAGATATCTGAGAATAACAATCGTGTCTGGATTTAGTGGTTATACATAGGATGGATCACCAGGTGGGGTATTCTCTAGATGGCTTCTAGTTCAGGCTCTGCTCCATGCTTTGTTTCTCTAGTCCCTTTCTTGAGTATTTTGTTCTTCCTCTAAAAGAACTGAAGCTTCCAAATCTGGACTTTCTTCTTTTTGAACTTCATGTGTTCTGTGAATTGCATCTTGGGTGTTCTGAGATATTAGGCTACTACCCACTTATCAGTGAATAAATACCTTGCTTGTTCTTTAGTGCCTGGGTCACCTAACTCAGGAGGGTTTTTTCTAATTCTATCTATTTGCATAGCTTTTTTTTTTTTTTGTTTTGTTTTTGGAAGTCATTGTTTTTTTTAATAGCTGAATAGTATTCCATAGTTTAAATGAACCACATTTTCTGTATCCATTCACCTATTGGGGGACATCTGGATACTTTCCAGATTCTGGCTATTATAAATAAGGATGTTGTGAACATAAAGGAACATGTGGGTTTGTTATCTGTTGGAGTATTTTTGGGTATAGGCGTAGGAGTGGTATAGCTGTTTTCTCAGGTAATACTGTGTCTATATTCTGAGGAACTGTCAGAATGATGTCTAGTTGTACCAGCTTGAAATCCCACATACAATGAATGAGTATTCCTTTCTTCATATATTTATGAACATCTGCTGTCACTTGAGTGTTTTATCTTAGCCACTCAGACTGTTGTGAAGAAGAATCTCAGGGGTTGGCAAAATTAACATAAAAAATGATCAGCTTTACAAAAATAATCTACAGAAACATTTCAATCCCCTTAAAATTTTTAGCTCAATTTTCAAAGATTTAGAAACAGCAATTTGAAAATACACATGAAATAACATAATCACAGGATAGCGAAAACTATTTTCTTTCTTTCTTTCTTTTCTTTTTTTTTTTTTTTTTTGGACATTCTCTGCATTTACATTTCAGATGTTATCCTGTTTCTCCTAATTCTATTCCCCTCCCACTACCATTGCTTCCGAGAAGGTACTCCCTCTCCCAACCAACCTATTTCACCTCATAGCCTTGGCATTCACTACACTGGAAAAAGAAGCCTTTGCTAGGCCAAAGGCCTATCCTCTCATTGAGGCCAGAGAATTTTTTTCTCTGCTGCATATGTACGTGGAGCCACGGGTCTCTCCATGTGAACTCATTGGTAGATGTTTTAGTCCGCAGGACCTGTGGTGTGTTTGGTTAGTTGATATATATATTTTTTTTTTTACTTCCCATGGGGTTGCAGACCCTTTCACCTCATTCAGTCTTTTCTCTATCTCCTCCATTGCGGTCCTCGGAATCAGTGTAATGTTTGGTGGCTTGTATCTGCTTATCAGTGAGTATGTACCATGAGTTGTCTTTGTGACTGGGTTACCTCACTCAGGATGATAGCTTCAAGTTCCATCCATTTGCCTAATTATTTCATGAAGTCATTGTGTTTAATAGCTGAGTAGTACTCCCTTCTGTAAATATACCACAATTTCTGTATCCATTCCTATAGTGAAGAACATCTGGGTTCTTTCCAGATTCTGGCTATTATAAATAAGGTGCTATGAACACAGTAGAATTTGTGTTTTTGTTAGATGTTAGAACTTCTTTTGGGTATATGCCCAGGAGTGGTATAACTCAGGTAGTGACATGTCCAATTTTCTGATGAATTTCCAGACTGATTTCTAGAGTGGTTGTACCAACTTGCTGCCCGACCAACAATGAAGGAGAGTTACTCTTTTTCCTCATCCTTGTCAGCATCTGCTATCACCTGAATTTTTTATCTTAGACATTCTGACTGGTGTGATATGAAATTTAAAGGTTGTTTTTATTTCCCTGATAACTACGGATGCCTTCTTCAGGTGCTGATAAACCCCTAAAATTGTCCTACATCCTTAGTGACTGTGAAAATGCAAATCAAAACAAACTTGAACTTTAATTTTTAGCAATCTAGAATACAGTGCATTGAAAATGATATACTTTACTGTTTGTTAATCAACTATAAATATGCTGGAAATTTCTTTAAAAGTAAGAGCCTCAAGACAAAGTGCTCTCACCTATTCCAAATCCAGTGTTAATCTTTTTGATATATAATTAATTGAATTCTATTTTAATTTTTATTTATAATCACTTGATGCACTGATTACACAAAACTCAAATAATCACTAAAATGTTTTATGAACTACAATTTTAATTATTTCTACATGCCATCATAATTATGCTGGTATTAATAATTAGATGTATTTCAATCAACATTTCATATTAAAAGTGTCTCTGACGAACTGAGGCAATAGAAAACGGGCATCAGAGAACTGAATCACCTAGAAAGGAAACCATTCAACTTGGTGAGCTAGGGGTCCTACAGATTATACAATGCTTGCCAATTCTGTACTTTTTATGACTAAAGATGAGGAGAATTTTTTGTGATGTAGCTGTCTTTGATTCATCTTTTCCTATCAGTCACTCTTTATACACATTTCCATTAGTAAACCAATTAAACTCATTAAGTTTCCACATTAAAATTTAGGAGTTTGATCCATCCCTAGTTCCAAATATGGCTAATCATATTCAATATTAATATTTTAAAACTTTCTTTTTCTAACAACTTTATTTTACAAAACAAAGATAAATGTACAGATTTTAAGCATTTTTTTTGCATAAAATTATACAATACATTTTTGTCAGTACTTTTTTTCAGATTTTAAAATAATTTTTACATAAAACTGTATGAATATATTTGTTAGTCAGTACTTGATTCTTTTAAAGGTTTGATAGTATGCATTGAAAACTTAATACTTACACTGAGCATAAAGTACATGTAAAACAAAATGTAACATGGAAATAGTCAAGGTTTACTTGTTGTATAAAGATTTTTTTGTTTTGTTTTGTTTTGTTTTGTTTATTTCTTGGATTTCATACAGTCTGTGAGTTGTTTTGGGGCAGTGCGAGCCTCTGGGGTAAGCATCCCATTATCAGTGACTGCATATTATGTCTGTTCTTTTGTGACTGGGTTATCTCACTCAGAATGATATTCTCTAGATGCAGCCATTTTCTTAAAAATTTGGTCAAGTCATTGTTTCTGGTGGCTCAGTAGTATTCCATTGTGTAAGTGTACCACAATTTTTGTATCTATTCATCTTCTGAAGGACATCTGGGTACTTTCCAGCTTCTGGCTATTATAAATAGAGCTGCTATGAACATTGTGGTGCATATATCTTTGTTGTGTACAAAGGTGTCTCTGGGGTATATGCCCAGAAGTGGAATAGCTGAGTTTTCAGGTAGTATTATGTCCAATATTCTTAGGTATCGCCAGACTGATTTCCAGAGTGGTTGTATTAGTTTGCCACCCCACCAACAGTGGGGAAGGGTTCCTCTTTCTCTGCAACCTCGTCAGCATCTGTTGTCATCTGAGTTTTGGATCTTGGCCAATCTGACTGGTGTGAGGTGAAATCTCAGGGTTGTTTTGATTTGCATTTCCCTGATGTCTAAGGATATTGAGCACTTCCTCAGATATTTCTCAGCCATTCGATATTCCTCAACTGAGAATGTTTTGTTTAGCTCTGTACCCCATTTTTAATAGGGTTATTTGATTCTCTGGTGTCTAGCTTTTTGAGTTCTTTGTATACCTTAAATATTAGGCCTCTATCTGATGTGGAGTTGGTAAAAATCTTTTCCCATTCTGTTGGCTGCCGATTTGTTTTCTTGACAATGTTCTTAGCCTAAAAACTTTCAAGGCTTGTAATTTTTATAGTTTTGTATTAAAATAAAGTAGATTACATTATGTTCTAAAAATTTACATACATTGCATTTAGAAATGTGATGCAAGGTATGTAATGTTCTTTTAGAAATGACAACAAAACTCTCATGGGAAGAAAAGCAAGGTCAATAGAGGAACAGTGATTTAAGAAAAGATTGCACAAGCTGCCTCACCTTGAGATCCACCACATATACAGTTACCAAATCTAAATACTATAGCTGATCCTAAAAATTACTTATTGTCAGTAACCAGACAGATGCCTTCTCAGCAACCATGCTAGAGTCACATAGATACTGCTGAGCACGCTTGCAGCTAACCATCAGTCTGACCTCAGAGGTCCCAATGTGGTTGCCAAAGAAATGACCTAAGGAACTGAAAAGGGTTGCAAACTCATGGGAAGACAACAACATTATCAACCAACCAACCTGCCAAAACTCCCATGAAATAAAACACCAACCATTGTGCTCACTTTTAGAGACCTATTGATACAGTTGTATATGTAGATGAGGATTGTCTGGCATCAATGTGAAAAGAGGCTTTTGTTGCAGAGAGGACAAGATTTCCCAATATAGGGAAATGCCAAGACAATGGGGTGGAGGGGAGAAACAGAAGGGAGTGCACCTTTGTGAAGACAAATGGAGGGGGAGGGGGTATTGGAATAGGGCAGGCAGGTTAAAGGAATAACATCTCAAATGTAATTACAGAGTATCTAATTAAAAGAGAGAGTGAAAAATAAAAAACAAACTGGGAAATTCTATCCAAAGTGCAAAAAATCTTTGATATCTATTGTATGTTAACAAAACATTACAACCCCACAATGACATGATCTGTCCAACTGTGGATATATGTAAAACCCTTTGATCCAAGTAAAACTAAAAATACCTCCCAAACTCAATGATACATTTTTTACTAAAATTCTTTGACTAATAGATTTTAGAGTATTTATTTTATTTTGTCCTGAAATACTAACCCTATTTAACACACAGGATATTTTAATGGTACCCTTGTAGGTTACACTATCTACACCTATTCTTTTATATTATCTAAACAGTCTTTCTCTATTTTTAATTAAAGCAACAGACTCTTAAATATAGACTCCATGAAAACACAGCAGTGAGTAATGATAATAGTTACAAAAGAACAGGAAGAGATGTATGAAAGTCATGTAAGAACAACAGGGAGAAGATTCTCTTGAAGATGTATTCGTTGTCAGGAAGTACTATCAATCAAACACAACTGAAACTGTCAGAATAAAAAATGCCTCTCAGGCTGGAGAGATGGCTCAGTGGTAAAAAGCACTGACTTCTTCCCGAGGTCCTGAGTTCAAATACCAGCAACCACATGCTGCCTCCCAACCATCTGTAATAAGATCTGATACCTTATTTTAGTGTGTCTGAAGACACTTAGATTTTACTTGTATATAATTAATTAATTAGTTAATTAATTAATCTGTAAAAATTCACATACATTGTATATAATTAATTATGTTTAAAAATTTACACACACACACACACACATATATAAAACTCTAACAAAGTAGCCCTATAACTACAAAGAATTGGTAAAAATAATTGCAAATTGAGCCCTGAATTTAATGAAATACCTTTATTTCTGGTGACTTATAATTCTATATTAAAATATATTTCTTATCTAAAGTTTTATTCATATATTTTATATGCTTACACTTATTTGCTTTTTCAGAAATTGTTATGGATAAAAACCAACTACAGTGTATAAGTCAAGATATCAGTGATTAATGGTTGATTGAAAAATCATAAAATTTTTATATATTCATATTTTAGTGGTTTACAATATTAAGAAATAATATTTAAATAACTAGATAATTAGCAATAGCTTTAGTCAATAATACTTGCAAAAATCAAATTTATTCAGTCAAAATGAAAGATATTTAAAATGGACATTTTTCTAAGCTATACAACATAATCTATAGTATTTTAGAGATCTAATGTTTCTACATAATTTGGCCTGATTTTCTGAAACCACATTACAGAGAGACAGGCCTGTCTCAGTTTCATGTCTCCTTGAATCAGAATATATGAGTGGAAAGAAGGAAAAGCTGTATATGCAACCTGACAAAATAAAGTGAAAAGATTTTTCTCTAGGATCTCCTATCTCCAAATTTGGACTATGACAGACAGAATAAAAATAGAGTATAGAAGAAGAAAAGCAATCACGATTTTCAAGGCTTTGAAGTGGGCCTTGGTTCTGGCATCTCTGCATCCTTGAACATGCTGTTGCATTTTCTTCTGATGTGTCCACAGGGAGAAGATGAGCAGGAAAAAAGCTGACAGGGACAAAACAAAGGGGATGGGCAGGAAAATAATGTGCAGGCTTAACAAATGCCTTTGACAGTTTGCATAGTAATGGGAACTGAAGCTGCATGATGTATTTCTGTGGTATTCTCTAATGCATATATTAATATACAAGTTAATTACTAAAGTATTTAAAATCAGGAGGACCAGTGACACCAACAGGGTAACTGTAATGACCTTTTCAACTCTCCACTTTAGGTAAAGAAATATAGAGTTAGAAAAATTGCCTATCTTGAGAAAATAAAGGACACTGAGGCAGGTAGCAAGCCATATGTTGAAATGGTTGGATATAATCCAAACAGTAATATTTACTTGTATAATCCTGAATGTTGTAATAAAATCTGGATATGAAAAGAAGACGACTAAATGAAAGAAAAATAAACAAAGATGAAAAATTCTTGAGATTGCCAAAGCAGTTTGAATTTGATTAACTAATGACATTTTCTTTCTCTTAAGCCAGTCCATACAATACACCAGGACCATGAACCCATTTCCTATAAATCCAATTATAAATTCAATGAAGAAAATGATTATAAGTATGCTGTAAGAGATAACAAATATTGTCTTCAAAAGATGCTGCATTTTATATATTAGCTATAAATATTTGCTCACATATCTATTTGAAATATAAATTTGACAATGACATATAAATAATTTTTTGACTTTTTCTGAGTTGATTTTCATAATATGCTTTTTTCTTAATCCTCCCTCACACAATAACAGAGGAGTAAACATACAGGTTCGACAGTGACAACTTCTGAAGCTCCTTCCTTGAAAATGTGTCTTCTCACACAGTTCAGGAGTGCCTGACCAAGAACTGCTTTGCTCACATTCAGCTCCTTTACTGTTTTCTGGACAATGATAAATGAAAGGTTAAAAAGTCACACTTTTAAAAATTCTCATGTAAATAAAAAAAAATGTATGATAGATATGGAGCTTTCTTATAAGCAAGGTTTTATAAGTCCAGACAATTTCAGAGACCTTGTAATGTGATATTGCTATCTCTTACATTCTTATCTGTTTGACAATATCAGGAGGCTCTTTAATCTTCCAATATTAACTGGTACAAATAATATTGTCTTATTAGATTATATGTATAAATATGCATGCAGATTGCTTACATATAAGTGCATATTTATTAATATTTAAATATTTTCTATGATGTATTCATATTGGTCAGCATTTAATGTACAGAAAGTTCATGCTTGCTATAGTACATGTTGGTCAGGTTATGTTTTTGATATGCTTTTCAAGTTACCTGATGCAATAGGTCTTCTCTCTTCATGAATTCAAGATAGAAAACTCTTCTTTTGCTCTGTTCAGTCAAGGACGAGGATTACCTAATCTACAATGCAAGACACCTCTTTATTCCTGGCTTTTTCTTTGATTGGTACAACTACTTCTTCCATTAACAAGATATGCCATCAGATTGTATTCAAATTCGATCAAGTGCCTCGATGAAACTTAGGGTCACCAAAGTAGAAGAAGGATGTGATACTGCTGGGAAAGATGAACAGTGGGCAACTGAGATAATGATTCAATGATTAATGAGTAATACAGGACATAATAAAATAAATTTAGTAGTGCTTACCAAATATATTGTAGATGGCAGTTAACAACAAGAAGTGGTTTAGAATCTTTGATTCAGTCCCTGATGGAATACTAAGCGAAGAGTTAAACAAATTGAAGAGTCAGAATTATCTACTATTTGTATTGTAAGATCCATCCATGTAGATAGCATGTTGATAACAGATTGGTGTGGCACATATCAAGGAAATAACTGAGAATTGAAAAACACACCTACCTTCAGTGTAGAAGAAGAATGTTCCCTGTGCCTTGCCTTCTTCCAGAAAGCAAAATGAGTTAAAGTAAGAAGAGAAACAAATAGAAAGAGGACAAGGGCTGGAGCTAAGTGAAATAGGTACTAATAGTGAGACTCCATGGGCTTTAGGGATAGCCTCAGGAATTGGATTTCCAGAAAAGATTACAGTCACCTGCAGAGACTCCTCCTGTTAATTTTCATTATGACTTGGAATTTGCATAGTTTTCACTTCACCAAGAATAGATTATGTGAATAGAGTCTTTGTATATAACTCAAGAGTGGCACACAGCATTATTCGAACACTTCATCTACAAAGGAAATTTAAAAGTCAGCCTGAATTTTTCTAAAAATAAAATACCATGCATTAGGAATGATACACTTTATTAGATGTCAATCATCCTTCAACAAACCAGAATTTAATGAAATGTAAGTGCCTCAGCACAAGTTGCCCTCACCCATCACAAAGCCAGTGTTACTCATATAATTGATATATTATTATATATTATGCTATTTTAATTATTATACTTAATATACTGATTATAACATATAAATATTCACAAAGAGGTTTAATCACCAAAAATATTTTTATGTCAAAAGTTATTATGCTTTTAATATTGCTAATTTGAGGTATATAATTCTATCAATATTTACTACTTAATATTGAAAGGGAATCAGACATCTGAGTTGCCTGTAAATTAACCTCTTGACCTTGGCAGATGACTGCACTGAAGGTTATGCCATGCATCCAAATTTGAAGCTCTCATTTGCTCTCACCAATGCCAGGGTGAGATTTTAGTGATGTAGCTGTATTTGAGTCACTTATGCTCTTATCAGTAACCCTTCATACATATCCCCATTGCCACATTGAAATTTGGAAGTTACAACTGTAACCAGTTACATTTTTGGATAAGAAGATGTTTGATTCAGTCATCTGCTATAGGAGTAGTGTCACATAACGAAACTTAAATCAAATCTGAAAGTTATTGGTTACTTCCAAGAGTGTATGGACAACACACTATCATCTTGATAAGTGTAGGGAGCCATTTATGCTGCACCCAAACATGGTGCCGGCTTCCCGCCGAGAACTCAGCAAACAGAGCTGTTGCCCAGCCAAGAGACTTAATGCGCATGCACCACATAAGTCACAGCCCACCCCCGGGGCACATGATTGAGCTACAGGAGGATGCACCAATCAGGTAACAAGACAAGTCTCCTAGGCATGTGTAGCAGTGCATTTTCTCCCCCACGTGAGGTGAGAAGAGGAAGACAGTGGGGAGATTGCGGGAGACCCCACGTGGAGGGATGGCAGAGAGGTGCCACGTGGAGAGGGACCCGATAGGAGAGATTGCGGGAGGTCCCGTGTGGACAGAGACTGGACAGAGAGATCGTTCGTGGGGGACTGCGCGTGAGAGGCCGTCTAGACAGTAGAACTCGATAGGGAGTCCCCGACTCAGAGACAAGTTTCCTGCTCATGAAGCCCCTGCTCAAAGTGCTGTTCAATAAAGGTTATCCGCAGAAGAAGCTGTTCGTTTTGTTGCACGCCTGTTCCTAGCGGCGGGAAGCGTGGGCGCGTGACAGATAAGTTTAAGAAAAAACTGATAACACAAATTTAAATATATAAAAGAGTTTGTTGATCTGTAATGACTTGAGGAATATGGACACATGGATTCAAATATAGCACTTGAAATTTTTAAAAAAAAATTTAAACCATTGAACCACAGTGATAGTAGGTTAATTATACAAAACTCCAATGATCTTTCTGAAAATTTAAATTTTTTTATTGTTACCTAGGGAGGGACTGGGTTTCAAAATTTTAATAGGTGATGTGGAGAACACAGAATTTATGCATGGATTTGCAAACCTGCAGCAGACAATATGCTTTATTTACATACTAGTAATGAAATTTCATCTTCCACTGAAACTTTAACCTTTACAGCTGAAGAAATCAAAACACTAAATTGATGAAGAGGGAAAAATTTGTTCTCTTTAGGAATCATAAGTCAACATTGAAAAAAGTTACATGTCATATTGCTGTTCTTTTCTGTTCAGTGTTAATCAATCATTAAGAAAAGGAACTTTAACACATGACTAGAATCCAAATTAAGATAAAATTTCATGTTAGAAACTGTGTCCCAATTGCCTGAATATAACAGGCAGCATTTCTAAAACAAGAAAACGCATGCACTATGTTTTATTGTTCTTAGATTCTGTCTGACACAAACGAGGGGAAATTCTTTCTATATAATTCTAAAAGACCTGAAAATCATCATGTGAGTAATTTTTTTCCCTCTCTCAGTAAGTATAGTAGAAAATCTACATGAAAATGCCTCTTGTTTTCCATTTGTGTCAACCATGCTATGCCCTTGAATGTGAGCTTGTCTTAATTCAATTCTAATCAAGAGAATAGAAATATTTTATAAAGACTTCACTTCAGGTTGTGCTAGATTTGGGGCCTTCCTGTATCCTGAAATGTCTTAACTTTTTTAGTTTTTATAAACTTCAGCTTTTTTAATATTATCAGATTACTATTTAAGAATATGAATAGTAGCCCTTGAAGATCAGAAGACTTCCAATGCCCAAGTGACCTTCAAACTGGGTTAACCTCCAAATGTTCTCTAAAATAACTTCATGGATTCCTACAGGTTTTAAAAATAAATTGAGTCAATTGTATACTTAAGCTGTAAGGCAAATGGACACAAAGGCAACTTGACTGGAAAGACAAAACTGACTTAGTTCATGAACCTTAGAATTATGATGACTGTCACTCTAGACAATATTATTCCCTTCACCATATCCATGATCATTTTTCTTCGGTTCATCTATTCCCCATATAAATTCATTATGGCAACTGAGGCTTTATGGAACAGGATCCCAGGACCTGAGTGTTTCAGCCCACAGTAAGGCTTTGCAAGCTGTGATCTTCTTTCTGTTGTTATTTTCTTGTTTATTCTGTCTGTAATCATATCAGGTTACAAGTATACAAAGGTTCTGGATGAACCATTCTATCTGTTTTGCCAAGTTACTGGAAATGTGTACCCTTCAAGCCATTTTGATATCTTGCTATGGGGAAACAAGAGAATCAAAGAGGCTTTTGTTTTGGTCATGGTATTGATCAAGGCAAGATTCTGGCTAAAAAAACAGAGAACTTGAAGTCTTTTAAGCAATGTAAGATAAACTGTGTGGTTTATAGTAGTGTCTGTAACACTTAAGGTTTTATATTGCTTTCAAAATTGGACTTCATAAAAATTGTTTCTAGAGAATTTTCTAGAAAATTCTTTATCTTAGTCTATTAGATTAGTATTTTTTTTGCCTTTGTGGACTTGTACAAAATATACAGGAAAATCTGTGTATAGAATTTTTAATGTATTTTTTTAAATCTATGTAATTATTCAAACTATGATTAACATTTTTCAGAATTATGAAACCAGGCATACCTAATATAAATACTGAGTTACCTTGTACATAATAACCATTTGAGCTATTTTATGCATTATTGTAAAGTTTGAACTTGGTTTAAATATTTTTGCTATTTTTATTATTCCTTGTACTACATATATGTATTTAGTATATATTCATCAAATATTTTTAGAATTATGGTAAGTTATCCAATTCAGTTGAAACCTAAATACCTGTATATAGAAACAAAATTAAATGGACTTAATAGGTTTGAGGTGTGTGTGTGTGTGTGTGTGTGTGTGTGTGTGTGTGTGATAAATACTTTAAAATATTGAATTTAAAAGGGAGTAAGAAAAAGAGTTAGGAAAGTAGAGAGCTAATAACATTATTTTAGGTATAGTACTTACATTATAGGTTTACATGTTTCATTTTTACAACTGAATTTCTTCAGTGATATATCAGTACCCTTGATTTCATTCCACATATTACACCAGATTATACACCATATCCTTGAGAAACCATAACCGGAATATTTTATACAAAAAGACCATTTTCAATAAAAGGAACAGTACAAAAGATGCTGCTGAGAAAACTGAGTGATAAATCTCATCAGCTTTGTATCAGTTTTGGTGAGTTTCTACGTCGAAGTTCTAAATCTAACATTTTTAAAACTAGTAATGTCATTCTATTATCATAAAGCAATGCAGATTGTAATAAACTAGTAAATCTCTTTTCAATTATACATTCAGATTTAGGAAAATAACTAAAACAGACAAACAACAAATCTTCCTTATTATAGACCTGAGTCACAGCTCCAGTGAGTATTTGATATGACAAATTTTCACACTTTGAAGTAGCTACAAAGTCTTTTTTGGTCATCACACAATATTTTCAGTTCCAATAGCATGTAGAAAGTTCTCCAAGTGTGAACGTGTGTCTCTTCTTATAGATATTCTATTGTTAAAAGCTTCAAATTAAGGGAAATACTACATGGCTATATGTTGAATTTTTTAGCACATAATATCCAGGTATCTTGCATGGTTCTCAGTGTCTGTGAGCTGTTTCTCCACATTAACAATTACTAATATATTTTTAAGAATTCTTATAGAATCATCGAGTTTGTTCAATTATGTATAGCTAACAATTCAGAAGCAGTACTCAAAAGAGGCTGATTTTTGTCAGAAGAGTGAAGAGTTGATTCATCATCAAAAGAGCAAATCCTATAAGTCTATTTCTCAAACCTCCAATTCAAAATAAAAATGACAAAAATGACTCTGAAGCATGTCACTCATTCTCCCAAAGACAATATCTCAACATCAATCATTTCAGATGAGTGTTACTTAATGATTTCATCTAAATATGCAGTGTATCAGCCACATGAAAATTCAGTTATGATTGTCATCTTGAAAGTGAACACCTGCGATAACAAAATTAACTTTTTTTTCACAATGTGTGTTTCATACATAGGCGTTATGTATGAGTTTCTGGTCACAGAGGAAAGAAATCCTGAATTCTAATGTACCGACAGGCAAAGAAATGTTAGTTCATTTACATATTTTTCTAATATAAATAATCATTTTATTATTGGATAAATCATTATTAAGTAAATATTTGTACTGGAGACATTAAAAACTGTTCTTTTCTAAAAAAGTCTTTTTAATCTTAGAAGTTTTTTAATATTTATAAGTTGCATCTATACTGTCAGGTGGAAATATGCCAATCAGTGACTTTCCTACAAACTATATCATCTAGTAATAATGTGTTATTACCAAATTCTCAAAAATATAAATAATTCATGACATAAATCTCAATGTGTATGAAAATGTGCTTGCTCACACATTACCAAACACATACAAATGCATACACGCACTCACACATATAAATGTTACATTTGTTTACATCAAGTTTATTTATTTTGTTATTATTGACATAAGATAGTCTCATATTTAACATGCATTATGATCTGTTTCATACTTAATATTATATTACTATTTAAAATGCATTGAAGTTCCTATTATTGAAAAATAAATATAAATTCTTAGTAAACTTGACTTATTTTATATGTGCACATGATATTAGTAAAAAAATAACAAATCAGATGAGTTTATGCAGCTATAAACATCTTTGTGTCTCTGTTTCCATCTTGCCAGCAGATACTGTCTTCAGTCAACATCAAATATATTTACAGTCTTTTCTATCTTCCTGCCAGAATCATCTGCTTCATTGTACTCATTGCAGAAAGCAAGGAAGGTGCATGATCTTATTGTACCAACTTAAAATGTCAAAGAAACACCAAGATACTATGTATGCTTTGGTAACTCATTTATTAACAGAAAGGAATAAAATAGCATTTACCAATGAAGACCTAAATGGTTACATCAGAAAGTGTAGGTATGGCAAAGGAAGAAACAGAATATTTCACGTAAATTACTGTTTCACTTTAAGGTACCGGAAGTAATTTTGACCAAATGAAATAAACCCAATATATCTAGATTCTTATCTTCACTGCCCATTTTAGAAAGAACTAAGATTGCAAGCACAACACAAAGTCGCAGATTGAAGTTGTCCTAAAAGTTGCTTAATCGAGTAGAATAGGAGCTTGGGGAGAGGTTGACAAGCAGAGAAATCAAGAACTTCTCATAGTTTTATTTAGACCAATTTATAGATGATACAAATTCATGTCAGTCTAATAATGTCTGGGTTTTTTATCTTAAATAAATGTATGTCAACAACTGAGTAACTGTGAACACAAATCCACAGAAAAAATAAACAAAAAAAACCTATCAGGAGTAATTTTTATTTGATGTTTAACACTATTGCTTTAACAAAAAAATTATCTTTCAGTAACTGAAATAATATAATGTGTTTTCCAACACTTGGATCGTGGTGTCATATATGTATAATTTAAATGAAGAGCTCAAGAAATCAACAATATCTGAATGATTGCAGACTAATTATAGGACTCTTGGCTTTGTTTAATAATGTGTGCTTCTTGAGGATATTAATTATGGCCAAGTTGCAATTAGGAACAATAATAAAACACAGAGAGGGTTGTATCACTGAACCCCTTGAGTTAGCCACAATTCTGCTCATAGATGGCTGAGACTGAGCATGGTTAGCAAGAACTCAGATGCTGCAGCCATAGTCAGGCACAGGGAAGTGTTGAGAATAAAGCCTCATGGAGTGGACTCAGATGTAATTATCTAATGATGCAGTGAATGTGGGGCTACTGTAAAGTAAAACAAAAGGAGAGATGCTTCCATATCTAAATGTGATCACTAAATAGAAAGGTTTCTCAAAAAAAAAAAAAAAAATCTCTTATCCACATTATGATAAACCAACTCAGATATCTAGAACTCAGGGTAGGTTTGAAAATTTATGTCTTGGTAAAAAAAAACAATGAAGATTGTGAGAATTTGTAGTATATTTTCAAAGGATTCATGAATATCACTCTAAAACCTGATTCAGAATTTAGAACACTGTCCAAGACCAGCTGAAACTCCTAAGAGGTCCACTCGGAGCTGAAGCAAGGATTGAAAGAAAAAGACAAGTTAGTTAAAGCAGCAATGTGACTTCAGCCAGCATTGAGGTTTTACCCTCATGGCTGAAGTGAAGCTTTTTTTTTTTTTGTCCTCTTTCAATCCATTTTAATTACATGCAAAAATGGTAACAGCTATTTAGAGACATGGATCAAACAAATTAAGAATATTAGAGGTCAGGTGAAAAGGTCAGACACAAAAATGGATACTGCTGTGCCTACATTCCAAAATCTACCCTGCCCTGAGCTGCATTTCTAAGGATGCTGCCAGGAGCTACAAATACAAATAAACTTCCCTATACCATATGCTAAAAGTCCCTGCCCTGAACTTCAGGTGTAGATTTGCTTCCTTATAGCCTTATTCTTAGAGCCTGCCTAGAGGAGCTTCAGATGCATATCTGCTCAATGATAGCCCTTACAGAGCATAGCACAGAGGCCAGATTCCTGCCTTGGCTAGTATCAAAATGTCCTGGGATAATATAAATATTACTCGAGGGGTTGAGAAACTGGTGAGTGGGAGATCTGGGCAGCCAGGGAGCAGAGAGACCTCTGCAAAGTGCGCACGCCCGACACACCCTCCGACCTGCCTGATCCGGGGACCAGGAACAGATCTTTGGAACCTCTGTTCCCACCTGGCAACTCTGAGGCATAGAACAGGGCTGGGCCCATCTGCCACCTGGACCAGTGGAGATCCAGGAACACAGACCAGATACAAGGGCAAGGTGAGAACATATCACTGACAACAAACTGGCAAGAGGAAAGCAAAAGAGTATATCCCAAGGAAACCAAGACAACCTGGCAACACCAGAACCCAGCACTCCCATAACAGCAAAAATCGGAATTTCAAACACTCCAGAAAAAGAAGACACAGACCTGAAATCATATCTCAAGATGCTGATAGAAATACTTAAACAAGAACGGGAGAAAAAGCAAAAAAATTCAGAAGCTTTTAAAGAGGAAATGAGAAAAACACTCAAAGAACTCAAAGAACTAGAGGAAAACAGAAACAAAGAAATGAAGGAATGGAAAAGGGAAATTAAAATGGAAATTGAAACAATAAAGAAAACACTAAAAGAGATAACCCTAGAGGCAGAACACCAAAAAAAGAAATCAGGAGTCACAGAAGCAAGCATTTCCAATAGATTACAAGAGATCGAAGAGAAAATCTCGGGGGAGGAAGACAACATTGTAAACATAGACAAAACAGCCAGAGAAGATGCAAAAAGCAAAAAGCTCCTAATCCAAAATGTCCAGGAAATTCAAGACACAATGAGAAGACCAAACCTAAGGATAATAGGAATAGAAGAGGGAGAAGAGTATCAATTAAGAGGCACAGTAAATATCTTCAACAAAATCGTAGAAGAAAACTTTCCTACCCTCAAGAATGAGATGACCACGAGCATAAAAGAAGCCTTCAGAACTCCAAATAAGTTGGACCAGAAAAGAAATACCTCCAGACACATAATAGTCAAAACACCAAGTGCCCAAAGCAAAGAAAGAATACTAAAAGCAGTAAGGGGAAAAGGTCAGGTAACATATAAAGGCAGAACAATCAGAATCACACCAGTTTTCTCAACAGAGACTATGAAAGCTAGAAGAGCCTGGACAGACATCATGCATACCCTAAGAGAGCACAAGTGCCAGCCCAAGCTGCTATACCCAGCAAAACTATCAATCACCATAGATAGAGAGATGAAGAAATTTCAAGACAAATCAAAATTTACAGAATATCTGACCACAAACCCAGCACTACAACAAATTATAGGTGGAAAACCCAATACAATGAGGGAAAATACAGCCTAGTAAAAACAAGTAAACTCCTAAACAAGAAACTAAAAAAAGAAAAAGACACAGACACAACTCAAGACACAAAAGCAATAATAGCAGGAAACAGAAACAAATATTCCTTGATATCTATTAACATAAATGGACTCAACTCGCCACTAAAGAGACATAGGCTATCAGACTGATTACATAAACAAAATCCAGCCTTTTGCTGCATACAGGAAACTCATCTCAGAGACAAAGACAGACACTATCTGAGAGTAAAAGCGTGGGAAAAAAACTTCCAAGCAAACACCCCGAAGAAGCAAGCTGGAGTGGCTATTCTAATATAGAATAAAGTAAATTTCCAACCAAAAGTTATCAAAAAAGATAAGGAAGGACACTTTTTACTCATTACCTGGAAAATCTGTCAGGAAGAACTCTCAATTCTTAACATATTTGATCCAAAAAAAAAAGCACCCACATTCATAAAAAAAACCCTACTAAAGCTCAAAAAATACATTTCACCCAACACAATAATAGTGAGAGACTTTAATATCCCACTCTCACAAATGAAAGATCATGGAAACAGAAACTGAACAAGGACACTGCAAAACTAGCAGAGATTTTGAACCAACTAAAATTAATAGATATATACAGAACATATCCTACAGTAAAAGAATACACTTACTTCTAAGAACCCCATGGCACCTTCACAAAAATTGACCACATAATTGGACAAAGAACAAGCCTCAATCGATATAAGAAGATTGAAATACTCCCATGCATCCTCTCAGATCACCATGGTCTACGGCTGGTCTTTTACAACAGCAAAGACAATAAAAAGCCTACGTACAAATGGAAACTAAACAACGCTATGTTAAACGATAGCAGGGTCAAAGAAGAAATATAGAAAGAAATTAAGGACTTTCTAGAATTCAACAAAAACTAAAACACAATGTACCCAAACCTATGGGATGCAATAAAAGCAGTACTGAGAGGAAAACTCATAGCCCTAAGGGCTACCAAAAAGAAACAGGAGAGAGCTTACATCAGCAACATGAAAGCACAGCTAAAAGCCCTAGAACAAAAGGAAGCAGATATACTCAAGAAGAGAAGACGACAAGAAATAATCAAAATTAGGGCAGAAATAGACCAAATAGAAACAAAAAGAACCATTGAAAAAAAACAACAATACCAAGAGTTGGTTCTTTGAGAAAATCAACAAGATTGATAAACCCCTAGACAGACAAACTAGAGGGCAAAGAGAGAGTATACAAATTAACAGAATCAGGAAGGAAAGTGGAGACATAACAACTGAAACTGAGAAAATTCAAGAAATCATCAGATCCTACTACAAAAACTTATACTCCACAAAATTGGAAAATCTGGAGGAAATGGACAAATTCCTAGACAGATACAAGATCCTAAAGTTAAACCAGGACAAGTAAATCATCTAAATAACCCTATAACACCTAAAGAAATAGAAGAAGTCATCAAAAGCCTCCCAACCAAAAAAGCCCAAGTCCAGACGGGTTCAGTGCAGAAATTTTTCAGACATTTATTGGGGATATAACACCAATATTCTCCAAACTATTCCAAAAGATAGAATCAGATGGAATAATACCTAACTCATTTTTTGAGGCTACAATAACCCTCGTACCTAAACCACACAAAGACCCTAAGAGGAAAGAGAACTTCAGACCAATCTCACTTATGAACATTGATGCAAAAATACTCAAAAAAATCCTTGCAAACCAAATCCAAGAACACATCAAAACGATCATTCATCATGACCAAGTAGGCTTCATCCCTGTGATGCAGGGATGGTTTAATATAAGGAAATCTATCCATGTAATCCACCATATAAACAAACTCAAAAAACAAAATCACATGATCATCTCACTAGATGCTGAGAAAGCATTTGTCAAAATTCAACACCCCTTCATGTTAAAAGTCCTGAAAAAAACAGGAATCCGAGGTCCATACTAAAACATAATAAAAGCAATATACAGCAAACCAACAGCCAACATCAAACTTAATTGTGGGAAACTTGAAGCAATCCCACTAAAATCAGGGACTCGACAAGGCTGCCCACTCTCTCCCTACCTATTCAACATAGTACTGCATGTCCTGGCTGGAGCAATTAGATAGCAAAAGGAGATCAAGGGGATACAAATCAGAAAGGAAGAGATAAAAACATCACTCTTTGCTGATGACATGATAGTGTACTTAAGTGACCCAAAAAATTTGACCAGAGAACATCTACAGCTGATAAACAAGTTCAGAAAAGTGGCTGGATACACAATCAACTCAAACAAATAAGTAGCCTTCCTATACTCAAAAGACAAACATGTGGAGAAAGAAATTAGGGAAAATGTACCCTTCACAATCGTCACAAATACTATGAAATACCTTGGTGTGACGCTAACTAAGGAAGTGAAGGACCTGTACGACAAGAACTTCAAACCTCTAAAGAAGGAAATTGAGGAGGATCTCAGAAAATGGAAAGATCTCCCATGTTCATGGATTGGAAAGATCAACATTTTAAAAATGGCCATCCTACCAAAAGCAATCTACAGATTCAATGCAATCCCCATCAAAATTCCAACACAGTTCTTCATTGAGTTGGAAAGATCAATGTGCAATTTCATATGGAAGAACAAAAGACCTAGAATAGTGAAATCTATCCTCAACAACAAGAAAACATCTGCGGGAATCACTATCCTTGACCTCAACCTATATTACAAGGCAATTGTGCTGAAAACTGCATGGTACTGGTACAGAAATAGGCATGTGGATCAATGGAATAGAAGAGAATATCCAGAAATGAGCCCTCATGTATAAGGTCACCTGATCTTTGACAAAGGAGCCGTAAACCTTTAATGTAAAAAGCACAGCCAATTCAACAAATGGTGCTGGTCCAACTGGCACTGAGCATGCAAAAGAATGAAAATAGACCCTTTCTTATCTCCATGTACAAAGCTCAAGTGTAAGTAAATCAAAGATCTCAACATTAAACCAGATACACTGAAACTATTGGATGAGAAAGTAGGGAAAACTTTAGAACATATAAGCACAGGAGAAAATTTACTGAACAAAACAGCAATAGCTCAAGCTCTAAGGTCAAAGATTAACAAATGGGACTTAATGAGATTGCAAAGTTTCTGTAAGGCTAAGGACATTGTCAAGAAAACAAAACGGCAGCCAACAGAATGGGAAAAGATCTTTACCAACACCACATCAGATAGAGACCTAATATCCAAGGTATACAAGGAACTCAAAAAGCTAGACACCATAGAATCCAATAAGCCTATTAAAAATGGGGTACAGAGCTAAACAAAATGTTCTCAGTTGAGGAATATCGAAGGGCTGAGAAATATATGAGGAAGTGCTCGACATCCTTAGCCATCAGGGAAATGCAAATCAAAACAACCCTGAGATTCCACATCACACCAGTCAGATTGGCCAAGATCCAAAACTCAGATGACAACAGATGCTGGCGAGGTTGCGGAGTAAGAGGAACACTTCTCCACTGTTGGTGGGGTTGCAAACTAATACAACCACTCTGGAAATCAGTCTGGCGATACCTCAGAAAATTGGACATAATACTACCTGAAGACCCAGCTATTCTACTTCTGGACATATACCCCAGTAACACCTTAGTACACAACAAGGATATATGCACCACAATGTTCATAGCAGCTCTATTTATAATAGCCAGAAGCTGGAAAGAACTCAGATGTCCTTCAGAAGATGAATGGATACACAAATTGTGGTACATTTACACAATGGAATACTACTCAGCCACCAGAAACAATGACTTGACCAAATTCTTAAGAAAATGGCTGCATCTAGAGAATATCATTCTGAGTGAGATAACCCAGTCACAAAAGAACAGACATAATACGCAGTCACTGATAGTGGGATGCTAACCCCATAAGCTCGCACTGCCCCAGAAACAACTCACAGACTGTATGAAGTCCAAGAAATAAAGAAAACAAAATGAAACAAAAGAAAAAAATCTTTACACAACAAGAAAACTTTGACTATTTCCATGTTACATTTTGTTTTACATGTACTTTATGCTCATTGTAACTATTAAGTTTTCAATGCATACTTTCAAACCTTTAAAAAATCAAGTACTGTCTAAAAAATATATTTATATAGTTTTATGTAAAAATTATTTTAAAATCTGAAAAAATGCACTGACAAAAATGTATTTTATAATTTTATGCAAAAAATACTTAAAATCTGTACATGTATCTTTGTTTTGTAAAATATTTTTGTTTAAAAAAATAATAAAAGCAATAGAAAGCAAAGCAATAGCCAACATCAAATTTAACGGTGAGAAACTTGAAGGAATCCTACTAAAATTAGGGACTAGACAAGGCTGGCCCCTCTTCACCTACCTATTCAACATAACAATGGAAGTCATAGCTGGAGCAATTAGACAGCAAAAGGTGATAAAAGAGATACAAATTGGAAAAGTAGAAGTAAAAATATCACCTTTTGCAGATGACATGATAGTGTACTTGAGTGACCCCACAAATTCCACCACAGAACTTCTACAGCTGATTAACAAGTTAAGAAAAGTGGCTGGATCTAAAATTAACTCAAAATAATCAGTAACCTTCCTCTATTCAAAGGACAAACATACTGAGAAAGAAATTAGAAAAATGATACCCTTCACAATAGTCACAAACACTATGAAATACCTTGCTGTAAGTCTAACTAAGCAAGTGTAGGACCTGTATGAAAAGAACTTCAAATATCAAAGAAGTAAGTCGAGGAAGATCTCAGAAAATGGATGTGAGCCTAGCCTTTAACTTCTGAGCCATACTCAGCATGCAAAAAAATGAAAATAGACCCTTTCTTATCTCCTTGTACAAAGCTCAAGTGTAAGTAAATCAAAGATCTCCACATTAAACCAGATACACTGAAACTATTAGATGAGAAAGTAGGGAAAACCTTAGAACACATAGGCACAGGAGAAAATTTTCTGAACAAAACACCAATGGCTCAAGCTCTAAGGTCAAAGATTAACAAATGGGACTTAATGAGATTGCAAAGTTTCTGTAAGGCTAAGGACACTGTCAAGAAAACAAAATGGCAGCCAACAGATTGGGAATAGATCTTTACCAACCCCACATCAGATAAAGGCATAATATCCACAATATACAACGATTTCAAGAAGGTAGACATCAGAGAATTAAACACCTTTATTAAAAATGGGTACAGAGCTAAACAAAAAGTTCTCAGTTGAGGAATATCGAATGGCTGCGAAGCATCTAAAGAAGTGCTAGACATCATTAGCCATCAGGGAAATGCAAATCAAAACAACCATGAGATTCCACCTCACACCAACCAGAATGGCTAAGATCAAATATTCAGATGACAGCAGATGATGGCGAGGGTGCGGAGAAAGAGGAAAACTTCTCCACTGTTGGTGGGGTTTTAAACTGGTACAACCACTCTGGAATTCAGTCTGGCAATTCCTCAGAAAATTGGACATAGTATTACCTGAAGACCCAGTTATTCCACTTCTGGGCATACCCCAGAGATGTTTCAACATACACCAAAGACACATGCACCACAATGTTCATAGCAGCCCTATTTATAATAGCCAGAAGCTGGAAAGAACCCAGATGTCCTTCCGTAGATGAATGGATACAAAAATTGTGGTATTTTTATACAATGTAGTACTACTCAGTTATCAGAAACAGAAAGTTCATGGAATTCTTCAGAAAATGGATGCATCTAGAGAGTATCATCCTGGGTGAGGTAACCCAGTCACAAAATACATAATATGCAGTCACTGATAATTGGATTCTAACCCCAGATATCTCTGAACACCTCAAAAACAACTCACATACTACATGAAGTTCAAAAAAATACGAAGGCCAAAAAAAAAAAAAAAAAAAAGAAAATGAAAAACTATTATGCTTAATCTTTATACACCATGAAAACTTTGACTATTTCCAGGTTACATCTTGTTTTACATGTACTTTATGCTCATTGTAACTACTAAGATGTCCATGCATGCTATCAAACCTTTAAAAAAATCAAGAACTGATAAAAATGTATTTGTATACTTTTATGCCAAAGTGCTTAAAATATGTACATTTATCTTTGATTTTTTTAAAATAAAGTTGTTCACTTTATATAAAAATGTTACTATACTGGAGAAAAATTGAGACAAGAATTGGGCAAGAGGAGGAGATACAGGAGAAGGAGGGAGAAGACAAAGAAGAAGCTGAAAAAGAAGGGAAGAGGAGACATGAACCAATGAAGCTGGATGTAAAGACATAGGCAGATCTGTGGAGGAGAATGAAGAATAGAAGAGTATCATTCAATTATTCTCCTGGGCGTATACAAAGAAGTTCCAATATATGAGAAGGACACATGTTCCACTATGTCCAAAGCAGCCTTATTTATAATATCCAGAAGCTGGAAACAACCCAGATGTCCCTTAACAGATGACCAGGTACAGAAAATTGGTACATTTACAAAGTAGAATACTGCTCAGCTACTATAAACAATGACTTCATGAAATTCTTAGGCAAATAGATGGAACTAGAAAATATCCTGAGTAAGGTAACCCACGCACAAAAGAACAAACAATGTATGTATTCATTGATAGTTGAATATTAGGATATTATTGAATAAAAGTATAACTCACTGACAATATGAAGGTCAACAAAACACAAGAGCAAAGTGTGGGCACCTCAGTCCTACTTGGAGGATAGAACAAAATTATAATGGGAATTAGAGATTGTGAAGGAATTTGGACTAAGTGAAGACAGGGATAGGAATAAAAAAAGGAGCAGGGGTAGGTGTGAGAGACACAGAGGAGATGTACGGAGGGTCAAAAAATTAAAGAAAGTTGTGTAGTGATTGTACATTGAGAACTGGGATAGCCAAGAGGAAGTCCCAGACACCAGGAAAGCAACAGGCTCCCAGATGAACAGGAATAACATTAGCTGAAATTATCCACAGTGGTGAGAGAGAACTTGGAGAGAACGTATCAGAAAGAGAAAGAGGAAAGGAGAAGAAGCCATAGAGAGCAGGAGGAGCAGGCATGCTTCTGCTTACCATGCGACAGAACAAATCCTTTCTTAATAACAAGGTAGGTTTAGTCTTATTGAAAGGAACAAAGCGTTTTTTTTTTCCTTACAAACTTGTGTTTAATTCATTTAGGATTAAAAAAGTAGAAGCTTTTTCTTTCTCTATACAATAAAAATTGGAGCTGAAAAAAAAGAAAGAAACATAATAAACTCAATATTTCAGGGAGAAAAAAAAATGGAGCTGAAAAAAAAGGGAAGAAAAAAAGAAAGTTAGACATGGCCCCTGTTGGAGGGATGGGGCCACACACCCTTCTCTAAAACTTTAATCCAGAATTTTTCCTGTCTAATGAAATACAGGGAAAAGGAGTGGAGTAGAGACTGAAAGAAAGGTCATCCAGTGACTGCCCCACCTGGGGGTGTAGCTAACAAACCCAGTCTCTATTGCTGATGCTAAGAAGTGTTTGCTGACAGGAGCCTGATACTGCTGTCTCCTAAGAGGCTTTGCCACAGTTTTACCAATATAAATGTGGAATCTTGCAACCAACCAGAGGACTGATCATGGGCACCAAAATAAAGGAGTTAGGCGAAGAAGCTACTGATCGAAAAGTGTTTGTAACCCCATAGGAAGAATAACAATAGTAACAAACATACATCCCCACCCTCAGAGCTCCCAGGGAAGGCACATGAAGATATTCTTGTCTCCAGTTGCATATGTAGCATAGGATAACCTTATCTGTCATCAATGGGAGGAAGGCCTTTGGTCCTGTGAAGGGTTGATGCCCCAGTGTAAGGGAATGCTAAGTCAGTGAAAAAGGAGTGGGTGTGTGGATAGGGGAACACTGTCATAGGAGCAGGGGTGAGGGCTTGAATAAAGGATTGTGGAGTAGTAACTGAGAAGGTAGATGACATTTAAAATGTGAATAAAGAAAATAACCAATAAAGTGTTTAAAATTTGTCAAGGCTTTTTATGGTAGAAGTGATGTCTATTTCTGTAAAATTGTGCATATTTTATGTGTTTTTCAATGAAATGAAACAATCACAGTAGTTTCCTCTGTTATAATGTGACATTTCTGGAAACCTGGCAACAGTGATTTTCACCTGTCAAATCTGGGACATTCCATTATACACTCAGGAACAGTAAATCAGTAGAAACCCATTAAGTCCATGTCAAAGTTAACAGCAATGTAAGCTGAAGGGAACAGCTGTGATTCAGAAACTCCAAGTTTGCACTGATCCATCCACAAAGCTCAAGTCCCAAAGATAATATTACCTGAAGACCTACATATGTAAGTGCTAGACAGTATCACCACATGCTCTCACTTCTGAATCATGATTTGTGGTGATATTTATGGCTCCTATGAAAATATCCTAAAAATCACTGCAGTCTTCATTGTTCTTTACCAAGACCTAAATTTCAAAATCTATCCGGAGTTCTAGATCTCTGAGTTGGTTTATCATAATGTGAATGAAGGATTTTCATTTATTTTTTTTTCTCATGATAACCTTTATCTTTAGTCATCATATTTAGAGATAGAATCATCTCTCCTTTTGTCTTACTCCAATGCATCTTTAGCTAATTACATCTGAGGCCACTCAGAGGCTTTAGTCTCACCACTTCCCTCTGCCTGACCATGGCAACAGCATCAGAGTCATTGATATGATTGCTCAGTCTCATTCTGCCCCACATATTAGGAACAGTGGAGCAAGGTCAAAGGGTTCTGTGATACAATCATCTCCTGCTCTTTTTTTTTTTTTTTTTTTTTTTTTTTTTTGCTTGTTTATAAATGCAACTTTGTTCATTATTACACAAAACTAAGAGCCTTTTAATCAGTCTGCAATCATTTTGACGTGGTTGATTTTTTTCAGCTCTATATTTAAATTATACTTATAAAACCACCCCTCCACCAGGTTTTAATCAGGCTGATAATTTAAGTCTACCTTTTCTATCTATTGGTCTCACATTGGAAAACACATTACATTATTTAAACCACTGAAAGACATTTTTCCTGAAACCAGCAATGTTAAGTGTCTAATGAAAATTACTCTCAGTGGGAGTTTTCCTTGTATTTTGGAGGAGTCTTAATAAATGTTACCCAGATGTTTACATGATTTATTTAATATAACCTAGCAGACACTGTTAGGCTGACATAAATTTGTTCTCATGTGTTAAATGATCTAAATACAATGTGAGAAACTGTTGATTTCTTTGCTTGTCAATCTCTTCCCAAGCTCCTTTTCTACTTAGTGTGAGTTACTTTTAGGGAGAACTTCAATAAGCAGTGTTTTGTTGTGCTTCCAAACTTAGTTCATCTTTAAAAATATGCTAACATCCAGTAAATGCCCTGTATGTTGCCTTCTAATATGGGCAGTGTAGATAAGTTTTAAGATATATACTGTTTATTTCCTTTTGTCAAAATTCCTTCAGGTAAATGAAAAAGAAACAGTAATTTACCTGAAATACTCTGTGTTTTCCATTTCAGTACCTAGTTTCTGACATAAACATTTATATCTTTTTTAGTAAATGCTATTTTATTTCTCCCTTTTTTCCATTTTTCAATTTTCTTGGATGTTCTCTGTATTTACATTTCAAATGGTATACCCTTCCCCTCTCCCACTCTCCACCCTCCTGCCCCTCAACCTGCTTCCATGATGGTGCTCCCTCTCCCAATCTCCCTCTCCACCTCTTTGCTTTGGCTGTTGCTGATGTTGTTCTTCCCATGAGTGCACAAACCTTTCACCTCTTTCTTTCATTTCTCTAGCTCTTTCACTGAGGTCCCTTAGTTCAGTCTGATGTTTACCTGCAAGCATCCTCATCTGTATCTATATGACTCTGGGAGAGCCTCTGTGGAGACATCCATGTCTGTTTCTTGCCATTAAACACTTCTTGGCATCGGCAATAGTGCCTGGGTTTGGTGGCTGCATATGGGGTGGCTCTCCATGTGAGGCAGTCTCTGTAGATCAATACCCGCTCCTATGTTTAACCTTGTATTTTCTCCCCTGTTCTGTTTTCCTTTCTAAGAAGAACTAAGGCATCCACATTCCTGTCTTCCTTCTTTTTGAGATTCATAAGTTCTGTTGATTTTTTCTTTGGTAATTTGAGCTTATTTTGGGGGTGGGGAGAATAGTATCTGTTTATAAGTGAGTTCATACCATGAGTATTATTTTTTGACTGAGTTTCCTTACTCAGGATGATAGCTTCATGTTCCATCAATTTGCCTAGAAATTCTATAAACTTTTTTAATAGCTGAGTAGTACTCCATTATGTATATGTATCACAATTTCTGTATCCACTCCTCTGCTGAATGACATGTGTGTACTTTCCAGATTCTGGCTATTATAAATAGAGCTGCTATAGACATTGTTGAGCATGAGTCCTTGTTACATACTGGAGCTACTTTTGGGTATATGCATGGGAGTAGTATAGCTGGGTCCTTAGGCAGTACCATGGTCAATTTTCTGAGGGACTGCTAGACTGATTTTCAGAGTGGTTGTATCAGTTTATATTCTCACAAACAGTGTAGGAGTGTACCTCTTTCTCCACATTCTCACCAGCATGTGCTCTCACTTGAGTTATTTATCTTAGCCATTCTGACTGGGGTGAGGTAGAATCTTAGGGTTGTTTTGATTTGCATTTTCCTGATAACTAGGGATGTTTAGCATTGTTTGAGTGCTTCTCAGCCATTCAACATTTCTCTGTTGAGAAGTTTCTCTGTAGCTCTCTACCCCAATTTTAAATAGGATTCTGTGATTGTGTAGAGTTTATGTTCTTGAGTTCTTTGTATGTATTGTATACTAGCCTTCTATCAGATTGGTAAAGATATTTTCCAAAATTTTTGTTCTTTGTTTGTTTGTTTGTTTGTTTTTTTTGACAGTGTTGTTGACCTTACAGAAACATTGCAATTTCATGAGGTCCCATTTGTTGATTTTAATCTTCAGCATAAGCCATTGGTGTTCTGTTCGGGAAATTTTCTCTTTCCCCGGTGTGTTATAAGTTCTTCCTCACTTTCTGTTCTAATAGTTTCAGTGTACCTGGTTTTATGTGGAGGTATTTGATACACTTTGACTTGGGCTTTGTACAATGACATAAAAATGGATCAATTTCCATTCTTCTGAATGCTGGCTGCCAGTTGAACCAGCACAATTTTTTGAAGAGGCTGTTAATTTTTCATTGAATATTTTTAGCTCTTTTGTCTAAGGTCAAATGGCCATAGGTGTGTGGGTTCATTTCTGTGTCTTGAATATCATTCCATTGATCTACCTGCCTGTCTCTGTACCAATACCATGTAGTTTTGTCAAGATTGATCTGTAATACAGCTTGAGGTCAGGGATGGTGATTCCCCCAGAAGGCTTTTATTGTTGAGAATGGTTTTTGCTATTCTGGATTTTTTATTATTCAAAATTAATGTGCAAGTTGCTCTTTCTAACTCTATGAAGAACTGAGTTGAAATTTTGTTGGGGATTGCATTGAATCTGTAGATTGCCTTAGGGACACAGGCCATTTTTACTATGTGGCATCTTCCAATCCATGAGCATGGGAGATCTTTCCATCTCTGAGGTCTTTTTTATTTACCTAATAATGAATGTTTGAGAGAAACAGATTTACTTATTTATCCCATTTTGCAGTACTTTGTGAGGATAGCCTAACATTACCTTTGAAAATATTAGATTTAGCTCTTCTATCTAGAGGCTCATGAAAATCTGTACACAGGTGATGGCATTTATTACTCAGTTCCTTTGGCAGTAAAATTGAAAATTTACTTTTTATACAACATATTCTTGTCGTGGTTTCTCAATGATCTGGTAGACTCTTGTATAATGTGAAAATGAGATCAAAATTATGAATATATCATTGAGTAATGCTCAGTTGTAAGAATGAAATATGCAAACACACACACACTGAGTACTCAATTTATTTTATTTTCACTAGCTTTATACTTTTTGTCTCTCTACCTGCTTTGAAATTTAAGAGATTTTAAAGTAACTATCATGTAGCCACACACTCATAAGACCTACTGAATCCATTTAAATTTTCTTCTATATACACATATATGTGTTTCAATGCAATTGGGAAACTTACCAGAATACTAAAAACTTGATAAATACATATTAAATACATCTAAGTGGTGCAAAGAACAGAAACAACTCACTAAAGCAAGTTAACAGCTTACCATAATGTATATATAGCTCAAAAGGTTCTTATGCAGAATATAGACAAGCATTTACATTTGTTATGTCTAGCTTTATAATTCTGAAAATGTTAATCATAGTTTGAATGATTGCATAGGATTTATAAAATATTCTTAAAAGAATTCTGTAGACAGGTTTTCTTATATATTTTGTACTTGTTTACAATGGAAAATGATCACTAATTCAATAGGCTGAAATAGAATGCTTTCTAAAATTTACACATAGTCCAGTTTTTTTTTTAATTTTTTTATTTTTTAAACGACTTTATTTTGCAAAACAAAGATAAATGTAAAGATTTTAAACATTTTTTGCTTAAAATTATACATTTTTGTCAGTACTGTTTTTTCAGACATTAAAATAAATTTTACATATAACCATGTGAATATGTTTTTTAGTCAGTACTTGATTTTTTTCAAGGGCTTGACAGTATGCATTGAAAACGTACTAGTTGCAATAAGCGTAAAGTACATGCAAAACAAAACGCAACATGGAAATAGTCAAAGTCTTCTTGTTTTGTGAATATATGTATATTTTTTGTTTTCTTTATTTCTTGGACTTCATACAGTCTGTGAGTTGTTTCAGGGGGAGTGCAAGCCTCTGGGGTTAGCATCCCACTATCAGTGACTGCATATTATGTCTGTTCTTTTGTGACTGGGTTATCTCACTCAGGATGATCTTCTCTAGATGCAGCCATTTTCTTAAAAATTGGTTACGTCATTGTTTCTGGTGGCTGAGTAGTATTCCATTGTGTATATGTACCACAATTTTTGTATTCATTTGTCTTCTGAAGGACATCTGGGTTCCTTTCAGCTTCTGGCTATTATAATGAGAGCCGCTATGAACATTGTGGTGCATATATCTTTGTTGTGTATTAAAGTGTCTCTGGGGTATATGCCCAGAACCCCAAAAATTCCACCATAGTCCAGTTTTAAAAGCATTAGAAAGCATAAAGTTCTACAGACCCTACTAATAATCACACTACATCTCATCAATTGGTTGGAAGGCTTCAAGGTTTCTATTCTTTCAACCAAAGCCTCGACCTCACCTGTACCATGGCCAACAAAAGGCAGGTTTAATCCTACTGTTTGCACATAGAAAGATATAAGAAAGGCTTGAGGGATACAAGGTTCCAACATCCTGGCAATTCAGATGAACTGTTTTATCCAGAGACTTTGTATAATTGTAACCTGATATGATTACAGACAAAATAAATATGGAAAATAACAACAACAGAAACTCCCATTTCACTTAAGTGTATTCAGACATGAGGGTGGAAGGTGAGAGATAGATAGATAGATAGATAGATAGATAGAGATAGATAGATAGAGAGAGAGAGAGAGAGAGAGAGAGAGAGAGAGAGAGAGAGAGAGAAGCAGGCATTCAGAGATATAGTCATACTGACATAAACACAGAAGGAATGAATGAGGCATAAGTATACCCAAATCTCAATTTTAATAAATATCATTTTAAAAGAAAAAAGTTCTTCTAATTTTATATTATATAATATGATCACCATTTGTTCTGTTTTTTCTCAGTTCTGTTTATGAACCTTGTTTTCCTTAACTATATTTTGTCTATAAAACTAATACCTACTCCTAGAGCATCAGAATACATATTAAATTTTGAAAAATGGAGAGATATTTAAAACTAGACTTGCAATTAAAATCAATTTAATGATTTAAATGTTTTGCAGTATTGTATCTGCATCATGGAACTGAGATTAGGTAGAATCAAAGGCCAGGTTTACAACTTGGATTCATATCAAATATGTTTCTAGAGCTCTGACTCACAATCTTGAGGTATAATATAGAATACAGAGAAATATGCCTGGTCACAGATCCTTCCCTTTCCCAACTCTTGCAGTTCTAGGAGGAGAAAAATATAAATCACAGAAATATAACAACTATGTTTCTGGTTATTAGTAAAAATACACTGTGGTTTAGTGGATTTCTAATATAGATCTGATGCCTAAAATAAGCAGGAAGAATTTGTTGTTAAATGGGAGAGTTTTTTTTTTTTTTTTTTGATTTGTTTTGCTTTGGTTTTGTTTTTCATTTGATTTCTTCTTTTGGATTTTTTTGTTTCTAAACAGGGTTTCCCTCTATACCCTTAGCTTTCCTAGATCTCATTCTGTAGACCAGGCTAGCCTTTGAAACCAGAGACCTCCATGCTATTACCTCCTGAGTTCTTGGATCAAGGCTTGTGCCAGCAGTAGAACATGTTTCTCCAGATTTTAAGTGGAGGATAAGGACAAACATCATGGAAATAAATAACAAGACTGAGTCATCTAATATCAGGCAGCAAGAATTTATCTCAGAGTTTAGAGATCTACAGTTGAGTCTCTTGTCCTGAGGTTATGAGAGTTACTTTCTCTTATGTCAGCTGTCCAAAATTTGTCCTGACTTCTTCAAGATAATATTGTCATTAAGATGTACAGGAAAAAAATGTATATGGGAGCCCTCTATCCAGTGTATTCCAACTCATGACAAGGGGTTAGTTTACCTATAGTCTTTTGTTTCCAAGCATGTTTCTGACATTAGCCAATGGTAGGGAGATTTAAAAAGACTGTCACAGCATAACCAAATTGCATACTGGAGTTCCTAAAATAAAAAAATATTGCTTTTGCTTCTATCTTTTGTGTGTTTTGGTAGATGTTGAATCATAAACTCACCGCATGATGTATCTCTTCTGATGTATTTATTATCTATTATGAAATTCTCCAGTAAGGTAGCCTTAAATACCAAGATTGTGGCACAGCTTAACTAAATACAACTGCCTCCATTTATTTTTCAAAGCTTTCAAAAATCCTTGCAGTTATTTTGAAGAAAATGTGGAGGTTAACATACTTTAAAGTTTACTCGGGCATTGACAGTCTTCAGATCTTCATGGGATATTAGCCAGCAAAGCCAAGTCTTATTCCATAGCCCATACTGTTTCAAAGGGTCTGATTAGAAATCTCATCATAGTTAGAAAAACAAAAATTTACATAAACGTAAAGGGTTAAGACCTTTTAGGCTAGAGAACCTACCCAATCTAGCAAAACTACAACAGTTCTCTTCTCTTTAGAAGTGAATTAACACAAGCACACACCCAAGGACATGGCATGGTTTACACAAATAAATGAAAATCAAGAGGCACTCCTATTCAGATCCTCTACTACACTTATTTAGAGAGAAAAAAATAACACTCAGATGTCAATTTTCAGGTCTTTTGGCATTAAATAGAAAACTTTCCCCCTGCTCTTTTGTGAAACAGAAGCTTAAAACAAAGAAACAGTGTGCATGCAGTTTCTTGTTTGAAAGATACTGCCTGTAAAGGCTTAGGCAATGGAGATTTATGTCTTATCATGAAATTCTATCATCATTTCATTTCTAGTCATGTGCTAATGTTCTTTTCCTTAATTATTGACTAACATGGAACAGAAAAGTACAGTAATGTGACATACAAATTTTTCAATGCTGGCTTATTATTTCTAAGAAAACAAATTTGCCCCTGTTCATTAATGTAATGCTCTGTTTTCTTCAGCTTTAAGATGAAATCTCATTCCTAGCATATAAAAGAAACATACTGTATGCTGCAATTTTGCCAACCCATACATAATTTTTGTGGTCTTCAGTTTAGCAAGTAAAATTCTGTTCCTACGTCAAAATAGGAAAATTTAAGTTTACAGGAGGATCATTGGAGCTTTTATAATTAACCTACTATAACTGTTGTTCAATGGTTTAAAAATATTTTATTATATGCAGTCAATGTTAATTGGATACTAGCCCCAGAAAGCTCTGAATACCCAAGAAACAACTCACAGACCACAGCAAGCTCAAAGAATAAAAGACCAAGAAGTAGAAGCCTCGGTGCTTCTTCGAAAAAAAAGCAACAATTGTATAGCACCCACTCAGAGTAGCTCTAGGTCACCCACCTAGGTCTTAAATCATTAATAACTCAAGAGCTAAGAAGATAGCGTTGTGATAATTTTTTGTATTTAAAAATTATTATGTTCAATCTATACACACCAAGAAAACTTTGACTATTTTCATGTTACATTTAGTTTTACATGTGCTTTATGTTCATAGTAACTAGTAAGATTTCAATGCATACTATCATACCTTTAAAAAAATCAAGTACTGACAAAACTATGTTCATATAGTGTTATTACAAAATGCTTTTAAAAATCTGTACATGTATCTTTTTTTAAATTATCATTGAAAAATATTTTGTTATTTTGCAAGTTTTATATATTCAGTATCTACATATTCCTATCGCCTAAGTCATCCTAGATCCACCCCTCCTTAAGTACATCTAACATGTATTATCATTTTTCCATAAACTTACGTAGTGTGTTTTCCATAAAGTCTTGGGAGTTACCAACCACATTCAGATAGATTTAAGTTCTGTTATGTGACAGTACTCCTGGTGGAGGTGACAGGAACAAACATCCATTAACCTAAAAATGAAACTGGTGACAGTTTAAAGTTCCAAATTTCAATGTGGCACCCCAGTGAGTCTTAATGTCATTACTAATAGGGATATGTATGAAGGGTTAATGACAAGAACATAAATGAATCAACTACAGCTACATCACTAAAAGTTCAGACTAAGTTTGGTGACAGCAATTAGAGCTATAAATTTGGAGGGCATTGCATAAACTTCAGTGCAGGCATCTTGTAAGTTTAAGTGTTTACTTTCCACATGACGCAGTTGTTAGGAGCCTCTTGGAACCCACTCAGATGTCTGATACCCTTTTAATATTATAAGTACATATTAATAGGAATGTATACCTCAAAATACCATTTGTGCAAACTAACTATGGCATGAAATAAAAAAATATATTGTAGATAATTAAAACTTTTTGTGAATATTTGAATTTATTGCAATCAGTGTATCAAGTGCAATAATTAAAAATAACATAAAACATAACAATACAACAGTTATTTGAGTAAAACTGGCTTTGTGATGGGTGAGGGCAGTTTGCTCTGAGGCACTTACATTTAAAGAAAGTTCTAATTTGTTCACAAATGATTGACACCTGTTAAAGTGCATCATTTCTAATGCATGGTATTTTCTATTTTCAAAAATTCAGGCTGACTTTTAATTGTCTTTTGTAGCTGAAGTGGGATTCCAAATCAGAATGAAAATTATCAAGAAGATTTCATGGAGGTGACTGTAATTCTTGCTGGAAATCCAAGTCCTGAGGCTATCTCTAAAGCCCATGGAGTCTCACAATTAGTACCCATTCCACTTAGCTCCACCCCTTGTCCTCTTTGTATTTGTTTCTCTTCAAACTTGAACTCATTTTACTACCTGGAAGGAGGCAAGCCACCTGGAATATCTTTCCTCTACACTGAAGGTATGTGTGTTTTTCCATTGTCAGAAGTTTCCTTGTTATGTGCCACTCTCTATGTACATGGATGGATCTTACCATGTAAATGATGGGTAATTTTGAGTCTTCAAATTGTTTAACTCTTCACTTAGTATTCCATCAGGGACTAAATAAACCAATATTAAAGGTTCAAAACCACTTCATGTTTTTCACTGCCATCTATACTACATTTGGCAAATATTTCTAAATTTATTTTATTAAATCCTGTATTACTCTTTAGACACGGAACCAGTGTATCAAATTACCCATTGTTCATATTTCCCAGCTTGTATGACATCCTCCTTCTGCTTTGGTGACCGTGAGTTCCATGAAGGCAGGTAACTAGAATTGAACACAGTCTGATTGCGTTTCTTAATTTATGAAGTTGCTTTACCAGTCAAAGAAAAGGACAGAAATAAGGAAGTGTCTTGCTTTTTGGATTAGCTAATTTTCATTCTTGACTGGACAGAGCAAAAGAAGAGTTTTCCTTCTTAAATTCATGAATAGAGGAGACCTATTGCATGAGGTAACATTTAAATTATATCAAAAATATGACCTGACAAACTTGTACACTACTAAGCATGGACTATCTGGACAATAAATGCTGATTAATGTGAATATATTATAGAAAAAATATTTGGATATCAATGAATAGGTACTTACATGTGAGCCTTGTGTATTCATATTTATGCATGTAAAATAATAAGGCAATAGCATTAAAACCACTTAATATTGGAAGATTAAAGAACCTCTTGACATTGTCAAATGGATCAGGATGTAAGAGGTGAAAACCTCATATCACAAGGTCTCTGAAATTGTATGTACATATATCCTTATATCTGAGAAAGTTTCATGTCTGTTAATAATTATTTGTTTTTTATATATGTGAGACTTTCAGAAAGTGTTTTGCATGTAACACAATCATAAAAAACACATAGATTTAAAGCTACATAAGTAAGTGATGGAATTAATATCTTTTTATTTTAACACAAGCATGTGAGTTTCTAACCTTCCTTCTTCATTGTTCTGAAAACATTACAGGAGCTGTATGTGAGCAAAGCAGTTCTTCTGAGGCACCCTTGAACTGTGTGAGGAGACACATTTACATGAAAGAAATTCAAACTCCATCTCTGTCTAACCTGTATGTTTGTTCTTCTGTTAGTGTTTGTGGGAGAGTTAAGAAAAGGCATAATATGAGAATCAATGTAAAAATGGTCAAAATCATCTAAATAATATATTTAAAAATATATATCAAATGGACATATGATCAATTTTTTATAATTAATATATAAAATGCAGAATATTTTGAAGACAGTATTTGTTATCTCTCACAGTACACTTACAATAATTTTATTTGTTGAAATAATAATTGGATTTATAGGAAATGTGCTCATGGCCCTGTTACATTCTATGGACTGGCTTAAGAGAAAGAAAATGTCATTAGTTAATCAAATCCTCACTGCTTTAGCAATATCAAGAATTTTTCATCTCTGTCTTTTCTTTATAACTTTAGTCATCTCCTTTTTATGTCCAGATTTAAATACAGCTTCAAAAATGATACAAGTGATTTATAATGTTTGGATTGTAGCCAACCATTTCAACATCTGGCTTGCTACCTGCCTCAGTGTTCTTTACTTTCTCAAGATAGCCAATTTTTCTAACTCTCTTTTTCTTTATCTAAAGTGGAGAGTTGAAAATGTAGTTTCAGTTACACTTCTGGTGTCACTGGTCTTCCTCATTTTAAATACTTTCGTAATTAACATGGAAATTAGCATATGTATAAATGAATATCAAAGAAACAACACATCAAGGAGCTTCAGTTCCTATTATCAGGCAGACTGTCAAAGGCATTTGTTTAGTCTGCACATTATTTTCCTGTCCATCCCTTTTGTTTTGTCTTTGTCATCTGTTTTCCTGCTCATCTTCTCCCTGTGGACACATCAGAAGAAGATGCAACAGCATGTTCAAGGAAGCAGAGATGCCAGAACCAAGGCCCACTTCAAAGCCTTGAAAATCGTGATTGCTTTTCTTCTACTATATTCTATTTTCATTCTGTCTGTGATAGTTCAAATTTGGAATCAGAAAATACTGAAGAAAAATCTTTTTGTTTTACTTTGTCAGGTTGCAAATACAGCTTTCCCTGCTTTCCATTCATATATTGTGATTCTAGGAGACATGAAGTTGAAACCAACCTGTCTCTCTGTAATGTGGAGGCAGAAATTCAGGCCAAATATGTGGAAACTATAGATCTTTAAAATACTATAGATTTTGTTGTATAGTCTAGAAAAAATATATATTAAGTATTCTTTTGTTTTGACTGCTTGAATTTAACTTTTTTTGCAATTATCAGTGACTAAAACTATTTCTAATAAGCTGTTTGTTTACATGGATATTTCTTAATTTTGTAACACACTTAAATATAAATATATCAAACCTTTACAATTTTTTTGTTAACCATTATCTCTGATATTATGACTTATGCACTATATTATGTGTTTAAATATCCATAACATGCTGTGAAAAGACAAATTAATGTAACCATATAATACAAAATATATGAATAAAAGGTTAGAGAATAAATGTGTAGTATAATGTAGAATTATAGATCACTGGAAATAAAGGTATTTTATTAAATTCGGGCTACATTTGCAATTATTTTTACCAGTGGTTGGAGCCATGAGGCTTCTTTGTTGGTGTTCTTTATATTTGTTATTGGTTTCACAATCAATCATTCTAAAATCCTAGTGGAAGTTATTGCTTAAATAAAATTGGGTAAAATACTTGTGCCTTGTGTATTCTAGGAGACTTCCTAACATTGTTGGTCTTCTGGTCATATGAGCTTCTCTACTCCTTCTCAGTGTGGCAATTTCAATTTAAAGACAACATCACAACAATAGTCTGTCAATTTGCCTCAAGCTTAGACTCAGTTCTTACACTAGGCTCAATGGACTAAATAAAAGTAGTTATTCATGTTTTAATTCCACATCATGCCATTCAAACAGAGTTGTTAAAATGTGCATTAGAGCATATCAATGAGAGAATCAGAAATCACCAAAACTGTCTACATTTAGTAATTTTTTAAAGTTTATTAACATTTTTAAAATCTTTTTACAGTCCATATTTTATTCCCCTCTCAGTCCACCTATAACTGTTCAATGTCACATACTACTCCCAACCACCATCTTCATGAGGATGTCCCTATACCTAGCATACACCAACCTATCTGGCCTCCCCACTCCCTGGGTTCTGTATTTTCTTGAGGGTGAGATGGATATTCTCTGACTACAGACCCAACGATTCCCTGCTGTTTATGTGTTGGAGGCCTCATATCAGTAGATATTTGCTGCATGGCTGGTGGCCCAGTGTCTGAGAGATATACAGGGTCCAGGTTAGTTGAGGCTGTTGGTCTTCATAAAGGATCACACTCCTCCTCAGCTTCTTCCAGCATTTCCTTAATTCAACAACAGGGGTCAGCATCTTCTGTCCATTGGCTGTATGCAAATATCTGCAGGTGACTCTTTGAACTGCTTGCTGGATCTTCCCAAGGGCCATCAGGGTAGGTCTCTTTTGGGGCCTCTCCAGAGCCTATGCAATATTGTTCATTCTTGGGGCTTCTCCTTAAGCTGGATCACAATTTTAGCCTGTCACTCTGCCTCCTTTATCTTCCACTCTTCTCCATTTTTGTCCCTGAAGTTCTTCAAACAGGAAGTAAATATTAGTTTAAAAGAAATAAAAATCCCTTAAATTTTAACTTTGCAAAAATATACTTGAAATGAGCACTTTTGGTTCTCTTTGGGTTTTATGTGGATTTAGGATTCCTTGTTTTCCTTATCTATCTTCTATCTATAAAACTAACCACTGCTCCCAGGTTATCAGAATACACATTTCATTTTGAAGAATGAGGAGGCTCTTAAAGCTAGATTTGCAAGTAAGAACCAATTCAATTATTTAAATGCATTGCAATGTTGTCTCTGCATCACTGAGTCTAAATGAGGTAGAATGTAAGGCCAGGTAGAAGAATTTGAATTTCAGGAACTATGAACTGATTTCTGAATTTAGAAAACTAAATGGACATAATTTAGCATCCTGTTGTGTGTTGATGAGAATTGCTGAGATGGTTTTCTCCTATGTCAGCTGTCCAAATTGGGTACAGACTTCTTCTGCACAACAAAGTCATTAATATCCACAGGACAATTATATACAGGGGTGCCCTCTCTGCAATGGGGTCCAAGTCATGACAGAAGGTTAGTTTACCTATATTCTTTTCTTATGAGTCATGTTTCTGACTTTGATTGAAGGTAGAACCTCTTGCAGAGAGTGTCAAGGCCAGGAATAAATTCTTATATAAAGTTTCTATGATAATAAATTATATTTTCTCTTATTTTTATATCTACTATTTGAGGTTTACTGATACAAACACATTATAAGCTCTCTCTTCTGAAGTTACTTTTATTTATGGTTTTAAAACAAATTATTCCTCAAACAGGGTAGCTTTAAGGATAAGATTGAGGAAAAGCTTAATTTAATTACAACTCCCTGTCCTCTTTTTAAAAAAATATTTATATGTTCAAAATCTCTCCGAGACTAGTTTAAGAAAAATGTAGGAGCTAATTAACTTTGAAGTTCACTTGGGTGTTATAGTAAATATCAAATGATGGTTTAACCTTTTACTGACCTTGCGGTCTCTCTAAGCAGAATCCACTCTAATGTGGAACCAAGCTCACTGCATCTGTCACTGTGTCTGCAAACTGCCCTCCCCACATAGTTCCCTTCCCAAGTGGTACAATCTGTGCACCCCCACTCCTATTGCTTCTGTCTCCAGTGTATAATATCATCCTAGCATGTTCCTTTTCTCCACTGCCAGGCACAAACTTGACTTTATATCCTGGTAGATTATCAAACAGGTTAATATATAAAATTCTCAATCTACAAACCCTCTACACAATAATCTTCCATCCAATGGAGAAAGATACAAACTGCCCTTCTACATGAGATTAAAAGCCAAAAAAATACTTCAGAAATAATAATAATATTACTTATCAAGCTAGAGATACTATGAGGGAAAAATACACTTCTGCATCCATCTTGTCACTGCCCCTCTTCCTCATTCAATCTCTATCTACTGCCTCCCCTTCCATTTTACCTAGCCTTTCCCCACCTACCTCTTCACTGTTCAATCTTCTATCACCTTAACATAAATTTACATTTGGGCATTGTAAAGAACCAGATCTCCACTGGGTTTGGCCAGAGTAGCTATGCTTGTCACACAGCTCAGTCCTCTCTAAAGATTCTGAGTAGAAAAATGATTATATTTAGAGAAAGTGAAATTTAGATATATTTGATGATTTGAGATTTCTGCCTATATGAAGCCAACAGAACAAACTATACCAAGAATGAAATCCCTATAAAAAGTGCTTTATTCTCTTCATTAGAAGTGAGTTAAGATAAATTCACACTCAAAGACCTGGCCTGTCTTACACAAATAAATGGAAAGCAAGAGTTAAAATCATTTCATAGACTCTACCACACTTACAAAGACAGAAAAACTACCACTCAGATATTGACTTTCAGATATTTTGGTATTGTATATAAAAATATACCGCTGAATTTTGTAAAACAGAAGCTAAAGAACAAAAAAACAAACAAAAAAAAAAAACAAAAACAAAAACAAAAAACAGAACACATCCAGTTTCTTGTTTGAAAGATGCTGCCAGTCATGGTGTTGCAATTGGGATTCAGGGATTCACTGTCTAACAGGAAAGTCTGTCACTTGGTACCAGTCATGTGTTAAAGTTCTTTTCCTTAATTTTATTGACTTACTCCAATCAAAAAAACAGCAGCACTGTTGAGTACAAGGATTTCAATGCTGATTTATTATACCTGTAGAGAATAAATTTTCCCCATTCATGAACTTAATATTTTGTTTTATTTATCTTCCAAGGTTGAGGTTTTACTTGATATTGATAATCTCTTGTACTAATATGCAGATAAATCATATCATCTTGTATTGTACTGAAGTTTATATTTTTTGCAAATCTATGCATATATTTGGGTTTCACATGTCAGCAAATAAAATTTGAAAACCAGTACATAGAAGACAATAAAAATATTAAAATTATCAGAAGGATCTCAGATTTGCCTAAGTAATATGATATCACTGAGGTACCATATATTATAACTATGATATCAGTATTTGAAACTAACATATATAATATTTTGTTACTTTTTGTTCCTCTCCCCTGAGTCACCCCAATGTTACCCATTTTTATATGTATCTAACCTCATGCCATCATTTTTCCTCAAACCTTACAATTCTTTTGTAGGTTGCCCACAAATACTTGGGAGTAGCCAAACACATTCAGATTGAATTTAAATACTGTGAAGTGAAAATACTTCTATGGAGAAATGAACATTCATCTACCCAGCCATATTTGGAATTTGTGACAGACTAAAGTCTCAAATTTTACTGTGAGCCCCAAATGAGTTTAATTAGGTTATAAATGGAATTATGTATAAAGAGTAACTGATAGGAAAAGGAGTTAGAACACAAAAAAAAAAAAAAAAAAAAAAAAAACTCACCATAACATGAGTCATAAAAACTGGAGAATTGGTTGCATTGCATAATTTTCAGGGCCCGCCACAGGAGAAAATTTCCTGAACATAACACCAATGGCTTGTGCTCGAAGGTCAAAGATTGAATGAGATTGCAAAGTTTCTGTAAGGCTAAGGACACTATCAAAAAAAACAAATGGCAGCCAACAGTGTGGGAAAATATCTTTACCAACCCCACATCAAAAAGAGGCCTAATATCCAAGGTATACAAAGAACTCAAAAAGCTAGACACCAGAGAATCAAATAACCCCATTAAAAATGGGTACAGAGCTAAACAAAAAGTTCTCAATTGAGGAATATCGAATGGCTGAGAAACATCTGAGAAAGTGCTCGACATCCTTAGCCATCAGGGAAATGCAAATCAAAACAACCCTGAGATTCCACCTCACACCAGTCAGATTGGCCAAGCTCCAAAACTCAGTAGACAGCAGATGCTGGCAAGGATGTGGAGAAAGAGGAACAGTTCACTGTTGGTGGGGTTATAAACTGATACAACCACTCTGGAAATCAGTCTGGCAATTCTTCAGAAAATTGGACATAGTACTACCTGAAGATCCAGCTATTCCACTTCTGGGCATATACCCCAGAGACACTCCAATATACAACAAAGTTACATGCACCACAATGTTCATAACAGCCCTATTTATAATAACCAGAAGCTGGAAAGAACCCAGATGTCCTTCAGTACATGAATGGATACAACAATTGTGGTACATTTACACAATGAAGTACTACTCAGCTATGAAACAATGACTTAACGAAATTCTTAAGAAAATGGTTGCATCTAGAGAATATCATCCTGAGTGAGATAACCCAGTCACAAAAGAACAGACATAATATGCAGTCACTGATAATCAGATACTAACCCCAGAAAGCTCTGAACATCCCAGAAACAACTCACAGACTGTGTGAAGTTCAAGAAAAAAAGAAAGAAAGAAAGAAAAGAAAGAACTATTATGCTCAATCTGTACACCCCAAGAAAACTTTGACTAATTCTGGGTTACATCCTGTTTTCCATGTACTTTTTGCTCATTGTAACTAGTAAGACCTTAATGCACACTATGAAACCTTTGAGAAAAAAAAGCTAAGCACTGACAAAAGTTTATATTTTTATGCAAAAATGCTTAAAATTTGTTCATTTATCTTTGTTTTTTAAAATAAAGTTGTTCAAAAAATTTTAAAAAAGAAAAAAAAAGAAAATCTATCTATCTAAAAGAAATTTTTTTTCAGGGCCCCCAACTCACCAAGTTAATGGTTTTCTTTCCACTTGATTCATTTGTCTGAAGCCCATTTTAATTAGCCCATCTTGTCAGAGACTTTTAGTATCATATGACATTGATTAAAATATATTCATCAAATTATTATTACTCAAATTCTTGTTTTTGCATGGAGAAATAAATAGAGATTTGGTTGATTAAACATTTTTGTAAATATTTGACTTTTTTAACCAATGCATTAATTAATTGGTCATAAATAAAATTAAAATAATATATAATTGTTTATATATCGAACAGAATAACACTAGATTTGAAAGAGGTGAGAGCACTTTGTCTTCAGGCACTTACTTTTAAAGAAATTTCTGGCATATTCATAGATGATTGACAAATAATGAAGTGTATCATTTCTAATACACTTTTTTCTGGATTTTTAAAAATTGAAGCTCAGTTTTGTTTTGATTTGTGCTTCTCTGACTATTAAAGATAATGAACATTTTCAGATAATTTTCAGCCACACAGCATTCTTCAGTTTATAATTCTATGATGAGCTCTGGACCCCATTTTTAATTGGGTTATCTGATTCTCTGGAGTCTAATTTCTGGATTATTTGTATATATTAGATATTATCTCTCCATCAGATGTAGGTTTGATAGAGATCTTTTTTTCCACTTGTTGTTTGACATTTTGTACTATTGACATTGTCCTTTGCTTTACAGAAGCTTTGCAATTTTATGGTTTCCCATTTGTCTATTCTTTGTATTAAAGCAAAAGCCATTAGTGTTCTGTTCAGGATATTTTACAATGTGCCCATGTGTTTGAGGCTCTTCCTCACTTTCTCTTTGATTAACTTGAAGGTATCTGGTTTTATGTGGAGATCCTTGATCTACTTAGACTTCATCTCAGTACATCAAGATAATAATGGATTGGTTTGCATTATTCTAAATACAAAACTGTAGTTGAACAAGCACTGTGTTTTGGAAATGCTGTCTTATTTCCTATGGGATGTTTTTAGCTCCTTTGTCAAAAAATAAAGTGAAAATAGATGTGTGGATTCATTTCTGGGCCTTCAATTTTATTTTGTTGATCTACCTGCCTATCTCTGTACCAATAACATGCAGTTTTTGTAATTATTGCTCTGAAATACAGGTTGAAATAAGGAATGTAATTTCCACAAAAAATCTTTTATTGTTTAAAATAATTTGGGATTATGTCATTCCAAGTGAAATTGCAAATTGTCATTGCTAACTCTATGATGAAATGAGTTAGAATTTTGATGGGGATTGAATCTGCATATTGCTTTTGGAAAGATGTTAATTTTTTATATTAATTCTGCCAACTTCTGAGATTCTTCCTCACAACAGTCAGAGTGGTTAAGATCGAAAACTCAGGTGAAAGCAGATGCTCTAGAGGATGTGGAGAAAGAGGAACACTCCTCCATTGTTAGTGAGATGGCAAGCTGGTAAAACAACTGTGGAAAACAATCTGGCAATGCATCAGAATATTACATATATTTTCATCAAACTCCCCTAATTTCGCATCTGTTTTCGTTCAAAGGGGTTTCTGATAAAGAACAGCTAAGAACACAGACATAGAGAAACAAATTATGCATTTTAACTATTTGTCTGAACCTCCCAGATATTAAGTAAATAAAGGAAAAAATATTAATTTATTTAAAAAGCAGTATCTCTTGATAGTTTTTTTGCATACCTCATTATAACAAGACTGAACCTCTGTTCATGCCATTATAATTAATAATGCTTCCTGCTAACTTTGTTTTCAAGATGTATTAAAAAAAATTAATCGAATCTGTGCGCTTTTTCTTCCATAGTCTATGGAATTTATTATATTTAGAAAGATGTTTAGTATGTAAAATAAATTTCAGAGAAAAGGTTCTCGCCTTTTCCTTGTACCTGGCCTGTGACCCTGGATTTCCGCTGCTGCTGGTGGGGGATGGTCAGAGCGCCTGTTGTGCAACCAAAAGCTGCTGGGAACAGAGGGCCTGATGCTGGGTTCCTGGGTCCCTGGATCAAGCCAGGCAGGGGCGCACTTTCCCTGTGCTCCGCAGAGATCTCTCTGCCCCCTGGCTAGTCAGAACCTGTTCTCACCAGGCCTGTTGCTCTGTGACAACTCCTAAGATCTTAATGCACCATGTCAAACCTTTAAAAAACAACCAAGCACTGAAAAAATGTATTCGCATTCTTTTATGCAAAAATGCTTAAAATTTTTATATTTATTTTTGGTTTTTAGAATAAAGTTGTTTAATTAAATAATAAATAAATAAATAAAATAAAAAAAGAAAATATATCTCATGCAGTATCATACTGGAATAAATAATAATAATAATAATAATAATAATAATAATAATAATAGATTTAAAGAAATAAATGTTTGGAGTAATTATACATTTCACATCTATACTTGTTAGTTATTTGCGATTTTATTGTAGTCCTTCATTTTTGGCATTAGCTACAGAATTTAAAAGAACACTGGTTTCAATATGTACCCAATCAAAACTATTACACTTACCATTTTCTCTGATGTCCTTTTAATATTCTGTGACATCACATCAATGTCAAGATATTTCCTGGAAGTCTTTTCCATGTGTTTGAAGCTGTAGTAGGAAGTAGGAAGTACTGCTAGGGTCAGAAGAACAAAGTTCACTTGGTTTACTTTGGCAATATAAGTGTATTAGCCTTCAACTGTAATAAAAATGTGACAAATAATTGACAAGAAAAAAGGATATACTGTTTTGCTTCCTATGTCCTTTCAATTAATAAAATGTAAAAAAATTAATAAATTTTTTTCCTGTTTTGTATGCAATTGCTGCTTTTAAAAAATTTATGTCATCACAAGCTTCTATTTTAACATAATAAACATCAGATTTTCATTAAAGTTTATTAGAAAAGTCAAGTTCAGTGATACATTGAGAACTCAATTTGGGCATATGATCCCAACTAAATCAAGAAGCTATTTGCAATTGATACCTGCAGGAAAAGAGGAAATTTGTTTTCTTCAAGGGCATACCACTGTGCATATCACCATGATCCTGAGGGGGCTCCTCAGAGAGTAGTTAGCCAACACAAAACAGACTCCATGATTTTTGCTCTTTAGTTTTTGGTTTATTTCAGCATTTTTAATTTATTTTTATTTCCTTTTAGTTTGTCTTTTTGAGCATTTTGTGTTTGTGTTTTGCTTTGTGTGAGAAAATATTGCATAAAGTTGGGTTGGTAAGAAGATTTAGAAGCTGTAGGAGAAGTTGGGGGTTGTTATAATATATTCAAATTATATTCTGAGAAAAAAAAAATGGTCGAGAAGTAAAAATTATAAAACTCTGATGCTTATCCAATATTCACATTTTTGTCATGCTTACGGGTTATAAGTGTAAATATTATTAGAGAACAATCACATTATTTAATAATGTAGAAATAGAATTTGAATACTTCACAAATGGAAGGTCTTAACAAAAAAAAAAAAAAAGAAAAAAAAGAAAAACAAACAAACAAAAAAAACAGACAGACAAGTTCAGGCCAATCCTTAACACAAGGAATAACTCACAGCACTTCTTCAGCAATCAGGAGAGAAACATGACACCAACTCTCATCTGCCTATTAAAATTTTAACCAAAGCAGCAAGACAAAATAAGAAAAGAGAAAGAGGTTTAAAAGAAAGTCTTTTCTCTCTCTTTTTTAATTAGAAACTTTGTATTTACATTTGAGATGTTATCTTATACCCTGCCCCTCCCCCATGCTACCTTCCCCTCCAGTTGCCTTCACAAAGGTGCACTTCCTTCTGATCCTCCTCTCCACCCCATTGTCTTGACATTCCCCTACCTGGAAAAATGTGCCCTCTCTGGAACCAAAGCCTCTTTTCACATTGATGCCAGACACTGCTATCTTCAACTACATATACAAGTGAATCAGTAAGTCCCTCAAAGTGTGCCCAAAGGTTGGTGTTTTTTACTTTATGGGAGTTTTGAATGCTTTGGTTGGTTGATAATGTTGTTGTCGCCCCATGAGGCCACAACTCATTTCAGCTCCTTAGGTTCGTTCTTTAGCAATCTCACTGGGATCTCCGAGTTCAGATTGATGGTTAGCTGCAAGCATGCTCAGCTAAATTAAATTATATGATTTTAGCATAGTCTCTGAAGGGGCACCTCTCTCTCTTGTTAATGCCAGTGAAAGAAAAAAATTCAAATATCATGTTTGCTAGTCTTCTCCTACATGAAAAAGACTCTAAATACCTTGTCAGTAGATTCTCAAATGTGATAAGAAAATTGCAGTAGCAATGCAAAACAGCTTAAAATAAAAATCTAGTTTTCCATAAGCAAAATCACCATCACCTAGAGCATCAGCAGTACCAGACATCCATAATGGTCTCAGAACATGAACACTTATTAATAAAATAATTCAATGAGAGAAAAGAATTCACAGTGAAAATCATAAAAATATACTGACAAAAGAAATTAAAGAAAACCACGGAGGATTAAACAGACCTTTACCATGGGTGAACAGAATTAGCATCAGGGGAATGGTCATCTTAACAAGAGCTCTCTGCAGATAATTGTAATTAAAATTCCAATGACATTTTTTTCTAGGAATTAGAATACAAATTTTAAAACTTATATCAAATCATAAAATATCTTGAATAGCTAAGGATATCCGAGGAAATGTTACTATTCTGGAGAAAGAGTAAGAAAAAAGAGGGGCAAGAGGAGGACAAACAGAAGGAGAAGGAGGAAGAAAAAGACAAAGAAGAAGCTGAAGAAGAAAAAAGAGGAGGAGGCAGAAGAGAAAGAAGACAAAGATGAGGAATATAACGACATTGGCAGATCTGTGGAGGAGAATGGAGAATAGAAGAGTATCATTCTATTATTCTCCTGGGCATATAGCCAAAAGATGCTCCAACATATGACAAAGAAAGCATGCTCCACTATGTTCATAGAACCTTATTGATAATAGCCAGAATCTGGAAACCCATATGTCCCTTGACAAAGGAACAGGTACAGAAAATGTGGTACATTTTCAGAATGGAGTAATACTCAGCTATTAAAAATAGTGACTTCGTGAAATTCTTAGGCAAATGGATTGAACTAGAAATTATTATCCTGAATGAGGTAACCCAGACATAAAAGAACACACATGCTATATACTCAATTATAGGTGGATATTAGGAAAAAATTTCAGAATATCCACAATACAATTTATAGACCATATGAAGGTCACACAAACACACAAAAAGTAAAGTGTGTGTACCTCAGTCATACTTGTAAGGAGAATAAAATACACACTAGAGTTAGAGAGTGTTAGGAACATAAGAGAAAGAGAGGACAGGGAGAGAAATAAAGGGGGGTCAGGATAAGGTGTGGGAAGGAACAGGGAAGTGGTCAAGAAATTGAAGAGAGGTTTGCAGCCTGAAACATCCAACAAAGGGGAGAGAGAACCCATAGAGACCATATCAAGAGGTTATGCATGGTCTCCAGTTGAGTGATGGGACACACATTATTCTCAAAATCTTTAAACTAGAATTGTTCTTGTCTAATGAAAATACAGGGACTAAGACTAGAGCACAGACTGAAGGAAAGGCCATCCAGAGACTGCCCCACCTGGGGATCTATCCCATATGCAGTCAACAAACCCAGTCACTATTGCTGATGCTAAAAAGTACTTGCTGACAGAAGCCTGATATAGCTGTCTCCCAGGAGAGGCTCTGCCGGAGCCTAACAAGTACAGATGCAGATTCTTGGAGCCAACCATAGGACTGATCATGGAGAACCCAATGGTGGAGTTAGGGGGAAAAACTGAATGAGTTGAAGGGGTTTTGCACACCCATATGAAGAACAACAATATCAAAGAAATAGATGCCTCAGAGATCCCAGGGTCTAATCCAACAGCCAAAGAATACACATGAAACATCTACATGGCTCCAGCTGCATTTGTAGCATAGGATGGCCTTTTCTATCATCAATAGGAGGGGAGACCCTTCATCCTGTAGTAGGCTTGAGGCCCCAGTATAGGGGAATGCTAGGTCAGTGAGACAGGAGTGGGTGTTTGGGTGGGTGTTGGAGCACCCTCATAAGAACAGGCAGGAGGGTGGGATACCAGATATGTGGAAAAGAAAAAGAAACTGGAAAGTTGCATTATATATGAAATGTACATAAATAAAATATTGGAAATTTTAAAAAAAATGTCAAGGATTTGTGCTGGTAGAAGTGATGTTTATTTCTCTGAAAATGTGCATAATTTATGTGTTTTTCACTAGAATAAAACACTTTCAGAAGTTTCCTCTGTGTGGTGATTATAATGTGACATGTCTCAAAACTCTACAACAGTGATTCCACCTGCCAAGTGTGGGGCATTCCATTATACACTGAGAAATAGTAAATGAGTGGAAACCCATTAAATCCAAGTCCAAGTTAATAGTATTGTCATCTGTAAGGAACGCCCGTGATTCAGAAACTCTGATCTGCACTGATCCATTCAGAAGGCCTCTACGCCCAAAGATAAATATTACCTAAGTTACACTTCTGAAAGTCCTAGACAGAATCACTACAGGCTCTCATTTCTGAATCATGTTTTGGGGCCATATTTGTGGATCTTTTGAAAATATCCCAAAAATCCTCATGGTTTCTTACCAAGACATAAATTTACAAGCCTATCCTGAGTGTTATATCCCTGAATTGGTTTATCAAAATGTGGATGAAGTTTTTTTTTTTTTTTTTTTTTGTAGAAGCTTTCTCTTTAGTGATCACATTTAGAGATAGAAGCATCCCCTACTTTCACTGCATCATTAGCTAATTACATCTGAGACCACTCCATGAGTCTTTAGTCTCAACACTTCCCTGTGCCTGACTATGGCAGCAGCATCTGAGTTCTTGCTAGGCATGCTCAGTCTCACCCATCTATGAGCAGCATTGGGGCAAACTCAAGGGGTTATGTGATACAACCCTCTCTGTGTTTTATTCTTGTTTCTAATTGCAACTTGGTCGTAATTAATATTCTCAAGAAACACACATTATTAGTCAAAACTAAGAGCCCTTTATATAGTCTGTAATCAGTCTGGCATTGTTAATTACTTTTTTGTTTCCTTACCGCTTTATTTGAAAAAAAGAGGGATACATTTACAGATTTTTAAAGGGATATTGGTATAACATTATGTGAATAATTTTGTCAGTACCTAATTATTTTAGAGTTTTGATAGCATGCATAGAAATCCTACTAGTTACCTTAACGATGAAGTACATGTAGGACAGAAGGTAACATGGAAACAGATTTCTAGCTGGGTATAAATTAAGCATAGTGATCTGTGAATAACAAAAATTGCCACAAAGCTAATATCTTAGCTCTTGGATTATTAATGATTTGAAGTCCAGATGTATCACTCTCTGAGAGGGTGCTATACAATTTTTTTCCCTAAGAAGGACTGAGGCTTTCTTTTATTTTTTATTTTTTGGCCGTTGTTCTTCTTGAGCTTCATATAGTCTGTGAGTTGCTTCTGGGGCATTCAGAGCTTTCTGGCCTTAGTATCCAACTATCACTGACCTCATATTATGTCTGTACTTTTGTGACTGGGTTACCTCACTCAGGATTATATTCTCTAGATGCATCCATTTTCTTAGGAATTTTATAGTCATTGTTTCTGATACCTGAGTAGTACTCCATTGTGTAGATATACCACAATTTTGGTATCCATTAATCTACTGAAGGACAACTGGCTATTATAAATACAGCTGCTATGAAAATTGTGGTACATGTGTCTTTGTTGTATGTTGGAGGATTTCTGGGGTATATGCTCAGAAGTGGAATAACTGGGTCTTCAGGTAGTATAATGTCCAATTTTCTGAGAAACTGCCAGACTGATTTCCAGAGTGGTTGTACCAGTGTACAACCCCAGCAACAGTGCAAAAGTGTTTCACTTTCTCTGCATCCTCTCCAGCATCTCTTGTCATCTGAAATTTTGATCTTAAACATTCTGACTGGTGTGAGGTGGGATCTCAGGGTTGTTTTGATTTGCATTTCCCTGATGACTAAGGATGTCCAGCACTTCCAGCCATTTGATATTTCTCAATTGAGAACTTTTTATTTAGCTGTGTACCCCATTTTTAAAATAGGATTCTTTGATTCTCTGGTGCCTAACTTTTGAGTTCTTTGTATACCTTGGAAATTAGGCTTCTATCAGATGTTGCTTTGATAAAAATCTTTTCCCAATATGTGGGCTGCTGTTTTGTTTTCTTGACAGTGTTCTTAGCCTTAAAAAAAATTGCAATCTCACTAAGTCCCATTTGTCAATCTTTTATCTGAGAGCATAGGCTATTGCTGTCCTATTCAGGAAATTTTCCCCATGCCAATGTCTTCTAAGGTTTTCCCTACTTTCTCTTCTAATAGTTTCAGTGCACCTGGTTTAATGTGGAGATCTTTGATCCACTTGCATTTGAGCTTTTTACAAGGAGATAAGATAGGGTCTATTTTCATTCTTCTGCATGCTGAGGGCCAGGTGAAATAACACCATTTGTTAAAGAGGCTTTCTTTTTCCCATTGAATGTTTACAGTTCCTTTTTCAACATCAAGTGACCATTTATGTGAGGGTTGATTTCTGGATCTTCTATTCTAGTCCATTGATTCACGTGCCTGTATCTGTACCAGTACCGTACAATTTTAAACACAATTGCCTTGTAATATAGTTTGAGGTCAGGGATGGGGATTCCTGCAGATGTTTTCTTGTTTTGGGGGATGGATTTCGATATTCTTGATTTTTTTGTTATTCCAGGTGAAATTGCACATTGTTCTTACCAACTCTACAAAGAATTGGGATGGGATTTTGATGGATTGCATTGAATCTGTAGATTGCTTTTGGTAAGATGGCTATTTTTACAATTTTGAACTTTCCAATTCATGAGCATGGAAATCTTTCCATTTTCTGAGATCTTCCTCAATTTTCTTTCTCAGAGTTTTGAAGTTATTTTCATATAGGTACTTCACTTGCTTTGTTGGATTCACATCAAGGTATTTCATATTGTTTGTGACTATTGTGAAGGGTATCTTTCCCCTACTTTCTTTCTCTGCATGTTTGTCCTTTGAATAGAGGAAGGCTACAGATTTGTTTGAGTTGATTTTATATCCAGCTACTTTGCTGAACTTGTTTATCAGATGTAGAAGTTCTCTGGTGGAATTTTTGGGGTCACTTTCACACACTATCATGTTATCTGAAAATAGTATAATTTTACTTCTTTTTTTTCAATTTTTATCCCTTTGATTTTCTTTTGCTGTCTAATAACTTTGTCCAGGGTTCCCAGTACTATGTTGAAGAGGTAGGGGGAGAGTGGGCAGCATTGTCTAGTTCCTGATTTTAGTGGGATTGCTTCAAGTTTCTCACTGTTAGGTTTGATGTTGGCTATTGGTTTGCTGTATATTTCCTTTATTATGTTTATGTATGGGCTTTGGATTCCTTTCTTTCCAAGACTTTTAGCATGAAGGGATGTTGAATTTTGTCAAATGCTTTGTCAGCATCTAGTGAGATGACCATGTTTTTTTTGGTTTTTTGGTTTTTTTTTTTTTTTTTTTTTTTGTTATTTTTTTTAGGATTTTTAGGACTCCCTAAAGTTATTTTAGGGAAACTGTGGAGGTTAACACAGTTTGAATATCATTAGGGCACTGGCAGTCTTCTGATCTTCAAGAACAATTATTCAGAAAAGCAATATCTTGTGTCATAGCCCATTGCTCTTCAAAGTGTCTTAAAAAGGAATCTGATCATATTTAAAACAATTGAAATTTATATTTACTTAAAGAGTTAAGAAATTTCATGCTATAGGAACCGCCCAAATCTAGTACAAACCTGAAGTGAAATCCCGATAAATAGTTTATTTCTCTTTATTAGAAGTGAATTAAGACAAGCTCAAACTCAAGGGCATGACATGGCATGGTTTACACAAATAAATGGAACCCAAAAAGCATTCTCATTGCAGATCTTCTACTATACTTACTGAGACAGAAAAAAATAATACCACTCAGATGTTGATTCTCAGGTCTTTGGGCATTATATATAAAAATATCCCCCTCGTTTGTGTCAAAAGGAAGCTAAGAAAAAAGAAACAGTGCATGTGTTTTCTTCTTTGAAAAATGCTGCCTGACCTATTCATGCAATTGGGACACAGTTTCTAACATGCAATTTTATCTTCATTTGGATTCAAGTCATGTGTTACTGTTCTTTTCTTAATGATTGACTAACATCGAACAGAAAAGTATATCAACTTGACATACAACGTTTTCAATGCTGGCTTATGATTCCTAAAGCGAACAAATTTTACCCTATTCATCAATTTAATGGTTTGCTTTCTTCAGTTGTAAAGGTTAAAGAGTCAGTGGAAGATAAAATCTCATTACTAGCATGTAAAATTTTACTAAATTTTACTAAATTTTTGCAAACTTATGCATAACTTCTGTGTTCTTCATGTGAGTTACTAAAGTTTTGAAACCCAGTCCCTAGGTCAGGATAGGAAAATTTAAATTACAGGAGGATCCTTGGAGCTTTGCATAACTAACCTACTCCGCAGTTGTTCAAAGGTTTTAAAATGATATGATTATTTTTAAGAATTTCAAAAACTATAATTTGAATCTATGTTTCCCTATTCCTCAGGTTATTACAGATCCACCAACCTTTTAACATATTTAATATTGTGTGAATCTTTTTTCCTTAAACTTATCAAGATGATAGTGTGTTTTCTATTAGCTCTTTGGAGGAACCAGTCACTTTCAGATTACATGACAGTACTCCTGAAGCATGTGACACAAGCAAACATTTACTAATCCAAAAATGTAAGTTCCAAATTTCAATATGGCACCCCAATAACTATTATTTTAGTTACTAATGGGGATATGTATGAAGGGTTACTGGTAAGAACATAAGTGACTCAAATACAGCTACATCACTAAAAGCTCATCCTAGCATTGGTGAGAGCAAATGAGAGCTTCAAATTTGGATGCATGGCATAACCTTCAGTTCAGGGATCTGGGTTTAATTTACAGGTGACTCAGTTTGAAGTTTCTTGGAACCCACTCAGATGTCTGCTACCCTTTTAATATTGAGTAGTAAAAATTGATAGAATTATATACCGCAAATTAACGCTATGTGTATAGTAGTTTTGATATAAAATAAAAAGCATTTTAGATGATTAAACCTCTTAACGGATATTTAAATTTGTTGGAATCACTGTACTAAATGTAGTAATTAAAATAATATAAAATATAACTATAAAAATATATAAATAACACTGACTTTATAATGGGTGAAGACAGTTTGTTCTGAAGCACTTATTTTTAATGCAGTTCTTGTTTGTTGACATATGATTGATACCTGGTAAAGTGAATTGTTTCCAATGCATGATAATTTACATTTTGAAAAATTCAGGGAGACTTTTAGTTTTCATTTGTAGATGAAGTGTTGCTGTGTACAACTCTTGGCTTATATAGAGACTCTATCTCAAGGATCTTTTCTTGGACAAGTGGAAACTATGATGATTCAAGGTAAGAAAAAAAAGTTATCAGGAGGACTTTGTGGAGGTGAGTTTAATTCTTGGTGGAAATACAAGTCCTGAGGCTTTCCCTAAAGCCCATGGAGTCACACTATTAGTACCCATTCCACTTAGCTCCACCCCTTGTCCTGTTCCTATTTGTTTCTCTTCATACTTGAGCTCATTTTGCTACCTGGATGGAGGCAAACCATAGTGAACAACCTTCCTCTACACTGAAGGTATGTGTGTTTCTCCAATATCAGTTAATTCCTTGAATGTGCCACACCAGTTTGTTATCAACATGCTGTCTACATGGATGACTTTTACCATGAAAATAATGGATAATTCTGACTCATCAAATTGTTTACCTCTTTACTTAATATTCCATCAGGGACTGAATACACTATTTTAAAAGATTCAAAAACAACTTCATGTTGTTTGCTGTCATCCACACTTTATTTGGCAACCATTACTAGATTTATTTTATTAAATCCTGTATTACTCTTTCAAAATTGAATCAGTGTATCAAACTGCCCATTGTTCATCTTTCCCAGCTTGTATGCCATCCTTCATCAGCTTTGGTGACTGTATGTTCCATGGAGGAAGTTGATTGGAATTGGATACATTCTGATGGCGTTTCTTGCTAATGGAAGAAGTTGTACCAGTCAAAGAAAAGGCCAGGAATAAGGAGGTGTGTTACATTGTGGATTATCTAATGATCATTCATGACTATACAGAGCACAAAAAGAGTTTTCTATCTTAAATGTAATAATAGGGAAGACCTATTTCATCAGGTGACAAGTAAAGTATATCAAAAGCATGACCTGACAAAGATGTAAAATATTAAGCATTAACTCTTTGTACAATAAATGCTCACCTATATGGATACATTATGGAGAAATATTTGGATATTAATATATATGAACTTTTATGGAAGCATTCTAAGTGCATATTTATGCATGTAAGATGATAAGACAATATGACATGTACCACTTAATATTGCAAGAGTAAAGATCCTTTTGATACTGTCAAAAACATGTGGATGTAAGAGATAACGATATCATATGAGAAGGTCTCTGAAATTGCCAGTACTAATCAAGCCATATATCTAAGAAAGTTTCATATCTGTCAACATTTGATTTTTATTTTTGTGAGACTTTCTAAAAGACTGAGCTTCTAACATTTCCTTTATCATTGTCCAGAAAACATTACAGGAGCTGAATGTGAATGAACCTTTCTGGTCAAGCACTTGTGAACTGTGTTAGGAGACACATTGTCAAGGAAGGAGATTCAGAAGCTGCCACTGTCGAACCTGTATGTTTACTCCTCTGATAGTGTGTAGTCGGAGAGTTAAGAAGAAAAAAAAGCATATTATGAGATTAAACTCAGAAACAGTAAAAATTATCTACATAGCATTTTCAGAATTATATTTCAAATAGATATGTGAGCAAATCTTTATAGCCAGTATATAAAATGCAGCATCTTTTGAAGACAATATTTCTTATCTCTCACAGCATACTTATAATCATTTTCTTCATTGAATTAATAATTGGATTTATAGGAAATGGGTTTATGGCCCTGGTTCATTCTATGTACTGGCTTAAGAGAAAGAAAATGTCATTGGTTAATCAAATTCTCACTGCTTTGGCAATATCCAGAATATTACATCTCTGTTTATTTTTTTTAACTTCAGTCTTCTCCTTTTCAAATCCAAATTTAATTAAGATGTCAAAGATAATGCAAGGCATTATTAATGTCTGGATTATATCTAACCATTTCAACATCTGGCTTGCTACATGCCTCAGTGTCCTTTATTTTCTCAAGATAGCCACTTTTTCTAACTCTATCTTTCTTTACCTAAAGTGGAGAGTTGAAAAAGTTGTTACAGGTACCCTGGTGGTGTCACTGGTCCTCCTAATTTCAAATACTTTAGTAATTAACTTGTATATTAACATATGCATTAAAGAACACCACAGAAACACATCGTGCAGCTTCAGTTCCTATTACTATGCAAACTGTCATACACATTCGTTAATACTCCACATGATTTTTCTGTCCATCCCCTTTGTTTTGTCCCTGTTAGCTTTTTTCCTGCTCATCTTCTCTTTGTGGACACATCAGAAGAAGATGCAACAGCATGTTCTAGGAAGCAGAGATGCCAGAACCAAGGCCCACTTCAAAGCCTTGAAAATTATCATTGCTTTTCTGCTACTATATTCTATTTTTATTCTGTCTGTCATAGTTCAAATTTGGAGACAGGAAATACTGAAGAAAAACATTTTCATTTTACTCTGTAAGGTTGCAAATACAGCTTTTCCTTCTTTCCATTCATATATTCTGATTCTAGGAGACATGAAGCTGAGACGGGCCTGTCTCTCTGTAATGTGGTGGCAGAAACTCCGGTCAAATTATGTAGAAAGTTTAGATACCTAAAATATTATAGATTGTGTTGTATATCCTAGAAAAATATCCATTTTAAATATTCTTTCATTTTGACTGCACAAATTTGGTTTTGTTTGCAATTATAACTGACTAAATCTAATAGTTATTAGGTGGTTATTTACAAGGTTATTTTTCAATATTGTAACCCTTCTAAAATATAATTATATCAAATTTTACAACATTTTTACCAACCATTAATCACTGATATTTTGATTTTTACACACTATATTATATGTGTTTTTATGTATAACAAACTCTGAAAGAGCAAATAAATGTAACCCTATAAAACACATGAATAAACTTTAAAAATATATAGTTTAATATAGAATTATAGTCCACCAGAAATAAAGGTATGTCATGTCATTTAATTCAGGGCTTAATTTGCAAATATTCTTACCAATTCTTTGGAGCTATTAGTCTACTTTGTTGGAGTTCTGTATATTTCTTAGTGGTTTCATAATCAACCCTTCTAAAATACCTTTATGATTATTAAGATAATATAATTTACATTTCTATATGCAACACCTTTAAATCATTTTTGTAACAAACAAGGTTTTATTAAATTATAATATTTTGTATGCTATTCACATGCAATGTGGTTTTCAGACAGTAGGAGAGAGGAGGAAGGGAGGAAGGAAGAAGGGAGGAACAAAGGCAAGACTGGGGAAGGAGCAAGTAGGAGAGAGAGGAAGACCATGACAACTGCAGCATCACATGGACTGGCATGATTTGCAAGTTAGAAAAATATAATGGACATATATATGTTTGATAGTTTTTGTGGAAATCAAAAGTTTGTGCCATTTCTGGTTTAGAGAGCTGTAGTTTTTTCTATCATACTTACAGTTTTTTTTAATTACTTGACTATAAATTTATTAATTTACCCATAAGGTGTTCATAAAGTGTAACATAAATTCATTTGTAAAATACAGGCTGTTATTCTATATAAAATAACCAAACTCCTCTTAAAACAGTACTTACAGATACTAGTGAACATAGGGTTAAAAAATAAATACCTTTAAATCTTTAGAACATAGCATAATCTATTTGTTTTTATGCAAAATTATAAGAAATACAAATTTTGATATTTTTAAAATATTAATATGAAATATGATTAGCCATATTTGGAGCTGTTGACAGATCAAATTCTTAAATATTCATGTGAAGACTTAATTAGTTTTACTGGGTTACTAATGGGAATTTGTATAAAGAGTGACTGATAGGAAAAGATGAAGCAAAGCTACGTCACAAAACAACCCTACATGAGTCATAAAAGCTGCAGAATTGGCAACATTGCATAACCTGCAGGGCCAGCAGCTCAACATGTTCAATGGTTTCCTATCCATGTGATACAGTAATCTGAAGCCTGTTTCTATTGGTACCACTTGTCAGAGACTCTTTCAATATCATATATATATATATATATATATATATATATATATATACATTTAATTATTATTACCAGCATATTCATAATGACAGGTAGAAATAAATATAATTGTCGATCCTCAAACGTTTTTGTGAGTATTTGTGCTTTGTGTAATTAGTGCATCAAGTTTTCATAAATTAAAATTAAAGTAGTATACAATTAATTATATATCCAAAAGTTTAACACTGGATTTGGAATAGGTAAGAGAACTTTGTCTTGAGGCACTTACTTTTAAATAAATTTCTGGCATATTTACAGATAATTGACAAACCATAAAGTGTATCATTTTTAATGCACTCTATTCTGGATTTTTAAAAATTCAAGCTCAGTTTTATTTAGATTTGCATTAGCCTGATCTCTAGGGATATTGAACATTTATCCAGGTGCTGAGAAGCTCTCAAAAAAATGTTCAACATCCTTAGTGATTAGAGAAATGTCAATCAAAACAATCCTGAGTTTCCCCATCACACCAGTCAGAATGGCTAAGATCAAAAACTCAGATGACAGCAGATGCTGTCAAAAAGTGGAGAATGAGGAACACTTTTTCACTGTTCTTGGGGTTGTAAGCTAGTACAACCATTCTGGAAATTAGTCTGGCAATTCATCAGAAAATTGGGTATGTTGCTACCTGAGGACCCAGATATACCAATCCTGGACATATACCCTCAAAATTTTCTAACATGTAACAAGAACATGAGTTCCACCATGCTCATAGCAGCCTTATTTATAAAACCCAGAAGCTGAAAAGAAGCCAGATGTCATTCAAAAAAGGAATTGATACAGAAATTGTGGTACATTTAGAGAAGGGTGTAATACTTGGCTATTAAAAACGACCCCATAAAATTCCTAGAAAAAATGGATGGAACTTGAAGCTATCATCCTGATTGAGGTAACCCAGTCACAAAAAAAAAAAAAAAAAAAAAAAAAAAAAAAAAAAAAAAAAAAAAAAAACAACAACAAAAAAAAACTCTTGGTATGTACTCATTGATAAACAGATACTAGTTCAAAAAGCTCAAAATTCCCAAGAAACAATTCACAGAAATTATGAAGCTCAAAGAGAAGAAATGTCATAACGTGGATGGCTCATTTCTTCTTATAAAGTAGAAAGAAGCACTCGTGAGGGAAAAAAAAAGGAACAAAGAGAAGATCAGAGATTTGAGAAAATAGCATTCAGAGACTGCCTACCTGGGCATTTATCCCATATGCAGCCACTCAATCCACACACTATTACTGATGCTAAGTAGCTTTTACTAGCAGGAACCTGATATGGATATCTCCTCAGAGGTTCTACCAGAGCCTATGGATACAGAGGAGGATGCTTGCAGATGACCATATGACTGAACACTGGGACCCCAATGTAGGGGCTAGAGAAAGGACTAAAGGAGTTGAAAGGGTCTGCAACCCTATGGGATAAAGAATATTGTCAACTAACCAAACACACCACAACTTCCAGGGACTAAAACACAAACAAATGAGTTCACATGGAGAGACCTATTTGTCCAAGTACATATGCAACAGTGAATAGCATTCTTTGGCATCAATGGAAGGAGAAGCATTTGGCCTAGAGAAAGCTCTTTTTTCCAGTGTGGGGGAATGCCAAGGCCCTGACCTGGATTAGGGTAGATGGGAGAGGGAGCTCCTTCATGGAGGCAATGGGAGTGGGAGGAGGATAGGCTTTGGAGAAAGGGGATAATATCTGAAATGTAAATATGGAGGATATCAAATAAAAAAAAAAGAAAAAGAAAAAAATAGTTTTCTCTATTCTGGGATTATGTTATTTTATGGGTATTTGAAAATTGCTATTTCTAACTCTATAAAAAATTGAGTTGAAAATTTAATGGGGATTGCATTGATTCTGTAGATTGTTTTTGGAAAGCTGATTTAAAAAAAAAAATCCTGCCAACCCCTGAGATTTTTTCTCACAACAGTCTGAGTGGCTAAGATGAAAAAAAAAAAAAAAAAAAAAAAAACCTCAGGTGACAGCAGACTCTTGCAAAAATGTGTAGAATGAGGAATACTCACTCATTGTTTGTGGGATTGCAAAGCTGGTACAACTAGACATCAATCTGGCAGTTCCTCAGAATGTTAAGACACAGTACTACCCTAGAACACAGCTATATCACTCCTAGGCATATACACAAAAGATGCTTCAACAGATAGCAAAGACACATGCTCATAGCATCTATGTTCATCACATCCTTATTTATAGTATCCAGAATCTGAAAGTGTACAGATGTCTGCCATACATGAATGGATACAGAAAATGTGGTTAATTTACACAATAGAGTACTACTCAGCTATGAAAAAACAATGGCTTCTACAGAATATCATCCTGAGTGAAGTAACTCAGTCACAAAAGTACAAACATGATATGCAGTCACTGATAATTGGATACTAGCCACAGAAAACTCTGAATATTTAAGAAACAACTCGCAGACCATATGAAGCTCAAACTAAAAAAAAAAAAAAGAAGAAGAAAATAGAAAGAAAGAGAAGAAAGTAAAGAAAGCCCAAAAGGTGGAAGCCTCAGTCCTTCTTAGAAAAAAAAAGTGTATAGCACCCTCTCAGAGAGTAGTACACTTAGACCTTAAATCATTAATAATTCAAGAGCTAAGAATGTAGCCTTGTGACAATTCTTGGTGTTTAAAAATCATTATGTTTAATCTTTGCACACCAAGAAAACTTTGACAATTTCCTTGTTACGTTTTGTTTTGCATGTACTTTATGCGCATTATAACTAGTAAGATATCAATGCATATTATCAAACCTTTAAAAAATTAAGTAATGACAAAATATATTCATATGATTTTTTGCAAAAATGCTTTTAAAAATCTGGACATTTATCTCTGTTTTTAAAAATAAATTTGGTTAAAAAAACAACGACTTCTAAAAAATATTACACAAATGTATGGAATTAGAAAATACTATCCTGAGTTAGGTAACCCAGTCACTAAAGAGCACACAAGGTATATATACTCACAGATAAGTGGATAGTAGCCTAATAGCTCAGAACACCCAAGATACAATTCACAGAACACATGAAGTTCAAGAAGAAAGTCCAAATGTAGAAGTTTCAGTCATTTTAGAGAGGAAACAATATATTCACGAAAGGAAATAAAGATAAAAGCATGGAGCAGAGCCTGAAGTAAAAGCCATCCAGAAACTACCCCACCTGGGGATCCATCCTCTATATAGCCACAAAATCCAGACACTATTGAAGATGTCAAGATGTTCGTGCTGACAGGAGCCTCATATAGCTGTTTTTTGAGAGGCCCTGCTAGAGAATGACAAATACAGAGTTGGATGCTCACAACCAACCATTGGACTAAGAAAAGTGTTCACAATAAAGAAATTTAAATAAAGGTCTGAAGAAAAGTAAGGGGTTTGCAACCCATAGGAAGAACAACACAATTAACAAATCAGAACCCCCAGTGCTCCCAGGTACTAAACTGTGAACTAAAGAGTCCTTATAGAGTGACCCATGGCTTTAGCCACATGTGTAAAGAGGAATGTGGTGACGGGACTCAATGGAAGGAGAAGCTCTTGGTCTTTCCAAGGCTCCATGCCACAGTGAAAGGGAATGTCAGGGTGGGAAAGCAAAAAAGGGTAGGGCGGTATCTGAACACCCTCATATAAATAGAGGCACAGGGGACAAAATAGAAGGTATGAGGGAAAACTGGGAAAGGTCATAATATTAGAAATGTAAATTAAAAATTCCAATAAAAATAAAAAAAACAACAACAAAGTGCTCAGGGTTTCCTAATTTTTCAGTGAAATAAAAGGCTTAGTAAAAGAATAAGAAACAAAAAAAAAACTCTCTTTATTTTCTGTCATTCAATGATTTTGATTTTATTTTTCACAAAGGTGTTTCTTACGACATTCCCTGACTGTTCAGAAACTCACTTTGTAGACAAACTTGTTTTCAAACTCAGAGATGTGGCTGTTCCTGGCTCCCAGGTGCTAGGATGAAAGGCTTGCATAATCACTAATAGGCCTGCCCATCATTTTATGTTCAGGCACCTTTTGTACACAGTGTTAATTACATAGACATAGTTCCTTGCAATTATACCATTCCAAAACAATTAACTTCCTTCCATAACTTAAACATGCCTCATTTTATAGGGTATAAGTTTTACTGAATATTTCTACACTTGAATATACAAATCATCTGGGAGTGTGAGAATTCAATGACCATAAAACCATGAAAGAGAATTTGCCTTCCTTTTCATTCTGGACAATATGACTTTAGGTTCCACTCCAATGTCTGTTAGTAAAGACTGCAGTTTGACACCAAATCCACAAGTAGAGACATAAATGATTTTTGATCTTTTTTGGAGTAACTATGCATTTCACATCTATAATTGTGAGTTATTTGTTATTTGATTGTAGTCCTCCTTTTCTTTTTTTTATTTTTATTTTCAATTGAAAGATTTTATTTAAAAAAAAACAAAGATAAGTGTACAGATTTTAAAAGCATTTTGCATAGAAGTATATGAATACCATTTTGTCAATATTTGATTTTTTAAAGGTTTGATAGCATGCATAAAAATCTTACTAGTTACAATGAGCATAAAATACATCTAAAAGAAGATGTAACCTGGAAATAGTCAAAGTTTTCTTGGTGTGTAAAGATTAAGCATAATTATTTTTCTTTTTTTTTTTTTTGGCCTTGTTTTTCTTGAATTTCATATAGTCTGTGAGTTGTTTCTGGGGTGTTCAGAGCTTTCTGGGGTTAGTATCCAATTAACACTGACTGAATATTATGTCTGCTCTTTTGTGACTGGGTTACCTCACTTAGGATGATATTCTCTAGATCCATCCATTTTCTTAAGAATTTCATAAAGTCATTGTTTCTGATAGCTGAGTAGTAATCCAGTGTGTAAATATACCACAATTTTCTGTATCTATTCATCTACTGAAAGACATCTGGGTTCTTTCCAGCTTCTGGCTATTATAAATAGAGCTGCTATGAAGATTGTAGTGCATGTGTTTTTGTTGTATGTTGGAGCTTCTCTGGGGTATATGCCCAGAAGTGGAATAACTGGGTCTTCAGGTAGTACTATGTCCAATTTTCTGAGGAATCACCAGACTGATTTCCAGAGTGGCTGTACCTGTTTACAACCCCACCAACAGTGGAGAAGTGTTCCTTTTTCTCTGCATCCTTACCAGCATCTGCTGTCATCTGAATTATTGATCTTAGCCATTCAAAAAGAAGATGTGGGAGAAATTGAGAAGAGGAAGAATATATTCAAACTATAATCAAAAAAAAACTTGAGTAAAAATTTTGAAATTTGTGATGCTTATTCAACCTTCATTTTTGTCATGTTTACAGGGTGTAAGTGTAAATATTATCAGAGAAAAAATCACATCATTTGGTAATATAGAAAAAGTAACTAAACACTTAAAAGTCCTTCACAGTAACAAAAGGCAGACAATATCTTAATGCATCAGAAAACTCACTGCATTTATTCAGCAATCAGGAGAGAAACAGGACACCAATTCACATTTGCTTATTAGTTAAAATTTTACCCTAGGACCAGAAAAAGAAACAGAAAAAAATGTATAAAAGGAAAAGTCAAGTATTATATTTGCAGGTGTTCTCCTACATGAAGACTCTAAAAGCCTTCTCAGTAGATAGTAAAATATGATAGGTAAGTAGGCCACAGCAGCAATGCAAAGCAGCTAAAAAGGAAAATCTCATTTTCTATACTGAAACTCACCCTCACCTATAGTATCACCAAAAGAAAACATTCACATTGGTCTCAAAACTAAACTTTTATGAATAAAATTATTCAATACAAGAAAAGAGTTCTACAATAAAAATCATCGAAAATATACTGAAAATAATATAATGAAAACCACAGAGGATCAAAAACACCTTTACCATTTGTAAACACATTTAGTATTAAAGAAATAGACTTCATTCCAAGAGATATGTACAGATTGTTGTAATGAAAATTCCAATAATATTTTTATAAGAACTAGAAAAAAAAATTTTAAACTTATATCAAACCATAAAATACTTTGAATAGCTAAGAAAATCCTGCAAAAATTAACATTACTGGTTGAAGAGTGAGAAAAGGACTGGGACAAGATGAGGAGAAACAGAAGGAAAAGGAAGAAAAAATAAGAGAGAAGAATAGCCTGGAAAAGAATAGAAGAGATGAAGGTTAAAGAAGAATACAAAAAATTAGTAATACATACATATATATATATATATATACATATATATATATATGTGTGTGTGTGTGTGTGTGTGTGTGTGTGTGTGTATGGAGGAGACTGGGGGCTAGAAAGGTATCAGTATATTATACTCCTGGGCATATCCCCCAAAAAATTTACAACATTAATCAAGGACACACAGTCCACTATTTCATAGCAGCCTTATTTATAATAGTAAGAAGCTTGAAACAGTTCCCTCCTATGCTCATGGATTGGAAAGATCAACATTTTAAAAATGGCCATCCTACCAAAAGCAATCTACAGATTCAATGCAATACCCATCAAAATTCCAACCCAGTTCTTCATTGAGTTGGAAAGATCAATGTGGAATTTCATATGGAATAACAAAAGATCTAGAATAGCGAAATCTATCCTCAACAACAAGAAAACATCTGGGGGATTCACTATCCCTGACCTCAAACTATATTACAAGGCAATTTTGCTGAAAACTGCATGGTACTGGTACAGAAATAGGCATGTGGATCAATGGAGTATAATAGAAGATCCAGAAATGAGCCCTCATGTATATGGTCACCTGATTTTTAACAAAGGAGCCGTAAACATTTAATGGAAAAAGGAGAGCCTATTCAACAAATGGTGCTGGTCAAATGGCACTCAGCATGCAAAAGATTGAAAATAGACACTTTCTTATTTCCTGTACAAAGCTCAAGTATAAGTGGATCAAAGATCTCCACATTAAACCAGATACACTGAAACTATTAGATGAGAAAGTAGGGAAAACTTTATAACACATAAGCACAGGAGAAAAATTTCTGAACAAAACCCCAATGGCTCAAGTTCTAAGGTCAAAGATTAACAAATGGAACTTAATGAGATTGCAAAGTTTCTGTAAGGCTAAGGACATTGTCAAGAAAACAAAATGGCAGCCAACAGAATGGGAAAAGATCTTTACCAACTCCACATCAGATAGAGGCCTAATATCCAAGGTATACATAGAACTCAAAAAGCTAGACACTAGAGAATCAAACAACCCTATTAAAAAATGGGGTACAGAGCTCAAGAAAACATTCTCAATTGAGGAATATCGAATGGCTGAGAAACACCTGAGAAAGTGCTCAACATCATTAGCCATCAGGAAAATGCAAATCAAAACAACCCTGAGATTCCACCTCACACCAGTCAGATTGGCCAAGATTCAAAACTCACATGACAACAGATGCTAGCGAGGTTGCGGAGAAAGAGGAACACTTCTCCACTGTTGGTGGGGTTGTAAACTGATACAACCACTCTGGAAGTCAGTCTGGCGATACCTCAGAAAATTGGACATAGTACTACCTGAAGACCCAGCTATTCCACTTCTGGGCATATACCCCAGAGACACTTTAATATACAACAAAGATTCATGCACAAAAATGTTCATAGCAACTCTATTTATAATAGCCAGAAGCTGGAAAGAACCCAGATGTCCTTCAGTAGATGAATGGATACAAAAATGGTGGTACATTTACACAATGGAATATTACTCAGCTACTAGAAACAATGACTTAACGAAATTCTTAAGAAAATGGTTGCATTAACTAGTGAGATAACCCAGTCACAAAAGAACAGACATAATATGCAGTCACTGATAGTGGGATGCTAACCCCAGAGGCCTGCACTGCCCCAGAAACAACTCACAGGCAGTGTGAAATTCAAGAAAAAAACAAAACAAAACAAAACAAAAAAGTCATGCTCAGTCTTTACACACCAAGAACACATTGACAAATTCCGGGTTACACCCTGTATTACACACACTTTTTGCTCATTGTAAAAAAAAAAAAAAAAAAAAAAAAAAAAAAAAAAAAAAAAAAAAAAAGAGGCTTGAAACAATCCAGATGTCTTTCAACATAGAAATGTGTTCAGAGAACATGGTATATTCACAAAATGGAGAACAACTCAGCTACTAAAAAAAATTACTTCATGAAATTCTTAGGCATATGGATTGAACTAAAAGATATTTTCCTAATTGTGGTAACTCAGATACAAACAAACACACATGATGTGTACTTACTGAAAAGTGGGTATTAGAAAAAAAGTTCAGAATACCCACAATAAATTTACAGACCATATGAAGGTCAAAAAAATTACTAATGTGTGTGTATGTCAATACTACATGGGAGGAGTAACAAAATTATCAAAGGAGAAGAGAATAGAAGAACCATGGGAAAAATAGTAAAGGGAGAGGGATGACAGAAGGGCAGAATTATGTGTGGGAAGAGACAGGGAGATGTTCAGAGGTTCAGAAAATTGAAGAGGTTCATAGCAATGGGGGAAAGGAAACTGAGGGTAGCATACAGGATGTCCCAGATACCAAAAAAAAAAAAAAAAAAAAAAAAAGCAAGAGGCTCCAGGGAGACAATGTAGCTGAAATATACCAAAAAGGGGAGAGAGAAAGCAGAGACCATTTCAAGATTTTAGACATCTCCCCAAGATTGTGTGGTGATACCCACCCTCTTCAAAACCTTTAACCTAGAATTTTTTCTATCGAATGGAAATACAGGGACCAAGAGTGGGGAATAGACTGAAGAAAAGTTAATCCATATACTGCCCCACCTGGGGATTCTTCTCATATGCAGCCACCAAAACAAGTCACTATATCTAATGCTCCAGTGTGCTTTCTGACAGTAGTCAGATAGAGCTGTCTCCTGAGAGGGTCTACTAGAGCCTTACCAGTACAGATGCAGATACTTGCAGTCAACCATAGAATAGATAATGGGGAACCCAATGCTAGACTTAAGGGAAGAACTAAAGGAGGTGGCGGTGTTGGAAAATATGCATAGTTTATATGTTTTCTCTATGTCCTGGTTATAATATAACATGTTCGGAAACCTTGACTCCAGCTGCCAAGCGTGGGACATTCCATTATACATGTTGTCAATTCAGAATCATGTTTTGCCGTGATATTCATGGATCTTTTGAAAATATCCTAAAAGTATTCTTAAAATGATCATAATCTTCATTAATTTTTACCAAGACAAATTTCCAAACCCATTCTGAGTTCTATGAGCTGGTTTATAAAAATGTAGATGAAGAAATTTTTTTATTTTTTTCCATGGAAGTTTTCTTTTTAGTTATCTTCTTTTTGTACTCCTTTTGTCTTACTTTACTGTATTCCCTAGAGTCCAAAGCATCATTAGCTAATTACATCTGAGGCCACTCAATGAGTCTTAATCTCCCCACATCCCTGTGCCTGACCATGGAATCAGCATCTGAGATCTTGCTAACCATGTTGAGTCTCACCCATCTATGAGCAGTATTGGGGCAAACTCAAGGGGTTCTGTGATACAATCCTCTCCATGTTTTAATATTGTTACAAACCCTTTCAGCTCCTTCAGTCCTTTCTCTAGCTCTTTCTTGGGAGTCCCTGTGTTCATTTTGATGTTTAGCTGCAAGCATCGTCATCTGTACCTATATGACTCTGGGAGAGCCTCTGAAGAGATATCCAAGTCTGGTTTATGCCAGTAAACACTACTTGGCATCAGCAATAGTGCTTGGGTTTGTGGGCTGCATATGGGGGGCATGTTCTCCAGCTGAGACAGTCTCTGTAAATCTTTTCTTCAATCCCTACTCCTCTATTTGACCTTGTATTTTCTCCCCTGTTTTTTTCTTTCTTCTAAGAAGAACTGAGGCATGCACATTCTGCTCTTTCTTCTTTTTGTGCTTCATAAGTTTTGTGGATGGTTTCCTGGGTATTCAGAGCTTTTTAGGAGGGGTAGGAGAGGAGAATAGTATCCTCATATAAATCAGTGAATACTGTGAGTGTTCTTTTGTGACTGGGATACCTCACTCGGGATAATATCTTCAAGTTCCATCCATTTTCTTAGGAATTTCATGAATTTGTTATTTTTTAATAGCTGAGTAGTACTCTATTGTGTATATGTACCTCAATTTCTGCATCCAAAACAGCTGTGTTCTCTTCAGCATATGGCTATTGTAAATAAAGCTCCTATGAACATTGTTGAGCATATGTACTTGTAAGATATTGGAGCTACTTTTGGGCATATGCCCAGGAGTTTTCTAGCTATGTCCTAAGGTAGTACTATATCCAATTTTCTGAGGAACCACCAGACTAATTTCCAGAGTGGTTGTACCAGTTTAGAATCTCAACAATAGTGGAGGACTTTTAATCTTTCTCCACATTCTCGCCAGCATCTTCTCTCACCTGAGTTTTTGATCTTAGACATTCTGACTGGTGTGAGGTGGAATCTAAGGGTTGTTTTGATTTTCATTTCTCTAATTTCTAGGGGTGTTGAGCATTTCTTTAGGTGCTTCTCAGCCATTCTATATTCCTCCTTTGAGAAGTCTCTGTGTAGTTCTGTTCCCATTTTTTAAAATAGGATTCTTTGAGTCTATAAATTCTAACTTGTTGTGTTCCTTGTATATATTGAATAGTAGCCCTCTATCATATGTAGGATTTGTAAAGGTATTTTCCCAATCTGTTGTTTTCTGTTTGGCCCTCTTGACTTTGTTCTTTGCCTTGCAGAAGCATTGCTATTTCATGAGGTCCAATTTCTTGATTCTTTATCTTAGAGCATGAGCCATTAGTGTTATGTTCAGGAAATGTTCTCCTGTGTCTATGTGTTCTAAGGTTTTCCCTGATTTCTCTTCTGAGTTTCAGTGTACCTGTTTTAATGTGAATACCTTGATCCACTTGCACTTCACTTTGTACAGGAGATAAGAAAGGGTCTGTTTTCATTTTTCTGCATGCTGTATGCCAGTTGGACCAACAAAATTTGTTGAAGAGGCTGTCCTTGTTTACTTCTCCTTTGTAAAATCAAGTGACCATACATGTTAGGGATCATTTCTGGATCTTCTACTCTATTACATTAATCCATGTGCCTATCTCTGTACCAGTACCATGCAGTTTTTAACATTATTGCTTTGTAATATAGCTTGAGGTCAGGGATAGTGATTCCCACAGATGTTTTCTTGTTGTTGAGGATGAATTTCGCTATTCTAGGTCTTTTGTTATTCTAGATAAAATTGCACATTGCTCTTTCCATCTCTATGAAGAATTGGGTTAGAATTTTGATGAGGATTGCATTGAATTTGAAGATTGCTTTTGGTAAGATGGCCATTTTTAACATGTTGATCCTTCCAATCCATGAGTATGGGAGATCTTTCCATTTTCTGAGATCATCCTCGATTTCTTTCTTAAGAGATTTGACGTTCTTATCATACAGGTCCTTCATTTGCTTAGTTAGAGTCACACCAAGGTATTTCATATTGTTTGTGACTATTGTTAAAGATATCTTTTCCCTAATTTCTCTCTCTTCATGTTTGTCGTTTCAGTATAGGAAGGCTACTGATTTATTTGAGTTAATTTTATATCCAGCCACTTTGCTAAATTTGTTTATCAGCTGTAGGAGTTCTCTGGTGGAATTTTTGGGATCACTTACATACACTCTCATGCCATCCCTTTGAGTTTCTTTTGCTGTCTAATTGCTCTGTCCAGTACTTCCAGTACTATGTTTAATAGGAAGGGAAAGAGTGGGCAGACTTGTCTAGTTTCTGATTTTAGTGGGATTGATTCAATTTTCTCACCATTAAGTTTGATTTTGGCTATTGGTTTGCTGTATATTGCTTTGATTATGTTTCAGTATAGGCCATGAATTCCTGTTCTTTCCAGGACTTTTAACATGAAGGGGTGTTGAATTTTGTCAAATGCTTTCTCAGCATCTAGGGAGATGACCATGTGTTTTTTTAAATTTTTTTATTTTATTTATTTATTTATTTTAGTTTGCTTCTATGGTGGATTACACTGATGGATTTCCATATATTAAACCATCCCTTCATCCCAGTGATGAAGTTTACTTGATCATGGTGAATGACCATGTTGATGTGTACGTGGATTCAGTTTACAAGGATTTTTGTTGAGTAGTTTTGCATCTATGTTCATAACTGAGGTTAGTCTGAAGTTCTATTTCCTTGTAGGGTCTTTGTGTGGTTTAGGAATGAGGGTTATTTTGGCCTCAAAAAATGAGTTAGGTAGTATTCCATCTGATTCTATTTTGTGGAATAGTTTGGAGAGTATTGGTATTAGTTCATCAATATATGTCTGATAAAATTCTGCATTGAACACATCTGGACGGGGCTTATTTTTTTTGGTGGGGGGGAATGTGATGACTGCTTCTATTTCTGTAGGTGTTGTGGGGTTATTTAGATGATTTACCTGGTCTTTGTTTAACTGTAGTATCTGGTACCTGTCTAGGAATTCAACCATTTCCTCCAGATTTTTCAGCTTTGTTGAGTATTATCTTTGTAATAGTATCTGATGATTTCTTAAATTTCTTCAGTTTCAGTTGATATGTCTCCAATTTCTTTCTGATTCTGTTAATTCGGATACTCTCCCTTTGCCCTCTAGTCAGTATGGCTAAGGGTTTTTCAATCTTGTTAGTTTTCTCAAAGAATCAGCTCTTGGTTTTGTTGAATTTTTGAATGGTTCTTTTCTATGTTGTCTATTTATGCTCTGAGTTTTATTATTTCTTGCTGTCTTCTCTTCTTTGTTGTATCTACTTCCTTTTGTCCTAGATCTTTCAACTGTGCTGTCAGGTTGCTAGTGTATGCTCTCTCCAGTTTCTTTTTGGAGGCACTCAGATCTATGAATAGTCCTCTCAGTGCTGCTTTTATTGCATCCCATAGGTTTGGGTATGTTGTGTTTTCATTTTCATTAAATTCTAGAAAATCCTTAATTTCTTTTTTTATTTTTTTCCATGCTATCATTTAATAGAGCATTGTTTACCTTCCATGTGTATATAAGCTTTTTGTTGTCTTTGTTGTTATTAAAGACAAGATTTAGATCAAGATGATCTGATAAAATGCATGGGAGTATTTCAATCTTCTTTTTTCTATTAAGGCTTGTTCTGTAACCGATTATATGGTCATTTTTGGAGAAGGTGCAATGAGGTTGTCAGAAGAAATTGTGTTTTTTTGTTATAGGATGAAACATTCTGTAGATGTCTATTAATTCCAATTGGTTCATAACCTCTGCTAGTTTCACTGTGTCCTTGTTCAGTTTCTGTTTCCATGATCTGTACATTTGTGAGAGTGTGGTGGTGAGGTCTCCCACTATTATTGTGTGGGGTTCAATGTTATTTTTGAGCTTTAGTAGGGTTTCTTTTATGAATATGGGTGCTCTTGTATTTGAAGCATATATGTTAAGGATTGAGAGTTCTTCTGACAAATTTCCCCTTTCATGAGTAAAAAGTGTCCTTCCTTATCTTTTTGATAGTATTGGTTGAAAATCTACTTTATTCGATAGCAAATGGCCACTGCAGCTTGCTTCATTGGGCCATTTGCTTGGAAGAATTTTTCCCAAATTTTTACTCTGAGATAGTGTCTGTCTTTGTCTCTAAGATGAGTTTCCTGCATGCAGCAACGTGCTGGATTCTGTTTATATATCCAGTCTGAAATGCTATGTCTTTTTATTGGGGAATTGAGTCCATTTATGTTAACAGATATTAAGGAATAGTGGTTGCTCTTTCCTGCTATTTATTGCTTTTACAGTTAGAATCATGCCTGTGTGTCTTTCTTCTTTTGGTTTTCTTGCTTAGGCATTTCCTTGTTTTTACTAGGATGTATTTTCCCTCCTTGTATTGGGTTTTCAAACACAATTTTAAAATATTTTGCAAAGAAAATGCTGTTGGAGAACATTTTTAAATGGGTAATATAATTATAATATAACTATCTTCTCAAAATACAATATAGACATGAAATACTTGCTTTGAAGAGGGGGTTTACATTCTTTATTGGCCAAGTTTTCTTTTTAACTTTTAGTATTTCTAACGTAAATTTTTAATTATTCTTGTTATGGTTTGCTACTACTAGTTTTATACTATTCCCTCATGAAACATAAAAATATATGTATGTTTGATCAAGTAAAAAAAATCTTCACTAGCATGCAATAATGCATGGCTGCATTCCAACATTTTAAATGCAAAGAGTACTATAAGTATCACTAAGTGAACTATACCTCCTGTTTCAGTTAAGGCTATACAGAGAGAAAGATGAAAGATGAGAGGAAGAGATGGGGTTGAGGGTAGGGAGAGTTGGAGGGATAGAGGGGGAAAGGGCAGAAAAGAGAAAAGCATGCATTCAGAGCTGTAGAAATATTGACAAAACACAGACAGAATGAATGAGGCATAAATATCCCCACCTCTTCAGTTTTATTTAATATCATTTTAAAAGAATTCCCTCTAATTTTACATTATAGAATATTAACACCATTTGTTCTTTTTTTTTAATTTCTGTTTATGAATCCTTATTTTTCTTAACTATGTTCTGTCTATAAAACTAATGCCTACTCCTTGAGTATCAGAATACATATTTAATTGTGCAGAATGAAGAGACATTCAAAACTAGTTTTGCAATTAAAATCAATTTAATGATTTAAATGTGTTGCAGTATTGTATCTGCATCACGGAACTGAAATGCGCCAAAATCTAAGGTTAGGTTTACAACTTGGCTTCATATCAAATCTATTTCCAGAACTCTGACTCACAGTTATTGAGTATAATATATAATATAGAGAAATATGGCTCGTCAAAGAGCCTTCCCTTTCCCAACACTTGCAGCTTTCAGAAGAGAAATACATAAGTCACAGAAAAATAACAACTATGTTTCTGGATATTAGTAAAAAACCACTATGGTTTAACTGATTTCCGATATAGATATGATGCCTAAAATAAGCAGGACCAGTTTTGTTACTTGAGAGGGCTTTTTCTTGTTTTGTTTTTCTTATTTGTATGCTTTTTTTCTAGACAGGTCATTTCTCTATAACCTCTGCTTTTCTAGATCTCACTATGTAGACCAGGCTGGCCTTTGACCCCAGAGACCTCCTTGCCACTACCTCCAGAGTGCTTGTGTCAAGGTTTGTGCCAGCACTAGTACATAGTTCTCCAGTTTTTACTTTTAACTAGAGGATAAGAATAAACTGCATGGAACTAAATAACAAGACTGTATCGTGTAATATCAGGCAGCAGGAATCTCAGATTTTAGAGATCTACATGGGGTTAGCTTAACCTCCTGTCATAAGGTTATGAGAATTACTTTCTCTTATGTCAGCTGTCCAAAATTTGTCCTGACATCTACAAGGTAACATTGTCATTAACATGCACAGAAAAAAGTACATACTCACGAGCCCTCTTTCCAGCATAGGCCAACTCATGGCAAGGGATTAATTTACCTATAGTCTTTTCTTTCCAAGCATGTTTCTGATATTAACCAATATAAAGATTTACAGAGACTGTCACAGCATGACCAAATTACTTACAGGGAGTGTCTATAATAAAAATGATTGCTTTTGTTTCTATTTTTTGTATTTTTAGTAGATGTTGAAACATAAACTCATGTCTCTCTTTTGATGTACTTATTAGCTATTACCAAATCCTCCAATAAGTTAGATTTAAGCACCAAGATTGTGATACAGCTTAACTAAATACATATACCCCATTTATTTTTAAAAGCTTCAAACTCCTTGCAGTTATTTTGTGGAAAATGTGGAGGTTAATCCACTTCTAAGTTTATTTGAGCATTGACAATTGTTAGATCTTCACGGGATTTTAGCAGGAGAACCCAAGTCTTAGCCCATAGCCCATACTGTTTCAAAGGGTTTGATTAGAAATCTCATGACATTTAGAAAAACTAAAATTTACATAAACTTAAAGGGTTATACCTTTCCGACCACAGGACTCACCCAATCTAGCACAGCTACCATAGTTCTCTTCTCCTTAGTAGAAATGAATTAAGACATGTGCACACTCAAGTATATGGCATGGTTTACACAAATAAATGAAAACCAAAAGGCACTCTCATATAGATCCTCTACTACACCTATTCAGAGAGAAAAATACTACTTAGATGTTGATTTTGAGATCTTTCAAAATTAAATATAAAAATTTCCTCCTGCCCATTTGTGAAACAGATGCTAAGAACAAAGTAACAGAATACATGCAGTTTCTTGTTTAAGAGATGCAGCCTGTCATGCTCAGGCAATTGGGATTCATTGTATAACATGATATTCTATCATCATTTGGTTTCTAGTCACATGTTAATGTTCTTTTCCTTGATTATTGACTAACATGGAACAGGAAAGTACAGCAATGTGACATACAACTTTTTCAATGCTGGCTTGTTATTCCTAAGAGAACAAATTTGCCCCTGTTCATGAATATAAAGCTTTGCTTTTTCAGCTGTGAAGGTTAAAGTTTCAATAAAAGATGAAATATCGTTCCTAGCATGTAAAAGAAGCATGCTGTCTGCTGCAGTTTTGACAACTCATGCAAAATCCCTGTGTTCTTCTCGTGCGCTAGTGAAATTTTGAAACCCAGGACCTAGATCACATTACCAAATTTTAAATTGCAGAAGGATCATTGGAGCTTTGCCTAACTACTCTATTGTTACTGTTGTTCCATGGTTTAAAAATATTTTATTACGTTTTGAAATTTTCATATATTCTGAATCCACATATCCCTATCTCTCCAAACCATCCCAGATCCAACCCTTCTTAAAAATATCTCACATTGTTAATATTTTTTCTAAAATTTATCATGTCCATCATGTGTTATCTAAAAACACTTAGGAGTAACCATCCACTTTAAGATTGGATTTAAGTTCTATTATGCCACACTACTCCTGGAGAGGATGACAGGAACAAACATCAATTAACCCAAAAGTGTAACTGGTGACAGTTTAAAGTTCCAAATTTCAAGCAGCACCACAATGAGTTTTAATGTGGTTACTAATGGGGATATGCATGAAGGGTTACTGATCAGAACATAACTGACTCAAATACAGATACATCACTAAAAGCTCACCCTGGTACTTGTGACAGCAAATGAGAGCTAAAAATTTGGAGAACATTGCAAAACCATCAGTACAGGCATCTTGCAAGTTGAAGGGTTTACTTTCCAGGTATCTCCGTTGTTAGAAGCCTTTTGTAAACCACACAGATGTCTGATACCATTTTATATTAATGAGTATATTTTGATAGAAATATATACCTCAAGTTAACACTATGTGCATACCAATTTTTCATTAAATAAAAAGGTATTGTTTACGAATAATTCTTCTTGTGAATATATAAATTTCTTTTAATCACTGTATTAAATGTAATAGTTAAAAATATAAAATATAGCGATATAACAATTATATTAGTAACAATGGCTTTGTGATGAGTGAGGTATGATTGGTCTTCCATTTAAAGAAAGTTCTGGTTTGTTGACGGGTGATTGATACCTGGTAAAGTGTATTGTTCCCAATGCATGGTAGTTTAAGTTTTGAAATATTCAGTCAGATATTTAATTTTCTTTTGTAGATGGAGTGTTAGAATAATGCTGTGTGCGACTCTCAACTTATATAAAAAGGCTCCGTCTTCAGGATCTATTGTTGGTCAAGTAGAAGCTATTATAATTTCAAATCAGAATGAAAATTATCAGGAGGAGTCCATGCAGGTGACTGTAATTGTTTTGGAAATCCAAGTCCCAAATTCCAGAAAGCCCATGGAGTCTCACTTTTAGTACCCATCCCACTTAGCTCCACCCCTTGTCCTGTTTCCATTTGTTTCTCTTCTTACTTGAGCTCATTTTGCTACCTGAAAGGAGGGAAGCCACAGGGAACATCCTTCCTCTACACTGAAGGTATGTGTGTTTTTCCATTGTCAGAAGTTTCCTTGTTATGTGCCACTCTCTATCTACATGGATGGATCTTACCATGCAAATGATGGATAATTGTGAGTCTTCAAATTGTTTAACTCTTCACTTAGTATTCCATCAGGGACTGAATATACTAATATCAAAGTTTCTAAACCACTTTATTTTGTTCGCCGCCATCTATACTATATTTGGTAACCATTAGTAATTTATTTTACTAAATCCTGTATTACATTTTGTACACTGAATAAGTGTATCAAATTGCCAATTTTTCATCTTTCCCATAATATATGACATTCTTTGTCTGGTTTGGTGACCATGAGTTCCCTGGAGGTAGTTGAATTGTTTGGACACAGTCTGATGATGTTTCTTACTAATGGAAGAAGCTGTCAAAAAAAGGCAAGAAATAAGTAATTTTCTTACTTTATGGATTAGCTAATCTTCATTCATGACTGGACAGAGCACAAGAAGAGTTTTCGATCTTAAATTCATGGATAGAGAAGACTTATTATAGTAGGAAACATTTAAAACGTATCAAAAATATGACCTGACAAACATGTACAATACTAAGCATGATATGTCTGTACAATAAATACTGACCATTGTGGATACATCACAAAATATTTGAATATCAATAAGTATGTATTTATAAGTGAGCATTGTGTATGCATATTTATGCAAGTAAGATAATAAGGCGATAGTATTTATACCACTTAATTTGGGAAGATTAGTGATTCCTATGATATTGTCATACAGATCAGAATATAAGAGTTCAGGACCTCACATAGCAAAGTCTCTGAAACTGTCTCTACTTATATCCTTATATCTAATAAAGTTCCATATATGTTAATATTTTGTTGCATTTTATATGAGACTTTCTAAAAAGGTCTTTCAGAAAACACAGTCATACCAAAATGCATAGATTTAAGCCAAAATAAGTAAGTGATGAAATTAATATCTATTCATTTTCACACAAGCATGTGCATTTCTAACCTTTCCTTTTTTATCTTTATGAAAGTATTATAGGAGCTGTATGTGAGCAAAGCAGTTCTGGTCAGGCATCCTGGAACTGTGTGAGGAGACACATTAACATGGAAAGACATTCAGACTCTGTCACTGTTTAACCTGTATGTTTGCTCCTCTGTTTATTTGTGTGGAAAAGATAAAAAAACATATTATATGAATCAACTCAGAAACAGTCAAAAGTCATCTAAACCGCATATTTAAAATTATATTTCAATGTATAATTTTAAGCAAAAAATGTTTAAAATCTGTAAATTTATATTTGTTTTGTAAAATAAAGTTGTTTAAAAAATTATATTACAAATAGATATGTGAGCTAACCTTTATAACTAAAATATAAAATGGAACATCTTTTGAAGACAATATTTGTTATTTCTCACAGCACACTTCTGATCATATTATTCATTGAATTATTAATTGGATTTATAGGAAATGGGTTTATGGCCCTGATTCATTCTATGGACTGGATTAAGAGAAAGAAAATGTCATTAGTTAATCAAATCCTCACTGCTTTGGCAATCTCCAGAATTTTTCATCTCTGTATACTTTTTGTAACTTTAGTCATCTCCTTCTCATATTCAGATTTAAATAAAAATTCAAGGATGCTACAAGTCATTAATAATGTTTGGATTATATCCAACCATTTCAACATCTGGCTTGCTACCTGCCTCAGTGTCCTTTATTTTCTCAAGATAGCCAATTTTTCTAATTTTCTTTTTCTTTACCTAAAGTGGAGAGTTGAAAAAGTAGTTTCAGTTACACTGCTGGTGTCACTGGTCTCCCTCATTTTAAGTACTTCAGTAATTAACATGGAAATTAACTATTGCATAAATCAATATCACAGAAACACATCGTGCAGCTTCAGTTCCCATTATCAAGCAAACTGTCATAGACATTTGTTAAGCCTCCACATGAATTTTCTGTCCATCCCCTTTGTTTTGTCCCTGTCAGCTTTTTTCCTGCTCATCTTCTCCCTGTGGACACATCAGAAGAAGATGCAACAGTGTGTTCAAGGATGCAGAGATGCAAGAACAACGGCCCACCTCAAAGCCTTGCTAATCATCATTGCTTTTCTCCTACTATACTCTATTTTTATTCTGTCATAGTTCAAATTTGGAAACTGGAAAAACTGGAGAAAAAGCTTTATATTTTATTTTGTGAGGTTGCAAATACAGCTTTTCCTTCTTTCCATACATTTATTTTGATTCTAGGAGACCTGAAGCTTAAACGAGCCTGTCTGTCTGTATTGTGGTGGCAGAAATTCAGGCCAAATATGTGGAAACTTTAGATCTTTAAAATACTATGGATTGTGTTGTATATTCTAGAAAAATGTACAGTTTTAACATTTTTTTCACTTGAATGCATGGATTTGATGTTTGTTTGCAATTATCACTGACTAAATCTATTACTAATTAGCTGTTTTTTACAAGGTTATCTCTTAATATTGTAACCCTTCTAAAATATGAATACATAAAAATTTAACAATTTTCTAATTAAACATTAATGACTGATACTATAGCTTATGCACTATATTATATTTGTTTTAATATCTATAAAACCTGTGAAAATTAAGTAAATGTAAATATATAATATAAAATATATGAATAATAATTTAGAAAAGAAATGTAAAGTATAATATATAATTATAAGCCACTAGAAATAAAGGTATTTTTTTAAATTCAGAGTTCAATTTGCAATTATTTTTATCAATTCTATGTAGTCATGAGGCTACTTTGTTGAAGTTAGGTTTATTTTTTATTGGTTCCATCCTCAAGCATTCTAAAATACTTTCATGATTATTAAGATAATGTAATTTACATTTCTAGATGCAATGTATATAAATTCTCAGAACATAGTATAATCTATTTCATTTTAATGCAAAATTATAAGAAATATAATCTCATGTTAGTTTTGAAATTTTAATTGGAAATATTATTTTGTGGTTTGTTTACTTTCATGGATTCAAAATATCATATGTAATACTATATTGATGACTCACACACCATCAATAGCAGATACTTTCCTTTGTATTATTTATTGTACTTTAAAATGCAAAATTTTTAAAAAATTAAATGGATTCATGAAATAATGTCAAATCATTAGTTGTACAATGTCTTATATAAGGAGTACATCTTTTTGAAATGATCATTGCTTTATGCAGTTAAATCTTCAGTATGTCTCTGAATTTTAGTAGAGATGAAGTGTTATTTACTTGATCATAATTTTATCACTAAATTTTTCTGCATAAGATTCATATTTTCTGTATTCCCTCAAAATATGTTCTCACTCATTTAAAAACCTTTATATTTAATATTTATTCATTATAGCATTTGAACATATTCTAACGAAAATAAGATTCTCTAAAATAAGAAAAACCATCAATATCTCTTTGATGAAGTTCTGAGAGAGGTTACATTTTGGTATTTGGCAGGTTTTCTTTTCTAAGGTTTTATATAAATATTGTAAAATGTTACTTATGTCTTCTTGTCCAGGTTTATACTATAGAATAGAATACAAACATATCAATATAATTGTGCTAGGTCTAGTAAACCAAATAAGAAATTTGAAATGTCTCCCAGGGCTGTCAGGTGTCAAAGCACCTGCCTGTATGCCAACACTTGAAAAGCAGAGATAATAACAAAAACTACAATTCTAGGCTAGAACAGTGAGACAGTGACTCTCATTTCACTAAAGGCTACTTATAAATTTCCAAAATAAACTTAAACTGTGATTAATATATAACAATGATTATTTCTGTGTGATATGATCTTCAATTAATTTATGTATATTCTTTTAAGACTTCAGGTTAATGCTAAACAGTAAAAGAAACTTTTTACAATATCTAGAACAAATGAAATGTTAAAGTACAATTGGTGAGAGTAGTTTGTTGAGCTATAAGATACTATATGGTTCTTATTTTCATATGTTATGAAGTTACTATTTCCTGAAATCTGCAAACTTATTGGCCTATGGGACATACCAAAGATTCCAGAAATAGTGTCCCTGTTCTTTAATAAGTTGTCTGCTTGGCTTTCTAAAATGCTAAAAGCTCTGCACATACTGTCACTTGTAGAATTCTTATATGAAGTGATATCTTCATTTTATCCAGAAGTTATAGGCAATAGTTTAGGTGGAGATTGATTAATTAGAGCCAATTAGAATTTGCTCTACGTACAATCTACTCTAAAATAAATACAACACATATTCTTACACATATTTTGCTTTCCTTCTCATCTCTTTAATCTTTATGTATTATAAACTGGTGGTAATATTCTGTATGCTCATCTATGGAATGAAAATTAAAGGGATAATCATTATAAAATTTAGAAAGAATTGTAATTGTCAAAGAATAATGTTTTTACAGGAAGACATAACTATGAAAGTGAACAAAATTCTGAACTTTCTAATTTGATACCTTCACAAAGTACAAATCAGTAGGTGCGGTGTAAGTCGCCCACCATAAAAACACTTATTTCACCATTAGTAAGTCATTAGTAACATTTACAGAAAGATGTCCTGTGATGTATTGTAGAGGAGATTTCATCCCAGATAAAATTCCGAGGCAGTTCATTCTTCTTGCCTTATTGCTTCTGTCTCCAGTGGATAAGAGCAATCCAGCGTGTTCCCTTTCTCCACTGCCAGCACAAACTTGACTCCAAATCCCGGTAGATTATCAAGCAGGGTTATATATAAAATTCCCAATCTACAAACCATCTACACAAGAATCTTATATCCAATGGAGAAAGATGCAAACTGCCCTTTTATATGAGATTAAAAAGACCAAAAGAATACCTCAGAAACAATAATAATAACCTTATGAAGCCAGAGATACTACAATAGAAACATACACTTCTGCCTCCATCACTTCATTACCCCTCTTCCTTTTCCAATCTCTGCCTAAGACCTCCTCTTCTATTTTCCTAGCCTTTCCCCACCTACCTCTCCACTGTTCAATCATCTATCACGTTAACATAAATCTACACTTGGGCATTGTAAAGAACCTTATCTCCACTGGGTTTAACCAGAGTAGCAAGTTACATAACTCATTTTTCTCCAAAGGTTCTGAACAGAAAATTGTTTATATTTAGAGAAACTGAAATTTAGATAAATTTGATGAGTTGAAACCTTTCTGCCTGCAGGAAGCCAACAGAACAAGGACTGCCAGGAGGAAATAACCTATAAAATAGTCCTATTCTTTTCATTAGAAGTGAGTTAAGACAAGTTCACATTAAAGGCATGGCCTGTTTTATACAAATAAATGGAAAACAAGTGGCAATATCATTTCATATTTTCTACTACAATTACAGAGAAAGTAAAACTACCATGTAGATATTGACTTTCAGGACTTACTTATTATATATTTGTAAAAAGGAAGCAAAGGAAAAAATAACCAAATTGCATTCAGTTTCTTGTTTGAAAGATGCCGCCTGTCATAGTGATGCAATTGGGATTCACTGTCTAACATGAAAGTCTGTCATTTGGTTATAGTCATGAGGTAAATTATTTTTCCTTAATTAACTAACCTCAAACATAAAAAGACAGCATTGTGACAAATGACATACAATGATTCCAATGCTGGTACATTATTCCTATAAGCAAACAAAATTACCCCATTCATGAATTGAATATTGCTGCTTTATTCATCTTCCAAGGTTAAGGTTACACTTGAAGCTAATAATGTCTTGTATTAAAGTGCAGATAAAACATATAATCTTGCATTGTACTGAGGCAGCTTTTTACCAATCCATGCATGAATTTAGGTTTCTCATGTCAGCTAGTAAAATTTGAAAACTAGTACATAGAAGACAATAGAAATATTAAAATTATCAGGAGGATCTCAGATTTGACTGAGTAACTGATATCACTCAGGTACCATATTTTAAAACTATATTATTTGTATTTGAAAATGGCATAAAATATATTTTGATACATTTTACCCTTCTTCCCTGAGTCATCCCAATTTCACCCATTTTTATACCTATATTACATGTTGTCCTCATTTTTCCTTAAACCTTATAACTCCAAGTTGAATTGGTTTCTTTCAAGTATATTCAGTTGTCTGAAGCCTGCTTCTATTAGCTCAGCTTGTCAAAGACTCTTTTAATATTATAAGATATTGATTAAAATATATTCATCAAATGATTATTACTGGCATACTTTGATTTTCATGGAGAAATAAATAAAATTTTAGTGATTAAACCTGTTTTGTGAATATTTGAGTTTTGTGTAATCATTACATCAAGTGGTCATGAATAAAAATTAAAATAATATATAGTTAAATATAAATCAAACAGATTAACACTAGCATTGGAATAGCTGATAACACTTTGCCTTGAGGCACTTTTCTAAATTCTTTTTCTCTCTCTTACAATTTTATTTTTAAAAAAGAGGAATACATATACAGATTTTCAAAGACATTTTTGCATAACACTAAATAAATATTTTTGTCTGTATTTAATTCCTTTAAAGGTTTGATAACATGCATTGAAATCCCACTAATTACCATAAGCATAAAATATATGTAGGACAGAATGTAACATGGAAACAGATTTTTGGTGAGTATAGATTAAGCATAGTGATCTGTGAATACCAAAATTTATTGCAAGGCTATATTCTTAGATTATTAGTGATTTAAGGTCCAGGTGTACCACATTTTGAGAGGGTGCTATACATTTTTTTTATCCTAAAGGAATGAGGCTTTCTTTTTTTTATTTTTTGTTTTTATGGCCTTTGTTTTTCTTGAGCTTCATATGGCCTGTGAGTTTTTTCTGGTGTATTCAGAGCTTTCTGGGGATAGTATCCAATTATCACTAACTGCATATTATGTCTGTTCTTTTGTGACTGGGTTATCTCACTAAGTATGATAATCTCTAGATGTATCCAGTTTTCTTAAAAATTTCCTAAAGTCATTGTTTCTAATAGCTAAGTAGTATTCCATTGTGTAAATATACCACAATTTTGTATCTATTCATTTACTGAAGGACACCTGGGTTCTTTTCAGCTTCTGGCTATTATAAATAGGGCTGCTATGAACATTGTGGTGCATGGGCCCTTATTGTATGTTGGAACATCTCTGGGGTATATGCCCAGAGTGGAATACCTATGTTTTCAGCTAGTACTATGTCCAAATTTCTGAGAAACTGCCAAACTGATTTCTAGAGTGGTTGTACCAGTTTACAACCCCACCCACAGTAGAGGAGTGTTCCTCTTTCTCCACACCCTCCACAGCATCTTCTCTCATCTGAGTTTTTGATCTTAGCCATTCTGACTTGGTGTGAGGTGGGATCTCAGGTTGTTGTGATCTGCATTTCTTTAATCACTAAGAATGCTTTTCAGCCATTTGATATTCCTCAATCAAGATTTTTTTAGCTTTGTACCCTGTTTTTTAATAGGATTATTTGATTCTCTGGTGTCAAACTTCTTGAGTTCTTTGTATACATTGGATATTAGAGCTCTATCAGATATGGGGTGGATAAAGATCTTTTCCCATCTGTTGGTTGCCATTTTGTTTCTTGAAAGTGTTCTTAGCCTTACAGAAACTTTGCAATCTCATTAAGTCCCATTTCTCAAAATTTCCCCTGTGCCTATGTGTTCTAAGGTTTTCTCTACTCTCTATTCTAATAGTTTGAGTGTACCTGGTTTAATCTATGATCCACTTGCATTTGAGCTTTGTGCAAGGAGATAAGAAAGGGTCTATTTTCATTCTTTTGCATGCTGAGTGCCAGTGTGTCCAACACCATTTTTTTGAAGAGGCTATCCTTTTTCCATTGAATGTTTACAGCTCCCTTGTCAAAAATCAAGTGACCATATGTGTGACGGTTCATTTCTGGATCTTCTATTCTGTTTCATTGATCAACCTGCCTATCTCTGTACCAGTACCATGTGTTTTTTTAACATAATTGCCTTGTAATATAGCTTGAGGTCAGAGATGGTGATTCCTGCAGATGTTTTCTTGTTGCTGAGGATGGATTTCAATATTCTAGGTCTTTTTTTTTTATTACAGATGAAATTGCACATTACTCTTTCCAACTCTATGAAGAATTGGTTTGGAATTTTGATGGGGATTTCATTGAATCTGTAGAATACTTTTGGTAAAATGGCCATTTTTAAAATGTTGGTCCTTCTAATCCATGAGCAAGGGAGATCTTCCCATCTTCTGAGATCTTCCTCACTTTTGTTCTTCAGAGATTTGAAGTTCTTGTCATACAGGTCTTTCACTTGCTTAGTGAGAGCCACACTAAAGTATTCCATATTGTTTGTGACTATTGTGAAGGGTATCTTTTCCCTAATTTCTTTCTCTGCATGTTTGTGTGCTTTGAATAGTGGAAGGCTACTGATTATCTTGAGTTAATTTTATATCCAGCCCCATTTGAAAAAGTTGTTTATCAGTTGTAAAAATTCTCTGGTAGAAATTTTTGGGTTACTTAAATATACTATCATGTCATCTACAAATAATGATATTTGGTGTTTTACTTCATTGGAGTTTAGAAGGTTCATTTGGTTGAGAATATTATCTTCCCATGAGGTTGCAATCCCTTTCAACTTCTTAGGTCCTTTCTTTAGCAACATATTTGATATCCCCTGGTTCAAATGATGGTTAGCTGCAAGCATGCTCAGCTGTATCTATTTGACTCTACCATAGTTTCTGATGGGACATCTCTTACGTAGAAGATAAAGAACCATTTATGGTAGTTCCACCAGGCTTCTTGAATCTGAAAAAAAGTTAATCATAGTTTTAAAGATTGCATAGGATTAAAAATATTTTAAAAAATTCTATAGACAGATTTTTTTAAAAAAAATGTACGTGTTAACAAATACAATTACTGTCTAATTTAGTTGTCTGAGAGAGAATTCTTTCTAAAATTTCTCCAGAAATAATTTACACAAAGTCTAGTTGTGAAAGCAATAGAAAGCAAAAAGTTCTGCAAAACCTACTACTAGCCAGACTGTGTCTCATAAATTGGTTGAAGGCATTCAAGTTTTCTGTTCTTTCAGACAGCGCCTTGCCTTCCCCTGTACCATAGCCAAAATATAGGCCTGTTTGATTCTGTTGTTTCTCCATAGCACTATTTATGAATGGATTAAAGGATAGAACGTTCCAATAACCTGGAAAATAAGATGGACTGGTCCATCCAAAGACATTGTACAGTTGTAACCTAATATGAATACAAAACAGAATAAACATGAAAAATAACAACAGAAAGAATATCACAGCTTGCAAAGCCTTAATGTGCGCTGAATCACTTGGGTCATGGGATTCTTTTCCATAAAGCCTCATTTTCTTAAGGTGGTTACATAGGGAATAGATTAATAGAAGAAAATAGATCATGGAAATGGTGAAGGAAAGGACATTGTCTAAACTGACAGTAATCATATTCATAAGGTTCATGAAATAAGTCAGTGTGGTCTTCCCAGTCTAGTTGCCATGGTGTCCATTTACTCGGGTTGCCTCACATATTGTTAACATCATAAAATTAGGAAACAAATCAACACACTCATCAAAAGAACAAATAAAAGAACAATCATGATGTTTTTCCTTCAGGGAAGGTAAAATAATATTAAAGAAATTGCCTATCTTCAACAAGTAAAGTTTGTCAAGTATATTAGCAAGCTATGAACTAAAATGTTTTGTTGTTTCCCAGCCAACAGAAATATTAATCTTATTTGTACAGACAAAGCTAGATTAAACACAGCTGAGTACCAGTTCATTAATATTATCCAAAGCAAACCAGTCCTAAAGAAGGCCAGAGAAGTGAGAATTGATCAGCTAAGGAAAGTTTCCTTCTCTTGATGCAGTCACTGCTGTTCACCAGAACAATGAAGACATTGGTAAAGGCTCCAAGGACAGTTTTTGCCAGCTTTACGATGGAGGTAATGCTTACCAGGAAATGCTTCATGTCTGAACAAAGAGTTTTGAAAACAAGAAAAATAAAATGGAGCCCTTGTGTCACTTGTGATTTCATGAACACACTGATTTATGTGGTCAGTCTTCAATTATTGTCAGTGAAGAAATTGTTTTGTGGGAATCCCATTTTGTAGCGGGGAAGCAACCCAGGGTACTGGTGGGTGAATTTGATACAGGTTTTATATAAACTACAATTCTTATAAAACTGTTCAAATAGATTTTTTTTTATTTGCACAGCCTTCAATTAGCTACAGTATTACAGAGTTGAGATTAGAGTGAAGGTGCATTTTCATTTGCCAGCATGCATATAACCAAAAATATAATTTTAAGGTTAAAAATAATTTTTCCTCCTTAAACTCCCCCATAATTTGTATTTATCCCTTTAACTGATTTGCTATTAATATCAGCACACACAACATGCAATGACTTGTAAATCAAATGATATATTTCATTTTATGTAGAGAGAATTTTTATCAATGTGGTTTCATTGCTACATTCCAGAATTATGTATAACAACTATCTGAAAATATCTTAAGAAAATTATCAAGGTCTTTGCACAGGACAAAATGAATGCAAATAGTTCATAATGTCTGATGATGGATGCAAACACTTATGCATATTTATTTTCTTTCTAAGCTGAGTGGAACTTATGAGTATAGTGTTTTTGTGAACCCTCACATATACCCATTTCTCTTATGCATCTTATAGATAGAATAATCATTGTCCTGTAATATCCTAGTTATCTCCTAAATTAAAGAGTAGCTTAACAGATATTATGTCATTTAGAGAGCCATTTATTTTTGTTCAACCATTTGGTCCATTATAAAACATTTTTTTTTCAAATATATACTATATATTCATAGTTAGACATTTTTGTAGTTATAATTATGGATATAATTCCCAGACTCTATGGAAGCATGAGGCTCTGAAGAGCTAGTGGTGAAGATTCTAATAGAAATACCCAACAAAAGTGACATGACACAACCTATAAAAAACTTCATGTGGATAGGCACTACCCTCCACTTGAAGGATGGGGCCACCAATGTATATCAAAATTTTAACTCAGAAACATTCCTGTCCGAATTAAAAATAGGGACAAAAATATGGAACAGAGAATAAAGGACAGGCTATCCAGATACCACACCATGTAGGGATCCATCTCATCTGCAGACAAAATAACCCCACACTATTGGTGATTCCACAAAGCATTTCATAATAGGAGGTTGTATGATTGTTCCCTGAGGTTCTACCAGCACCTAAGAAATACAGATGCAGATACTTACAACCTACTATCTCACTGAGTCTGGGAACCCCAAATGAAGAACCAGGTGAAGGACAGGGTGGATTGAAAAAAAATCTCAAAGTATTTTGTATGAAAAATGCTGTTGAAGAACATTTTTATATAGGTAATAAAATTATAATAATATTCATCTCCCTGACATACAATGTGAAAATGAAATATTTGCTTTGAAGAATGGATTGACATTCTTTATGGGCCAACTTTTCTTTTATAAGGCTTAGTATTATTACCCTAAATCATTAAAACTTTTTACCTGGTTTACTACTGCTGTATTTATACTACTTTCTCACAAAACATAAAAATATGATAGTGTTTGATGAAGTAAACAAAATAAGAATTTTTTAATATCTTCACTAGCTGTCACATGTCATAATGCATGCCTATATCCCAACATTTAACATGCAGAGGTTACTATAAGTCTTTTTAACAGAACAGTACCTCCCATGTCACTTAAGACACTCAGCCAGTAGGACAGATGATGAGAGAGAGAGAGAGAGAGAGAGAGAGAGAGAGAGAGAGAGAGAGAGAGAGAGAGAGAGAGAGAGAGAGAGGAGAAAGGAGAGAGGAGAGAGGAGAGAGGAGAGAGAGAGAAATAGGCATTCAGAGATATGGACATATTGATATAGACACAGTCAGAATTAATGAGTCAGAAATACCCTGGACTCTCGTATTTTAACAAATACCATTTTAAAAGTAAAAAAGTCCCATAGATTAACATTATTTGATATGATCACCATTTGTTCTGTTGTTTTTCAGTTCTGTTTATGAACATTGTTTTCCTTTATTATATTCTGTCTATAAAACTAATAGCTACTCCTAGAGCATCAGAATACATATTTAATTTTACAGAATGTTGAGACATTCAAAACTACATTTAAATGTGTTCAATTCTTCAATTGAATGATTTAAATGTGTTGCAGTATTGCATCTGCATCAGAGAACTGAAATGAGGTAGAATCTAAGGTCAGGTAGACAAGTTGGATTCTTGTCAAATCTGTTTCTAGAACTGTGACTATCAATTTTGGAGTATAATATAGAATATTGTGAAATGGGGTTGATTCAAAGATCCTTTCCTTTTTCTACTCTTGCAGCTCTCGGGGAAGAAAAACATAAATGACAGAAATAAAATGACTGTGTTTCTGGCTATTATTGAAAAGCCACTATGATTTTATTTATTTCTAGTGTTTATTTGATGCCTAAAATAAGCAGGAATAGGTTTTTGTAATATGGATTTTTTCCAGTATTGCATTGTTTTGTTTTATTGTTGTTGTTTGGTTGGTTTGCTTTGTTTCTCTAAACAGGGTTTTTTCTATAGACTCGGCTTTCCTAGATTTCACTCCGTAGACAAGGCTGGCCTTTGACCCCAGAGGCCTCCTTGCTATTACCTCCTGAGTGCTTGTGTCAAGGCTTGTGCCAGCACTAGTACATGGTTCTCCAGTTTTTACTTTTAACTAGAGGATAAGGATAAACTGCATGGAAATAAATAACAAGACTGTATCGTGTAATATCAAGCAGCAGAAATCTCATATTTTAGAGATCTACACGGGGTTAGTTCAGCCTCCAGTCCTGAGGTTAGTTTAGCCTTCTGTCTTGAGGGTATGAGAATTACTGAGGTAACTTTGTCTTAAATCAAATGTCCAAATTTTGTCCAGACTTCATCAAGGCAATATTGTCATGGATACATACAAAAGTTATATATAAATGGGGTGCCCTGTGTTATGTGTAGTCCAACTTATGACAAGGGATTAGTCTTCCTATATTCTTTTCTTACATTACATATTTCTGACATCAATCAACAGTAGGGAGACTTATAGAAACTGTCACAGCCATAACCAAATTACATACATGGAGTTTCTATACTAAAATGAATGTTTTTTTTTCTATTTTTGTGTTTACTAATAGAAACTGAATGATAATTGCAGATCATGATATCTCTATTTGGATGAATTTATTACCTATTATCAAAACAAATGACTCCTCAAACATGGTTGCTTTAATAAACAAGAGTAAGGTACAGCTTATCTAAATACAACTGCCTACATTTATTTTTAAAAGCTTTAGAACACCCTGGAGTTATATTAGGGAAAATGTACTGGATAACACAGTTTGAAGGTCACTTGGGCATTGGCAGTCTTTTTATCTTCAAGGGCTATTATTCATAAAAGCAATGTCTTTTGCCATAGACCATTGCTCTTCAAAGGGTCTGAATAGAAACCTGTTCATATTTGAAAAACCTGAAATTTATATGAACTTAATTAGTTAAGACATTTCAGGCTTGAGGAAACCCTCAAATCTAGTACAACTTGAAGTGAAATCTCTGTCAGCTTGTTCTCTTCTCTTTATTAGAAGTGAAATAAGACAAACTCACACTCAAGGGCATGGAGTGGTTTACACAAATGGAAACCAAGAAGCTAAGAACAAAAAAACATAGTGCATGTCTTTTCTTGTTTGTAAGATGCTGCCTGTCATGTTCACAGACTTGGGACACAGTTTCTAACATTAAATTTTATCTTCATTTGGATTCCAGTAATGGGTTAAAGTTTTTTTTTCCTTAATAATTGACTAACATCGAACAGAAAAGTACAGCAATGTGACATACATCTTTTTCAATGCTGCCTTATTATTCCTAAAATAAAAACAAATTTACCCTTATTCATGAATTGAATGGTTTGAGTTCTTCAGCTGTTAGAGGTTAAAGTGTCAGTGGAAGATGAAATCTCATTACTGGCATGAAGATGAGGCATGCTGTCTACTACAGTTTTGCAAACTCGTGCATAAATTCTGTGTTTTTCATATCAGCTATTAAAATTTTGAAACCCAGTCCCGAGGTCACAAAAGAAAAATTTAAATTTGCAGGAGAATCATTGGAGGTTTGCATAGTAAACCTATTTTCACTTTTGTTCAATGCTTTTAAAATGTTTTTTTTTTAATTTCAAATACTTTTTTTCTTACAACTTTATTTAAAGAAGAGAGATTCATGTACAGATTTTTAAAAGCATTTTGACATAAAATTATATGAATATAGTTTTGTCAGTACTTGATTCTTTTAGAGGTTCGATAGTATGCATTGAAATCGTACTAGTTACCATAAGCATAAAGGACATGTAGAACAGAACGTAAAATGGAAACAGTCAAAGTTTTCTGGTGTGTATAGATTAAACATAATGATTTTGAATACCAAAAATACCACAAGGCTATATTATTTATGTCTCCCTATCTCTCAAGTTATTACAGATCCACCATCTTTTTAACATATTTAACTTTGTGTTATCATTTTTCCTTAAACTTATCAAGACCATAGTGTGATTTACATAAACTCTGGGGAGTAATCAACCACATTCAGATTGCATTAAAGTTATTTTATGTGACATTAATAATGGAGTGGATAACAGGATCACACATCCACTAATCTAAAAATGTAACTGGTGACAGTTAACGTTTCAGATATCAAGGTGGCACTTCATGACTTTTATGTTGGTTACTAATGGTGGTATGTAGGAAGGGTTATTGATAACCCATAAGTGTCTCAAATATATCCTAGCACTGTTGAGAGCAAATGAGAGCTATAAATTTAGAAAGCAAGGCATAAGACTCATTTCAAGCATCTTACAAGTTGAAGGGTTTAATTTCTAGGTAACTCAGTCGTTCCAAGCTTCTTGGAACCCGCTCATATATCTGATACCCTTTTAATATTAAGTAGTAAATATTGATAGAATTATATACCACAAATTAACGCTATGTGCAAACTAACTTTTAACATGAAATAAAAATATTGTAGATGATTAAACCTCTTTATGAATATTTGAATTTGTTGTCATCTGTGTATTAAGTATAATAATTAAAAAGAATATAAAATATTACAATATAACAATTAAATGAGTAACAATGGCTTCGTAATGGGTAAGGACAGTATTCTCTGAAAAACTTACTTTTAAAGAAACCTTGGGTTTGTTTACAGATGATTGACAAATGGTAAAGTGTACCATTTTCAATGGTATATAATGTTTTGAAAAATTCAGGCTGACTTTTAATTTTCATTTGTAGATGAAGTGTTAGAATAATGCTGTGACACTCTCAGCTCATATAGATACTCTGTTCCCAGGATCTATTCTTGGTCAAGTGGAAACAAGGGTAATTACAAGTCAGAATGAAAAATATCAAGAGGATTTCATGGAGGTGACTGTAATTCTTGCTGGAAATCCAAGTTCTGAGGCTTTCCCTAAAGCCCATGTAGTCTCACTATTAGCACCCATTCCTCTTAGCTCCACCCCTTGTCATCTTTCTATTTGTTTCTTTTCAAAATTGAGCTCATTTTGCATGGAGAGAAGCCATAGGAAAAAATCTTTCCTCTACATTAAAGGTATGTGTGTTTCTCCATTCTCAGATATTTCCTAGACATGTGGCACACCAGTCTGTTATCAGCATGCTATCTACATGGATGATTTTTATCATGCAAATGATAGATAATTCTGAGTCTTAAATGTATTTTCCTCTTTAATTAATATTCTATTATTAATCAAATATTAATATATATATATAGAGAGAGACTGAATATATTATTATCAAATATTTTAAACCACTTCATGTTTTTTGCAGCCATCTACACTATATTTAGAAGCCATTATTAAATTTATTTTATTAAATTCTGTATTATGCCTTTGAAACTGCATCAGTATATCAATTTCCCCATTGTTCATCTTTCTCAGCATGTGTGACATCCTTCTTCTGCTTTGGTGACCACAGGTTTCATGAAGGCTATTGATTGGAATTGGATGCAGTCTGATGACATTTCTTGCTAATGGAATAAGTTGTAACAGTCAAAAAGGGCAGAGAATAAGGAAGTGTCTTGTTTAGTGGATATCTAATCCTCGTTCTTGACAGGACAGAGCACAAGAAGGATTTTCTATCTTAAATGCACGGATAGAGAAGACCTATTTCATAAGGTAACATGTAAATCATATCAAAAGCATGAACGGACTAACTAATATAATATTAAGCATGAACTGTCTGTATAATAAATGCTGACCTACATTCATACATCATAGAAAAATTTTTGAATATTAATAAATATGCACTTATATGTAAGCATTCTGCATGAATTTTTATGCATATAAGATAATAAGACAATATTATTTGCAACACTTAATAGTGGAAGATTAAAGATTCTTCTGTCCTTGTCAAACAGATCAGAAGTTAAGAGATATCGATTTCATATGACGAGGTCTCTGAAATTGTCCGTACATATAAAGCCTAATATCTAAGAAAGTTCTATGTCTTTCAAGATTTGATTTTTATTTACATGAGACTTTCTAAAAGTGTGAGTTTCTAACCTTTCTTTTATCATTGTCCAGAAAACATTACAGGAGCTGAATGTGAGCAAAACCTTCTGTTCAGGCACTGTGAACTATGTGAGGAGACCCATTTTCAAAGGAGATTGAGACTATGTTACTGTCGAACCTGTATGTTTACTCCTCTGTTACTTTGTTTGGGAGATTTAAGAAAAGAGCTTATTATGAGAATATACTCAAAATGCATCAAAATATCTATATAGCATTTTTAAAAATTATATTTCAAATGGATATGTGAGTGAATCATAATTAATATATGAAATGCAGCATCTTTTAAAGATAATATTTGTTATCTCTCACAGCACAGTTACAATCATTTTATTAATTGAATTAATAATTGGATTTATAGGAAATGGGTTCATGGCCCTGGTTCACTGTATGGACTGGCTTAAGAGAAGGAAAATGATATTACTTAATCAAATTCTCACTGCTTTGGCAATCTTCAGAATATTTCATCTCTGTCTAATTTTTTTTAATTTAGTCATTTCCTTTTCATATCCAGATTTAATTAAAACTTCTTCAAGGATAATGCCAGGTATTCTTAATGTTTGGATTATATCCAACCATTTCAACATCTGGCTTGCTACCTGCCTCAGTGTCCTTTATTTTCTCAAGATAGCCAATTTTTCTAACTCTATTTTTCTCTGCCTAAAGTGGAGAATGGAAAACATAGTTTCAGTTACCCTGCTGGTATCACTGGTCCTCCTGATTTTAAATATGTTACTTATTAACTTGGAAATTAACATATGCATACATGAATACCACAGGAATGCATCGTACAGCTTCAGTTCCCATTATCAAGCAAACTGTCAAAAGCATGTGTTAAGTCTCCACATGATTTTTCTGTCCATCCCCTTTGTTTTGTCCCTGTCAGCTTTTTTCCTGCTCATCTTCTCCCTGTGGACACATCAGAAGAAGATGCAACAGAATGTTCAAGGATGCAGAGATGCCAGAACCAAGGCACACTTCAAAGCCTTGCAAATAGTGATTGCTTTTCTCCTACTATACTCTATTTTTATTCTGTCTGTCATAGTTCAAATTTGGAGACAGGAAATCCAGCAGAAAAATCTTTTAACCTTACTTTGTACGGTTACAAATACAGCTTTTCCTTCTTTCCACTCATATATTCTGATTCTAGGAGACACGAAGCTAAGACGGGCCTGTCTCTTTGTAATGTGGTGGAAGAAATTCAGGCCAAAATAGGTAGAAACTTTAGATATCTAAAACACTATACATTGTGTTGTATATTCTAGAAAATATACATTTTTAAATAATTTCCATTTTGACTGCATGAATTAGATTTCTGTTTGTTATTATCACTGACTGAAGCTATTTCTAACTAGCTGGTGGTTTACAAGTTTATTTCTTAATATTGTAAACCACTAAAATGTGAAAATATCACAGTTTTACAATTTTTATTTAACTCATAATCACTGATAGTTTGAGTTATACACTACATTATATGTATTTTTAATCCAAATAAATTCATAAAATGCAAATAAATGTGACCATATAAAATATATGAATAAAATGTTAGAAAATTAATATGTAGTTTAATATATAATCATAGGCCACCGGAAATAAAGGTATTTCATTAATTTCAGGACTCAATTTGCAATTATATTTATTAGTTCTTTGGAGCTATTAGGCTACTTTGTTGGAGGTATGTATATTTGTTTTTGGTTTACTAATCAACCTTTTAAAAATACTTTCATGATTATTAAGATAATATAACTTACATTTCTATATGCATTATACATAAATTTTTAGAACATACTATCTATTTTATTTTAATGCAATGTTATAAGAAATATCATCTTATGATAGTTTTAACATATTAATATGAAATATGATTAACCATATTTATAACTGGTGACAGATCAAGTACCTAAATAGTAATGTGGAGACTTAATGAGTTGTATTGGGTTACTAATGGAAATATGTATAAAGAGTGACTGGTAGGAAAAGATGAGTCAAAGCTACATCACAAAATAATTAACCCTACATGAGTCATAAAAGCTACAGAATTGATAAGCATTGCATAACCTGCAGGAACTGCATGTCAACTGGTGAATTATTTTTTTCCAGGTGACTCAATTGTCTGAAGTCTGTTTCTATTGCCTCATCTTGTCAGAGACTCTTTTCATATCATAAAATATTGATTGAAATATATACATCTACTATTATTAACAGCATGCTTATGATGGCATGTAGAAATAAATAAAATTTTAGTGCGTCAAAATTTTTGTGAATATTTGAGTTTTGTGTAAACAGTGCTTCAAGTAGTAATAAATATAATTAAGATAGTATACAATTAATTATGTATTAAACAGATTAATACTGGATTTGGAATAGGTGAGAGCACTTTGTCTTGAGGTACATACTTCTGGCATATTTATAAATGATTGACAAACAGTAAAGTGTATCATTTCCAATGCATTGTATCCTGGATTTTTAAAAATTAAGCTATGGTATGTTTTGATTTGCATTTTCCTGATCACTATGGATGTTGACCATTGTTATATGCTTCTCAGATTCTATATAGCTTCTCAGATTCATCAGTAAGATTTGTATGTTGTGAGAGAAGTCGGAGAGAATAAGAATATATTCATTTTATATTCTCAGAAAGAAAATCTTGAAGAATAAAATATTTGAAACTCAGTGATGCTTATTAATCATTCACTAATTGTCATATTCACAGGGTATAAGTAAATATTACCAGAGAAAAATATCACATCATTTAATAATGTAGAGAAATGATTTGAACACTTCAATATTCTTCACAATAGAAATAGAAAACAAATATAGGTAAATTTTTAACACATGAAATGCCTCATTACATTTCTTTAGCAATCAGGAGAGAAACAGGACATCAACTCTCATATGCTCATTATTTAATTTTTTACCAAAAGCAATAGGACAAAATAAAGAAACTGAAGGAATTATAAAAGGAAAAGGCAGTATCAAGTTTTGCAATTGTGCTCCCACACAAAGAAGACTCTAAATGCCTTCTCAGTAGATTCTAAAATGTGACAAGCAAATTGGTCACACCAGCAGCATGAAAAGGAGTTTAAAAGGAAAATCTAGTTTTCCATAACTAAAATCTCTCTGACCTAGAGCAAAACAAACCATCCAGTTTTGTCTCAAAGTTAAAACATTTATGAATGAAATTATTCAATAAAGGAAAGTCTACAAAGAAAATTATAGAAAATATACTGAAAACAAAGAAAAGTAATGAAAACCACAGAGTATGACATTAATTACCAGTAAACAGATTTCACATCGGAGAAATAGATATCTTACTAAGAGATAACTACAGATTATTGTAATCAAAATCCCAAGAATATTTTTTTTTCAGGAATAGAAAAAGAATCATAAAACTGTTAACTAACCATATAATATCCTGAATAGCTAAGGAAATCCTGCACAAAATCATGATATTGGATAAACTGTGAGAAAAGAAGTAGAGCAAGATGAGAAGAAACAGAAGAAGGAAGAGGAAGAAGACAAAGAAGAGTCTAAATAAGAAGAGAAGAGGAAGAGGCAGAAGAAGAAGAAGTCAAAGATTAGGAAGATAAATATTTAGGAAGATCTGTGGAGGAGATTGGAGAATAGAAGGGTATCAGTTTATTACTCTCCTGGGCATATACCCAAAAGATGCATCAACATATAACAAGGACACATAATCTACTAAGTTCATAGCAGCCTTATTTATAATAATAAGACGCTAGAAACAATTTTATGACAGAGGACTGGCTACAGAAAACGTGGTACATTGGGAGAATGAAGAACTACTCAGCTTTTAAAAACAATGACTTAATGAACTTCTTAGGCTGAGGAATTGAGCTAGATAATATTATCCTAAGTGTAGTAACTCACACACAAAGGAACACAAATGCTATGTACCCACTTGATAAGTAGATATTAGAAAAAAAATTTTCAGAATACCCACAATACAATTACAGACCATATGAATGTAAAAATAAAAGACTAAATTGAGGGCACCTCAATCCTACCTGGAAGGGGGAATAAAATTATCAAAAGAGTTAGAGACAAAGGGGACATGGGAGAAAGAAAGGATAGAGACAGAAATGGCAGAGGGGCAGAGTCATATGTGGGGGTAGACAGGGAGATGTTCAGAGGGTCAGAAAATTGAGGAGATGTGTATAGCAATGGGAGAAAGGAACCTGGGATTAGACAACCAGAAGTCCCAGATACCAAAAAAGTAAAATGATCCTAGGATCTAATATAGATAGTAGCTGAAATATCCAACAAAGAGGAGAGAGAAAGCATAGAAAACATATCCATAGGATAGGCATGTTACTCACTTTAGGGATGGGGACACCTACCCTCTTTGAAATATTTAACCCAGAATTTCTTCTTTCTAATGGAAACACAGGAACAAAGACTGGAGCAGAGACTGAAGGAAATATCATCCATGAACTGCCCCAACTTGGGATTCATCCCATATGCAGCCACTAAACCCAGTCACTATTGCTGATGCTAAGATGTGCTTTCTGACAGTAGTCTGATAGAGCTGTCTCCTGAGAGGCTCTACTAGAGCTTTACCAGTACAGGTGCATATTCTTGAAGACAGCCATAGGGCTGATCATGGAGAAACCAAGGTGGAGTTATGGGAAGAACTGAAGGAGCTGAAGAGGTTTCAAAACGTGCATAATTCACGTGTTTTCCCCTAGAATTAAAAAAAAAAAAAAACTTTCACAGGTTTCCTCCCTGTCCTGGTTATAACATGACATGTCTCAAACCCTGAAACCCTGATTTCACCTGCCAAGTGTGAGACATTCCATTATATACTTAGAAAAAAATAGGAGTACAAATCCATTAATTCCAAGTCAGAGTTAATAGGATTGTCAGCGGTAAGGACCACTTGTGATCCAGAAACAGCTCACAGACACTGAGCTCCCAGAGACTAAACCAAAAACCAATGAGTATACATGGAGGGAACAAGGAGTCTGGAATCCTATCTAGCAGAGGATAGCCTCATTTAAGATCAATGGCATCAGAATGAGGCTTGGTGCCCCAGTGTAGGCACATACTAGACATATGATGGAGGAGTGGGTGAATGCGTGAAGGAGCATACTCACTGAGGCAATGGTGATTAGGAATGTGCCAAAAATCTGTTATCAACATGCTATCTAAATGGATGGATCTTACCATGCAAATGATGGATAATTCTTCCTCTTCAAATTGTTTAACGCTTCACTTACTATCCCATCAGTGACTGAATATACTATTATCCAAGACTCTAAACCATTTTTTTGTTGTTTGCTGCCATTTACACTATATTTGCCAACCACTCCTAAATTTATTTTATTATGTCCTGTATTGCTCATTAGACATTGAATGATTGTATCAAGTTGTCCATTGTTCATCTTTCTCAGCATGTATGATATCCTTCTTCTTTGGTGACTGTAAGTATCGTGGAGGCAGTTGATTGGAATAGAATACAATTTGATGGCATTCCTTGCTAATAGAAGAAGTTGTTGTACAAGTCAAATAAAAGGCCAGGAATAAGAAGATGTCTTGTATTGTGGATCAGCTAGTCCTCATTCTTGACTGGGCAGAACACAAGAACAGTTTCCATCTTAAATGTATAAATAGAGAATACCTACTTTATCAGGTTACATGTAAAGCATATCAAAATGTGACCTGACCAACATGGACAATGCTAAGCATTAACCATCTGTACAGTAAATGATGACCAATATCGATACAATATAGAAAATATTAGAATATTAATGAATATGCACTTATATGTAAGCATTCTGCATGCATATTTATACATGTAAGATAATAAGAAAATATTATTTGTACCACTTAATATTGGAAGATTAAAGAGCCTCCAGACATTGACAAATGCATAAGAATGTAAGAGATAACAATATCATATTACAAGGTCTCTGAAATTGTTCATATGTATAAAACCTTATATCTAAAAAAGCTCCATATCTGAGATATTTTTTATTTACATGAGACTTACTAAAACTCTTACTTTTTAATATTTTCTTTATAATTGTCCAGAAAACATTACAGAAACTGTATCAAAGCAAACTGTTATGGTCAGGCACTAGTGAACTGTGTGAGGAGACACATTTTCAAAGAAGTTTCAGAAGTTGATACTGGCAAACCTGTAGGTTTACCTCTCTGTTAGTCTATGAGAAAGAATTAAGAAAAAAGCATATTATGAGAATCAACTCAGAAATTGTCAAAGAGTTATTTATATGTCATTTTCAAAATTATATTTTAAATAGATATGTGAACAAATCTTTATAGCTAATATATAAAATGCAGCATCTTTTGAAGACAATATTTGTTATCTCTTACAGCATACTTATAAGCATTTTCTTTATTGAATTGATAATTGGATTTATAGGAAATGGGTTCATGGCCCTGGTGCTTTTTACTACTGGTTTAAGTAAAGGAAATGTCGTTAGTTAATCAAATTCTCACTGCTCTAGCAATCTCCAGAATTTTTCTTCTATGTTTATTTTTTTAACTTTAGTCACCTGCTTTACACATCCAGATTTATTTACAACATCAAGGATGATATAAGTCACTATTAATGTTTGGATTATATCTAATCATTGCAATGTCTGGCTTGCTACCTGCTTTAGTGTCCTTTATTTTCTCAAGATAGCCAATCTTTCTAACACTCTTTTTCTTTTTCTGAAGTGGAGATTTGAAAAAGCAGTTACCCTGCTGGTGTCACTGGTCCTCCTGATTGAAAATACTTCTGTAATTAACATGGATATTAACATATGCATTAAAGAATACCACAGAAACACATCATGCAGCTTCAGTTCCCATTACTATGCAAGTTGTAAAAGGCATTTGTTAAGCCTGCACATTATTTTCCTGCCCATCCCCTTTGTTTGGTCCCTGTTAGCTTTTGTCCTGCTAATATTCTCCCTGTGGACACATCAGAAGATTCAACAGCATGTTCAAGGGTGCAGAGATGCCAGAACTGAGGCCCACTTCCAAGCCTTGCAAATTGTGATTGCTTTTCTTCTACTATACTCTATTTTCATTCTGTCTGTCATAGTTTAAATTTGGATTCAGGAAATACTGAAATAAAATCTTTTCACTTTTTTATGTGAGGTTGAAAATACAGTTTTTCTTTCTTTCCACTCATATATTCTGATTCTAGGAGACATGAAGTTGAGACTGGCCTGTCTCTCTGTAATGTGGTGGCAGAAATTCAGGCTAATTATGGAGAAACTTTAGATCTCTAAAATATTATATATTGCACTGTATATTCTAGGAAAATATACATTTTAAATATTTTTTATTTTTACTGTATGAATTTGATTTTTTTCAATTATTATTGACAAAAGCTATTACTAATTAGCTAGTTATTCACAAGGTTATTTCTTAGTATTAAAAACCACTAAAATATGTATATATCAAAATTTTACAATTTTTCTATTAATCATTAATTACTGACATTTCGACTTATACACTATAGTTGCTTTTTATCCACAACAAACTCTGAAAAAGCAAATAAAGGTAACCATATAAAGTATATGAATAAAACTTTAGATAAGAAATATAGTTTAATATATAATTATAGGCAAAAAGAAATAAAGGTATTTCATTAAATCCAGGGCTCAATTTGCAATTATTATTACCAGTTCTTTGGAGCTATTAAGCTACTTTGTTGGAGTTAAATATATTTGTTATTAGTTTAATAATTAACCCTTCTAAAATATTTTAATGATTATGAAGATAATATAACTTACATTTCTGTAAGCAATGTATGTAAATTTTTAAAACATAAATTTAACTATTACATATAAATACACTGTAAGTGTCTTCAGACACAGCATCAGAGGGCATTAGATCTCATTACACATGGTTGGGAGGCAGCAAGTTGCTGCTGGGATTTGAGCCTAAGACCTGTGGAAGAGCAGTCACTGTTCTTAACCACTAAGCGATCCCTCCTACTTGAGAGGCATATTTATTCTAACAATTTTAGTTGTGTTTAATTGACAGTACTTCCTGACAACGAGTATATCTTCAAGAGAATCTTCTCCCTGTTGTTCTTACATGATTTTCATACATCTCTTCCTGTTCCTTTGTAACTCTATTACCATTGCTCACTGCTGTGTTTTCATGGAATCTATATTTAAGAGTCTGTCACATTAGTTAAAAATTGGTAAAGACTGTTTAGATAATATAAAAAGATAGCTATAGATATGTAAGCTTTAAGGGCACAATTAAAATATCCCATGTGTTAAACAGGGTTAGTATTTCAGGACAAAATAAAATAAATACTATAAAAGTTATTAATAAGAGAAAGTTTAGTAAAAGAGATGTCATTGATTTGGGGGGGATTTTTCAGTTTTACAAGGATCAAATGGTTTCACATATATCCACAATCAGACAGAACATGTCATTGTGGAAAGGCCATGTTTTGTTAACATATAATAGTTATCAAAGATTTCTACTCTTTGGATAAAATTTCCCAGTTGATTCTCTCTCTCTCTCTCTCTCTCTCTCTCTCTCTCTCTCTCTCTCTCTCTCTTAGATAATCTGTATTTACATTTGAGATATTATTCCTTTACCCTACCTGCCCTGCTCCTCTCCTCCCACCCCCTCCATTTGGCTTCATAACTGTGCACTCCCTCCTGATGCCCCTCTCTACCCCCATAGTCTTGGAATTCCCCTAAATTGGGAAAGCATGTCCTCTATGGAACAAAAGCCTTTTCTTACATTGATGCCAGACACTGCTATCTTCAACAACATATAGAACTAGATCAATAGGTCTCTCAAAGTGAGCATGAATGTCTGTGTTTTATTCTATGGGAGTTTAGGAAGCTTGGTTGGTTGATAATGTGATCTTGCCATGAGGTTGCAACTCTTTTCAGTTCCTTAGGTCCTTTCTTTAGCAAACTCATTGTGACTCCCGAGTTAAGGCCGATGGTTAGTTATAAACATGCTCAGCTGTATCTATGTAACTCTACCATAGTTGCTGAGTAGGCATCTGTCTGGTTTCTGGCAGTAAGTAATTTTGGGGATGAGATACAGTACTTGGATATGGTAACTGCAAATGTAGTGGATCCCAAGATGAGGTGGCTTCTAGGTAATCTTTTCATAAATCACTGTTCTTCTATTTAATCTTGCATTTCCTCCCGTGAGAGTTTTGTTCTCTTTTCTAAGAAACCATTACATACATTGCATTACATTTCTATGGGCAATGTATATAAAATTCTAGAACATAATATAATCTATTTCATTTTAATACAAAACTACAAAAATTACAAGTTTGATAGTTTTAAAATGTTAATATGAAATATGACTACCCATATTTGGAACTGGTAACAGATCAATCGGCTAAATTTTCATGAGGAGAATTAATGAGTTTTACTGGGTTACTAATGGAAATATGTATAAAGAGTGACAGATAGGAAAAGATGAATAAAACACAGCTACATCACAAAACAATTCATACCAGCTTAAGAAACAGTAAAGAAAAGACAAAAAGACAACCCTGGAGATGGAAAAGTGAAAAAAAAAGAAATCAGGAGTCACAGATACAAGCATCTGCAACAGACTATGAGAGATGGAAGAAAGAATCTAAATCTGAAACTGAGGAAATTCAAGAAATCATCAGATCTACTACAAAACCCTTTACTTCAAAAAAAAAAAAAAAAAAAAACTGGAAAATATGGAGGAAATGGATGAATTCCTAGACAGATATCAATGTTAAACCAGTCAAGGTAAACCATCTAAACAATCCCATAACAACTAAAAAAAAAAAAAAAAAAAAAAAATAGACATAGTCATCAAAAGCCTTCCAACCAAAAAAAGCCCAGGACTAGATTGGTTCAGTGCAGAATTTTATCAGACATTTATTGATTCCTAATACCAATACTCTTCAAACTATTCCAAAAAATACAGACTGATGGAACACTACTCAACTCATTCTTCGAAGCCAGAATAATACTCATTCCTAAACCAAACGAAGACAAAACAAGGAAAGACAACTTCACACCAATCTCCCATATGAACATTGATGCAAAAATACTCAACAAAATCTTTGCAAAACGAATCCAAGAACACATCAAAATGATCATTCACCATGATCAAGTAGACTTCATCCCTAGGATGCAGGGATGGATTAATATACAAAAATCTATCAACATAATCAACCATATAAACAAATTCAAAACAACATGGTTATCTCACTAGATGCTGTGAAAGCATTTGATATACTTCAACACCCCTGCATGTTAAAAGTCTTAGAAAAAAACAAGAATGCAAGGCCCATACCTAATCATAATAAAAACAATAGATCCAGGGACACAGACCTGGTGAGTAGCCTGAGAGCCCAGTGGTCTCTGCTGAGCATATGGAAAGTACGCTCCCCCACCCCCAACTGGTTCAGGGAGGCAGGTGCCCCACCAGGAACAACAGAGATCCAGGGACACAGGTCAGGTGAGACAGTACTCAGATGAGCCTGGGGAGCAGAGAGTTCTGTGCTGAGCACTCCAAATGTGCGTTCTCCCCTGATTGGTTCAGGAGAGCAGGAACCCTGCCTTAAGTTGTCTGTTTCCACACGGTGTCCCATGTGTGCAGAACAGGTGCTCAGGGCATCTACCTCCAGGAACAGCAGAGATCCAGGGACACAGGCCAGGTACAAGGGAGAGGCAGAACCAATGACTGACAACAGGACCACATATAATCACAGACAACAAGACGTCAAGAGGAAAGCGAAAGAACATACCCAAGGAAACCCAAGTACAATGTATGCTAAGTTTGAGAACATAGTATAATCTATTTTATTTTAATGCATAATTATAAGAAATACAAATTTATGATAGTTTTATTTACTCATTTATTTATTTTGGGTATAGAATAGAGTTTAATCAGGGCATCTGTAAGGGAGTTAAGAGAGTAGTAGGGGCAGAGAGAGAGAAGAGGAGGAGTATAGAAGTAGACGCTAGCCATTAGCACTTGGGGGGGGAGTGGGTAGAGGAGGGGCAAACTGGTAACAGCCAGAGAACATGAGCAACAAGGCAAGAGAAGAGAGTAAGAGAGTGATGAGGAGGATAGTTTTAAAATATTAATTTGAAATGTGATTTTTTTATTTATTTTCTATCATGGATCATTGATGATCCTCACACTATCAATATATGTACCTATACTTACTATATTTTGCACTTAAATTTAAAAACCTATAAAACTAAATGAATTCATGAAATAATGTCAAGTAGTTAGTTGCACAATATGATAAAGAGAGTAGATCTTAATGCACACTATCAAACCTTAATAAAAAGCCAAGCAATGACAAAAATGTATTCATATACTTTTATGCAAAAATGCTTAAAATTTGTACATTTATCTTTGTTTTTTTAAAATAAAGTTCTTCAATAAAAAAAGACAAAAAAAAAAGAGTAGATCTTGTTGAAATGACCATAGTTTTAGGCAGACAAATCTTCAGCATAATATGATTCTGAATTTTCCTAGAGACAAGAAATTATTTGTTCAGCCATTATTATATTATCAAAAGTTTCTGAGCCAAATTATAATATACTTTTCCATACTCCCACAAGATATTTACTCACTAATAAAAAGTGTTTATATTTAATATCTTTTCATTGTAGCATTTGGATATATTTTAGTGAGAAACAGAAGGTCTGAAATAAAGAAATTTAACATTTCTTAAAAGCAGTCTTGTGGGAGGTTACAATATTCTCCTTGGCACATTTTCTTTTTTCAGGATTTATATGAATATTCAAAAATTTAGGGCTTCTTGTCCAGGTTCACTACTGTGGAGTATCATTATTCCTCCACAAAATATACAAATATAATTGCATTTTGTGAAGTAATCAAAATAAGAATTTTGAAATATCTCCTAAAGCTGTGATGTTTGATAGTACATGCCTGTATCCCAGCACTTGAAAGGCAGAAATAATGAAAAACTACACTTAAAGGCTATGACAGTGGGACAGTGACTTTAATTTCACTGAAGACTAATTAGAAATTTCTAACATTACTTAAACAGTGATTAATATATAACAGTGACTTTTGGGGGGTTATCTTTAATTAAATTATGTATCCTTATTTAAGGCTTTAGATTAACGCTAAATAATAAATGACACTTTTGATAAATGAAACAATATCAAGGTAAAATAAAATGTTAAAATTTAATTGATAAGATTAGTTTATTGAGCTATAAGACGCTATATGGTTACTACTTTCATATATTATGAGGTGACTATTTCCTGACATTTGCAAACTTACTGGCCTGAGAGACATATCAAAGAGTCCAGAATTAGAGTCCCATTCTCTGAAAAATTGTCTTCTTTGCTTTCTAAAATGTTAAAAGTTCTACAAATACTGTCATGTGTAGAGATCTCTTATGTAGAGAACATTTTCATTTTATCCAGAAATTATAGGCAACAACTCTGGTGGAGATTGTTCTATTATAGCCAATTAGAATATTCTACAAATTAAATAGAAAACATATTTTACATATATTTTGTTTTCCTTGCTACCTTATTAATTTTATGTATTGTAGACTGGTGTTAATATTTTATACTTTCATCAATGAAATAAAAATGATAGAGGTATAAATATTATGAAATTTAGAAGAATTTGTAATTGTCAAAGAATAATGTATTTAGATATCTTGAGAAAGTGAATAAAATTTTGAACATCCAAACTTGATACTTTCACAAATCACACACACACACACACATAATTATGAAGAGTGTAAATCACCTATAATGATTTTTTTTTCTTTTTTGGGGGGAGGGGAGTTTGGTTGTTTTTTCTTTTTTCTTTTTCTTTTTTTTTTTTTCTTCCTTTTTTATTTTTTTTGGCAATTAGTATGTGATTAGAGACAACATTTACAGAAGGATGTCCTGTGATATATTCTAGGGAAGATTTTCAGCCTGGATAAAATACTAATGTTGAACCAAAGAACAGATTTCACCCATGTTCAGCTTACTTAACCAGTTTATGTGGCTTCCTTATGGGAGGTTAGATATGGGGTATTAACTTACACAGACTTGGGTGTCTCAGTGTAGCTGCATCTATAAGGAATCTATTTCAGCAACAGTCAGCACTAAAGAAAGATTCATGACTTGCACACAGCTTAGAAGGAAAATTTTCTTCTCTTCCCAGTGGTAGTTATTGCTTAAATAAACTTGGATAAAAGACCTGTGCCTTGTGGCCTCTAGGAGCCTCCCACAGATTGTACATCTCCTTGTCATATGCGATTTTCTTCTCTCTCGCTCAGTGCCATACCATCAACTGAAAGAAGACATCAAGATAACAAGTCTGCCAATTTGCCACAGGCTTAGACCCAGCTTTTCTTACAATAGTCTCAACAGACTAAATAAAAGGAGTTATTCATGTTGTAATTCCACATCATGCCAGCTAGAGTTGTTAAAATGTGCGTGAGAGCAGATACAAGAGATAGGATAGAGGAGAGAGATTGAGTGAGATCGAGAGAAAGACAGAGACAGGGACAGAGACAGAGAGACAGAGAGAGACATAGTGAGAGAATCAGAAATCTACCAAATTTTCTACATTTAGAAAATTTTTTAATCAAAAAATTACTTAATCCTTTTTTTACTTTTTCAATATTTATAAACTCAAAATCTCTCTGAGACTACTTTGCGAAAAAAGTGGGAGCTAACCAACTGTGAAGTTACCTTGGGCACTGAGAGCTCCATTGGGTTTGGCCAGAGAAGCTGTGCTTGTCACATAGCTCAATCCTCTTCGAAGGGTCTGAGTAGAAAATGATTATATTTAGAGAATCTGAAATTTAGATGAATTTGGTGATTTGAGACCTTTCTGCCTACAGGAAGCCAACAGAACAAGCACTGCCAGGAGTGAAATTCCTATAAAATAGTTTCATTCTGTCTATTAGAATTGAATTATGACAATTTCATACTTAAAGGCAGGTGGGGCGTACACAAATGAATGGAAAACAAGAGTGCTTGGGAGGGAGTGTATCTTCCTCAAGACAAGTGGAGGGGGTGGGGATGGGATCAGTTTAGGGTAAGGAGATAACATTTCAAATGTAAATACTAAGAGTATATAACAACAACAACAAAAGAGGCAATCTCATTTTATATTTTCTACTATACTTAGTTAGAAAAACTACCACTCAGATGTTAATATTAGGGATTTTTTTGGGGGGGTTTTAGATATATAAAAATATACCCCTGGTTTTTGTAAATGAGAAGCTAAGGAACAATAAGTCTGAATGCATTCAGTTTGCCTGTCATGCTAATGCAATTGGGATTCACTGTCTAACATAAAATTCTGCCCTTTGGTTACTAGTCCTGTGCTAAAATTTTTTTCCTTAATATTTGAATAACCTCAAACAAAAAAGGACAGCACAGTGACGTACAATGATTTCAGTGCTGGCTTAATATCCCTGTAAGAGAACATATTTGCTCCTGTTCATTAATTTAAGATTTTATACTCTTCAACTTTCCAGATTAATGTTTCACTTGAAGGTACTTACATGCAAAAGAAGCGTATTATCTTGCACCTTACTGTTGCATTTTTTTGCAAATATATGCATAAATTTGGATTTCTCATGTGAGCTAATAAAATGTGAATACTGTTACCTAGATCACAATAGAAAAAAATTAAAATTTTCAGGAAAATCATGATCATCTGAGATTTGCCTAAGTAACCAGATATCGCTGAGGTAACATGATTTAAAACTACATTTTTAGTTTTTGAAAATTTCACATGTTGTATTTCGATACGTTTTGCCCATCTCCCCTGACTCATCCCTGATTAACACATATTCATACCTATCTAACCTGCTGTCATCTTTCCCTGAAACCTTATAATCCCATAGTAGGTTGTACACAAACCCTTGAGAGTAACCAAACATTTTCAGATTGAATATAAGCACTCTGATGTGAAAATACTCCTGTGGGGAAATGAACAAACATCTATGAACCCATATTTGGAAATGGTAAGAGATCAAAGAAGGAGAACAACCAGGTGTGGATGTTTCATTCTTTTTAGTGGGGGAACACAATTCTCAAGGGAGCAAATATGGAGACAAATTTGGAGCAGAACCTGAAGAAAAGTCTATTCAGTGACTGCCTTACCTGGTTATCCATCCCATATACAGCCACCAAACCCTTGACACAATTGTACATCCCAAGATGTCAGTGTGGCAGGAGCCTGATATAGCTGTCTCCTGAGAGGCTCTACCAGAGTCTGACAAATATAGAGTCGAATGCTCGCAGCCAAGCATTGGATTAGGCAAGCAGTCCCCAATGGGTAGTTAGAGAAAAGACTGAAGGAGGTGATGGGGTTTGCAACCCATGTGAAGAAGAACATTATCAAACAAACAGACTTCCCAGAGCTTCCAGGGAATAAACCATCACTGTAAGAGTACACCTGTAAGAACCTATGTCTCCAGGCACATATGTAGCAAAGCATGGCATTGTCAGAGGCCACTGAGAAGAGAGGCCCCTTGGTCCTGGGAAGGCTTAATGTCCCACTGTAGGGGAATGCCAGACAAGGGAGTCCTCAGTGTAATTCTTGTTGGAAATCCAAGTCCTGACACTTTCCTGCAAGCTCATGAAGTCTCACTATCACTATCCATTCCACTCAGCTCCACCCCTTGTACTGTATCTATTTGTTTTCTCTTCATACTTGAGCTCATTTTGCTACTTGAAAGGAAGCAAGCCACAACGAACAGCCCCCCTAACACACACCCTGAAGGTATGTGGGTTTTTCTATTCTTAGATGCTTTCTCTGATTTGTCACATACCAGCCTTTTATGCCCTTTTCATTGAACTTACCACCAAATGATTAATAATTCTGAGTCTTCAAATTGTTTAATTTCTTCCTCCAGTATCACTCCAAAGACTCAAGTACTATTAGTCTTAGCCTGAATCACTGCATGTTATTTTTTGTCATCTACGATACATATAGCAATTATCTCTTAATTTGTCATAATTATGTTTTATGTTACTCTTTAGATACTGAGTTATGACTGTATCAAAGCATTTTCCATCCTGTTTTCCAACATGTGTGACATCTTTTATCTGCTTTGGTGATGTTCAGTTGTGTTTACAATGCAGATACTAGAGGAATTTTTTCAGGGAGAAGTAGCTACAGTTTGATGGTGTTTGCTGCTAGTGAAAGAATCTGTTGTACCAGTCAAAGAGGAGCCAGGAATAAAGAGGTGTCTTACATTGTAGATGAGCTTATCTTCTTTGTTGACTGGTCCCAGCACAAAGAAAATTTCCCCTCTCACATTCATGGATAAAATAATCATAATACATCAGATAACATGGAAAGATCATCTAAACATTACCTGACCAACTTATATAATACTATGCATGATCTATATGCATAAAATATTGACCAATATTGACACATTATAGAAAAATGTTGAACCTATTTGAAAATCAAAGAATATGGGTAAGAATTGTACAATTGTATATATGCATAGAAGATAATTTGGAAATATTATGTTTATTGCTTTATATTTGAAGATTAGAAATCCTTATAACAATCTTCCTTAGATATGAATATGAGAGATAAGGACACCATATGGCAAGGCCTCTGATATTTACTGTACAGATAAAAGGTTATAGCTAATAGAATCCCATATATAATTAGATTTTTGATGTTGTATGTATACATGAGAATTTCTAAAAGTGTCTTCCACAGAAAAGAAAAAGTCATATGAAAATACATATGTTGAAGCAAATATACCTAGGTGATAAAACATATGTGTTTTCTTCTGCAAAAAAGCGTATGAATTTCTAATCTTTTTTTTTTTTTTTTATCATTGTCTAGAAAATACTGCGGGAGATGTTTGTGAGCAAATCTGGTTTGACTCTCCTGAGCTGGATGACAAGAAGCATTTTTTTTTTTTTTGGAAAGAACTTCAGAATCTGTCACAGTAATATCTCCACTCCTCTATCAGGGTGTGTGGGAGTTAAGTATAAACATGAGAATCAACTCAGAAATCATCACAATCTCCAAAACCGCATGTTAAAAATAGCATTTCAAGTAATATGTTTGTAAACATTGAGAGCTAATATATAAAATGGAGCATCTTTTAAAGAGAATTTTTGATATCTCCAAGAGCACACTTCCAATTATATTATTCACTGAATTAATAATTGGTATTATAGGAAATGGGTTCATTGCCGTGGTGCACTGCATGGACTGGATTAAGAGGAAAAAAATGTCATTAGCTACTCAAATCCTCACCATTTTGGCAACCTCCAGAATTTGTATGCTTTGCTTTATGCTAGTTAGGTTGTTAATTACTTTAGTGTGTCCAGGGTTAGGGTTTACTGGAAGGATGATACAAGTGAACAATAATCTCTGGATTATATCCAACCATTTCAGCACCTGGTTTGCTACCTGTCTCAGTGTCCTCTACTTTCTCAAGATAGCCAATTTTTCTAACTCTATTTTTCTTATTCTAAAGTGGAGAGTTGAAAAGGTACTTTTAGTTATATTGTTGCTGTCTCTGGTCCTTTTGTTTTTAAACATTTTACGAGTTAACTTGGAAATTGACAGGTGTATAACTGAGTATTATCAAATAAACATATCATACAGCTTCTTTTATTATTACCAGGCAGACTGTCAAAGGCACGTGTTAAGCCTGCACATTATCTTCCTGTCTGTCCCCTTTGTTTTGTCCCTGTCAACTTTTCTTCTTCTCATCTTCTCCCTTTGGACACATCACAAGAAGATTCAGCGGAATATTCAAGGATGCAGAGATGTCAGCACCATGGCCCACTTCAAAGCCTTGCAAACCGTGATTGCCTTTCTCTTGCTATACTCTATCTTTATTCTGTCTCAGTTAATACAACTTTGGAAATATGAATTAAGGAAGAAACGTTTCTTCCTTTTATTTTGTCATATTATATATATAGTTTTTCCTTCACTCCATTCATATGTACTGATTCTAGGAAACGTGAAGCTGAGACGAGCCTCTCTCACTGTGCTGTGGTGGTTGAAATTCAGGCCAAATTATGTGGAAACTTTAGATCTCTAAAATGTTACAGATACATTGTGGACAAAGATTAACTAAGAAAAATTTCTTTGTATTGTCATTTCAAATTTTTAAATATTCATTGACTTTGTATGAACTCGATTTGTTTGGATTAAAGTTACTATTGATTAACAAGATATATACAAGATTATTTCTTAATACATGTATCAAAAATGATTCAACTAAAATTAATATAAGTTTTGTCTCAACCACCAAAAAATGGAAATTTTGACTTATGACTATATCATATGTTTTAAAATCTATAACAGACTGTGATAAAAGTTTATGATATAAACCACATAATAATATAATATAATATAATATGTGTGCACAGTACTTAATATAAAAATATATGGAATAATATAGAATTACAAACACTTAAAATACAGATATTATATTAAATACAGAGCTCAATTTAGAATATTCTTGCCAATTCTTCAGAGCCATGAAAATACTGAGTTTGAGTTATTGCATATTTGTTATTAGTTCCATTATCAACCATTCTAAAATACTTTTATAATTACTAAGACAATCTACATTACATTTCTAGGTGCAAATTATATTATTTTAGGGAATGTAATATAATCTATTTTAATGTATAATTATAAGAAATACAAGATTATTATAGTTTTCAAATACTAATTTGAAATTTTTAGTGTTGATATTTTTAATATTACAGAACCTTACAAACATGTGAAATATGTTATTGATGACTCCCATATAATCAGTACCTGTCAGGAGCCATAACAAAATAAGCTAATGTCCAGCAGGTTATTTCCCTGAGACAGCTGCTTTGGATTTTTATATTATCTGTGACAGATTCACCATTTTAAGCAAGGCTTTAAGGGAATGCACTCTAGGAAAGATTCTGACTATTAATATGCTTTCCCTGTTATTATTAAACATATATAACAATCAAATCATTATACTACACCCCTTGGGAGAAAATCTCTTCAGATCCATGAAGATATACTGTCTCATAGAGATGCCATACAGACAAATAAATGGCTTCTTAAGTCTTAATGATGATTCTATAAGAATTTCTAAAATTATTTCAGTGTTTATTAAGGTCTTTTATAGTGGTACTGCTATTAGGTCCTTTTCTGATACTCAAAACTGCAATGAGAACTTTTCCACTTTCCCAAGTGTCACCAGTTAATTTCTCTTAGATGGTAACCAGAACCTCTCCTCCTCAGAGTATATTCCAAGACATTATACACAATTAACCAAAGGTCATAAAAAGAAAACCACAGACTTGTTATAGGTAATAAATAACAGTGAAAAATATTTACTGGTTTATCTATAAAAAATTCAGTAATAACTTAGCTATGATTTTAAACCTTCAGTGAACCTGTGGAGCTGAGACAGATGTTTAGCCAGATAATTATTCCTAACAGATATATATGTAAACATTATCTCTAGTAAACTTCTATTTATGATGTGGTTCTCTGTGTGAAATTGGGATAAACTTTTTAACATGTGATCATTTATTCTGAAAGATGTTTAAATTTTGAGGACAAAGAGAAAAGTCAGAACTGATCAGAGAAAAATTAAGCTAAGAGAGGAACTGAGTTGAGAAGTCTTTAGACAGATGTGAACTCAAGAAGAACTTAGAAGTATAGGACTAGCAGTGGGAGAAAAGGCATTGAGAGGAAGACTGTTATTGCAACATCAGGACAGGAGGAGGGAGCAAGATTAGAAGGAGAATGCAGCCTTGGGGAAATTTTTCATATTTAAAAATTACTGTGTTTAAACTTTACACACCATGGAAACTTTGACTATTTCCATGTTACATTTTGTTTTATATGTACTTTATGCTCATTGTAAGTATTAGGTTTTCACTGCATACTATCAAACCTTTAAAAACAAGTACTGACAAAAAAAGGGAGAATGCAGAGTGGAGTAACTTAAGTGCCTCTAGGTAACATAAAATATTAAAAGAACAATGTTAGAATGCAGAGGGAAAGAGCAAAAGAAAAGCTATAGAGAGCAGAAAGAGCAGACAGGCTTCTTACCATGAGAAATAACAGGTCCCTTATTAATAACAACTCAGACTTAGTCTTATTAAAAGGAGTGAAGCTTTTTTCTTACAAACTTGGGTTCAATTCATTTAGCATTAAAAAGGTAGACACTTTTTTCTTTGTCTATAAATAAAGATTAGAGCTCATTTTTAATCCAGAATGAGTGAGTTCTTTCTGCACAGGTGCTTGGTCTTTTGCTCCATATGCAAGTATGGATGTAATTATGAGAATATAGGTGTGCATTTACGTGTGTGTGTGTGTGTGTGTGTGTGTGTGTGTGTGTGTAAGAATGTAATTGTCAGTATGCATGTAAACCTGGGCCCAACTGTTTCAAATGTTGAGTGAAAATGTATAAATTCTCTTTCATGAATCTGCATATGAACTTATGTTGAATTTATAGATATTTGCCTATGTAAAAGTTTTTCCTTCTACAAATAATGTTCTCTTCTCCTGCTTCAATAGAAGCCTATTGTTCCAAACTTCCCCTAGCCCAACAATCCAGAGGCATATGGACAAAAGGGAAAGGGCTATAGCAATTAATTCTTTACTTTTTCTCCTGATGTTTTAACATGAGGTGCTAAGTTACAGAAACTGCAGTTTCTGGCCTCAGAGGAACACAGAAGGCAGGTCAGCTACAGTAGCATAGGAACTTAGATAGTAGACTTTTTATTATACAGCAGCCCTAAATATCTTGTAAAACAAAGTCTTACCCCCCCATCTCTTAAGACCAAGATTTACCCTTTGCCAATGCCCTTCCTTCTCTGCTGCCTCAAGGAGCAACAAGATAAAAGCACACCCTCCCCCAAGGGCTGGTCCATGGCAAATAGCAAAGCTTCAAATGTATACTTGTTCCTACTGTTTATTGCACTGTAGACTTTAAAAACCTATAAAATTAAATAAATTCATGAAGTTCTTTCAAATAATTAGTTGTAGAATATGATACATTTGCAGTGGATTTAGGAGAGATTTTCATTTTTTGTTTTTTGCTTTTTTTTTCAGTTAAATCTTCATTACAATATGTTGGTGATTTTGGTAGAGATGAAGCATTCTTTGTTTAGACACATTTTTATCCTTAATTTTTTAAAAAAATATTTGGGCTGAATTTATGATATACTTACTCATACTCCCACAACATATGAACTCATTCATTGAAATATGTACAGTTACTATTCATTCATTGTACTGTTTGAAAATGATTTAATGAGAAAAAGAAGCTCTGAATAAAAGAAACTGATCATCTCTCACAAGCAGTTACAACATATAAACCTCTTATATTTTCTGGTTGTAGGAATTAAATGCATGTCCTTATGTAAGGTATAAAACCTCTTCAATGCTGAGGTTCATTCAAGAGTAACCACAAGTCTCTCTGGCTTCAATTCATTTGCATTCTCATACATGATTACTGCTAGTTTTCACATTATTGCTCCAGGATACAGCAGGACATCAGGAGTCAGTGGAAGATGACAGTAACATTCTTTAATAGAGGGAACATCCCACACAAATTCAAAAAAAAAATACAAGAAGAAATCCTCAGTAAGAGTTGGTAGCATATAAGCATCACATAGACTGTTTTTTGCTGTTGTTTATTTTGCTTAAAGCAAATATTCCTACCTATAAAATGCAAAACCATTTCAATGTAAGATGAAAAAGATAATCTCAGTGTGTATGTGATATACTTGTCAATGACATTTAGTGGAGGATATGTCTTTTAATTCTTATTTAATATCTACAGTGAAGTGAAAATGAAAAAGCCTTATCTGTACTTGTGATAAATGTATGATTTACACAGGAGATATATGGGAATCTTGTAAACAAGGTTGTACGCATTTCAATTTTCAAGCTATAATTCCTAGAGGTAGACACATCTGTGTTATATTTTCTTCAAGGCCATGTCATTAGTGGATAGAGAAGTGTTTGAGTGAAGACTTGATAATAGTGGAGAGTTGGAATGTTGTAAATTCAGAGCCAAAGGATCGTGATCTGTCTTTAATTCTCTTAGTAGCCATTCAATATTGTTATTTTGTTTCTGATCTTATATTTTATGATTATCATATAAAATTTTGAACTTGTTAATATAAGTACTAGCTAAGTATGTGTGGATATGTGTTTATTATTATTTATATAATGTTCTTGCACTTTTAATAATGGTATTATTATATTAGTATTAGTATAATATTATGTTGTATTAGCCACTTTCTTACTGCTGTAAGAAGACATCCCAGCCATGTGATACAGATGAAGGAGTTATGACAGCTAGCAAAGGGGGATGAAACTGAGACATTACAACTTCTGCAAACACAAGGCAGAGAGAGTAAATAGAACTATGATGAGGCTGTGCACTCTCAAAACTGTCCTCTGTCATATACATCTTCAGTGAGACTATATCTCATCCCTCAAAAGTTCCACAAACCTGGGCAATGGTATTACATAATCCTATATGGGATACTTCAAATTCAACCCACCACATTATACTCTTTGATATCCATAGACTTATTTATGGCCATATCATAATAAAGAATGGATGGACTTCAATACCCCCAAACCCTATCATCTTTTACATCTTTTGCTGTTGTTTAAAAATACTTTTTGTGATTCAAGGTAGATGTAGTCTCTTAATTGTGCCTTTTATAAAATAAGAAATCAAATTGCATACTTACAACAGACAATGTTAACAGACAATAGTAACCCTTTCAATCCAAAAAAAAAAAAAAAAATGTAAAAGAAAAGAAAGTAATCCAGGCTTGGTGGAGAAAAGTAGGAAGAAAGCAAGAATGAAATACAAAATCTTATAGCAGCATGCCAATTGCATGGAACTTCAGTTTCCCTTTATGTCCAGCAACATATGTCTTTCTCTTGGGATGATTTCCATTACTTGTGCACAATTCTCCATGAAAGACACAAAAAATAGCAAGTGTGTTAATCAAAGAGAAGTCAAGCAATATTTTCAAATACAATATGTTATTATACAGTCAAGACAACTTAGAACATAGCATTTGAAATTCTGTAATGACAAAATCATTTCTTACTAATAAAAAGGTGAAAGGCCATGAGAATATATCTTCTGTATTAATACAGAGCTAGAAATGTTTGGAAATTACAAGCACTTATTGATTTTGCAAACGACCTGCTTTGTGTTTCTTTCTTTTTTTTTTCTTATAAAGGGTTGAGTCTTCTTTTTTTTTTAACAACTTTATTTTACAAAACAAAGATAAATGTATAGATTTTAAGCATTGTTTGCATAAAATTATACAATACATTTTTATCAGTACTTTTTTTCAGATTTTAAAATAATTTTTATATAAAACTGTATGAATATATTTTTTACTCAGTACTTGATATTTTAAAGGTTTGAAAGTATGCATTGAAAACTTAATAGTTACAATGAGCATAAAGTACATGTAAAACAAAATGTAACATGAAAATAATCAAAGTTTTCTTGTTGTATAGAGATTTTTTTGTTTTGTTTGTTTTCTTCATTTCTTGGACTTCATACAGTCTGTGAGTTGTTTCTGGGGCAGTGTGAGCCTCTGGGGTTAGCATCCCACTAGCAGTGACTGCATATTATGTCTGTTCTTTTGTGACTGGTTTAACTCACTCAGAATGATATTCTCTAAATGCAACCAATTTCTTAAGAATTTAGTTAAGTCATTGTTTCTGATAGCTGAGTAGTACTCCATTGTGTAAATGTACCACAATTTTTGTATCCATTCATCTACTGAAGGACATCTGGGTTCTTTCCAGCTTCTGCCTACTATAAATAGAGCTGCTATGAACATTGTGGTCCATGGGTCTTTGCTGTATGATGGAGCTTTTCTGGGGTATATGCGCAGAGGTGGAATAACTGGGTCTTCAGGAAGTATTATGTTCAATTTTTTGAGGACTCGCCAGACTGATTTGCAGATTAGTTGTACCAGTTTACAACCCCACCAACAGTGGAGAAGTGTTCCTATTTCTCCACATCCTTGCCAGCATCTACTGTCATCTGAATTTTTGATCTTGGCCAATCTGACTGGTGTAACATAGAATCTCAGGATTGTTTTGATTTGCATTTCTGTGATGGCTAATGATGTCTAGCACTTTCTTAGATGCTTCTCAGCTATTAGATATTCCTCAATTGAGAACTTTTTTTTTTTTTTAGCTCTCTACTCCATTTCTTAGTAGGGTTGTTTGGTTCTCTGGTGTCGAGCTTCTTGAGTTCTTTGTATACCTTGAATATTAGGCCTCTATCTGATGTGGAGTTGGTAAAGATCTTTTCCCACACTGTTGGTTGCAGTTTTGTTTTCTTGACAGTGTCCTTAGCCTTATAGAAACTTTGCAATCTCATTAAGTCCCATTTTTCAATCTTTGACCTTAGAGCAGGAGCCATTGGTGTTCTGTTCAGGAAATTTTCTTCTGTGCCTTTATGTTCTAAGATTTTGTTTTGTTGTTTAAATTCCCATTATTTAGGCTATGGCTCAAAACCCTCCTGGTTGTGAACCTGGTTTCTGAGAAACCAACAACTCTCCTAAACATTCAATTCTCCTACATGTATGCATTAAACATACACACACTCATCTACACAAGACATACACACACGCACGCACACACACACAAAGACTTCAATTTAAAACAGCATAATTTTTTAAGGTGTGTTTTTCTTACATAGAGAGAAAATCAATTTCCAACACAGTTTAACTAAAGCCTAATAGAATTTAGGAGAATCCATAAAATACTTCGATACTAAAGATTAAAAAAAATTCTCTTTTCTGTTAACATGAGCAATTTGATTGGTGAGAATTATGGTGTAATAACTATGAATATGAACAAGGCAGTTTCTATATGAGTATTGGTTAGAAAAATATGAGATAAAATTTATTACTTCATTTCCTTATAACTTTATTTTTTCTCTTCCTTCTTTCCTTCTTACATTTTTCTTCCTTCCTTCCTCCATTCCTTCTTTCCTTCTTACTTTTCTTTCTTTCTTTTTTTCTTTCTATCTTCCTTCTTTCCTGTCTTTTTTTCTTAGTTTTTCTTTTTTTTTTTCCAGGAGCTTTCATTGGCCACAGATAGGATTTGAGGGAGATATAGGGGGAGTAGTAGGTGGCACTGGTACCAGACCAGCCATGCTACACTGGCCTGTAGTTGATGAATAAATCACACAGATTGTATCTGATCATCACTGGTTTGATATCCACCTGTTCTAAGGCCTTGCAGTATATACAACCACCATACTGCCTACCTGTTTAGGCAGAAAAATTGTGACACACTGTGGGTCTTTATCACCTTGAGCTTCTGCATGTATAGGGCCTCCTTTTTTGCCTACTCACTTGAGTAGTGAGTGCTTCTTCAAACGCAGGTGACAGTTCAGATAATGCCTCTGTTGGGTGATGTACAACTGATTCAGAGGCTCATAGGACATGCACAGCAGTTGTCTCAAGTCCATGATACAGTACTTTCCCTTGCAGAAGGTCCACCTTTCCTTTGATGCCACTTCAGCTATCTTGGTGACTCCTCAGAAAAAGAATTATTTTATGTTAGTTTCTTTTGCATATAGGGATAATTTTTGCATGTATTTCTGTGCACTGTTTGCATTCACAGTACATGGTTATGTCAGAAGGGCGTGATAGTCCCCACACTTGCAGTTACAAACAGTTGTGAACATACATGTTGATATAATAATTGAACATGTGGACTCTGGAAAAGAACCCACTGAGCCATGTCTCTAGTCGCTCCCTTAGAACTTTCAAAAAGCCAAATGGAAAGAGTACAAAATTGTAGGAGGCAAGGGTTGCTTATTATCTGTGTTATAGAAGTTTGCTTGTTATGGTAATTTGGAGTAAAACATGTCAAAAAATATTAGGTAAACTCTACAGACTGATCCCTTTAATTCTTTGTGCTGATCCAATAATTTATAATATATTATGCCTTGGTAATAATAAAACATTCAAATCACTCCATACAATTAGTTTTCATCTAGAAATTGAAGTCTGTCCTTTCTACCTTTTCCTTTTAATTTTAAATGTTAGCTGATATCTATACAAGATCAACTCAAAATGAGGCAGATGTTACACAAAGATAACAATGGCAAAACTATGAAAAATAATATAACATCATTTGCAATCTGTCAAATGAGAAATGAAAATTTCCTTCAGCACCTGCTGTGGAATACAGTTGGGGACCAGGTCTTCTAAGATGCTTGAGGAACAGTGAAGCCCATGCAAAACACTGAGCACTCTGCAATTTATTACTAATTTTCCTGCTTTTGTCTGTTCAAAGACAGTTAACTAGTTCTGAAAGATCAATGCATATATAAAAAATCCCAGTGTTGTTGGAATTTAAGTTTGGAAATTAATAAATCATAGCCATGGAGATATTTTCTCTCTTCTCTGCCTTTCCCTCTCTGTGTTTCTCTGATTCTTTCTCTGTCTCTATCTCTCTCTCTCTCTGTCTCTCTCTCTCTTTCACAGACACACACACACACACACACACACACACAGAAACACACACACATACACACACAGAGAGAAACACACACAGAGAAACACACACACACACACACACAAACGCACGCCACAAGACTATCGAGATTATCGGCAAGCATCATTCCTAACTAGAAAGATTCTGGAAATTTTTCTTTATTTTTTTTCCTATTTTTTTACAACTTCATTAAAAAAAAACAGAGATACATGTACAGAAATTTAAAGGCATTTTGGCATAAAATTATATAAATATTTTTGTCAATACTTGATTTTTTTAAGGTTTGATTGTATGCATTGAAATTTTACTATTTACAAAGATCATAAAGTAGATGCAAAACAAATTGGGAAATAGAGTTTTCTTGGTGTGTAAAGATTAAACAGAATGATTTTTAAATGCCAAAAATTGTCTCAATGCTATATTCTTAGCTCTTGAGTTATTAATGACTTAAGGTTCTGGTTTACTCCACTCTAAGAAGGTGCTATACACTTACTTATATTTTCTAAGAAAAACTGAGGCTTTCACTTTTTGGCCTTTCTTTTTTTTTTTTTTTTTTTTTTTTTTTTTTTTTTTTTTTTTTTTTTTGAGCTTCATATAATCTGTGAGTTGTTTGTTGGGTATTCAGATTTTTTGGGGGCTAGTATTATGTCTCTCTTTTTTTTTTCATTTCTGATTTTGTTAAATTGGGTGCTCTCTCTTTTCCATCTAGTTAGTCTGCCAATGGGTTCATCAATCTTGTTAATTTTCTCAAAGAACCAGATTCTGGTTTTGTTGATTCTTTGTATTTTTTGTTCCTAATTGGTTGATTTCTGCTCTGAGTTTCATTATTTCCTGCTGTCTACTCATTAGTGCATCTGCCTATTTTTGTTTTAGATCTCTCAGGTGTGCTGTCAAGTTACTAGTGTATGCTCTCTCCAGTTTCATTTTGGAGGCACCCAGAGCTGTGAGTTTTCTTCTTAGAACTGCTTTCTTTCCATCCCATAGGTTTGGGTATATTGTGCTTTCACTTTTATTAATTCTCAAAAATCCTTAATTTCTTTCTTTATTTCTTCTTTGACCAGGTTATTGTTGAGTAGAGCATTGCTCAGCTTCCATAAATATATGGGCTTTTTGTTGTCTTTGTTATTAAAGATCAGCCTTAGTCCACAGTGATCTGATAGAATGCATGGGAGTATTTCAATCTTCTTATATCTACTGAGACTTGTTTTCTAATTGACTGTATTGTCAAAATTGGGAAAGGTACCATGCAGTGCTGAGAAGAAGGTGTATTCTTTTGTTTTAGGATTAAATGTTTTGTAGATGTCTGTTAATTCCAATTGTTTCAAAACCTCTGCTAGTTTCACTGCATCTCTGTTCAGATTCTGTTTCCATAATCTTTTCATTGATGACAGTGAGGTGTTGAAGTCTCCCACTATTATTGTGTTTGGTGCAATGTATGTTTCCAGCTTTAGTGGGGTTTCTTCTATGAATATGGGTGCCCTTGTATTTCAAGCATATATATAGTTAGGATTGAGATTTCCTCCTGATAAATTTTTCCTGGAATGAGTAAAAAGTGTCCTTCCTTATCTTTTTTGATAACATTTAGTTGAAAATCTACTTTATTAGATATTAGAATGACTACTCGATCTTGTTTCTTGTGGCTGTTTGCTTGGAAGCATTTTTGTGTTTTGTTTTTTTTCCCCAGCCCTTTACTCTGAGATAGTGTCTGTCTTTGTCTCTGAGATGAGTTTCCTGTATGTAGCAAAATGTTGGATTCTTTTTACGTATCAAGACTGATAGTCTATGTTCCTTTACTGGGTAATTGAGTCCATTTATGTTAATAGATATTAAGGAATAGTGATTCTTTTTTCTACTACTTTTGCTGTTAGAGGTAGAACTATATTGTGTGTCTATCTTCTTTTGGATTTTTTGCTTATTTATTTTCTTGCTTTTTCTAAAGTGTAGTTTTCCTCCCTGTGTTGGGTTTTCTATCTATTAGTCTTTGTAGGGCTGATTTGTGTTAAGATATTTATTTATTTTATTTTATCCTGGAATATCTTGGTTTCTCCATCTATGGTGATTGAGAGTTTTGCTGGATATAGTAACCTGGGCTCACATTTGTGCACTCTTAGAGTTTGTATGATGTCTGTCCAAAATCTTCTAGCTTTCATAGTCTCTGATGAGAAGTTGGGTGTAATTCTGATTGGTCTTCTTTTATGTGTTATATTTTCTTTTTCCTTTACTGTTTTGAGCATTCTTTCTTTGTTGTGAATAATTAGTGTTTTGACTATTATGTGTCAGGAAGAATTTATTTTCTGGTCCAAACTATTTGGGGTTCTGTAGACTTTTTTTAAGCTCATGGTAATCTCATTCTTAAGGGTAGGGAAGTTTTCTTCTACTATTTTGTTGAAGATATTTACCTTGCCTTTTAGTTAATATTCTTTGCCCTCTTCTACATCTATTATCCTTAGGTTTTGTCTTTTCATTGTGTCCTGTTTCTCCTGGACATTTTGTGTTAGGGGCTTTTTTGGTTTTTGCATCTTCTCTGACTGTTTTGTCTGTTTTCCATGTTGTCTTTGGCCCCTGAGATTCTCTCTTCCATCTCTTACAGTCTGTTGGTGATGCCTTCATCTATGACTCCTGATTTCTATTTTCAGTTTCCTATCTCCAGGGTTGTCCTTTTTTTTGTATTTTCTTTATTGTTTATATTTTCATTTTCATTGTTTTCACCTATTTGGTTGTGTTTTCCTGTAGTTCTTTGAATGATTTTTGTGTTTCCTTTTTAAGAGCTTCTATTTGTTTATGTGTGTTCTCTTGTGATTGTTTAAGGGAGTCATTCATAGTCTTCTCCAAGATCTCCTTCATCATTGTGAAGTACAATTTCAAATTTGAGTGTTGATTTTTTGGAGTGTTTGGCAATCCACTACTTACTGTGGTGGGAGTGCTGGGTTCTGATGTTGCCACATTGTCTTGGTTTACATTGTTAAATTCTTTAACTTTTCTCCTGCCATTTTGTTATCTGTGATTATAGGTGATCTTGTTTTTGGTTACTTGTGCCTGTTTCTCCTGTGAATCTAATCATAATTCCGTGAGACATTATACAAAATTTTAGGAAAATACTGCAATGAGTTGCAATGTAGAATTTTAAATTTCCGTAATTAAATGTTGTCACATGAGTAACAAATAAAACAATGAAGAAAATTCCTATACTATTGAGATAAAGATAAGAATACAAATGATCAAAGAACTGTGATATAAACTCTAGTTTGTTTTTTTCTTTCTGATTTTTTTTAACATGAGACAAATTTATGCTCTGGATATTGTTTCCCAAACTCCTAAAGAGTAGACATTTTTTTCAATTAATGATTGATTATTTCTATCTATTAAAAGCAATATTTTACTGTTACTTGGTGTGTAATGTATTTGTGTGCATTCATGTGAGTGCCATGTGTGTGCAGGGGTGTGGGCACACATCTATGTAAATAGATAGATCAATTATCAGTTTTCAGCATCAGTTTTTGATACCTTTTTCTCTTCTTTGCTTGTAATTTGCCAAGGAACAGCCTCAGCTTGAATAGCAGTTCTGAGAGAATGAGTATCTCATGTAATTTACACTGCATCTTTATGCTTCCATAGTTGAAAATTACAAATTTTCAAACTCATTTTTATCATTCTTTTCTACAACCTTAAGGGTTGTCCTAAAGTTTCAGCACTTATTATTTTGCTTAGACATTAGTCACACATTTGCCTCCTGGAGTCTGATTATTATTGCTGGACTCTTATTATTACTCTTGCTGTCTCATTATTATGGAGTCATAGAAACTAACAGAGAGGACCTTCCTTAAAGGAGGAATGGAAAACATGTTCATCCTTATACAAACAAGCCTATGCCTATGGTAGCCATTGACATTTGAGGTGGCCCATGTCCGTTGACCCTGTCCTAATGACAGGAGCCATGTCATTCTGTCCCCACCCAGACCATGTTGGACAAAGCAGGAATTCATTTAGTAAGCAATGCTGGCTGACTAGTCAGTACAAGAACTCTTTTTGACACAACACAGTGCAACATCACATGTGTATGGTAGGTATCATGGCAGACTTTTACATGAAATCCAAGGAGCAAGCTGTGGATTTCACACTGTGCAGAAAGCCCTTTATAAATCACTGGTCTACTTTTTTTTATTTATTTAGTATATAGCTGGATTTTTAGGAAGATGCTAACAAAGTAGGAGCTAGTGGAACAATATTAGTATCAAATAAAATAAACTAGAATATAAAATATTTCAATATTAAAAACCATTTATCTAATAAAAAATAAGTATAACTAATATGCTAGTAGTACTTTCCATATTTTAAAGTATGTGAATTATTTTTCTGAAAGTATAATAACACTGAGATAAGACATACCAACAACATTTTATTATAAAATAAATTAAAAATTATTGATGATTATTATTTAGGACACAGAAACTAAAATTTAATAAACAAATCCAGTCTTTTGGCAAAAAAATCAGCAAATAATTATTCAAATAATATATTTAAAATTTGACAACTCAATTCTTTAATAAACCAGAAACAACAATATGCTTCAAGAAATCACTGCTAAAATATGCATTTTACTATTATTATAATTTTGTTTTGTATTAATCAAATGGTAATACCAGTTTTATGATATTCTCACAAACTATATGGCAATTCAATATAGGTAAAGACAAAAGAGCCTCTGCATTGTATTTAGCATCACATTAAAGCCTAAAAAGAATTAAAGATCCTTGAAAACTACATTCAAAACTTTAGCATTCATATATGTGAGCATATTCTTTGAAAAACATGTATAATAGATTAATTAATAAAATTTAAAGTACAGGCTGAATAAATTATAATTATCTTTACAAAATAAAAGTAGTTAGGACAGTACATGGATATTTTGCAATATTAATGCTACAAATAATGATGCTCCTTTGGGAACATAGAGAAAATAAATGGGAAAGAGATTATATACGATACTCAGGTATATAGGGAGACAATGAGAACAATTAAAATGACATTAGATGTAAGCTGACTTTCTCTTTTGCTCTGTGGACTGCATTTATCATCCCTTGGTGTCTAATGGGGATTGAACCCAGTATCCTCCATAGATAGCAATAGATGTTTAAGTGGCTCACTATGAAAGGGCACAGTTCAACTGTCATCCATGCATATACTCCCATATACTTTCAATATACTTTCAATTGGTTATAGATCACTTCTTATATGTAATATGATATAAATATTGCATAAACAGCTATTATTTTTTTACTTTTTTAAAGAACTATAACAAGAACTGAGTTGATCCAGCCAGCCAGTGTCCAGAAAGAATTAGAAAGGATGAGTTTACTCAGCATAAGTCCCAGAGACTGAAAACATTCTAGGCCAAGATTAGTAGACAAGCAATGGCAGCTGAAGCTTTAAAGGTCTGGGTTTGAAGAAGTCCAGATTCTACAGAATCTAGAAGCTTCCATGCCTAGGCTTAAGGATGGTTAGAACAGAGAAGGAAATTCGCTGGTGTCAGCCCAAATGGTGTGGATAAATAGCTTAGCTATAGTTCTGAGCTAATCATTTTATCTGGGAAAAATAAATGTTACTTTCACAGGAAACTCTGAAAACTGATCTAAATTTACCTTCAAAATGGACCCATTTTTTTTCAGGTGGCAAAGATGAGTTTAAACAATATGCAAGCTGAAAATTTCAACAGACCTAGAAGTAGGACTGTGGTATGGTTGTTGATAGTGAGATTTCATGAATGGTCATGAACTATCAGAATAGAGACAGAACTTAGATCCTAGCTTGGGTCACACACTTCACATCAAGAAGCTTTCCTAATCCTACTACGGCACCTTTCACTCTAGTTTATAAGACTTTACATTCTACCAGCACAACTTCTGAGGAAAGACATTAGATTGTAGAAAGGCGAGAATAGAATGCAGGACAATTCCTATACTTGACAGTCACAAAATAAATTGGTAAGTTTATTTCATAGCAAAGGATAGCATCAAAGATTAATGCAGCAGGTAGTCATTCACTGCCAATTAATTAATCAAAAAATATGCATCATTCATATTTTCCCATGTCTTTAGCTTGTAGCATGATTGCTTTAATGATATTCCTATACATATCAATAGCTGTGAGTATAAGAAAAAAACAAAATTATATGTCATTATTTTAATTTAAAAGGCATCAAATCTACAATTTAGTAGAGTTCTTTCTTTCACCCTAAACTATGAATAGTGTTGCTTCTAGTTCTGTATTAGGAGTACAAATGTCTTTTCACTCACAGATCACAAGAGAAAACAGGAATGTTTAATATGTAGATGGAGTTCTTTGGTGGAAAAGACAAAATACTTGGATTCCATAAAACTGAGATGGGTGACATTTTGCTCACCTACATCCCATAGAATGTTTATTCAAATCTCTTCTTCCTTATATATTTATCTTTAGCTCTCTTTAGTCAATGAAACCCATTCTTAGGAAAAGATGTAGCATATCACCTGCAAGAAGCAATCATGGGATGAAGTCTCTTTGTGACCTTGCCTCAGAGAGCTCAGTCATTGTAAGCCATGTAAAAGCAGTGGGCAGCCTGCTAGACTTAGCCTATCCTAGATGGACCCTGTCAAGTTGAGTTTCAGAAATCCCATGTGTTCCCAGCTGTGCACAAGAAGCAGTGCTAACAACATGGAATAATGAATTGTCCTGTGAATCAGTCCTCACCACAGCACATACAAAACCAGTGACAGTGGAAACCAAACCACAAAGAACCTGGTCACTCTAGATCCACCTAACACAGGGTCTAGAATGAGGATTTAGCCACATAAATGTTTAAGAGGAAAGCCTTAGGAAATCATAGTGAAGAGAACTTCCTCAGTGAGTTAACAGAATTGGTTGTAGGTTGGGAAATGCAAGAAAGAATCCAAAGTTTATTAGAAAGTAGAGACCAGAGACACATACAGAGATTTTTATAAGAACTTGGTTTATAATTTTTAGAGAGTTCCCAGGATACTAGAAATTGTGAAGTTTAATTTGAGGGCATAAGCAATCACATGACCCAAAATACATTAGATTTGAAAACAGGTGTCCTCTTCTCTTTGTTGTAGATTACTGTCACTTCCCCAGTTTTAAATAAATATGATCTAATGTCACATTCTAGTAAACAGAAACATCAGCTTTAAATACAGCACTTTGTCTCTTAGAGTAGACTGCAGTTTTCATTGGTAGAAAGACTTCTTCCTTCTGTTTATCTTAAACCTAATTGCAGACAGCATACCAAGCTTTGAGAAATTAAAGAAATATGTGCCCTAAAATCTACAGAGCGATTGTGAACTACTCCTGAGACATTTTATATAAAAATAAATAAATAAATAAATAAATAAATAAATAAATAATTTTAAAAGTCTACATATGATCTGGGAGGCTTAAAGATTGTCACCCATGCTCTTCTTATTTATACTTCCTTGTAAAGCATTAAGAAAAAAAAAATACTTTCATCAGTAATGCCTCTCAAGACTTTTGATGCCTGTTCAAGTGTTAAATTATACACACTGCCTCCTTCACAAGGCTATTGAAATGTAGGTTTTTTTTTTTTTTTTTTTTTTTTTTTTTGGTTTTCTGCTATTGTTTCAAACCATCTGTTGTCCCCAAAGCAGCAAGAACTTTTGAGTTTCCCATTAGTGCTGTTCACTGATTATAAATTAGTTTCTAATAAGAGTAAAATATTTATAATCATTCTCTGAACTATTGCATTCACCTGGTAATATATGTCTAGCCTGTATTCTGCTTCTTGGGTTTTAGGACAAGAAACAATGATCTCCTTTACTTGATTACAAATTCATTCTCAGACTCAGAAAAGAAAACTGAGTGTTGATTATACAGAGGTACAAAACATGACATAGTCCTTTATCATCTTTAACTACGTATAGTAAGATTTGCATTTGAGCTGACTTCAATGTTAGAAAGGCAGAACCACTCTCACCTTTTTCCATGTCTCTTTTCTTTGTATTTATTACCAATTTATTCTTTGATAGCATCCTGTGCTCTCCACCTTCAGGAATCCTGAAATTATTTTGTAAATAATCTGTTAACTTCTGGAAGTAGTATGAATTTGTTCTCTATATTGAATTTTTCCATGTTCGAATGCCACAGTACCTGTAAAAGGTAAGAGGACAACTGGCAGATGTTAGTTTTCTCCTCTACAATGTTTGCTCCAAGGTTTGACTGATGTACCCTCATTTCATTCTTTTGACAAAATCATTAGGAAGTAAATGCTTTGAGCTAGCATGAGAAGGGATCCCAGAGGATAGCAAAGAGATATCAGAAAATCATCTTCTATTAAAGAAAGTGTCCAGAGGCTCTCCTACTGAGTTTTTATTCCTGTTGAATAAAGCTTTCCTGTGATTTGGGGTATGCTCATTGGAATTCCTGAGGTGACATGGACAGCCCCGACTAATCTCTTACGTTGAGAAGAATGACAAGATGCCCTGAATGTGCACACCCCGCCAATTTGAAGAAAAGAATTTGATTCTTCTGTGGCCAAAGCAAGAGAATGATCTGTGGTGGGATTGTCACCCAATTGTCGAAGATGACAAACTTCTTTATTCTTTTTTTTATTAGATACCCTCTGTATTTTCATTTCAAATGTTATAGCCTTTCACCCCACTTTCATCCCCTTTCACCTCCCCCCCAAACATGCTTTCATGAAGAAGGTGCTCCCTCTCCCAACCAGCCTTTCCACCTAAGAGCCTTGGCATTCCCTATACTGTGAAAATGCACCTTCACTGGACCAAAGTCCTCTTCAAGTCCCATTGATGCCAGAAAATGCTATCCTCTGCTGCATATGCAACTAGAGCTGTGAGTCTCTTCAAGTGTGCTCATTGGCTGGTGTTTTAGTCCCTGGGAGTTCTGGTTGGTTAATAATATTGTTCCTTTCATGGTGTTGCAAACATTTCATCTCCTTAAGTTTTTTCTCTGGCTATTTTATTTGGGGTCCCCATGTTCATTCCTATGGTTAGCTGCAAACATCCTCAACTGTATCTGTATGACACTAGTAGAGCCTCTGAAAAGGCATCCATATCCAGATCCTATCAGTAAGCACTTCTTAGCATCAGCAAAAGTGCTTGGGTTTGGTGGCTGCATATGGGGTGGATCCCTGGATAAGGTTGTTGCTGCATAATCTTCTCTACAATCTCTGCTCCTCTATTTGTCCCTGTATTTCCTCCTGTGAGTTTTTCTTTTTCTCTCCCTTCTATAAAGAACTGAGACATCCACATTCTGGCCTTTCTTCTTTTTAACTTTATAAGGTCTCTGGATTGTTTCCTGGGTTTTCAGAGCTTTTGGGGGCTACTCTCCATTGTTCAGTGAGTGAATAGCATGTGCGTTATTTTGTGACTGAGTTACCTTACTCAGTATGATAGCTTCTAGTTCCATTGATTTGCCTAGCATTTTCACAAACTCATTGTTTTTAGTAGCTCAGTAGTACTCCACTGTGTAAACATACCACAATTTCTGTATCCATTCCTCTGTTGAAGGACATCTGGGTTGTTTCCAGATTATGGCTATATTATAAATAAGGCTTCGATGAACATGGTGGAGCATGTGTCCTTGTTATATGTTGGAGGGTTTTTTAAATCTGAAATCCCAACCTATATTCCAGAGCACTTGTGTCCCATTCTTTCTTTCCTGATTGTTTGTAGTGGTTTGGTAAGCTTAGGTTCAACTCAGATCTTCTCATCCCCAGAAGAAAATCTGTTACCTGAACTTCACTTTTTGTGTCCACAACTCAGCAAAATTAGCCTCCTCAGTACTGTGAGGAGGGAGCAGGAATGCTTTGGTGTATGCTGAGAGATACACTTCCTTTATAGAGAATATTATGTCTGTGCTTCCATATGGAAATTGAATTAATGAAAAAATATCAAAACACAACATAAAAATAAAAACTTGTTACATTTATATTCTTTAGCAAATTTCTTTATTTTTCAAACCCTTTTCTCTTTTTTGTACAACTTTATTTTAAAAAACAGAGAAACATGTTCAGATTTTTAAAGACATTTTGACATAAAACTATATGAATATATTTTTGTCAGTACTTGATTTTTTTTTAAAGGTTTCATAGTATGCATTGAAACCTTACTAGTTACAATAAGCATAAAATACAGGTAAAACAAAACATCACATGGGAATAGTCAAATTTTTCTTGGTGTGTATAGATTAAACATAATGATTTTTAAATACCGAATATTGCCACAAGACTATCTTCTTAGCTCCTAAGTTATTAATGATTTAAGGTCTGCGTATACCCCACTCTGAGAGGGTAATATACACTTATTGTTTTTCTATTAAGAAGGGCTGAGGCTTCCACTTTTTGGCTTTTCTTTTTCTTTTTTTCTTTTCTTTTTTTTTTTTTTTTTTTTTTTTTTTTTTTTTTTTTTTTTTTTGGAGCTTCATATGGTCTGTAGGTTGTTTCTTGGGTATTCAGGTCTTTCTGGGGCTAGTATCCCGTTATCAGTGACTGCATATTATGTCTGTTCTTTTGTGACTGGGTTTCCTCACTCAGGATTATATTCTCTAGATGTGTCCATTTACCTAGGAATTTCATAAATTCATTGTTTCTAATAGCTGAGTAGTGCTCCATTGTGTCAATATAACCTCTGCTAGTTTCACTGTGGTTTGTTGAGTTTCTGCTTCCATGATTTGTCCGTTAATTAGAGTGGGGTGTTAAAGTCTCCCACTATCATTTTGTTTGGTGAAACTTATGTTTTGAGCTTTAGTAGGGTTTCTTTTATGAATATGGGCGTTCTTGTAAACAATTACAGGAAGACACACATAAACAAATAGATGCTCTAAAAGAGGAAACACAAAAATTATCCAAAGAACTACAGGAAAACACAACCAAAAAGGTCAAGAAATTGAAAACGGAAATAGAAACAATAAAGAAAACACTGAAAGATAAAACCCTGGAGATGGAAAACCTAAAAATGAAATCAGGAGTCACAGACGTAAGCATCACCAAAAGACTACAAGAGATGCAAGAAAGAATCTCAGGGGCCAAACACAACATAGAAAACAGACAAAACAGAGAAGATGAAAAAAAAAAACCCAAAAAGCCCCTAACCCAAAATGTCCAGGAGAACCAGAACACAATGAGTAGACACTGCCTAAGGATAATAGGTGTAGAAGGAGGCAAAGAATATCAACTAAAAGGCACAGTAAATATCTTCAACAAAATAGTAGAAGAAACCTTCCCTACCTTTAAGAGTGAGATGACAATGAGGATAAAAGAAGCCTACAGAACCCCAAATACATTGGACCAGAAAAGAAATTCTTCCTGACACATAATAATCAAAACACCAAGTCTGAAAACAAAGAAAGGATACTAAAAGCAGTAAGGGAAAATGACATTTAACATATATAGGCAAATTTCATGAATAATTGTTGTTCATATTAAATCTGTTTCTCTGATGACTAAGGACTTTCAATATCTCTTTATGTGATTCTTAACCATTCAATATTTTTTTGTTGCAAATTCTCTGTTTATCTCTGTACCTAATTTTTATTGGGTTATTTGGGTTTGTGAGGTTGACTTCTTGAGGACTTTATATGTTTTATATGTTTAGTCCTAGTTGGATGTAGGGTTACTGAAGTTTTACCCAATCTGTGAGTTGCCAATTTGTCTTATTGATAGTGTCTTGTGCTATAGAGAACCTTTTCAGTTTCATGAAGTTTCATTTATCAACTGTTGGTTTAGAACATAAGCCATTGTTGTTCTGTTCATAAATATTTCCCCTGTGCCAATGAGTTTGAGGTTATTTTTCAATTTTTTATTAGAGTTAGTGTATCTGGTTTTATATTGTAATCCTTGATCCACTTGAGATTTTTGCTAGGTGATAAATATGAATCTATTTTCATTCTCATACATACAGACTGCTAGTTAGACCAGTGTAAATCTTAGAGATCGTTTTTTTTTCCACTGTATGTTTTTGGCTTCTTTGGCAATGATCTTGTGTCCAAAGGTGTAGGGATTTACTTCTACATCTTTGATTCTATTCCAATGATCAACCTTTCTGTGTCTATATTAGTAGCATACTTCTTTTTTTCACTTTTGCTTTGGTGATTTCCCTGAAAGTTCATTTATTATCAGGAATTGTGTGGGTTATCGTGGGTTATTTTTTCTTTGTTTGTTTTACCATATGAAACCTCAGAAAATTGGATATAGTACTACCTGAAGACCCAGCTATTCCACTTCTGGGCATATACCCCAGAGACACTTTAATACACAACAAAGATATATGCACCACAATGTTCATAGTGGCTCTATTTATAATAGCCAGAAGCTGGAAGGAACCCAGATGTCCTTCAGAAAATGAATGAATACAAAAATTGTGGTACATATACACAATGGAAAACTACTCAGCCACCAGAAACAATGACTTAACCAAATTCTTAAGAAAATGGCTGCATCTAGAGAATATCATCCTGAGTGAGATAACCCAGTCACAAAAGAACAGACATAATATGCAGTCACTGATAGTGGGATGCTAACCCCAGAGGCTTGCACTCCCCCAGAAACAACTCACAGACTGTATGAAGTCCAAGAAATAAAGAAAACAAAAAAATATACATATATTTACAAAACAAGAAGACTTTGACTATTTCCATGTTGTGTTTTGTTTTGCATGTACTTTATGCTTATTGTAACTATTAGGTTTTCAATGCATACTGTCAAACCCTTGAAAAAAATCAAGTACTGACTAAAAAAATATATTCACATGGTTTTATGTAAAAATTATTTCAATGTCTGAAAAAACAGTACTGACAAAAATGTATAATTTTAAGCAAAAAATGTTTAAAATCTGTACATTTATCTTTGTTTTGTAAAATAAAGTCGTTTAAAAAAAAAACAAACAAACTGAGAATTCTTATTCCATGTCTGTGAAGAATTGTGGTGGAATTTTGATGGGTATTGAATTGAATCTATAGATTGCTTTTGGTAAGATGACCATTTTCACTATGTTAATCCTAACAATCTATTAGTATGGGAGATCTTTCCATCTTCTGATGTTTTCTTCAAATTTTTTTCTCAAGGATGTGAGATTCTTGTCCTACAGACCTTACACTTACTTGGTAAAAGTTACACCAAGATATATTTTACTATTTATGGCTAGTGTGGAGGGTGCCATCTCACTATTTTCTTTCTCAACCTGTTTATCATTTATATAAGGGAAAGCTATTTATTTGTGTGAGTTAATTTAATATCCCTCCACTTTCCTGAGGTTGTTTAAAAGCTACAAGAGTTCTCTAGTAAAACCTTTAGGGTCTCTTATGTATACTAGTATATCATCTGCAAATAGTTATATTTTGACTTCTCTTTCTAATTTGTATCCCCTTTGTTAACATTCTGTCTAAGCTCTGCCACACAGTTATCTTGTAACAGCCAGGTATGCCTGACTCACTATAAAAGGAACCATTTATTGCGTTCCCCCCTCTTGCTCTCTTGCTCTTGTTCTTCCCTTCTTGCCCCTACTTTCTCCCCGTTCCCTCCCCCATACCCTCCAGTGGTCATGTCTGGCCTCTACTTCTCTCCTTATGCCTTTCTTTGCCTTTACTACCCTCTTGATTCCCCTCCCCATGCCCTAAATAAACTATTCTATACTATACTCCCTGTGGCTGTTCCCTCATGGGAAGTAATGACTCAGCATGGATCCACAAGGAACCCCTTCCCCCATACCTGACTGTATGTTTATAGAACATATCCTCCTCTCTTTATCTTTTTATAAACACATCACTATTGATATTTTTTTGTTGACTAATTGCTCTAGCTATAACTTTTAGTACTGTACTTAATGGATTGGGAAAGTGTGGGCAACCTTGTCTTGTCTGTATTTTAGTGAAATTGCCTCTAGTTTCCATGTAATTTTATATTGGCTGCTGGTTTGCTTTATATTGCTTTATTATATTTAGGTATGTTATTTGACTTCCTGATCTCTTCTGGATTTTAAACATGAAGTAGTGCTGTGTTTTTTGGAGGTTTTTCAGAATCTAATGAGATCATCATGTGTTCTGTTTCCTAGAACTTGTTTATATAGTGCATTACTTGATGGATTTTTATATATTGAACCATCCCTGCATTCTTGGGCTGAAGCCTCCAACAAAAACAACAGAAAGCCCACATACTCGTGTAAATGGAACATCTCTCTGTTCAAAGATAACTTGGTCAAGGGAGAAATAAAAAGCAAAATCAAAAACTTCACAGAATTCAATGAAAATGAAGACATAGAATACCTAAACTTGGCACAATGAAAGCACTATTAGTAGGAAGAGTCATAGCAATAAGTGCTTCCATAAAGAAACTGGAGAGATCTCTTTTCATGTAACTTAACAACACATCTGAAAGCTCTAAAACAGAAAGAAGCAAACAAACCCAAGAGGAGGAGACATCAAGAAATAGTCCATATTACAGCTGGCATCAATCAGTTAGCAGTATAGACGATGACACAAAAAGTCAAGAAAACCACTAACTAAAGGGCACAGAGACAGTATTCAATCTAAAAAAATCAGAAATGAAAAAGGAAGATATAACAACAAAAATTTAGGAAATTAAAAAAAAAACACACATCAGAACATACTACAAAAGCCTATCCTTTATAAACCTGAAAAATCTAGATAAAATGGTTGTGTTTTCTAGACAGATACCATATACCAAAGTTAAATCAAGACTGGGTAAACTATCTATACAGTTTTATAACTCCTAAGGAAAGAGGAAAAAAAAATCCTTGTCATTAAAACTCTCCCAACCAAACAAACAAACGAACAAAAAAAAAAAAAAAAAAAAAAAAAAAAAAAAAGCTTAGGTGCAAATAGTGTTAGTGCAGAATTCTAACAGAACTTCAAAGAATAGCTAAAACCAATACTCCTCAAACTATTTCCCAAAATATAAACAAAAGGAATGTAGCATGTAATTTAAAAATATCCCAAGCTTTCTTTTGCTAGGTGCTGGCACAGTCAGGTCTTGTTGAGCCACTACAACTAGATCCAAGTTGTTATCTGTTCCTGGTTCTCATGGCTGGCTTGCTAACCCAAACAAACCTTTTTGTTTATTTGTTTTCTGAAAAATGCCTAGAGCTAACAATTTCCTTCCCCAGGAAATTCACCTCCATGTCTTGTCTAAAGAACACCAACAATCTCTCTGGTCTCACTCATCTCACTTTAGTTCCATGAAAAGAGAACACTAGAGACTAATATATATATATATATATATATATATATATATATATATATCAACCAGATTTCTATTGGTAAATCTTCAACCCTAATATGCCCATGCAAATATAATCCTCTCTTCACATCTCTGCATAGATACAGGTTGTTAAGGATATTGTATAAGGGATGGATTTGTATAGAATGATTAGTATTGTCTAGATGGGAAAATTATATCATATAATTTGGCTCTGAGTTTATGGTGTGGACATTTTGTGGAGTGTAAATGTTGCTGAGTAAATAAATATGAGATAAAGCCATTGTTAAATTTCAAGATTCTAGAGTTTTGAATTTGTCAGGCTGATTGGAGTGTGGACAGAGTTCATGGCTAGTAGAGAGACAGTCAGGAGAGGTACTAACCAGAGATGAACTAATGTTAGTTCTATATGGCTCACCAGTGCTGGAACTAATGGCAGGAGCAGCGTGTCGAGGTGCCACACTGGAACCAGTAACTGACTACTTAATATTTACCATAACAAATGTGGACCACAAACATTGACATGGGCTCAGACCACAAACATCAACAAGGTCTCTGACAGCAAGAACCAGGAACTTTTGAGGAGGCTTAATCCAGAAAACTGTTATTCATCTCAGATATCCTGATGTTGTTCAATTAGAATGATAGTGTGGTTGGGGACCATATTTGGGGACATGACCTTCAAGAGCTCCAGACTGCTGTATATCACTCTGTCCTTAGTATCAGGACATGAGCATCATGTTTGCAGCCTGTCGGCCACAATGCAATCATGTACTTTCCTACACCTAACAGGTGTACTTTTCATTTTTCTTTTCTCTTTTCTTTCTCCTTCCCTCCCTCCCTCCCTCTGTCTCTTCTTTTGTTTTCCTTTCTTTCTTTCTTTCTTTCTTTCTTTCTTTCTTTCTTTCTTTCTTCCTGTCTTTCTATCTCCCTTCTTTCCCTTCTTTCTTCTTTCTTTTCTTTCCTTTTTTTCTTCTTTCTTTTTTCTACGTAATCACTTTAAATTCTTCTCACTGCACTCTTCCAGCCCCCCAACACACACACACACACACACACACACACACACACACAATTCTTTTTCCAAACTTCCCTCCCATTTCTCTCTGAGTGGATAAAATATTCTTTAATTCTAAAATAAATACAAAGTAATTGTACTTACCATTTTAACACCCTGGATACAAGCACAAGTTGTGTTTCCCTGTTTTATATCTTAGAACATTTAAATTTTAAAATGTATTTTGTATATTTGTATAATTTCTACTATTTTCAAAATTATAACATATACAATTGACTGAGTTAAGGACAGTGAGTTGGATCAGTGGGTAATATTTCTTGCTGCCAAGTCTAATAAAACTTATATGATTTGTAGAAACTACATGGTGGAAAGAAAGTACCAACTTCTCAAGGCTGTCTTCTCACATGCACCTATTGAATTTTGACATTTAAATGTACACACACATACACACAAACAAACACACACATGCACACACACACACCATGGTATACACAATAAATAAATATTTTTTAAAAGTTTATTTTGATTATGAATTGATCCACTCATTAAACATTGTAAATTTCTATTTCTTTGGTGACCAGTGCAATATTAGTTCTGGTACATAATGACAAAAAGAAGAATCAATGGGGAATTAGAATTTGATGAAATGATCATGAGCTTTTATAATTTTACATATTTAAAACTTAAACCAAATTATAAAATTTGACTAAAAAATTATGTAAACATATGATGCATTTGCAAATATATACTTATCTCTGTTTTTTACAATAAAATTGCTTAAGGAAAAAAAAAGAAAAAAATAGTACATAGATCTAAAAAAACAAATATATATTATATATATACATATATATATATATATAGTACTAAAATTATAAGTGTATTTAAGAATTTTAAATTCTGAAACTAGTTCTTTGGGTATCATAATTGTAGTTGAGTAGCTCATGCTTCTCAGTTTTTACCGAGCTTTTTCTCAATTAAACCTGAAATAAGAATTGATTTTAGTTAATCTAACATCTAAAAATATACTTTATCCTATATATTATAACCTTATAATTTTAAATTACAGATGTGTATTTTGCTTCTCTGATGTTGTGAAATATTTGCATATATTTTAACTGGATAGAACAAACACAACCAATAAAGCAATGTAAAACACTTTTTAAAGAAAATTAATAATCTTGGAGAATTTCTTATGAACTCAGTTTGTTCAGAATATGCAAAATAATCTGCAATATATTTTAGGGCTCTGTGATGTGAAACCGCGCTTCAGCCACCACAGCACAGAAAGAAATGTCTGCCTCAGGTTTGTGTTTCCCCAGATCAAGACACACGAGTGTCCCGAAGGAAAAAGTGCTGCAACAATCTCAAAGAACCTGACATAAAGAATGTTCTCCAACAACTCAGTCTTCAAGAGTTGCATGCAAATAGCCAGAAAGAAAATGGAACAGAGAAGGACATAGGTGATCATGGTTTTTAAGGCTTTGATGTGGGCATGGGCGAGGGCATCTCTGCGTCTGTGCACATGTTGTAGCATCCTTTTTCGATGTCTCCACAAGGAGAGGATCAGCAGGAGAAAAGTGGACTGAGACAGTGCAAAGGGTAGGGATGTGAAAACACAGTTGTTAATGAGTAAAATAACCTTGTAAAATCTTACCGTGTTACTGGAAGTGAAATCATACAGCAGATTGCTGCTGCCATTACCCATCTGGATATCAATGTATGAGTTTATCAGCAAAGTGTTTAGAAGCAAGAAAGCCAAAGACATGAGCAAAGTCCCTGAAACCACCTGGTTAATCCTCATCTTTAAGAAAACAAAAATAGAGTTAGAAAAGTTAGCAATTTTAAGGAAATAAAAAAGGCCAAGGCATGCGGCAAGCCACATGCCAAAATGATTGCTGAAAATCAAATGGAAATTAATTAATTTTGCTACTCTTCTAGTTAGCAATACATTTGGGTACAGTACAGACACTGATATAGCAGTGAGTACAGTCAAAAGTATGTAGATTCTGGAGAAGGCCAAGGCTATGATTATTTGGTTCACTGCAGAGATCTTTCTTCTCTTGATCCAGTTCATGCAGTTCACCAGCGCTATGAATCCATTTCCAAAGCATCCTAGTATGATTTCTACAGTTACAATAAATGTAAATATGCTGGGTATGATTCCATCCATTGTCTCTAACAAAAATTATGCTTTATGAGGTCACTGTAGTCTTGAATCCTCATTTCACATTTAATTTTTAAGATGCTCAGTGTAGTAACAAATATCAAGTATGAAGCTTTGACAGTATCATGTTCATAGCACAATACTTTTTCTGAGAATGACATTTTCTCCCATTCAGTTCAACCAAGCTGTACCAAGAGTACACTCTTTAGACCACGTGCTGTGGAGCATTTTGAGTGAATCCAAAAGGAAATATTAAGTCTTCATGTTCTAAGATGAAAATAAATACACGTTAATAGAATTGCTTCCATGATTCTGCCACAATACCAATTTAATCTGGTTACTGCAGCTATTGGCAAGTAACTCCAAATATTCTAACATACAGAGGGCAATCAGGACCTAGACTTGTGTAAGGAGCTTTCTGAGTACTAGTGGTGACAAAGCTAGCATTCTGTCGAAGCTCTTAATGCAGAAATTTTGATTTGTCTGATCATGCTACAGACATTTCATGCATATTACATGCACAAATACCCATACCATATGCACTTACTTGAATCACAATCTTTTGTTTCACATTCAGATGTTTATAAATGATTTCAATTTTTATTATACATCCACCATGGTCCTGTTTCAGTTGTTCTGACACTATCTAAAATGCATTATGAAATAAATGCTTTAGAATTAATGTAAAATTTAGCAGAATTAGAACTTTTAACTATCCATGTAGAGTGGTACTGATGTTTCTGTTGTGTTATGAAACAGAAATGAGCAGGGATGAGTTCATGTACTCAGAAAGAATTCTCATCATTTTCTACCTTCCCCTTCTCTATTTAATTTTTTCATTAATACTAAGTTACTATAAAATGATCATTCCTAGCTTCTCACACCTTCCTCCAACATGTATTTGGTTATCATCACTCACAGAAACAAAGACAAATAAAACAGGCTGGTTATATTTTTAAAATGAGCTTAATAATATAATTATTGACAACTTAATAGAGTTAATGAATTTACAGAGAAGCAAATTTAGGAATAATTATCAAAAATAACAGGAAAATACATTTCATTAGTTTTAGAGATTAAGGAGAAACACACGCGAAATTTTATTACAACGGTTCTATATTATCCTCAGCAACCTGAATTAATTATCTTTTAAAAACTGCATATATGCTAAAAATTCTCACAATTTTATTATATTTACATCAAAAATATTAAAATAATCGATAAAAACACAGAATTGAAAAATTTTAAGTCAATTTTTAAGAGTTGAAAAATGCACCCACCTCCAGGGGCAGAAATACACTGGCTGTTCCCTCAGGTGTCAAGGATGAGCTCAGGAAGAGTAGAAACAGGAATGCAAACACCTGAGGGTGTGGCTGTGTAAAGCAGGTTAAGGTGGTAGTGCTAACTGGGCTATGTAATGACTATTGCATTGGCAAATTGGTATGTACACTTATAGCTCACTGGGAATAAGGCTATGGGAGCAATGCATCTTTAGAAGAGTCACTCCTCTGGGAATGGTTTCCTCATTTAACTCAGAGATAAGGAAAGACAAACAGTCCAACACTGTGCCCTAGAGAACAGCAAAAGGCAATCATTTCAACAGATGTTACTATTATTTATTCAATGATATAAAGATGTCAACAAGAAAAAGTGTAGCTCAAATTTAGCCATAAGGATCAAGTGGCTGGGGAGAAATCTCTACTGGGATTCCAGGATATTACCTTCTCCAGTCAGTTTTCAGCTGGAAGCTGTGAACAACTTTTCCCACAATCGCTGTCTTTTGCTATCCCTCCTTTGCTTTAGGTGCCTCAGCAGAGTGAACATTCTACATGGCCTAAAACTATCAAAAGGAAACCCCATCTAGTTGACCTACAGAATCTCATCTAGTTGATTTCTGGTGGATGTCTTCAGTTTTGAATATGGTGCTCTTATGCTATTTATTGTCTATCTATATTTTATTTGTTCCTTTACTTTGGTTTGTTTAATAAATTCACTCATCCAAAACTCAAAATGTGTCTGTTGGAGATCATTCTCTCCACCATACAGAACAGGTTATTCAAAAAATTAATTTTCTGCAAGGGAAGATTGTTCTCATTGTTAGTCCCATTGCCTAGTCTTAGAACTATATCTTTCCTTAAAGCTTGAAAATATCATAGGCTTTCCCTTGTGAAACATCATCTTTCCAGACAAGTAAGATAATACTGAGGACGATTTTAACATAATTCTTCTATAATCCAAAATTTGAATTGAGTGCCCAAGAGAGAGGCAGTATCTTTACACATTTTAGAGATAATGTTTATGCAAGTACCCTTGCCTTTGTAATAATTCTAGTGAATTTGAGCAATCAAAAATATTTTACCCAAATTCTTTCTATCAGGGTCATATTATCTATAAGTTTTATATAATGCACACATTCCTATAAATAGGTAAAATGCTGTACTAAATGTAAAATAAAATTAAGTGCTAGAACACCGTCATTCTAATTTAATAAAAAAATTAAAATAATTATTTTTAAAATTTTTCCTTTTGAAAAAATTTTTTTCCTTTTGCAGTATTTTTAGAGTTGATGCTAAAGACATGTTTGATAATAGTGGAAAGTTTGTTTTATTGTGATGGCTGAGAAATTCTACTTCTAAACTTGAATCCCTGTCAACCTAAAGAGATATTTAGCTTGCTTCTCACTGGAAAAAATTGTAAAGGAAGTCAGCAAGATGACCTTTGAACTGAGTGAAAGCACTGAGCCCTATGTTTGGAGGAGACACATTTTAGGAGAGCAGGCAGGCAGCTGAGAAGTGGTGAAGATGATGTCTTCACAGCATAGAATGAGGCCAATTATTGTACAAGAAGAAACGATAGGCAGGCCTAAGTTTAGGATTAGGAGAAGGAGCCAGAGCAAGGGGAAGCAGCTGGAAGCAACATGGAGGCAGATGTTAAAATTCTTCTCTACACAGAGGCCATTATGAATATTTTAAAGGGATGGGTGTGTTCAGAATTTGATGCTGTCTAGATGAAAAAAATATATCTTATCAATTGGATCAGAGGTATTTTGTGTTGTGTTTTTTGTCTTATGGTGAGTTAATTGAGTTTAACAGAAAGTGCACTAGCTGGTCACATCGAGCTTGCTTAGTGGAATAGGGATGTATGTGCCTGGCATGGTAACAACTCGCCAAGGGAACAGTGAGGGAAAGCAGCAAGGCAGGTTGCTGCAATGGAGCAGATTGTGGACTGTCTGGGTTGGAGAGTACCCTGAGTACAAGCATGGAGCTGCTGAGATAGACTGGCACTGGTTCCTGTGGCCAAGCAGATCTCAATCAGGAGAAGCTGGGACCAGCCAGGTGTGGTACACACATAAACAAAATATCTACTGCAACAAGGTGGTCCTCTGGAAGATGAGAAAAGATCAATAAACAACAGTGAAGGACTAATTATATAAAAGCCCCAGGACTGTTAAGAAACTCCAGACAGGAAAGTTGTCATGCTGATGACACCATCTACAGGAAGTTGGGATCTGGAATGCATCTGATTAAAATTATTCTATTGGTATTTAAAACCTTGAGGTTATAGACGGTGAGGTCCGATAATGAAATCTTGCACCCCAAAAGTTGTTTTTTCTGCCTCTACCCATCCCTATTCTCACCAGGACTCAGTGATAATATAGTGGGTGCAGACCCACACAAGAGCTGCTGCCTTCATTGCTCTGATTAAAGAAACAGCTGCTTCTGTATAGGTGCAAGAACTTGAACAAGCTTTCCCAGTGATGCTTGAAGTTAAGGTTAATGATTCTGGAGAGGTCAGATTCGTAGATGTAGAGAAAGTGACCGCCAAAATCATGGATTTTCAAGATCAGAGTCTGGTTAGTCTATAACTCTAGAAGACTGCACTAAAAGTAGATTCCTCTGCTTAATCTTTGTAATGATAGGCTCCACTCACTTTTTCGCATTGAGGCAATAAAATGACTAGCATCCAAGGAATGGTATCAGTCAATTATCCCTTGGTGAATAAACAAAAAGTATGCCACCAACATCTCCAGGATATGCCAAAATATAGTTTCCCAATAATCGTTTATAGTAATAAATCTCTTTATGATTCTCAGATCTTACTTTATGGCAAGCTAAGAAATCAGGATGATATAATAGGCACTTCAGACACATTTTCTTTATGAATTAAAAGTGAAGTCTCATTTCTCTAAAATGCTGGAAGTTCAGATAATTAAATAGAAAACTGAAGTTATATATAGGGAATCTTGCTGAGTCTCTTATCTATTCAACCTGGGTCAGGGCCATAAGTTATATTTAACTACTCTAGAAATATGTGTTTGTTCAATTTCAAACCAATACCTTAAACTTTTGCAAAGCAGCTCTGGAGATCGCCTAAACAAAGGATCTTGGGCTTTTTTTTTTTTTTTTTTTTTCTTTCTATTTTCCTAGTCACTACATGGACACCAATACACTGAAGACAATCCAAATTTCTGGGAGCAAATTCACCCTTACTTGGATGGAAATTTTGGCCACCAGAAAGTATAAGTATGGAGACAGAAGTTTATAAATATATGTAATTTATTAATAGAAGTTCATTTAGTTAACATTTGGTCTCTAGATGTACATTGACATTTCCTCAGCCATTTACACTCTGTGATCAATATACACCGGGAAAGCTTGTAAGGACACTAAAAAAAAAAAAAAAAAAAAAAAAAAAAAAAAAAAAAAGGACAACAGTTTGCAGAGAAAATATTGTTTTCACACAGCTTGGAAATTCTACCCATGGATTGCATTCTAGGCTGGAATTTTCCCCAACAGGTGCTAGGAGAAAAGTTGATTTCTCATTTGTCAGAATGCAAATGAAGACGTATTCTCTTTCATGATTATGTAAGCTTAACATTGTATAACATCTTCCTCATTTAGGCTCATCAGGATAACATTTGTATTCTGAAATTCGAATAATGTAGAAAGCTTCACAACTGACTTGAATGGCTTATTATCTATAATGATGTGGAGGGGATTAAAATAAAATACCTCTTGTGTTTTATTATTAATATCTTTCAGTGTATTTCTCAGAGTCCCAAGAAGGAAATTCAGTCATTTATAATTTAGATAAGAAGTCATACATTTGCCACAAATCAGTATACACTAATTCATAAGACCAGGGCACATGGACATGAATTGTTACCCTGTATTTTTCATAATGGCCCTGAAAGAAATTTTGTGTTAACTTTGAACTCTCATCCTATAATGTATATTTCTGATACTTTACTCTGTTAAAAAAATCTCCATAATCATTATATGATATTCATATCTTCAGTATTTGATGGGTATTTTAGAGATACTCATCAGAATCATTAATGGTTTTAAAAAGTATCAGGTTAGTTAACTTAGGAACTGTTTCTATTTAGAAAATAGTCATCTAAATAAACTTTGAGTTTTGACACATATTGTCACGCACTTTTAAAATGATTTTACTCTTACTACATTTCAAATCCCATACTCTAAATTGTCTTGAGTGGTAAGTAGCTATTATTAAATTTTGCAAAATTTCATACTTATTTGATTCAAAGAACCAACTGATGAATCATTTAATTTATTTGATTCAACCAACAAAATTATCTTTTCAGCAGTGGAGTTTTACAGAGTATATAAACCACAATGCAAAGTAGGTCTAATACTTAGACATAGTTGACCTACAAAAATTACTTTATTTTATTGTATTGCATTATACTGTATTTAATATTTGTGCCTTATGGCAATTTTTGTTGGTGCATTGGATATTTTTTCATTTCATTTTTTCTGTTTCCTGTATTTACATTTCAGATGTTAAACCCTTTCCTCCCAAAAAATTTCCCCCTCCCCTCTCCTTCCATGAAGGTGCTCCCTCTCCCAACAACTCTCTCCTACTTCAATACATTCCCCTACATTGGGAAAATGAGCCTTCCCTGGACCAAAGGCCTCTCTTCCCATTGATGGCAGACAATGCTATCATCTGATACATAAGCAACTGGAGCCACGTGTGCTCATTTGTTGGTTCTTTAGTCCCTGGGAGCTCTGGAGGATTTGGTTGGTTGATACGTTGTTCTTCTCAATGGGGTTGTACACCATTTCAGCTCCTTAAGTCCTATTTCAAGATCCTTCATTGAGGTCTCTCTGTTCAATTTGGTGGTTAGCTATAAGCATTCTAATCTGTATCAAGATGATACTGGGAGGCATCCTTATCTGGCTTCTTCCAGTAAGCTCTTCTTGGCATCAGCAACAGTATATGGATTTGGTGGCTGCATATCATCATGGTTTATGTGGTGGATCTCCAGATGAGGCAGTTTCTGAATGATTTTTTTCTTCAATCCCTAGTCCTCTATTTGTCTTTGTATTTCCTCCTGTGAGTGTTTATTTTTCTCCCTTTTAAGAATAACTGAGGCATCAACATTCTGTCTTTTCTGCTTTTTGAGATGAATAAGATCTGTGAATTGTTTCTTGGGTACTCCAGAGCTCTTTGGACTAGTATCTGCTTCATAGTGAGTACACACTATGTGTGTTCTTTTGTGACTGTGGTACCTCACTCAGTATGATAGGTTAAAGTCCATTCATTTGCATAAAAATTTAATGAAGTCAATGTTTTTAATAGCTGAGCAGTATTCCATTGTGTAAATGCACGAAATTTTCTGAATCCTTTCCTCTGTTGAAGGTCATCTGGGTTCTTTCCAGTTTATGGCTATTATAAATAAGGCTGCTATGAACATAATGGAGTGTATATCCTAGTTATATGTTGAAGCATCTTTTAGGTATATGACCAGGAGTATAGCTGGGTCTTAAGGTAGTACTATGTTCAATTTTCTGAGGAAATGAAAGACTGATTTCCAGAACAGTTGTACCAGCTTGCAATCCCACCAACAGTGGAGGAGGGGTCCTCTTTGTCCACATTCTCACTAGCGTCTGTGTCACCTGAGTTTTGATCTTAGTCATTCTGACTGGTGTGAGGTAGAGTCTCAGGGTTGTTTGGATTTGCATTTTTTGATTACTATGGATGTTGAACATTTCTTTAGGTGCTCCTTAACTATTTGATATTCCTCAGTTGAGAATTCTTTATTTAGCTCTGTACACCATTTTAATAGGATTATTTGATTCTCTGGAGTCTAACTTATTGAGTTATTTGTATATATTAGATACTACCCCACTATCAGATACAAGATTGGTAAAGACCTTTCCCAATCTGTTGGTTGCCATTTTGTTATTTTGAAAGTGTCCTTGGCCTTTGAGAAACTTTGTTATTTTATTAGATCTAATTTTGTTGATTATTCATCTTAAAGCATAACCCATTGCTGTTCTGTTCAGAAAATTTTCCCCTGTGCCTATGTGTTATAAACTCTTTCCTATTTTCACTTCTATTAGTTTCAGTGTGCCTGGTTTTGCATAGACATCTTTGATGAGTTTTGTTAAAAGAGATAAGAAAGGATTTATTCACATTCTTTTGCATGCTGACTGCCAGTTGAAACAGAATCATTTGTTGAAGATGCTGTTCTTTTTTCCAATGAAAATTTTTAGCTCCTTTGTCAAAGATAAAATGATCATAGGTGTTTGGTTCATTTTTGGGTCTTCAATTCTACTCCACTGATTTATCTGCCTGTCTCTCTACCAACAACATGCAGTTTTTATCATGATTGTTCTGTTACACAGCTTGAGGTCAGAGATGGTGATTCTCATCCTGGATATTTTGTTATTTCAAATAAATATGTAAATTGCTCTTTCTAATTCTATGAAGAATTGAATTGGAATTTTGATGTGCATTTCATTGAATCTGTAGATTGCTTTGGAAAGATGGTCATTTTTACTATGTTGATCCTTCCAATACATGAGCATGGGAGATCGTTCCATCTTTTGAGAGATTCTTCAGACACTTGAAATTTTTGTCATACAGATCTTACACTTCATTGGTTAGGGTCACACAAAGCCATTTCGTATTACCTGTGACAACTGTGAAGGTTGTTGATTCCCTAATTTCTTTTTCAGCCTGTTTATCTTTTGAGTAAAGGAAGGCTACTGATTTATCTGAGTTAATTTTACATCCAGCCACATTCGTGAAGTTGTTTATCAGCTATAGAAGTTCTATGGTGAAAACTTTTGGGTCACTTAAGTATACTATCAAATCATCTGCAAATAGTAATATTTTGACTTTATCCTTTCCAGTTTGTATCCCTTTGACCTCTATATACGATTTTGAGTATTAAATTGAATAGGTATGGAGAATGTGGGCAGCCCTGCCTAGTCTCTGATTTAAGTGTGATTACTTCAAATTTCTCTCCATTTCATTTAGTGTTGGGTAATGGTTTGGTTTATATTGTTTTTACTATGTTTAGTTTTATGCCTTGCAATCCTTATTTTTCCAAGACTTTACCATTAAGGGGTGTGGAATTTTGCCAAATGCTTCTCAGCATTTAATGAGATGATCATGTGTGTTTTTTATTTTCCTTCGAGTTTGTTTATAGAATGAATTACATTGACAGATTTCAGGATATTGAAGCATCCCTGCATCCCTAAGCTGAGCCTGCTTGATCATGGTGAATGACTGTTATAATGTGCTCATGTATTCTGTTTGCAAAAAATTGTATTGAGTATCTTTGCATTAATGCTGATGAGGAAAATTGGTCTAAAGTTCTTCTTTTTAGGGTTTTTGTGTGGTTTAGGTATGAGTGTAATTGTGGCTTTGAAGAATGAGTCGGGTAGTGTTACTTAGGTTTCTATTTTGTGGAATAGTTTGGTGTTAGTACTGATATAAGGTCTTCTATGAAGATCTGATAGAATTCTATATTTAACCCATCTGGTCGTGGGCCTCATTTGATTGGGAGGATTTTAATGACTACTTCTGTTTCTTTAGATGTTATGGAACGGCTTAGATATTTTGTCAGATCCTCATTTAACTTTGGTACCAGGTATCAGTCTAGGATATTATCAATTTCATCCAGAATTTCCAGTTTCGTTGAGTATAGGCTTTTGTAGTAGTATCTGATAATTTCTTGAATTTCCTCAGTTTCTGTTTTTGCATCTCCTGTTTCATTTCTGATTTTTTTTTAAATTTGGACATGCTCTCTTTGCCCTCCTGGCTAAGAGTTTATCAATCGTGCTGATTTTCTCAAAGAACTAGATCCTGGTTTTGTTGATTCTTTGTATACTTCTTTTTGGTTCTACTTGTTTGATTTCATCTCTGAGTTTGATTATTTCCTGCCATCTACTCCTCTTGGTGTATATGCTTCTTTTTGTTCTAGAGCTTTGAGGTGTGCTGTCAAGCAGCTAATGTATGCTCTCTCCAGGTTTTATTTATTTATTTATTTATTCTTTTTTGAGGCACTCAAAACTTTGAGTTTTCTTCTCAGCAGTGGTTTCTTTGTATCCTGTAAGTTTGGGTATGTTGTGCCTTCATTTTCTTTAAATTTTAAGTCTTTTACTTTTTCTTTATTTTGCCTTGACCAAGTTATCATTGAGTAAAGTGTTTTTCAGCTTCCATGTGTATATGACTTTATGTTATTTTGGTTGTTATAAAAGACTAGCTTTAGTATGGTGATCTGATAAGATTCATGGAAGTATTTTGATCTTCTTATATCAGTTCAGGCCGGTTTTGTGACCGAGTATATAGTCAATTTTAAGTAAGGTGCTGTCAGGTTCTGAGAAGATGGTATATTATTTTGTTTTAGGATGAAATTTCTATAGATGTCTGTTAAATCTATTTGGGTTTTATCTTCTGTTAGTTTCAATGTGCTTCTGTTCTGCTTCTATGATCTGTCCATTGATGTGCATGGGGTGTTGAAGTCTCCCAATATTATTGTGTGTGGTGCAATATATGTTTTGAGCTTTAGTAGAGTTTCTTTATAAATGTTGGCGCCCTGTATTTGGAGCATATATGTTCAGAATTGAGAGTTTATCTTGATAGATTTTTTACTTTGATGAGTAAAAACTGTCTTTTCATATCTTTTTTGATAACTTCTGGTTAAAAATCTATTTTATTCAATATTAGCATGGTTATCCCAGATTGTTTCTTGGAAAAATTAGCTTGGTAATTTTTCCCAGCCTTTTATCCTGAGGTAGTGTCTGTCTTTTTCACTGAGATAAGTTTCCTCTGTACAGCCAAATGCTGAGTTCGGTTTGTGTATGCAGTGTGGCAATCTATATCTTTTTATTGGGCAACTGAGTCCGTTGGTGTTAAGAGATATTAATGAATAGTTATTTTCTGTTATTTTTGTTATTAGAGGTAGAATAATGTTTGTCTGATGCATTTATTTTTTTAAGGTTTATTGCAAGAAGATAATTTCCTTGCTTTTCCTAGGATATAGTTTTCTCCTGTGTCTGAGTTTTCTATCTATTATCCATTGTAGGGCTGGATTTGTGGACAGATAATGTGTAAATTTGGTTTTGTCCTAGAATATCTTATTTTCTCCATCTATGGTAATTTTGAGTTTTGCAGGATATAATAGTCTGGGCTGGCACATGTGTTCTTTTAGGGTCTGTGTTACATCTGCCCAGGATCTTCTACATTTCATAGTCTCTGATGAGGAGTCTGGGGTAATTTGGTCAGGTCTATCTTATATGTTTTCTCCTTCTACATTTAATTTTCTTTCTTTGTTTTGTGAATTTACTATTTTGATTATTTATGTGGTGGGAAGAATTATTAAAGTTTTAAGAACCACTGAATTAGAGAGAAGTATAGTATAACATAGAGTTTATTCAGATCATGGGGGTGGTGTTGAGAGGCTTGTAGAGGGAAGATGTTGAAAACAATAAACTTGGGATATTGGAATAAAAACACTGTTTCAAGCTACTCAATCTTAAGCTACACATATATTTAATTAACTTAAAACAAGTTTAATGGGATGTGGTAACACGCACCTTTAATTCTAGCATTCAATAGGCAAAGTTAGGTGAATCTCTGAGTTTAATACTAGCTTGGTCTAAAGATTTAGTTCCAAACAGTTGGAATCATTGCCTTAAAAAGCAAAAAATAAAATAACCAATCATACCAAACAAACAAACAACAATTTAAACACAGTGTGTTGGCTACTTATGTTAACTTGAATTTTTTGAAATGAAGGAAGTTCAGCTGAGAAAATGCCTCCATTAGATCCAGTTGTAAGGCATTTTTTAAGTTAGTGAATAATGGGGCATGGGCCTTCCTATTGTAGGTGGTGCAATCCCCCAACTGGTAGTTCTGGGGTCTGCAAAAGTGGGTGCACGAGGAAACACCCTTATAGAGACAAAGGTGAGGGAGGATGTTTAATGGGGGAAGGGGTTGCAGAAGGGTAATAGGGAAGTAGCATAGCATTTGAATTATAAACAAATGGAATATTTTTTTACAAAAAGAAAAATGAAGAAAAGAAAGAAGAAAAGATAGCTACTGAGAAGATCAATTGAGCAAGCTAGTAAACAACACCCCCGTTTCTGCCATCCTTAGTGCCTGTCTCCAGGTTCCTGTCCTGTTTGAGTTCTTATTTTCACATTATTGACACAAGCCTACTGGGTGGAGAACTACTGCTTTTGTCAGCTTGATTTATTTGCTGCATCTCAAAGGTATTTTGTCTTCATCACGAGTATCTTTATATGCAGAAATTACCAGATTTATCCTATCTTTTTCTTCTGTTATGTTTTAGAAAAACAAAGAGAGAAGAAATATGCTTGATTACTGCACAGTCAGGTATCAAGAAATGGGGTGTCTCTGCAAACCCATGCTAAGGAAGCCCATCCCCCTAGGGGTACAGTATAAAATAGATTTTATTCAGAGCATGGGGAAATGAGTTGAGAGGCTTGTAGAGACAGAAAAATGCAGAAAGAAAGAGTATCAGTGTAGAGGCCATCCATGAGAGATATGGGGGGAGAGGAATAGAGAGAGAGGGGAGGGGGGGAAGAGGGCAAGCTGTGCCTTTTAAAGTGAGTCTGGAACACCTGGCAACATGTGTCAGGTAACTGTAGGGAAGAACCTAGGCAAAATTCTAATACCTTCTCTGATGGAATACAATATGAAGTATGAGCCAAATAGACTCTTTCCTTTGTAGGTTGTCCTGAAGCTGTTTGTTTTTTAATGTTAATACCACTTCCCAAGAAAGGCTGCCTAGTCATGAGACTCTAACTAAACCTTTCTATTATAATTAGTAAAGTAAAGGAAAGCCAGTGACTGGCTGGGGCTAGGGAGGTGGAGAGAAGGGAGTTCTTAGGTCAGAAGACAAGAGGTCAGAGGTCAGGAGGCTGAGGAGGTGAGAGGACTGAGGTTAGAGGTCCTGTCAACATGGAGCTTTCCAAGGACCAGCTGGACCCAGGTGGGATTTATTAGTGTTAAAAGCTATGGACATTAAAGATTTTACAGCTCTAATATTTCATATAGAAGGGCAGTTTGTATCTTTGTCTATTTGATGCAATCTTGTTGTATAGAGAATTTGTGGATTGACAGTTAAATATATATGCCTGTATGAAATGCTATCAGGCTTTAGAGTTGTATTTGTGTGGAATTTTGGGGCACAGAAATACCCTGGACAGAGGCAGAGAGCAGGCAGTAGAAAACTGCCAAGGGAAAGGAGTTTCTCAGCCGAGTTGGGCCATATTGACATGGTTTCTTTTGTTTTCCTTTGTGTGGAGGTTGCAAGAGTAGAAGGTAGGTATGGAGAAACTGGGAGATAAATGAAAATGATGGGTACAGTGAGAAATATCAACACACAAAAAAAACAGTGTTGAAAAAGATTGATGACAGAAAAACACAATATAATCTGTTATTATCTGAATTTTTAATATACACAAATATTGTGCTTCATTGGAGAACAGTTATCTCTGAAGATAATTTTAGAAAGATATATTATAAGCCCTGGTCAGTATTTTTTGCTTAAGAAATATGGCTGCTTTACATTTAAACTGAGAGTACTAACATTGTAAACTGTTTATTTGGAATATTTAAGCCATATCATTTCTTAACTTAAAACCAGTAAAAGAGCCATAAATGGAAAGTGAAGGTAGAATAATTGTTATAAATATATTTCGGTGGAGGAGCTACATATGAGAAAAATATAAAATCAAAATTAAGCATTGTATAAAGACACTAAAATCTAAGTATTCAATAAAACTATTTTGGTTTTGGTAGTTACAATGATTATACATCATTTATACTAGAGAAAATTACAATATGCTATATGAACCCAAAATTACATATACTTTTAAATATTTTCTGTCACCAACTATAACTGGAAATATCTTCTTTTGTTTTGTATAAATGTCTGTGAGAGCTCTCTCCCCAGAAGTATGTTACTCTTAGCTTTCAGAGAAACCCTACTGTCCTGCTATGTTTTGGGACGGCAACGTTTAAGTAACAGTGTGATATACATATAGATCCAATAATTCCAGCAAGTCAGACTTATTATTCTAAAATTATTCTTAAATATAGCTTATTATTGAATAAAACATTTAATGCTACTTAATTATAAGCTTACATATCACTCATCTATTCTCTGAAATTTTATTTACAAGTTCTATATTAACAAATTTTGTTTATTTGACTATATTCACACTGTCTTTACTGGTTAATATTCCTAAATTCACACATACAATATATAGGTTATTTATTATACAATTGCATATAATTGACAAGAATTATGTGGCATTGTTATAGTTATATGTAAGTAGTTCCTATTTATTTTTTCAGATAATTATATTATAGAATACATTGTAAATCATATTCTAAATTCACAGTATTTTCTGTAGTGCTTATTGCAAACATAACTTTTATAAAATTCATAAACAGTATACAGTGTATACTATTTAATATACTATATTAAATACCCTTGTTTAATTGACACTATAAACATATATCAGTACTTTACTTCAATAGAACAGAAATATAAAATTGTCTTATAAGTAACAACATACATCTTGAAAAATTGTAACAGATTTTATGAGAGAGTTTAAATTCAATTGGTTCAAAATGAGATACTTTTAACTTATTCATGTCATAAGTTAAATTTCTATTTTATCTGCCAGTGAAAGACTAAGGAACGTTCCGTTTGGATTTCTGTTCTGCACTCTAGATTCTAAAATTATGTGTTCTTCTGGGATAGTAGTGATTAGAACAAATACATGGCATTTCTTTCTGTGAAGGAATTCTTATGAAGGTGAGACTAACACCAGGAGATAAACTTGTAATGGCTAAAAAATATACCTAATAATTATAAATAATTAATGCCAATTTTCTGAGCCAGAGAGTAACATTGGCACAGAAAATTCATATGGTACATCAATAAAGTACATGGTTGCCAATTAGAGAAAAGAAATGCAACCTCTACATCTCTATATATGTATTACTAGATTCCAAAATTTTGCCGCATCCAAAGAACCTAAATTTCTCCCCATGAAAATTGATATTTCATTTCTATTCACTATAAGATGGAGAAATACATGATTTTCTAAAAATATATATATGTAATATCATGGGTTTACTGAGTTCTTATTAAACATTCTTTTTCTTTTATAATAATTATTCTCCATTAAAATGGTAACTGATTTTCAAATGTAAATTATATATTTCCAATAATGTTATGCATGGCTTATTATTCTTCATTGTGAAGCCAACAACCATAAACCAATTTGTAAATTGCTACCATGATTCTATGAAAAATATAAAAGTTGTTTAATTTGTTAATCTATAAGTAATATTTTTGAGAAATTAGGCAATTTATTTAAATTTGAATTCTTTCATGTGTATAAAATTATCAATTTTCTTGTTACTCTCCCGTAGGTAAACACATTTACTTTTTTATTATTATTTCTCAACATTTATAAGTGTGTCATAAATATGTTTGTGGGTATGATTGTCTGAATATATGTATTTTAAGAGGTAGACATTAAATGTCTACTTCTATGAAAGAAAACCTAAGTTCTTTATGGTTGGTTCCTCATTTAAAACTGGAGTGTGACATTTACAGCTCACCTGATGAGCCATGATCTGTTTGTGCTTGATCCTTACATACTGCCTAGCTTTTAGTTGTTTGGTAGGGCACTGGTTTCTGGTCTTTATGATTTAACAATGAACAAACAAATAGACAATCAAAAAAGCCCAAAATTGTGCATACTGAGCCATCTTCCTCAGCAATACATTATGAATTGTAGTTGTATAAATTCAAGCAACATATATCACCTGATATAAGATCCCCAACAAAAAACAGCACAAGACTGCCTGGTCTGGCCTTAGTGAGAGAAGTTACACCTAACTCTTGAAAGATTTGAGACCTCAGGGAGTGGGAAGGCCTGGCTGGGGGAATGAGAATGTCAACATCCTCTTGGAGATGGTGGGGAGGTATGAGATGGGATGCAGTAGCGGGCAGACTGGGACATGAGGTCTAAACTCTAAAAAAGGACTAAAGAATAAAATTATAAAAATAAGTGCTATATATATATATATATATATATATATATATATATATATATATATATGAATAATTTTCAAAATCCCAAATAATATCTCTAAAATTATATTACCTAAAATGTTCTTATTATCTTGGAGTTTCCTATCCTCATTCTTCTCAAAGCTGTTTTCTGTTTTTACAGCACTTATTTTACATAGAATGCTACAAGGAATCAATTATATATGAAGTATACACATTGAATGTAAAGAACAATTTCTCAGGAGGTAATCCTCATTGAAATTATGCAAAATTTTCCCCCCCAGTGTGCCAGGGACACAGGGATTCACATTCTTGGATCTTGCACCTTAGCAGTGACAGAACAGACAGAGGGATCTGCCTCAACTTACTGCTTCCCAGAATCAAGATGCAAGAATGGAATGATGGCAGTGCAAACAAACCCACAAGGCAATAGAAAACAAAATATTTCTTTTCTTCAAATTCAAAGCTCCAAAGGTGCACGAAGAGGCATGAGAAAAAAAGGGCATACAGCAGGAGGAAGGAAACAACCGTTCTCAAGGCATTGACGTGGGCTACAGTGCTGGAATTTTGAGAGCTTTGGCCAATGTGCTTCATCATTTTCAGATGTTTCCACAGGGAGAAGATGAGAAGAAAAAGCATTATCATGGACACAGTGAAGGGTACAGTTGAAAAGCTACTATTTGTTAACACAAGAAGCCTGGAAAAATGTACAAAAATCTTTAGTTTGTAACTGTAAGATACATTTGCTGTGAATTCATCAGTCCAGAGGCTGATGTGCATGTTTGTCACAACAATATTTATAAAAAAGAGGACCAGAGACACCAGCAATGCCACCAAAATCACCTTTTTAAATCTCCATCTTAGGTAATTAAAAAGAGACATAGAAAAATGTGCTATCTTGAGGAAATAAAAGATGCTGAGGATGGTGGCCAGCCATATACTAAAGTGGTTAGAAATTATCCAGATAAGATTAGTCAGTCTTGTTGATTGTATAACTGCAGCAAAATTTGGCTTCATTAAAAATGTTGATTTCATCATGTACAGTGCCCAGAGCAGAATGATTCTGGAGATGGCCAGCACAGTGAGGAGCTGATCCACTGAGGAGAGCTTTCTTTTTTTGACCCAGTCCATTATGTTTGCCACAGCGATGAGTCCATTCCCAACATTTCCAATTATAAACTCCACATTAACTACTGCTGCAGTTATCACTAGTATAGCAGCATCCATTGTCTGGAGGAGGATTTTCTGATTCCTAAAGTCACTAATGAAAAGGTGTTAATGTAATAATTTTAAATGTTATGTCTTCATGATGTTCTAAATATATATATATATATATATATATATATATATATATATATATATATATATATATATATATATAGCACACTTGCTTGCTATAGCTTTAATATGCAAGAATAACCCAAGAGGCTCAGTTGTATTCATGAAAACATTGCACTTTCTAAGTTTGCCTGGGTTCCATTCAGATCTTGAACCCACAGCAGCCAAAAGTCTTTTTAAACTATATGATAATGAAAATGTGAAGATTTTTATTCTGTCATTCAAATTGATTTGCAATTGTTTGCATTATATACATGGATTTACTTTATTTTCATATTTTAATATGATGTCTTGAGTTCTGGGAAAGCAATATTCAAAGAACTATAAGCCATGCAGGAGGGAACCACAATATAAACCAGCATAAGATTTTTTTTTATATTCTCTGTATTTACATTTCAGATGTTATTCCCTTTCCCCTAATCTCACCCCCTCTATCCCATTACCTCCATGAAAGTGTTGATAGTGTTGTTCTTCTCATGGGGTTGCAGACACTTTCAGCTCCTTCAGTTCTTTCTCTAGCCTTTCATTGGGGTCTCCATGTTCAGTCTCATGGTTATCTGCAAGCATCTTCCTCTTTACCAGTATGGCTCTAGCAGAGCCTCTCAGAAGTATTCATATCAGATTCCTGCCAGTAACAACTACTTGGCATTAGCAACAGTGCTAGTGCCTGGGCACAGTACCTGTATATGAAATAGATCTCCAGGTGATGCAGTCTCTGGATGGCCTTTTCTCCAATACCTGCTCCTCTATTTGTCCCATTGTCTCTACCCATGAGTCTTTTGTTCTCCCTTCTAAAAAGGATGGAAGCATCCACTTTCTGGTCTTTCTTCTCTTTGAGCTTCATGATCTCTGTAAAATTTCTCTTGGGTATTCTGTGCCCTTTAGGCTAGTATCTTCCCATCAATGAGTACATACTATGAGTGTTCTTTTTTGACTGTGCTACCTCACTCAAGATGATAGCTTCAATTTCCATTCATTTGCCGAGGAATTTCATAAAATCATTGTTTTTAATAGCTGAGTAGTACTCCTTTGTGTATATGTACCACATTTTCTATATTCATTCTTCTCTTGAAGGACATCTGCATTCTTTCGAACTCCTGGCTATTATAAATAAGGCTGCTATGAACATGGTGGAACATGTGTCTTGGTTAAATGTTAGAGTTTTTTTGGGTGTATGCCCAGGAATGATATATCTGGGTCTTCAGGTAGTTCTATGTCCAATTTTCTAACTGCCAGACTGATTTCCAAAGTGGTTGTACCAGCTTACATCTCCACCAACAGTGGAGGAGTGTTCTTCTTTCTCTGCATCCTTGCCAGAATCTACTGTCACCTGACTTTTTGATCTTAGCCATTCTTACTTGTGTGAGGTGGAATCTAAGGGTTGTTATGACTTGCATTTCCCTGATGACTAGGGACGTTGAGTACTTCTTTAGGTGCTTCTCAGCATTCGATATTCCTCAGTTGAAAACTGTTTATCTCTGTACCCAATTTTAATAGGATTATTTGATAATCCATAGTCTATCTTCAGTAATTATATTTTATCAGTTCAAATTATAACTCTAGGGAGACATATACGCTCATGTCCAAGTGATAGACTATATAACAACTTGATATATATCATTAGTTCTTGAATATTTATTAATGAGAATAACTTCATCATTAAAATGGTACAAACACCTCATATTTATTTCTATCTAAACAATTTTCCATTTCAATATCACAGTTTTAACATTTAATCAACCTTTATTATCATGTAACTAATCATTAGTATTCAGAAGGACATAATTTATAAAAGTTCTTCCAAGTAAACAAAGTAGTACTAAATATAGTGATTTAAACAACCTTAGTAAAATTTTTTGTACAAGAAAATAATAAAAAATGTCTCTGCTATTCGTTCTCTGCCTCATGGTAAATTCCTCATGAACCTCAAGGATTTTGATTTTTGTCAACCTGCCTTTATCTGTCACCAACATTGAAGTCAACTAAGAACTAGTGCCACAATCTCTGGAACAGAGTACAAGCAGCAGAAGAGAAAACTGGAAATAATGAAGCAATACAGGAACAACTCTCAATCAAACAGAAAAGGGCATTACAAACTACAAGTAGAGTCAGAAAATAATCTAGGTATTATCATGTGTAAAATAAACAAGTTGTAATCCCCTCAAGGATCAGTGAGTGAAGAAAATTGATAAAAACTGTTTGGAATATAAGGAAGGCCATCATGATATATATTTTGGAAATTACAGAAGCATAACTGTACTATAATCTCAGAAACTGGAAAGTCTTTGTTTTTTCTTCTTTTTTCTAAGAAAGAGAAAATACAAAAAAGACAATGAAAAATATAAGTAACTTTGGATATGTGCTGGTATAGAAGTAACAGAGAGAATTATTGTGACTCCAGAGAACTTTGAGGACTAATTCTATACCCAATACTGCACTTTGTAGTTGATTGAAGTTACTATAAATTCTAACTAAATAACAGCTCATTGGGAAATACTATATTCCAGATCTCGTGAGAATGCTATCAGCACTTTATTTGCAAAGCAATGTTTCAAATCAATTCTTCAGAGATTATTGGGTCTTTACTCATTTTCTTATACATTTTCATAAACATGTATTTAGTCTTGGGAGGAAAGAGAGAGAGATGAAACTATTGTCAACATATAAGAGAAAAATTTATTTTCATTATTAAATGGCAGGGTAACAAAAACCAGAATTACAGAAACTTGATGTCATTATTAATTTTTCATGTACCTCTGATATCATCTGATAATTCAAAGTTAAATCTGGGTGATGGTGCTATAATTAAGACATAAAAGATCAGATAATAAAATTATATGAAGAAATAATAAAACAAAGTACTGCATTCATTTTAATAGTATTTTAAAAGTTTTATATTCTGATAATATTAAGGCAATTAAAGTATTTTAGATCTCTCTCTTGTTATCTTTACATCTGTAGTAACAATTCCAAACTTACACAGTTTAGCACCTACATGCAGCAGCATAATATATGATTATCATCATTTATTCAATATGAACTCATAAGGCCTAACTGAGTGAGGGTATAAAAGAGATGATACTCCCTGAAAAACTTTGGTTCTTAAACATTTTTTGATTGTCATTGTTGATGTGAATTTGCCATGTTCTGTTCTGCGTTATTCTTTGTAGAATAGAAGATTTAGTGTGTGTGTACGTTACTTCAAGTAACTCAATTGTACAATGCAATATTTTAGTCTACTTCTGGGGCAATGCTGAAGGAGAAGGACTTAAACCTTTTATGTAAGCAAACAACCTCTTCTTTATATAGCATATATCATAAAAATGAAGAATAAATATATTCATACAACATTAGCACTTATCAAATGAAAACAGAAACATGGATAAATGGATATATCTGAATTATATTAGGGAATATAGGCCTGTGAGATTATTAAAGCAACAATATATAGACTGATGTAACTTCCACAGACTATATAAAAGAAAAAAAAGCCCTCTATTGTTTCATAACACCAGGGAATAGACATGGCTCATAAGATAAACCAAGACAACATCACTTTATGATTAGGATAGAACACTTCCTCCTCCAAAGACACATACAGTATGTTTTATAAATAATTAGATAAAACCTCTTTCTAACTGTAAGACAAGGAGAACTTATGCCATATTTGTGCTCATAAATCTAGATAATATTACCAATCATGGGCATACTTAAATCACACATGAAGTTGACATTAGCGTATGCAAGCTCTCCTTGATGGTGCTGTGGCAGACTCGACTATTGCAACCATTCACCAATTTATTTTTGCCAGACCCATATCTCCCATTTCCCAAGGATTGATAATTAGATGTTAGATTACATTTCTAAAGCTAGCCACTAAGGTCTACTGTTCTTTTTGACTATTTCCTCTTCCCTCAACTAACTACCAAGGACCAGGAATAAAAGTATGTAAGTTCATAAATTGACATGCCCAACTAAAATTAACATGCCATTTTAATATAGGGTTTTCTCTTTTATCTTTATATGCAATCATTTCCCTATGGGCTATGTTTGTCTCCTCGATACAGAAGTAGTACTTTGTCCCTCTAGGACAAAATTACCATTTCACTTCTCCCTTGTTTCTTTTATTCTTCCTTCTTGTTAACTAACTAATATCCTTTTCATTTCTTCCCTGCCCTTTGCCACTTTGGTGCAAATAACTCTACCTTACACTGAAAATTTCTTGTAGTGTCTTGTACCAATATGAATTTTTAAATTTATATTCCATGCAATGCTATTTCCTTTTTGATGTCTTGTGTGATCTAGAGTTTCTTTACATTTGAATTAGATTAGTAGTATTTTATAAGCATCAGTGTTTACTTTTCTAAATGATAATCTAAATCTTCAGGTATGAAAAACTTGGCTTCAAGTTTATAGGCTTATCAATAGTGATTTGATAATGAAGGCTCTGGACTAATTAGTGGATTAGTCCTTTGATAGAATCATAATTGAGCAGATAACTAGAAAGTGAGAAAAACCAGTGAAGGTGGGTGCTGGTTGATTGACTAATTGATTGATTGATTGATTGATTGATTGATTGTAGGAAGTGAGTAGATAGGAGCATGTGTGCTTATATCTTGTCCCCAAGCACTACCTGTCTCTTTCTACTTCTTGATTTCTAAGAATAAGGGGCCCCTTCTGCTTCCCCAATATTCTGCCTCATCTTGGAACAAAAGCAATGGAGACACCAGAGAATCAAATAACCCTATTAAAAAATGGGGTACAGAGCTAAACAAAACTTTTTCAGTTGAAGAACACTGAATGGCCGAGAAACATCTGAGGAAGTGCTCCACATCCTTAGCCATCAGAGAAATGCAAATCAAAACAAACCTGAGATTCCACCTCACACCAGTCAGATTGACCAAGATCCAAAACTCAGATGACAGCAGATGCTGGCGAGGCTGCGGAGAAAGAGGAACACTTCTCCACTGTTGGTGGGGTTGCAAACTAATACAACCACTCTGGAAATCAGTCTGGCGATACCTCAGAAAATTGGATATAGTACTACCTGAAGACCCAGCTATTCCACTTCTGGGCATATACCCCAGAGACACTTTAATACACAACAAAGATATATGCACCACAATGTTCATAGCAGCTCTATTTATAATAGCCAAAAGCTGGAAGGAACCCAGATGTCCTTCAGAAGATGAATGGATACAAAAGTTGTGGTACATATACACAATGGAATACTACTCAGCCTCCAGAAACAATGACTTAACCAAATTCTTAAGAAAATGGCTGCATCTAGAGAATATCATCCTGAGTGAGATAACCCAGTCACAAAGGAACAGACATAATATGCAGTCACTGATAAAGGGATGCTAACCCCAGAGGCTTGCACTCCCCCAGAAACAACTCACAGACTGTATGAAGTCCATGAAATAAACAAAACAAAACAAAACAAAAAAAATATTTAGAAAACAAAAAAACTTTAACTATTTCCATGTTACATTTTGTTTTACATGTACTTTATGCTCATTGTAACTATTAACTTTTCAAGGCATACTATCAAACCTTTAAAAAAAATCAAGTACTGACTAAAAAATATATTCATATAGTTTTATGTAAAAATTATGTTAAAATCTGAAAAAAGAAGTACTGACAAAAATGTATAATTTTAAGCAAAAAATGTTTAAAATCTGTACATTTATCTTTGTTTTGTAAAATAAAGTTATTTAAAAAAAAAGCAATGGAGACAGAAAATCATAGACTGAAACCTCAGAATCCCTGAGCTAAAAGAAATCTTTATGTTGTCTATGTCTTCATTGCCATCATTTTTGAATAGGGAATAGGGGAGCATAAATGTAAGAGGTAGTCGATAACTACAAATAATCATCTATACCTAGCAAGGTAACTACATGTAGGAACTCACAGCATATTGAGCTACAGCATAGTTCTACCCTCAGAATAAATTTTTAGATTCAAAAGAACTCATTAAAGAATCTTATCTGGACCCTGCAGTTGGTAGAACAAAGAGCAAGAATGGTCTCTCATTTCTCAATTTCTTGGTTCAGCCCTTTCTTCTTTTGGTCTTTGAATGGAGAAAACAATGGCACTGTGAAGTGAGACATCAGCACTGAATTCTAGTCAGCATATGGGCTGAGACCTGATCCTAAGTCCCTAGTTGTTTACATGGATCCCACGTAAGGAGGACTTTTTGCAACATGTTAACTTATTAAGACCTAGGAAGATAATACCATAAGATTATGAAGGGGTCAGTTACTCTGTTTGGAAGAGGAAACTCACTTTCCATCCCTGAACCTAAGGGGCATTTGCTAACCTCACTGAATGCTTGTTTCCAGACACATGCAAGCACCAATAATGATTGAGGGTGGCTAATTCAGTAAGAACTCATTAAGTATCTGGAACTGCCACAAGTGACTTAGAGCATCCATGTGGAACATTCTAGACATTGGCCCTCATCTGCTTCCACAGTGAGTTTAGCCTTACAGAAACTGCTGAGAAATCTAAGATCATTGGAGCTCAAGCACACAGGAGCTCTTTGACAACTATGGTGATGTTGGAACACTCTGTATGGCTGATCTACTTAGGAGACCCTCAGGAGCTGTCATATATCTAGCAAATGCTATTCTATCATTTGTTTTGGTGAGCAAAAAAAAGTTAATGATCGGTAATTATATTTAAGGAGCAATGGAAACACAATTATAGTTGAGAGTGTGGGAAGAGTGAAAGTTGAAAATCACTTGCATCATCTTTCTTGAAATCATTCCCCTCAGGTTCAAGAGCCCCACAAGAATGATTCCTCATTCCTGAGAACATGCTTTAAGTGGCTATGGGGACACTGAAAGGATATTTGATTTTTAATTTCTCCTTCACTCTAGATCTTTCTACTTTTTTCAAAACTAGCTGAATATGACAGATAGAGAATAAACTAGTTAGTTGCATAGAAATAGCTTCACAACCCACCCTAACTCTTTACTGTCTTGAAATCATTGAGAAAACAACATATGCCTTCTCAAATTATTTGTCTTAATTGGAAATAGTGTCTTGCTTCAAATATTGTGAGTTGTGGTAATAGAACAAAGTTAATGAAGAAGAAGAAGAAGAAGAAGAAGAAGAAGAAGAAGAAGAAGAAGAAGAAGAAGAAGAAGAAGAAGAAGAAGAGGAAGAGGAAGAGGAAGAGAAAGAGGAAGAAGAAGAGGAAAAGGAGGAGGAGGAGGAAGAAGAAGAAGAAGAAGAAGAAGAAGAAGAAGAAGAAGAAGAAGAAGAAGAAGAAGAAGAAGAAGAAGAAGAAGAAGAAGAAGAAGAAGAAGAAGAAGAAGAACAAGAACAAGAACAAGAAGAACAAGAACAAGAACAAGAACAAGAAGAACAAGAAGAACAAGAACAAGAGGAGGAGGAGAAGAAAAACAACAAGAACAAGAAGAATAAGAACAAGTACAAGAAGAAAAACAATGATAATAATAAGAAGAAGAAGAACAATAACAACAAGAAAAATAACAAGAAAAGCAAGAACAAGAACAAGAAGAAAAAGAAGCTGTCTCAAGCCAGACCAAATTCCATCATTAAGACATCATATAGGCACTTAGTCCTAATTATAACTCAGGAGTAATGGGAATTGATAGTCTCTTAGGGAGGGAGAAAGAATTTTCTCTAAGAGTATATCCCCTGATAATTTGACCAAAGTCAATTAGAAGACCACACATTGAAGAATATCTGTGTAGCATAAATGGGTTTTTATGGGTTTACGAATGAGAAAAAGGGCAAACAGATGTGTGGGAAGGGAAGGGCTTTCAATATAGGGAGAACTAGATTAGAACAATTGCATGTGACTCAAAACACTCAAAAATCAATAAAAAGATAAAACTAAAATTAAATAAAAATATGTTATCCACAAAATATATCTACATTTTTTCTTATATGTTGCTAAATAGTATATTAGTAGTAACCATATTTTCATTTGATATTCACATCCTCTAAATAATTTTTATGTAGCTGTTTCAGAGCTTAACTCTAATTACACTTTCCTTAAAATTGGAAAAACCATTTTTTTTAACTTTGGCTGTGTCAATATTTACTCCTATTTGCAGTTATGTAATGAAATCATGAGACATCAGATCCCATGCAGCTGGAGTTATAGGCAAGTGTTAGCTGTCTGAAGTGAGTGTTGAGGGGCTTTTTCTTGCCTTATTCTATACTGTTTTATTCTGTTTGGATGTTGTCTCTTGGAGGCCTGGCTCTTTTTAGAAGAGGAAACAGGTACATTGATGCAAAAATACTCAATAAAATTCTTGCAAACAGAATCCACAAGAAATAAATCATACAACTTATGAAACTGAAAAAGAGTGAATGCCAGAAGGTGGATGCCTCAGTCCTTGTTAGAAGGGAGAACAAAACACTCATGGGAAGAAATAAAAGAACAAAACACAGAGCAGGGATTGGAGAAAAAATCATCCAAAGCCTGATGCACCAGCAGATCCATCCCATAAGGAGCCACTAAACCCAAGCACTATTGCTAATGCCAAGTGCATACTGGCAGGAACATGATATGGATTGCCCCTCAAAGGCTCTGCCAGAACCATACTGATAGAGAGGAGGATGCTTGTAGCTAACCAACAGACTGAACATGAGGATCCCAAAGAAAGGAATGAAGGAGATGGCAGGGTCTACAACCCCCTGGGAAGAACAAATTTATCAACTAACCAAACCTCCCTTAACTTCCAGGGACTAAAACACCAACCAATGATTTTACATGAAGAAACCCATGGGTACAGGTTCATATGCAGCAGAAGATAACATTCTCTGGCATCAATGGAAGGAGAGGCCTTTTATCCAGTGAAGTTTCATTTTCCTATTATAGGGGAATGCCAACGTGCTGAGGTGGGAGAGGGTGGTTGGAAGAGGGTACACTCTCATGAAGGCAATGGGAGGGGGAGGGGGTAAGAAATTGGTGGAAGGGAATAACATCTAAAATGTAAATCCAGAGAATATCCAACAAGAAAAGTATAATAGAAGAAAGTCGATATCATACACAGTGAATGTTTCATAATTTTGATTTAGTTTTAGTTTCTGTACCCCCTATATACATTGTAAATCGCTATGTTTCTTCACTTTATAAACACTCCAGGTGAGGAGGGTTTGGAACCAAGATCCTTATCTCTCTCTCTCTCTCTCTCTCTCTCTCTCTCTCTCTCTCTCTCTCTCTCTCTCTCTCTCTCTCTCTCTCTCTTCTTTATGTTTTTCTTTTTTCTTCCTTTCTTCTTCACTTTCTTTTTTTTAAATTAATCATTCCATTCAGTTACATCTCAAATGATATTCTACTTCGAGATAACACATCCACCAATATCCCCAACCCACCTCTGCCATTCCCTGTCTCCTTTACCAATATGAGGGTGTTTTCCAACCTGCCCACACTCTTCCACCCCACCTCAGCAGGATCCGCCTATGCTGGGGCATCAAGACTAAACCTATCCTTCTAGGTATATTCTGTTGTTGGTGGTCTAGAGTCTGGGAGATCTGGGTGGCTAGGCCAACCTCTGTTGTTCTTCCAATTGTGTTGTAATCCTCCTCTGCTCCTTCATATGTTCTGCCAGATTTCCCAACAGGTTCCTTGAGCTCAGTCTGATAGTTGGCACCAAGCATCTATTTCTGCATTGGTCAGTTGCCTGCCTGACCTCCCAAGGAATCACCACATTAAGTTTCTGTCTACAAGCACCTCTTGACAAGGCAACAGTTTTGGGTTTGGTGTATGCAGACATGATGGATCTCATACCTAGGGATCCACGTCTACTTTCTAAGAGGCCATGTGTATTGAATTATTTCTAGTAAACTTTATACTTTCAATGACTATGTCACAGAAGATTAATTAATCTGGTTTTGGTAATGTTAATGCTCTGTATCTCTTACTTTAGCCATAAGAGATGTAAAATGCAAACTAGTATGGAATTAATGTCAAGAATTAAACTGTTCCTCATTAGAGGTGAACAGTGGATATAAAAAACTATGTCAACTAACAGCAGAACAGAAGCTAATAACAAGAGCCTTCTAAATACTGAGCTCAATGAAAAGCCACAAGACTCTGTCATAAAAGTGACCAATATAAGTGACATGAGTAGGCAGCACTAAGAAGGAATTTCTAAATGTTCTCTCTTACTTTCTCAGACAAATCCATCCCTTAAATCTATGACACATACTTTAGACTAGAAATCTTACCCCAAGATAAGACATTCACACTTTAATTTTTTTTATTTGGCCACATGATAACATAACATGTTAAATTTACAGAGAACATATACTCAGTATCACTTTAGAAAAGAAGTGTGCCAATATATTACATAAAATCCTTTTCTACTTTTGTATACAAAATACATAATTAGAAAACATAATTATGAGAATCTGTCATTCCAACAGAAAAATGTATTCTAATATAATATAATTTATTGTGCCTCTCTCCTAAATATTGGTTTATGATGAATTATAACAAGAGAACATATTTTTAGGTTCAAATTCCATTTTAGAAAACCTGACTTAAGTTTAAACTAACAGCCTGGTACCAAGCTTCAGTTTCCAAATTACTACTCCCTCCCAACAAAACCTGAGACTAACTTCAGTTTCCAGGATACCAATCAACAAGACCTGCCTCTCCAGGTTACCCTCTCCAACAAACACAGTGTCTAACACCAGTGTTTGGGGTATTTCCCAAACAAATTTCCACTTCCAGGTTACAAGCCTCCCCCTGCCTAACAACCACCAATAGGAAGACAACAGAAGTTAAGTGATTTGGTTCTCGGTGACAGCCAATTATGCTACAGGCCACAGTAGTACCTCAATAATATTCTTGCCAGGCTAGAAACATTCACCCTTGCCTGCCACATTCAATAAAACCTTGTCCCAAATGACTGGTTTGCTCCACTAAAACAATCTTGTGTGTTGGAGGTGAGTTAAGCCAGAGCTCCAGCTTGTAAATAAAGACCCTGGTCTTATTGAACTAGATTTGGTTTCTGTATGGTCTTTTGAAGTTCATGAACATTTCAGCACAACGAGAACAGCTTTCAATATTTTTATCTACTCTTTTCTTTCCATTTTTGTTCCTGATATGAATACAGCAAGTTTATAGCTTTATAAAGAGTTAAAATATGAAATGCTCATGTTTTTACCACCAAAATATACTTCTATTTGTAACCTATAACCTAAATTACAAAACCAGATTAGGATATTTTTGCTGCCTATAGATTTGGTGATGAGTTTTATTTTTGTCATTTCTAGGCTTAAAGTAGTTGATTTACTCATCTCTTCATTCATCCATTTATAAAAATGTTTAACACCATGAGTGTCAGACTCAAAGAACTAGCACTCAACAGTAAACAGAAATGTGCTAATAGCATCTTAGACAGCATTGCTGAAACAAAAACATAATAACTTTACAAAAATTAGATATAGAGATTTCAAATGTTAGTGCTTAGAAAATGGTTTTTCATAATACCAAAATCAACCACGGTCACTTAAAAGTCAGTTACTGCCAAAGATCTTAGATGACAGCCTTCACTCCTTTTTATTTAATCAACTAAATTTCAAAAAAACAGAGATAAATGTACAGATTTTAAAAGCATTTTGCATAAAATTTTATAAATATGTTTTGTTAGTACTTGATTTTTTTAAAGGTTTGATAGTATGCATTGAAATATTACTAGTTACAATGAGCATAAAGTACATGTAAAACATAATGTAACATGGAAATAGTCAGCCTTCACTCAGGACAACTTACCTTCCAATTGTTTTTTGCAACTAATTTTTTTATGAAAGTAGTTCTTTCATTAGTTTAGCATTATTCATTTGATTTGATACACATATTTTATTTAATTTTTTGCCTAACATTTAAATAAGGTTAAGATTAGTTTTGAATCTTATAAAATAATTGTAAGTTTTATAGTGAATTAAGGTATTTTAAAATTGTTCTCTATGGTCCAAGTATTCTACATTGCAAACTATTAATACTCACATTATAACAATTAAAACATAATTAGGTTCTGAAATAATTTTACTAACATTTTATTTGAATGCCTCCATGTTCTAATTTTTGATTCAAATACTGTTTAATTTCCATATTTGAATTTATTTTTATGAGTATAAAGTTGCATGGTATTATTTTTACTATAGTTTACATACATACATATTCACCTATACTTTGTATTGTATAAAATAACCACTTCAAAAATCTCAATTAAGATTCTACATGCTGTTAAATTATGGCAGCTTACATGAGGTATTACATTTCAGGAGGCCAACCTTCTATTCTCCTCTGTACAATGAACCTGCCATATATTTGTGAATATCCAGATAAGGTTCTAAGATGTTTAAAAACTATTGATTCTAAACCCAACTAATGCAGAAAGCAACACAAGATAAATAAACATGAAAGTATACTTTGGTAATAAACGAGAATTTTCTTAACTAGGCTATTTTCTTCTTCAGTACTAAAGAGCATTGAAAAACTATATCAGGAAACCAAAGGCTGTACATCTTTGGACCTGCAAAGCGGCCACCACAGCACCAAAAGTGAAGCCTGCCTCATTTTACTGTTTCTCAGAATCAGGATACATGAATGGACTGAAGGAAAAGTAATTATAATAGTGGCATAAAACAGATTATTTCTCTCTTGAGAATCAGAGGTCCAAAGTTGTATGGCAAGAGACAAAATGAAAACTGTGTAGAACAGGAGGAAGGCCACCACCATTTGCAAGGCCTTTATATGGGCTGTGGTACTGAGGTCTTTGGAGCCTTTAGCATGGTGCTGCATGTTCTTCAGGTGTCTCCACAGGGAGAAGATGAGAAGCAGAAATGCCAAAAGGGACACAATAAAGGGGAAGAATGTAAACACTGTGTTGATTAAAAGAGCAAGTCTGAAAAACTGAGTGTAATTCTTTGATCTGAAACCAAAAGAGATGTTTCTTTTGAATTCATCACTCCAGATATCGATATGCATATTCATCACTAAAATATTCAAAATCAAGAAGACCAGAGAGAGCAGCAATGTCACTGAAACCACTTTTTTAAATCTCCACCTTAAGTAGAGAAAAACAGAGTTAGAAAAATTGGCTATCTTGAGAAAATAAAAGATGCTGAGACATGTAGCAAGCCAAATGCTGAAATGATTTGCAACAATCCAGGTGTTATGGTTTATTCTCACCATTTCCACAGCCATCTTTAAATCTGGATTCAGGGAAGATATTAGTGTAATTGAGAATGTAGAACACAGCATATATATTCTGGAGATTGCCAAAGCAGTAATGATCTGATCCACTATAGAGAGGTTTCTTCTCTTCACCCAGTTTATGATGTTCACCAGTGTTATGAATCCATTTGCAACATTACCAATAATGAATTGCACAATGATAGTAACTACACATATAATCTCTATGGCAATACCCATTGTCTGTAAGAGAATATCCCGATTTCTGTAATCACTGAAGAACTTGTTACTGTATTCAATTTGAATACATTTTTCTTAGAAATTCATAACATTATTCTAAAATTCCCAATATAATGACAAACAGGAAAACATCAAGGTACAAATACGTAGGTGAATGTAGCTGTTTTATGCAAGTATTGTTTTTTCACATGGTCCCAATGAGTTATGTCGAGATTCTATGTGTCCTATTGTAACCTGGAATCTAGGGTAACTGATGATGAAGGAAAGGCTGGAAATTCAATGCTGCAATGCAAAATAAAAGCACATTAATTTGCATTGGTTTCCTAGTTTTTCTTTCTTTGCATATTTTAATTCACAAATTGAGTTCTGGGTAAGAAATATTCAAAACTTTCTAAAACCTTTAGAAAGCAACAGGCATATCAGCATATGAGAGTTCTTTAATATTGAAGACAATTTAAACAGTTTTGATTAGGACTTTAAGGGCCTATCATAAAAGCTCTTTTACAAATTATCACTAATCTATACCTATTTATAGAACATTAATTTTTAAATACATAATATTAAGAATAATATCCTTTGGGGCTAAGGCTCAGTGGTTAAGAGTACTGGCTACTCTTCTAGAGGTCCTGAGTTCAATTCTTAGCAACCACATGGTGGCTCACAACCATCTGTAGTGAAAACCCATGCTCTGCTCTGGCGTGTCTGAAGACTGCGACAGTGTACACATATAAATAAAGTAAATAAATCCTTTTCACCAAAGGAATAGGATTCTTTACCATTTACAGAAGAAAATGTCTATACAATCCTTTATATAATGATACACATATTTGAGATCTAAATCCTTTATTCATTTTATTGATAACAGTTTTCTTTTTTTTTAACATTTATTATTCATTGAACTCAGTCTTTATTTTTAAGTTATCAGATATTGTTCCAAAGTATACATTATACTTTGAAAAATGAATAATAGTTTTTGTTCATAGTGAAGCTAGTAGAAATAAATTGTGGTTCCTTAAAATAGTAACTGAGGTGATGCAGCTCATTCACAAAGGTCATATGAAAGGATGAGATACTAAGATTGAGGCATATCAGCATTCAAAATTAAAGAATCAACCATTTCAATTTGGGATATTGTATGAGGGGTCATGTCCCAACTTATAACTCTCATCCTCTAGAATAAAAACACTGCAATGGAAGAATAAAAGACAATATAGCCTTGCACTGAATTGTATAATCCAATATTAAAGTGATTCAATTTTCCTACACCATCAACATGCATGACCCAAAATACATTTACCACATAAATATGTGTAAAGTTTTATTCTGTTTAGTGTATTTAGCTTTACAGCATCTACTTAGGTATCTTTACCATAGAGTCAATGTATGAAACCAGTAGAAAGATACTCAGAAAATCAGAAATAGTCCTACCTGAAGACCCAATTATTCCACTTCTGGGCATATACCTCAGAGAAGCTCCAACATACATCAAAGACACATGCACCACAATGTTCATAGCAGTCCTATTTATAATACCCAGAAGCTGGAAAGAACCCAGATGTCCTTCAGTAGATGAACAGATACAAAACTTGTGGTATATTTACACAATGGAGTATACTCAGCTATCAGAAACAAAGACTTTTTGAAATTCTTAAGAACATGGATGCAACTAGAGAATATCATCCTGAGTGAGATAACCTAGTAACAAAAGAACAGACATAGTATGCAGTCACTGATAATTGAATACTAACCCCAGAAAGCTCTGAACACCCCAGAAACAACTCACAGGCCATGTGAAGTTCAAGAAAAAAACAAAGAAAGAAAATGAAAAACCATTATGCTTAATCTTTGCACACCAAGAAAAGTTTGACTAATTCCAGGTTACATCTTGTTTTACATGTACTTTATGCTCATTGTAACTAGTAAGATCTTTATGCACACTATCAAACCTTTAATAAAACCAAGTACTGACAAAAATGTATTCGTATACTTTCATGCAAAAAATGCTTAAAATCTGTACATTTATTTTTGTTTTTTAAATAAAGTTGTTCAATTTAAAAAAGAAAACGTATTTGTTAGAATGAGCATAAAATACATGTGAAACAAAACATAACATGGAAATAGTCAAAGTTTTCTTGGTGGGTAAAGAAAGTGTTGATTTAATTGTGAATTTATTTTGAGAAATTTTGTTAATTTTATAAGGTTTCTTGATAAAATTTCACCCCTTGGGGACTGCTATAAATCTTGAGTCAGACTATTTCACAGAAGTAAGCAATTTAAATCAGAGCATTCTTGATAGTGTTATACTAGTGCTTCAGAGTAATATAAATCTATCCTTACAATAAATTGAATGATTTTTCTATTAAGAAAAAGATCTACTGAAAGACATCTGGGTACCTTCCAGCTTCTGGCTATTATAAATAGAGCCGCTATGAACATTGTGGTGCATATATCTTTGTTGTGTATTAAAGTATCTCTGGGGTATATGCCCAGAAGTGGAATAGCTGGGTCTTCAGGTAGTACTATATGCAATTTTCTGAGGTATCGCCAGACAGATTCCCAGAGTGGTTGTATTAGCTTGCATCCCCACCAACAGTGGAGAAGTGTTCCTCTTTATCCGAAGCCTCGCCAGCATCTGCTGTCATCTGAGTTTTGGATCTTGGCCAATCTGACTGGTGTGAGGTGGAATCTCAGGGTTGTTTTGATTTGCATTTCCCTGATGGCTAAGGAAGTCGAGCACTTCCTCAGATGTTTCTCGGCCATTCGGTGTTCCTCAACTGAAAACGTTTTGTTTAGTTCTGTACCCCATTTTTTAATAAAATTAAGGGCTCCTGGGAAGCCTGTGCCCTCTGTATAGTATCCCTGTGGCTCCCCCAACAGCCTTGCTTTAATAAAAGCAATATACAGCAAACCAACAGCCAACATCAAACTTAATGGCGAGAAACTTGAAACAATCCCACTAAAATCAGGGACTCGACAAGGCTGCGCACTCTCCCCCTACCTATTCAACATAGTACTGGAAGTCCTGGCTGGAGCAATTAGACAGCAAAAGGAGATCAAGGGGATACAAATCGGAAAGGAAGAGATAAAAACATCACTCTTTGCCGATGACATGATAGTGTACTTGAGTGACCCCAAAAATTCCACCAGAGAACTCCTACAGCTGATAAACAAGTTCAGCAAAGTGGCCGGATACAAAATTAACTCAAACAAATCAGCAGCCTTCCTATACTCAAAGGACAAACATGTGGAGAAAGAAATTAGGGAAAAGGTACCCTTCACAATAGTTACAAAAACTATGAAATACCTTGGTGTGACTCTAACTAAGGAAGTGAAGAACCTGTATGACAAGAACTTCAAACCTCTGAAGAAAGAAATTGAGGAGGATCTCAGAAAATGGAAAGATCTCCCATGCTCATGGATTGGAAAGATCAACATCTTAAAAATGGCCATCCTACCAAAAGCAATCTACAGATTCAATGCAATCCCCATCAAAATTCCAACCCACTTCTTCATGGAATTGGAAAGATCAATGTGCAATTTCATCTGGAATAACAAAAGACCTAGAATAGCGAAAACCATCCTCAACAACAAAAAAACATCAGCGGGAATCATTATCCCTGACCTCAAGCTATATTACAAGGCAATTGTGCTGAAAACTGCATGGTACTGGTACAGAAATAGGCAAGTGGATCAATGGAATAGAATAGAAGATTCAGAAATGAGCCCTCATGTATATGGTCACCTGATTTTTGACAAAGGAGCAGTAAACATTCAATGGAAAAAGGACAGCCTATTCAACAAATGGTGCTGGTCCAACTGGCACTCAACATGCAAAAGAATGAAAATAGACCCGTTCTTATCTCCTTGTACAAAGCTCAAGTGTAAGTGGATTAAAGATCTCCACATTAAACCTGATACACTGGAATTATTAGATGAGAAAGTAGGGAAAACCTTAGAACACATAGGCACAGGAGAAAATTTCCTAAACAAAACACCAATGGTTCAAGCTCTAAGGTCAAAGATTAACAAATGGGACTTAATGAGATTGCAAAGTTTCTGTAAGGGTAAGGACATCGTCAAGAAAACAAAACGGCAACCAACAGAATGGGAAAAGATCTTTACCAACACCACATCAGATAGAGGCCTAATATCTAAGGTGTACAAGGAACTCAAAAAGCTTGACACCAGAGAATCAAATAACCCTATTAAAAAATGGGGTACAGAGCTAAACAAATCTTTTTCAGTTGAGGAACTCCGAATGGCCGAAAAACATCTGAGGAAGTGCTCGACATCCTTAGCCATCAGGGAAATGCAAATCAAAACAACCCTAAGATTCCACCTCACTCCAGTCAGATTGGCCAAGATCCAAAACTCAGATGACAGCAGATGCTGGCGAGGCTGCGGAGAAATAGGAACACTTCTCCACTGTTGGTGGGGTTGCAAGCTAATACAACCACTCTGGAAATCGGTCTGGCGATACCTCAGAAAATTGGATATAGTACTACCTGAAGACCCAGCTATTCCACTTCTGGGCATATAGCCCAGAGACACTTTAATACACAACAAAGATATATGCACCACAATGTTCATAGCGGCTCTATTTATAATAGCCAGAAGCTGGAAGGAACCCAGATGTCCTTCAGAAGACGAATGGATACAAAAATTGTGGTACATATACACAATGGAATACTACTCAGCCACCAGAAACAATGACTTAACCAAATTCTTAAGAAAATGGCTGCATCTAGAGAAGATCATCCTGAGTGAGATAACCCAGTCACAAAAGAACAGACATAATATGCAGTCACTGATAGTGGGATGCTAACCCAAGAGGCTTGCACTCCCCCAGAAACAACTCACAGACTGTATGAAGTCCAAGAAATAAAGAAAACAAAAACTATACATATATTCACAAAACAAGAAGACTTTGACTATTTCCATGTTGCGTTTTGTTTTGCATGTACTTTACGCTTATTGCAACTAGTACGTTTTCAATGCATACTGTCAAGCCCTTGAAAAAATCAAGTACCGACTAAAAAACATATTCACATGGTTTTATGTAAAATTTATTTTAATGTCTGAAAAAACAGTACTGACAAAAATGTATAATTTTAAGCAAAAAATGTTTAAAATCTTTACATCTATCTTTGTTTTGAAAAATAAAATCGTTTAAAATAAAAAAAAAATTAAAAAAAAAAAAAAAGAAAAAGATACTGATAACTGATTAGTTTTCAAAGTGGAAATTTGATCTGTTTAATATTTTCCCTTTATAAAAATGTGAAAGTTTAGCCAAGACTGAGAAGAAAACTTAATAAAAAAGGATATAAAAGACAAAGGAAACTTTCTACTACACATGAAAACTTAATCTATGATGCTGAAAGGTAATATAACATATGACTATGAGTTGGCTACAGAGACTCGTTATTTTCTTGAAGAATATAGATTCATTGGAAGAAAGAAACATCAGTTTTATGGACTAAGTTCATGAAACAGTGTTCCATGATGTTTTGTCTTCTGAAGATGAAACAATATGAAAAGGTGTGTGGTATGGAATAGTAGATATCTGATGTTAGCCTTAAAGGGAAATGTCAAAACCATGAGTTATATCTAATAAATCTGTTTATGCTTTCTTCTATTGTCAGCAACTCTACTGAAGTGTGCTTTATCTTACATTGGTGGGCCAGCAGGCAGATTTGTATCTTGGCTCTTTCTTATGGAGTTTAGTATTTTTAGTATTTATTCTGAAGGTAGCACATCCTTAGTAATGTATCTAAGAATCCTTTTACTGATTAAATCTGGAATACATCTCTGTCTTCTTTCAACCACAGCTTTACCATATTTTATATTCCATATGAAACAAAATCCCATAGATGCTATTTAAATGTTTTACTTCTACTAATTACACTGTCCTTATATATTTGAACTTACTTTTTTCTTTTATATTTCTCTGTGTTGGGAAACTATAACAAAATACCAAAGGAGCTCAAACAATAAAAAAAAATCTTCTCATAGTTGTAAAGGTTGTAAATAAAATGTCAGGGTCCCACAGCGTAGTTTTCTAGTGACACATCTCTCACTGGCATGCTGGTAAGTCACCTTATCCGATAATAGCTTCTCTGAACATTTGCAGCCATTTTGAAACATATGCCATTCTAATTCAGTTTAATGCCTTATTTTCTGTAATACTGTTTGGACTAGGGCCCTTCTCCTGTTACTTTTAACTATGTGTCACTCTGTCTATTTCAGGCTGAATGTAAGAAAGAATTAATTGCATGTTTTGTTTGTTGGGTTTCACTTTTCTTTGTTTTGTGTTGGATTTAAACAATTCAGTACATGACAGATAATCTGAAATATGACCATTGAGAGCATTTAAAATTAATTTTGAGGGAGTAGAAAATAGCAACAGCATTTTTAAGAATTATATTAATTAATGCAAATGGTTGGTGTATTTTTACCCAAGATCTCAGAATTATAATTACACCTACTCTACTCTTAGAAGCAAGATTCTTCTACATTATGGATCATAATTTGATAATATTTATCCAATACTTTAAATAGTTGAAAACTGATATTAAAAAAAACACCCCTCAATAATTTCTATGTTTGAACTTTAAGTTTGCCTGTGATGGCTACAATTTCAATGCAATCTATGCAAATGAAAATTTGGTATAAAGTTTCAGTTGAAATGAGTATAGAGTATAGAAATTAAATGAAGAGTTATTTTCATTATTGACCTTAATTATTCTTTATTTTTATCTTAGTTTCTTTTCTCATTTCTATGATAAAATACAGCTATAAAAGCAAGTTTTAACAACAGTAACAAAGGTTTATTTTGGCTTGCAGTTCAGTGACAGAAAATCAGGGAAGCAGAAGGTAGAAGCAGTCACATAAAATTTTCAGACAGAAAACAGAGGGTAGAGAATGCTCAATGCTTTTCTGCTTCCTCTATGCCTCTGCCTCTATTTCTCTGTCTCTTTGTCTGTCTGATCTCTCTCTCTCCCTCTTTCTCTCTCTCTCTCTCTCTCTCTCTCTCTCTCTCTCTCTCTCTCTCTCTCTCTCTCTCTCTCTCTGTGTGTGTATGTGTATGTGTGTATCATATATATAGCCCAGGGTCCCAACCAGGATCCAGAATGAATCAGACTTCCCCTTTCAATTAATACATTTAAGAATATTCCCTATAGACATCTAAATAACCTATTTCAATTGGACCCACATGGAGGCTTTTCTCCGGATCATTCTATGTTTCCTTAAGTTATCAATTTCCATTATTTTAGATTATCCTGATTTTTGTCAATTGTTTTTTACATGCAAGAATCAAATATGGAAAAAAAAAAAGCAGCACTTATAATGCTGTATTAGTTCTTATCATTGCTTTAACTTAGCAGCAAAAAATTACTGTAAATTCTTCTAAGAGAAAAAGTGCATAAATAATTTTAGTGCATTTTATTAGAAAATACAAAGAAGATTTGTGGTGGGGCTATATATCCCAAAACATGAGTTAGTATTATGCTTTCTGATAAACCAATAGTATGCTCTTAAATTACCAACAGCCATGCCAGCTTACAACACAAATTGCTAAGCATTTTGACAATTCAAAGTATTTATTATAAAAATTTACACCAACATTCATAAATAATTGACTGGAGGATGTAGTAGTCATTTTATTTAAATGTGGGTGATATGGTATTTTTATCTACAAAGGAGAATGAGTTTGAAACAAACCATCAGTGTAAGAGTTTCATGAGGCAACTTACTTCTAATCCACTAAACTAGAAAAAAAATCTGTATTAACATGTAAAAATTAAACTTTAAAACAAACCAAAATAAAACCCAGCTAAACTGTGTAATGAAATTACATGTTTGGTTACATTTTTAAATGACTTTATGTGTGTTTGAATCCATAGGTTTCCCCTTAATGTTTCAGGGAAACTTAAAGGAAATTGCTTTCTGCCAGTGCCTAATTGATGTACTGACTCTTGTCATTTTTGCACACTGCTAAGTAAGCCGTTTAAAACGCCAGTACTTCAGCTGCTTCAAAAGAAAACTATCACAGGAGCTCATGTGAACACCAGTTATTCTGTATACAAATTAACTTAAAGGCATTTTACATTTTTCTCTTCCAGTGTCTATTAAATACATCCACATTTTGTTTTAAAGCCTCCACTCAGATTATAATGTTTCCAAAATTAGGAAAGAACTATGAGCGTGAGGTTTCAAAAGAGTAGAAACAGAATGCACTGGTATAATGGACTAGAAAGAGTGCAACAAGAAGGATTGAATGGGGAAGGGGAAGAGGAGAGTAGTAAAAAGAATACAGAGAAGTTTAAATAAAACTAAATACATTTTTTAAAAAGACACATTGAAACCTATCTGTGTTGATGATTCTTTAATTATGGAAGTCTAGAGCAATGGTTCTCAACGTGTATGTTGGGGTGTCATCTAAGACCCCAATAAAAACCACAAGTGTTTACATTATGACTCACACAGTAGCAAAATTACAGTTTTGAAATAGCAATTTAAATAATTTTATGGTTAGAGGTTACCACAAGCTGGGGAACTGTATTGTTTTAAAGGATTACAGATTTAGGAAGGTTGAGAACTACTGGTCTAGAGTCATCCTATAATGAGGCCACAAAGCCAGTATTAGATACCACAAGATAATAAAAATCCCACTGCCAGGATTGCACTTTTAGAATTGATGGCAAGTGAGTCCCATAAGCAATTCTTCCTCAATATTACAGGTCTATACCAATACTTTTCCCTATCCTCTAGAACTTGGTGGTAAGCTCCAGTCTTTAAAGTCACCACACACTTGAAGATATTATACAGTATAACATGAAGATATTACATTCATATTCATCTATAAAATTCATTCTACTGGCTAGCTTTCATAAAGTTGGCAGATGATATGCATGCTTGAGAAGAAAAGGGAATGATCAATCTTATCCAGCTGTGAATCTTGTGAGAGATAACAATGAATACCTTAATAAAACAGACCCACTGGTAGAACAGTGGCACAAATATCCTGAGAGCAATAAAGCACTCTGTAATTGGAAATAAAGCATAGCAACAAGTTGATTAAAAGAAGAGGGCAGAATTAGGTGTATTGGCAAAAGAGATGGCACTTGAGGTGTTGGGAAAGAAAGTGTTTAAAAACACAGTAACATATTCTGAATAAATTAATGAGTGAGGGCAAAAGGAGAAAAGCTAAACAATATAATTTAGGCACATAAAAATATAATAAAATGCAGTATGATTCATTTCTTTTGAAAGAATCTGTTTAAATAAATACAATTTTTTCTAAAAATACAGAAAAAGAAAATGTCTTGCTAAAATGTTAGCAACTTAGAAGACCAGAATAAGACCAGGGAAAAGAAATGCCTGTTTTTGTTCCCAATAATTTAATATGTTTAAAATTTATGTACAGTTTGTAAAATTTATTATCTCCAGTGTTTCTACACAAGTCATAGCAATAATATATCAATATAAGCAAAGCATATGCTATATATTGATCACTCTAATAATACAATTTTTTATCATAATGTGTTTCTTGTAAACCTATTTGTATGAGTACATGATATAAGTTATAACACATTAATATATGTCATTTGGAAGACCATATTAGTCAATATTTGTTGTCTTATGGATTAAAATTCAAGTCGATGTTCTGTATATTTAAAAATTACATTGAGAAGACAGTGAATTTCTGATTGTAAAATACATATCCACAATTATAGGAATACTTAATAATCACTACTTTAACTATAATGATAAAGATGTAAAACACCAATAAATCAGCTCCCATGGCTTTGAATGATTTGTTAATAAGAACTTATGTTTTTGTGAGGAATTAGGAGTTCTAATTTCAAAATAAATTTTAAGTCCTCACTTTTAATATATAATTTTAAACACATCTTCATTAAATTATTTTAAATCTATCTAAAACTATAACTTTATATATTATAGTTATATCTCCAAAACATAAAAAATTATCTTTTTTAAAAGTCTCAGTTTAAAAGCTTGAAAGACCTATAATTGATGAAAGTGAAGCTATTCCATCAGATGAAATGAATGGCAGTTTATTAAGGCAAATATGATAACTACAGACAAGGAATATGATTCAGAATATCTAAATATACATTTCAACCCTGAGATAGTAGAGAAGGAGTTGGTAATCATGGAACAAAAACAAATAGATGAAAAAAATTACATACCATGTTATTTGTCATATACACTGCAAGAGACAACAGGTAGACCATTTAGATTAAACAATACAACAGTCTATGAAGTTTTTAAATGATATTTGATGATAGCTTTTAGCATTTGTTTGGCAAAAGCTGTATTATGCTAAGAATGTATGTTAAATCCTTTACCTGTTTGTCTAAAGAATGCTAGGTCAGACAAAAAGAAATGGCTATTACCTAGGAGGAAGGTATTTCTTGACAACACAACTCTCATTCTGCAAGACTCCAACTGATCACAAATAAAAACAAACATAATAAATAAGCTTTAAGTAGAATCTTGGATGTAGATTAAGGTTAGCTCCTTCTGTGAACCTTAATTTACTATACCACTATAGTGGTAATATAAAGGTCACATTGTAGAATATTTGGATAATGCTGATCCCAAATGTACTTTTATACATTAAATACAGTAATATTGTAAACAAAACTGATAATAAATAAAAATGTTAAAATGAAAGAATTTCTTAGAAATTGACACTGCTTTAGACTCATGCATGGTGTTCCAAAACTTATTAGGAACCAAAGGATCTTACATCTTTGTGCCTGCACCTCAGGTGCCACATCACAGAGAGAGAAGCCTGTCTCAGCTTAGTGTTTTCCAGAATCAGGACATAGGAGTGGCATGAAGACAAAGCTATTCCAATAAATAGGCTAAATTAAAAAAAATCATAAAATTATCCTGTAACTGAATGCTGCAGACATTTATAACAAGGGAAAGTAAAAACATGGCATAAAGAAAAAGGAAAATAAGACTAGTTTTCATGGCTTTAATGTGGGCCTTTGAGTTGGAGTCTCTGGAACTCTGACTATTGTGATGCATCTTTTTCTCATGTTTCTGCAAAGAGAAAATTAACAGGAAAAAAGCCACCAGTGACGCAACAAAGGGTATGCTCCCAAATATAGAATTGGTGAATAACAATGTTTTAGAAATTAAGTAGAATTCACTGAACAGAAATTAGAAGGCATGATTCTTCTACTTACATCAATCCAGACGTCAATATGAGTGTTGATGACTATGATGTTTAAAACCAAGAGGGCCAGAGAAAGCATCAGGGCCATTGAAACCACATGCCTAACTCTCCATTTTAAATAAAGAATCATTGAATTTAAAAAATTACCTATCTTCAGAAGGTAAAAAAAAATTAAAATGCTGAGTTCAGTAGAAAGCCAAAGATTAACATAATTGGTCACAACCCAGGCAATATTATTGAATCTTACAACTATTTCTGTCACTGTTACTGGGTGATTAAGAAAAAGCAATACATTGATGTGTACAAACCAGAGCTGAACCATTCGAGGAAACTGTAATGGCAATGATGATTTGATCCACTGGACAACGTGTTCTTCTCTGGAACCAATCGACGCAATTCACCACTGCTATGAATCCATTTAACAGGTTCCCAATGAGAAATTCCAAAATGAAAATGTTTGTAGATATGATGTTTATCATAGCAGTCATAGTCTGTAAGAGAATCCCACAGTCTGTTACTTGTCACTGTACTGATGTAAGATCTTGTCTGCTTGAAAAATGAAAAATCAAAGTTTCTTTTTGAAATCTCACACAACCAGTACAGATTATGAAACAATCAAGACATTCTAATGACTGACTTCATAGTTATCCTTGTGAATCATTTGCATTTTTCCACACATTCTAGCTAAGCTTTGCCTAATTGATAAATACCTTATACATAATCTAGAATCTTTTGCAGCTAGTGATATAGGAAATGCTGGCTTTTCATGAGTAACTATGCAAATGAAATATATTATTTATATTATTTTTCCTTTTGTACCACTATAAATATTTTTATAATCAGGTTTTTAAAGACAACCAATATTATAAAATTTAAACAATTCTAACAAAGACAATATTATCAAATGGGATGTGGTATGTTGATGCACATTTTAATTTCTCTTTTCAAGTGTCAGTGGCCAGTAAAATTCAATGAGTTTGAGTCCAGTCTGGTCTAGATAGATCTATAGCCAAGTCGACAGATTGTGTACTTGTCTTATAAAAGAAATAACTGTTCGTACATGAAACTTCCTAAACATTTAAAAATTTTAATACTATGATCCAAACAGAAAGATTACATAAATCTCATTATATTAGTATGATCATTGTGTAGTAGTCTCTGGGGATATTTTTCCGAAAATACAGTTTTTGAAATGATTTGCTGTTTATAAGTGCATACATACAAACATACAAACATATACACAGATGAATTGAGGTCCACTTACCTTTGTTTGTCTCTTCAGCAATTTAATTTTTCCCTGTAGTTCAGGATTTAATATTAATCTACCTTATACTCAGGACCATCACTGAGAAGGCAGTCTTTTAAAATCCTTCCATTTGGCCCATATAAAGATGCTTTAATCTCACATGGGAGGGAGAAGAAAACAGAGGGCAGATGGAGGGAGGGAACTGTGTGGAAGAGGATTAGGGGAGGGGAAAAGGGGAACATGGTCATATATTGGGAGTGGACAGATGAGAAACCCTGAGGGCCAGTAGAGTGAATGGAACTATGTAATATCCTTGGAAGGTAGGACGTGAGGGGAATCTCTACCATGAACCAGAGATGTGGGAGGTAAGAAACTCTCATGACTCAAAGGGAGGGACCTTAGATTAAGTGTAAAAAAGAGGGAAAAGTGAACTCATAAGGTTCACATCCAGTAGAAAGACAGGGCATCATGCCATCCCAGAGTCAAAAACTTTGACCCAAATTGGTTCCTGTCTAAAACAACTTCAGGGATAAAAATGAGGAAGAGACTGAGGAAAAGGAGTTCACTGACAGGCCCAAATTGGGTTTTAGCTCAAGGTGAGTCTCCAAGGTCTAAAACTAATACTGATGCTGTTGTGTGCTTACACAGAGGAAACTATCATGGCTGTCCTCAAGGCTCAACAAGCAGCAGACAATGACAAGTACCAAAGTGTTCAAAATGTATCCATCCTCCTTCATCTCCCACCAATATCTGCCCTATGGCTGAAGGCAAAGCTAATAAGAAAGATCAAAGATGATATATTCCGGTTCTGCATGAAAAATAAGTACAGTGACAAAGTCACTATTGGGAATAGTCAAGATCTTAACAAATAACAGAAGAAAATACTGCCATAAAGACTAGGAAAGACAGAACATTTCCGTCATCAAGTTAACAAATGTCAGAGAACAACATGGGCCATTTTACTGTGAATGTTCTATGTAACAATTCTATTACCCAAGCAACCCTGAGTAATATCAAAGCATCCAATATATAAAATTGCCCATAATATCCTAAGATGGATAAATACATTTTGCTAAAAAAATAATAAAATGTCAATGTGCAACAATTACATAAAACTTCCAAGAACTGAGGAAAAGATTAACAAGGCTCCTTTCTCTGGCTCAGCTCAACTTAGTTGCCAAAGTCTAGTACTGAAAAACAAACAAATAATTACATGAGGGGTTCAAGTAGAGTGAGGGTGTGTGGAGTACTAAAACTTCAAGTAGTTTAGAAACAAGCCAAGCATGGCTTTCTAGAGTGAGCGAAAAACACCACAAGGAGATTTTCTTTTCTCTGCTCTTATGCCTTTCACTCAATGTAAGAAAAAACCTTAGGTTTGAATTCTATTCTCCAGAGAAGAGAATCTTTTTTTTTCTTTTAGAAAAGTTTGTTAATAAGAATGATTCCAAAAAATAAGAGTTGTTTGTGAGCAAAATCTTCTTCAGGTATATGTCTCCATAAGTGATTTAGAATAGAATTCTCTTGACATGTAAGAGCTAAACGTTTAAGCAATGAAATCTAAATGTTCTTAGGTACAAATTACAGTGGAAAAGTAGACTGTGTTAAAACAAATTTATAAATGGTGACTATATAAAAATAAATTTAATATTTCATTAAAATAAAGAAACAAGAACAACATGGAGTAATAATCATGTAAAATTCTTAAGATATTACTAAGAAAATAACTGTATTATTTGAAAAGTATTAAAATCATGCTACAACACATTTTATGTTCATCATATGCGTGTTGAAACCATACGTGTTATTTTTCAACTATAAAATAAATTTTCATATTAGTAGTGACAAAACACATCTTGAGAAATGTCTCAACAATTAAACATACTTACAGCTCTTGCAGGTGATCCAAGTGTGCTTTTCAGGACCTATGTCATGTATATCCCAATATCCTATTACTACAGCTTCAGAAAGATATGCTGCCTTGGTGCACCATGGGCACCTGAATACCCATGCACAAACCCACACAAAAGCACATAGATGGACACACAACTAAATATAAGAACATAAAGAAGCTCATAAATCCAACCAATTCTGAGGATGGCAAGAGCTGAGATAATTTTATCTGAGAGGATATATAATGACTTGTTCAATGAATTTGCTCAATGAAATTGATGTACAATATTTCTAAAATAAAATCCTGTGTTTACTTGAGTGAAAATTACACTCCAGATAAGATGATCTAAATAACTCAGTACTTGTTTATGGGTAGGAATGGACCAGTCCACTCTCTATAGTGGGTCTAAATTTCTTCTGGAACCTGATGTCTGGATGCAGAATAAGCTGATACTTTCACACCATGGAATATGGAGTAAACTTTTTGAATTTTTTGTTACATCGTATGACTACTGTTCATTAGAAAAAAGTATTACAATATGCAGAATGCATAGGTAAATGTTGCACTGATGAAAACGCAGTATTATTTGCCAGATAATTCAAATTAGCTCCTGTTGGTATAGTATATCTCAAAGTGACAGGGTAGAATTTTTTTATATCTGACACTGTGAATTCTCATTTGTTTCATGCAAATGAACACATAATCCTTTTCATAATTTGTATGTTTTGCTTTGCTTAAGTTTTTCATATTTTGGATTCAACAAGCTTGGTTGTTGGGTAGCCAAATATAAAATTCTAATTAGTGAGAGTGAGCCAGATATGCTTCAAGTTGATGAAATTCTGTTTGGTACAGGCGACCTGTGTGGTTGTGGTTACTAGGTATAAAATCTTCCAAAAAATAATATATTTGTGTAAAATTTTCTTTAAAAGTTTGCCTTATTTTTATTTCATACCCTTCTACTCTTTCTAGGTACCAACAGGAATGTTAATTTTTTCCAGTGGATACCTATTTTTATTGTCTGTGAGCAATTTATACATTACCCTATCACATTCTTTACCTTTAAAGATTTCATTTATATCCTGAAAACTATTAAACATTTTAGGAAATTGAAACATTTAGTATGAGGCCTCAAATTTTATATTCTATAGATTCTTTTAAATCACTAGACATGTTTGTTTGAACTACCCTCTTACCTTTGGATATTTAATCTGACATTTTAGAGGAGTCTTCTAATGGGGTGTTCTATATTCTTTTTTTCGCATTATTACCTACATAACAATAGATTGGTATTCATCATCTGAGTACTTTAATTTTTTTACATGAGATGTATGTACATAAAATAAGCATCTCGAAAATCTCATATTTATATATCAAAATAAAAATATTTATGAATTTACAAAAGCAACCCATAGGATTTTTAAATTTACTCTACTCTCATCAGTGCTAATATGTTCAACTTATTACAAATCTTGTAATTAATTTCTTAAATTAAATTTTAAAATATTGTACATATTAAAAACCTATATACATGCCTTTTTACTGTTCATATTTACTATATGAACTATGTAGTAATATATGCATATATATGATTATATAAAATGTTTTGATAAGTTTACCGTGCCATTCCTTTCTTCCAATTGTTCTCTAACCCTCCATCATGTTTTGCTCCCAAATTCTTGTAGTTTTTTAAATATACATACTGAATCCATTGATAATTGCTATATGAGCTTCATGTACCTTTTTGAGCCTATCAGGGGCTTTGTCTCTGAAGAACACTGGCTTGCCCTTTTCCAATAGCCAACAATTTCTTAAAGCTCCGCAAGTAAAGGATAGAACTTTACAGGCCCTTTTCTCATATGTGCTCAGATGTTAGCTTACTAGACTGTTTTAATTTTAATAGTTATTATTCACATTAATTCATAAACAGTTCTGTTTTTTTCTCATTGCTTTATAATTTAATATTTCAGAAAAAGTAATACATGAATACAATTCATAATGTTTATTACTATAGACCTTTGGATTTTTTTAAACTTTTTTGATAATTTTAGGTAAGAGTACTTCATATTATTTCCATTTCTTCCTCTCCCAACTTAATCTCCTCCAGCATCCCCTGCCACTCTCAAATGTATCACACACACACACACACACACACACACACACACACACACACACACACACATTGTGAACACTTGGAATTTGATAGCCAACTAGGGTATTCATAATTGGAGAAATTGATTTCCAATATCTCAGCACCAATTTCCTCTAGCTCTTTATCTAGGAGTGAGGCCATGTGCATACATTTCTTCATCTGCATTGATAGCAACTGATGTTGTCATTATTTAGGTCTTTTTTGTGTATTTCTATTGTTGAGATTTTATGCATAGAGTGCTCCTGTCACACTCTGAAGATGCTATCTAGCAAGAAGTATCTTGGCTGTCTGTCTGTTATAATTTTTCTTTTTAAAATTATTTCATTGGATATTATCTTTATTTATATTTCAAATGTTATATGTGATGTTCCTTGAGCCTTAGGTGTAAAAGTTGCATTGTAAATGCAACTGAGGATAAATAACACAAGCCCACATTTTTAAAAAAATGGATCAGTTGTGAATCTCACAAGTAGTCTCTAACTGCTGCAAAAAAAGTTTATTTGATATAGGGTGAAAACTACACTTGTCTATAGGTCTTAGTATTGAGAATACAGTTAGAATTTAGAGTTGTTTAAAAGACTGGTGGTAGTAGGATCTTCTCTCAGAGCTGAAATCTCTAGTCACAGGTAATTGACTAAATTCTTGAACTAGACATTTAGTTTCTTTTTCTTGACTGGATTTTACATCCAATTAAATAGTAATTGGTTACCCTTAAGATTTAAGTGTTGGTTTTCTACCACTGAGGACATCCTTCTAAGTCAATCATTGTTATGATTCATAGATGTTACATCTTGGTAGGACTACTGAGTACTTTTCTCACTTAGTATCTTTTTGTTTTCTTTTCTTATAACTGTATTTTTTTAAAGAGGGATATATGTATAGATTTTTAAAGACATTTTGGCATAACACTATATGAATATATTTTTGTCAATATTTAATTCTTTTAGAGGTTTTAAAGCATGCATTGTAATCACACTAATTACCATAAGCATAAAGTATATTTAGGACAGAACTTAACATGGAAATTGTCAGTTTTCTTGGTAAGTACAGATTAGGCATAATTATCATTGAATACAAAAATTGCCACAAGGCTATATTCTAAGCTCTTGGATTATTAATGATTTAAGTTTCAGGTATATGACACTCTGAGAGGGTGTTATACATTTATATTTTTTCCTAAAAAGGACTGAGAATTTCATTTCTTGGTGTTTGTTTTCTTGAACTTCAAATGGCCTGTGGGTTGTTTCTGGGGTGTTCAGAACTTTCTGGGGTTAGTTTCCAATTATAAGTGACTGCATATGATGTCTGTTCTTTTGTGACTGTGTTACTTCACTCAGGATAGTATTCTGTAGATGCATCCATTTTCTGAGGAATTTCTTAAAGTCGTTATTTCTAATAGCTGAGTAGTACTCCATTGCGTAAATATACCACATTTTTTGTATCCATTCATCTACTGAAGGACATCTGGGTTCTCTCCATATTCTGGCTATTATAAATAGAGCTGCTATAAACATTGTTGTGCATGTGCCCTTATTGAATGTTGGAGCTTCTCTGGGGTATATACTCAAAACTACAGTAATTGCGTCTTCAGGTAGGACTATGTCAAATTTTCTGAAGAACCACCAGACTGATTTTCAGAGTGGTTGAACCACTTTACAACCCCACCAGCAATGAAGGACTGTTCCTCTTTATTCACATCTTTGCCAGTATCTGCTGTCATCTGAGTTTCGATCTTAGCCATTCTGACTGGTTTGAGGTGGAATCTCAGGGTTGTTTTGACTTGCATTTCTCTGATTACTAGGGATGTCGAGCACTTTCTAAGATGCTACTTACCCATTTGATATTTTTCAACTTAAAATTTTTTGTTAAGCTCTGTACCCCATTTTTAATAAGATTGTTTGATTCTCTGGAATCTAACTTCTTGAGTTCATTGTATACACTGGATATTAGACCTCTATCAGATATGGTGCTGGTAAAGATCTTTTCGCAATGTGTTGGCTGCCATTTTGTTTTCTTGACAATGTCCTTATCCTTACAGAAAGTTTGCAATCTCATTAAGTCCCCTTTCTCAATCTTTGATCTTAGAGCACAAGCCATAGGTGTTCTATTCAGGATATTTTCCCTTCTGCCTATGTGTTCTATGATTTTTCCTACTTTCTCTTCTAATAGTTTCAGTGTATCTGGTTTAATGTAGAGATATTTGATACACTTGCTCTTGAGCTTTGTACAAGGAGATAGGAAATGGTCTATTTTCGTTCTTCTGTATGCTGAGTTCCAAGTGAACCAGCACCTTTGTTGAAGAGACTGTTTTTTTCCATAGAATGTTTACTGCTCCTTTGTCAAAAATCAAGTGACCATATGTGTCAGAGTTCATTTCTGGATCTTCTGTTCTGATCCATTAATCTCGGAGCCTATCTCTATATGAGTACCAGGCGGTTTTTAACACAATTGCCTTGAAATATAATCTGAGGTTAAGGGCAGTGATTCCTGCAGATGTTTTCTGGTTCTTGTGGATAGATTTCAAATTCTATGTTTTTGGTTATTGCAGATGAATTTGCAAATTGATCTTTCAACTCTACAAAGAATAGAGTTGGTATTTTGATGAGGATTGCATTGAATCTGTAGATTTCTTTTGGTAAGATGGACCTTTTTACAATGTTGTTCCTTCCAATTCATGAGCATCAGAGATTTTTCCTTCTTCTGAGATCTTCAATTGCCTTCTTCAAAGATATAAAGCTCTTTTCATACAGGCCCTTCACTTGCTTAGTTAGAGTCACACCAAGGTGTTTCATATTGTTTGTGATTATTTTGTAGGATATCTTTTCCCTGATTTCTTTCTACACATGATTGTCCTATGAGTAGAAAATAGCTACAGATATTTTTGAGTTAATTTTATATCCAGCCACTTTGCTGAAGTTGTTTTTCAGATGTAAAAATTCTTTGGTGGAATTTTTGTGGTCACTTGCATATACTATCATGTCATTTACAAATAGTGATACTTTTACTTCTTCCTTCCAATTGTTTCCTTTTGATTTACTTTTCCTGTTTAATTGCTCCAGCCAGGACTTCTAGTACTATGTTCAATAGGTAGGGGGAGAGTCGGAAGCCTTGTCTAGTGCCTGATTTTAGTGGGATTACTTCAAGTTTCTCACCATTAAGTTTGGAGTTTGGTATTGGTTTGCTGTATGTTGCTTTTATTATGTTTAGGTATGGGCCATTTATTCCTGTTCTTTCCAAGACTTTTATTATGTAGTTGTGTTGAATTTTGTCAAATGCTTTCTCAGCATCTAGTGAGATGACCATGTGTGTGTGTGTTTTTTTTTTTTTTTTTTTTTTTTTTATCTTTTTGAGTTTGTTTATATGGTAGATTGTGTTGATGGATTTTATTATACTAAACCAGCTCAGCATCCCATGGATGAAGCCTATTTGATCATATTGAAACATCATTTTGATGTGTACTTGGATTCGGTTTTAAAGGATTTTGTTGAGTATTTTTGTATGAATGTTCATAAAGGAGATTAGTCTGAAGTTCTCTTTTCTTGTAGGATCTTTTTCTTTGTTTAGGAATGAGTGTTATTGTTGCACTGAAAAATGAGTTGGATAGTGTCCCATCTGATTATATTTTGTGGAATAGTTTGGAGAGTATTGGTATTATTTACCAATTAATGTCTGATAGAATTCTGCACTGAACCCATCTGGTCCTGGACTTTTTAGAGGCTCTCAGAACTATGAGTTTTCCTCTTAGTACTGCTTTTAATGCATGCCATAGGTATGTGTATGTTGTGCTTTCATTTTCATTAAGTTCTACAAAATCTTTAATTTCTTTCTTTATTTCATCTTTGACCATGCTATCATTTAGTAGATCATGGTTCAGCTTCCATGTGGATATGGGCTTTTTGTTGTCTTTGTTGTTATTAAAGACCAGCCTTAGTCCATGGTGATCTGATAGAATGAATGGGAGTATTTCAATCATATTATATCTATTGACGCTCGATTGTGACTGAATATATAGTCAATTTTGGAGAAAGTGCTATGAGGTGCTGAGAAAAAGTTTTATTCTTTTGTTTTATCGTGACATGTTCTGTATATGTCTATTGATTCCAATTGGTTCATAACCTCTCCTAGTTTCACTGCATCCTTATTCAGTTTCTGCTTCCATGATCTGTCCATTGATGAGAGTGCGGTGTTAAAATCTCCCACTATTATTGTGTGTGGTGCAATGTATGTTTCGAGCATTAGTAGGGTTTCTTTTATGAATATGAGTGGTCTTGTATTTGGAGCATGTACGTTAAGGATTGAGAATTTCTCCTGATACATTTTCCATGTAATGAATAAGTAGTGTACTTCCTTTTATTATTTTTTTGATAACTTTTGGTTGAAAATCTACTTTATTTGATATTAGAATGGCTACTCCACCTTATATTTTTGGGAGGCATTTACTTGGAAGGATTTTTCTCAACATTTAACTCTGAGATTGTGTCTATCTTTGTCTCTGAGTTGAGTTTCCCGTATGCAGCAAAATGCTATATTTTGTTTATGTACCCAGTCTGAAAGTCTATGTTTCTTTACTGGGGAATTGGGTCCATTTATGTTAACAGATATTAAGGAATAGTGGTTGCTGTTTCCTGCCATTTTTGCTTTTAGTACTAGAATTATATCTGTGTGTCTTTCATCTTTTGGTTTTCTTGCTTAATTTTTTCTTGGTTTTTTCTAAGATGTAGTTTTCCTCTTTGTGTTGGGTTTTCCATCTCTTATACTTCATAAGGTTGAGTTTGTATTCATATATTGTATAAATTTAGGTCTGTTGTGTAATATCTTGGTCCCTCCATCTATGGTGATTGAGAGTTTTGCTGGATATAATAGCCTGGGCTGACATTTTTGTTCTCTTAGGGTCTGTATGATGTCTGTCCAAAATCTTCTAGCTTTAGTCTCTGTTGAGAAGTCAGGTGCAATTCTGATTTGTGTGCCTTTATATGTTACATGACCTTATACCCTTACTGCTTACAGTATTGTTTCTTTATTTTGAAAACTTGGTGTTCTGAATATTATTTGTTGGAAAGAATCTATTTTATGGCCTACTCTATTTTGGAGTTCTTTAGGCTTCTTTATGCTCATAGTCATCTTATTCTTAAGGGTACGGAAAATTGCTTCTATGATTTTGTTGAAGATATTTACTGCGCCTCTTACTTGAAATTCTTTGCCCTCTTCTATTCCTGATATTCTTAGGCTTGGTCTTTGCATTGTGTCCTAGATCTCCTGGATATTTTGAGTTAGGGGATTTTTGGTTTTTGCATCTTCTGTAAATGTTTTGTTTATGTTTACAATGTTAGGTTCGGCCCCTGAGATTCTCTCTTCTATCTCTTGTAGTCTGCTGAAGATACTTGTATCTTTGACTCCTGATTTAATTTTTAGGTTTTCCATCTCTAGACTTGTCTTTTTTTGTGTTTTCTTTATTTTTTCTATTTTCATTTTCAATTTCTTCATTTCTTTGGTTCTATTTTTCTGTATTTTCTTGAATTCTTTAAGCGTTTTTCATGTTTCCTCTTTAAAAGCTTCTATTTGTTTATGGTTGTCTTCCCATACTTGTTTAAGGGAGTTATTCATGCTCTTCTCAATGATCTCCATTATCATCTTGAGGTATGATTTTAGGTCTGAGCCTACTTTTTCTGTAGTGTTTGGCATTCCATTGCTTGCTGTGGTGGGAGAGCTGGGTTCTGATGTTGCCAGGTTGTCTTGGTTTCCATTGCTTAAGTTCTTTTGTTTTTCTCTCACCATCTTGTTGTCTGAGATTATACGCTGCCTTGTTGTCAGTGATTGGTACCCATTTCTCCCAATTGACCTGTGGGCCCATGGGTTCAAGAAGAAAACCGCTTCTGTGCTTTTGGCTTTTCGTGGGCAAGCAGTGAGTTCCGGTAACAGTGACTCAGCTCTGTTTTTGTGCGCTCAGAGGTGGGAGCTCTTGTGAGGCTGTTTTGGTAGCTAATCCTTGTGCACACAGGTCCTGAGTACTACAGCCAGGGACCTTTTCCAGATGGAACAGTACTTTCAGCTTTCTGAGGACTCCAGATGTGCTCTCCCTGGGCCTATGTACCAGGCTCCCGTCTGGTCCAAGTGTAGGAGTGTCTGTAGAGTGGAACTCCAAGCACTGCCTTTCCCAGGCAAACCATGGGTCCCACTGACAAGGGCCTGTGCCTTACTCTGGGCCTGTGTGTCTAGGCTTTGAGCCAGGGCTTTCTGGGTAGATCCTGAGTCCCTATGACAGAGGTCCGGCCCCATAGAAGACCAGAGGGGCTTGTTTTCCGCATGCTTCTCCTAGCCCTCTCAGTGCTTTGCTTACTCACAGTGCAGTATCACCAGGCCTGTGTCCCTTGATCTCTGCTGTTCCAGGTGGAAAAGAGCGGGAGGGTTTGGTCCACTCCCACAGGCTATCGGGGCAGATCCTGAGTCCCTAGGCCACAGGCCTGGCCCCATGGAGAACCAGCCCCACAAGGACTAGAGGGGCACATTTTCCACATGATCTGCTTGCTCTCTCTGTGCTTTAGTTACTCACAGCTCAGTATCACCAGGCCTGTGTGTCTTGATCTCCACTGTTCCAGGTAGCAAAGGGCCCGAACGTTTGGTCCATGCCCACAGGCTTTCTTTCTTTTTTTTTTTAAACGACTTTATTTTACAAAACAAAGATAAATGTACAGATTTTAAACATTTTTTGCTTAAAATTATACATTTTTGTCAGTACTGTTTTTTCAGATATTAAAATAATTTTTACATAAAACTATGTGAATATATTTTTTAGTCAGTACTTGATTTTTTTCAAGGGCTTGACAGTATGCATTGAAAACCTAATAGTTACCATGAGCGTAAAGTACATGCAAAACAAAACAAACTGAGTGAGATAACCCAGTCACAAAAGAACAGACATAATATGCAGTCACTGATACTGGGATGCTAACCCCAGAGGCTTGCACTCCCCCAGAAACAACTCACAGACTGTATGAAGTCCAAGAAATAAAGAAAACAAATATATATATATATATATATATATATATATATATATATATATATATATACATACATACATATATATTTACAAAACAAGAAGACTTTGACTATTGCCCACAGGCTTTCTGAGCAGATCCTGAGTCACTTTGCCAGAGGTCTGGCTCCACTGAACCAGAGGGGCACATTTTCCTCCTGCTCCACATAGCTCTCTCTGCACTTTGGTTACTCACAGTGCAGTATCACCAGGCCTGAGTCCCTCCATTAGTATCTTACATAGCACCTTCTCATACTATGATAGCTATTCCTAAAAAGGGGATACTCTCAAACCAATTCCAACCTGATCCCTACAAGTTCTGTATCTAAAGTGTGTAGTGTCCTCTACAATAGAATCCCACTGAAGTTATAGAAGGATAATAAAGGCAATGAAAGTACACTTTATTTTTTTCAGAGTTTCTTAGGATCTCCTGGCCAACAACTTGAAGTGTGGTTTCTTCTATTTGGCACTAGAGTTTTAGTTATTTTATTTTATTGGATCTTATATCTGTAAACTTATAAAATAATGTTCTCTATGGGTTTATCAGAAATCTTTTAGTTTTTTTTTTTTTTAAATCTTCCATTCTGCTTTTCTTCCCCCACCAGTAAAAAACCCTCTATTAGATTTTGCTCTTTTTTCCACTCCACAACACCTATGATCCATTTATAGTTTAGAACTCTTTCTTTGCCTCTATCCCATTTTCCTTTTCATTTTTCCTGGCTTCTGTGATTACTTCAGATTATATCATAAAACTTGCAAGAAAATAAATGAAACTGGAAATATTATACTGAGTATAATAATGTAGATTTAGAAAGACAAATGCCTCATGTTTTCTGTTATCTGTAAATATTAGCTCTGAATCTTTAGAGCATATAACCTGATTATAGAAATCAGCATTTGCATGGAGTATACTGATATTATTCTCTATCTAAGATTGTAACAAAAATTACACATCACTCTTTCCAGACTTTTACAAAGTGTTTAATTCACAACTACTTATGACAAAATATTTATAATATATGACTTTAGATATAAAAATTTCTTGTCCTCTGATTTTCCATTAGGATAAGAAAAAAGATTTTTTGGGTAGACTGTGGGTCCTATATTTCTATATTTTTGAACCTGTACCTTATCCACAACATCATGGAGAGAGAAGCCCACCTCAGTCTACTGTTTCCCAAAATCAGAACAAATGGGTGAGCAGAAAAAACAGCATTTCCCAGAGCCCAGACAAACAAAAAGATCAGGTATCTCTCTGGTGATACAGAACTCCAAACTTTCAGAAAAAATGATAGAAAAAGAATAGTGTATAACACAACAGACACAATGATGACTTTCAAGGCTCTGATGTGTGTTGTGGTGCTGATGTCTCTGCATCCTTTGATGTTGTGTTGTATGTTCTTCAGATGTCTCCAGAGGGAGTAGATAAGCAGAAAAAATGTGGCCACCATCACAACAAAAGGTATGAATGTGAACATAGGGTTAGTAAAAGAAAGAAATTTGCAAAATTGTTCATAGTTATACAGTCTGAAAATTTGAGACACATTTCTTTGAACATCATCAAAACACACATCGCTGTATATTTTGATAATTGTAGTATTTAAGAACAAGAAACAGAGAGACACTAACATGGTCACCAAGACCACATTTTTAACTCTAAATTTTAGATACAGAAAAATTATGTTGGAAAAGTTGCATATCTTGAGAAAATAAAGGATGCTCAAGCTTGCAGTTAGCCAAAGGTTAAAATGATTGATCACAGTCCAGGAGATAAAATACATTTTTAATGTCTTACTTGTTTTATATAATGCTGGGTAAATAAGAGATATCCACCAATCTGTGAATACCAACCAAATTAGAGTGATTCTGGTAATTGCCAGAGCAGTGAGGATTTGATCCACAAAAGAGATTTTTCTTCTTTGGAACCAGTCTATGAAGGCTGTCAGAACAATGAATCCATTTCCTAAGGTTCCCATTATGAATTCCAGGCTGAAAATCATTGTAAATATGCTCTGTATAACAGTCACCATTGTCTGTAAAACAATACTGAAAGTATTTATATTAACAAATGCTGAATATTTGTTAATATATTTCTTTAGATAAAATGCTTTTTTAAAATATCTAATGTATTTAAAACTTTCAGAGTGGTATTTTACAAACAAGCATCAAGATTTCTTAATGACTAATTTGAAAATCTAAAACTGATAAACCAACATACTAAATTTAGTTCCTTTTTTGCAGCATTTTTAAATATCTGGATAAGTGATTATTGGACAATGTACTAATCTAATAAACATATCCAAAGAAATAGCGAGTTTCACTAGTGTATAGAAATTCTTAGATATAAGGGTTTATTATACTATTCAAAACAATGCTGCACAAAGACATGACTATGTAATTCAAATATTAATGCATAAAGTGTTATTCAATGAGCTGGCTGTAACAAAGACTTCTTAAGAGGTTAATACTGATAATATTAATTATTTGTCATTCTGCTTTATATAAAAGCATATATATATATATATATATATATATATATATATATATACACTTAAACATATAAATACAAATAAATTGGAGTTAAATTTTCCTTTCTCAAGTAAAAATAAAAAAATCAGCTTGCTATTTTATTCAGCACTATATATATGATTAATATTTACTGTTTTGATATTAAATATTGTTTAGACAATATCCTCAGGTGAATATTAAATTATTAAATGTAAATTCTCAAATGACATTGAGGTGTATGTTCTATATGTTGTAAAAATGGGTAGAAGTTTCTCTGTCCTATCTTAAACTAGCTGGTGAAGTAAGTCAGTAAATCTATAATGAATCTGTTTTAGCTTATGCTTCTCTCTCCCACTTAGACAAATTCTGTTATTAGCATGAAGTACCTGCACATTTTTCTATTACCTGTTACCACCAACATATATTTTATGGTCATCATTATAAGAGCCAAGTTAGGCAATATAGTTTGCTAACCAAGCAACATAGGCAGTGAGCAGTATCACAGGATTTTTCCTTCTCAATAGAAAAGAAGCAAACAAACAGAAAAGAAATCAATTCAGCAACACTTGATGCAGCCTGAAAAAATATAAATATTAAAGTTAACTGAAAAAGACATAGGGTTTCCCTGTGGTATGAAGTGGGTGGCTGACTAGTCTCTTTGATAATACTGAGCTAAACGAATGAATTCAGTACATTTAAAAATTCTTTCACTTACATTTAATAGAAGAGCATTAGACTTCCTCCTAGGTTCTAGAAGAACACAGCAAACTAGAAAACAAAAAAAAAAAAAAAAAAATTGCAAACTTACCAAGAGATAGTCAGTTTTTTTTTTTAATGATGTGGCTGCTATCAGCTAACAATGATGAGTTCAGAAAATCCAGGGACATGCAAACTAACCTGGGGTGGGGTTGTGTGGAAAGATCGGGTGTAGGCAGCTTCATAGGTTCTTGGGAAGAGTCAATTCTTGTGTCCTCATCATTAGACACCCCATTATACCACAAGAACAAATGCGATGCTATGTTCATAAAAGTATTTTTTGTAATAGCCAGAAGCTAGAGAAAAACAGATGTCCCTAAACCCCCCAAAATGTATACATACAGGAAATGTGGTTCATTCAAACAGTAGAATAATATTCAGCTATTATGCTTATGATAACTAGTAAAATTTCAGTGCAAACTATCAAACCCTTAAAAAAATCAAGTACTAACAAAAAATGTTCAAATAGTTTTATGCCAAAATTCTCTTAAAATATGTACATGTATTTTTTAAAATAAAGTTGTAAGAATAAAAAGATGAGGATATCATGAATTTGCAGGCAAATGGATGGAATTAGAAAATACCATAGTGAGTGAGGTAACTCAGAACCAAAAGGACATGTATGGTATGTACTCACTGATGAGTAGATATTAGTCCAATAGTTCAGAATACCTATGATACACCTACAGACCATGAGAAGTGTAACAAGCAGAAATGCTCAAGAAAGGAGGCTTAAAACCCACTAAGAAGGAGGAAAAAACTAATCACAGGAGACAGAAAGAGTAAGTGACTTGGCTAGAAGAGGGGAGGCTGAGGTGAAAAATGAACAGAATCAGGTATGAGGGAGGGAGAGACTGGAGAGGAGCCTAAATGGCCAAGAGGATGAACAGAAATAAGTAACCTCGGGTAGGGTCCTGGGAGCTGGAGGGACCCTCTAGGAAGTACCAAAGACATGGGAGGTAAGACATGCTTAGCACTCATTGAGGGTGACCTTAGCAAATGTCATTAGGAAATGTAAGCTCTAAGAGTCCTCCTCCAGGAAATAGGGCCTCAAGTGGAAGAACAGGATTACTAACCTACAGTCAAATTTCCTGACCCAGAATTGTTTCTCTTTAGAAGAACTGCAGGAACAAAAATGGGGAAGACACTGAAGGAAAGAAGGTCTGATGACTAGCCTAACAGGGTTCTTCTCACAGAATCAGGGGATGGAAGACACTAAGGCCTGATATGCTTATGTATGGGAGCCTAGCATGGCTGTACTCAGAGAGGGTCCTATCAGCAGCGAACTGATACAGAAGCAGATACTTACATTCAACTGTTGGACTAAAGTCAGTGACTCTTATGACTGAATTAGGGGAAGGATTGAAGGAGCTGAAGTTTCTAGGCAAAGAGAATAATAATAGAATAATTACCAAAATTTGTATCTAGAAAACAAAATAACAAGTCAAATCTTGATTTAGGAATTAAACACAATTGCATTGAATTTAAAGTCAGTAACAACTGAGTTGTTTGGGGGTTTCTGTAGAACGCTTTGATCTAAAACTCAATTACCTAGAACTGGAGGTTTCACTTAGTCATAAGGAATCTCAATGTAAGGTTTTATCATCCTGTTATTTGATGACTCAATTTATATTTTTGTTCATACACACAAACACACACACATGCATGCACACACACACACACACACACACACAAACACACACACACACACACACACACACACACACACACACACACAGACAGACAAACACATTATTCCAGTAATTTGCCAAAATGGTCAACACAAAGGAAAGAGGAAAGGCACTTGGTATATACTCTCTAAGCCTTTTAGGGAACATGAAGTTCCTTTGGCCACATACATGGCAATATATGAGAAGGGTGATATTGTAGACATCAAAGGAATGGACACTGCTCAAAAAGGAATGCCCCATAAGTATTATCATTGCAAAACCAGAAGAGTCTACAGTGTCACGCAGCATGCCATGGACATCATTTTAAAAAATCAAATTAAGCACAAGATTCTGGCCAAAAGGATCAATGTGCAGATTGAGCACATAAAATACTCAAGAGCAGAAACAGCTTCATGAAGTGGGTGAAAAAGAATGATCAGAAGAAATGGAAGCCAAAGAGAAGTGTATGTGTGTTCAGCTGAAGTGCAGTCTGTGCCACGCAGAGAAGCACATTTTGTGAGGACTAACAGAAAAGAGCCTAAGCTGCTGGAGCCCATTCCATACAAATCCATGGAGATACAAATGAGGATGCTTACACCTAAATATTAGACTGAAGACTGAAAAACCAATGAAAGAGCTAGAGAAAGAATGGAAAGAGCTGAAAGGTTTACAACCTCATGGGAAGGACAACATCATCAACTAGCCAAGGCACTGAGGTGGAGAGGGTGATTGGGAGAGGGAGCACCTTCATGGAAGCAAGTTGAGGGGGCAGAGCGAGGAAAGTGAAGGGTATAACAATTGAAATGTAAATACAGAGAACATCCAATAAAATTGAAAAAAAAATACAAATTCATGTCCTGATTTTTTTTAAAAATAAATAAAGAACCAGGACTGAAACAAATAAACAAATAAAACAACTTTGGAACATTTCATTGTATGACACATTTTCATTTTCTATTCATCTTTTTAGAGATTTCTAAGTTATTAACAAATTTTCTCTGCTATGAATACAGCAATTCACAGAAGGAGGGTCAGAATGTGGATGCCTCAGTCCTTCTTAGAAGGTAAAACAAAACACTTATTGGAGGAGATACAGGGACAAATTGAGGGGCAGCGATTGAAGAAAAGATCATCCAAAGACTGCCTCACCTGGTGATCTATCCCATATGCATCCACCAAACCTAAGAACTATTAGTGATGCAAAGAAGTTCTTACTGGCAGGAGCCTGATATCAGTGTCTCCTTGGTGGTTCTGCCAGTGTCATACAGATACAGATGAGGATGCTTAATGCTAACGATAAGACTAAACATGGGGTGCTCAATGAAGGAACTAGAGAAAGAACTGGAAGAGTAGAAAGGGTCTGCAACCCCATAGGAAGAACAACATTTCCAATCAACCGAAACCTCCAGAACTCCTAGGGACTAAAATATCGACCAGTAAGTACACAAGGAGATAACTACGGCTTCAGTTGCATATGTAGTAAAGGACAGCATTGTCTGGCATTAATGGGAAAAGAGGCCTTTGGTAAAGTTAAGGCACATTTTCCTAGTGTAGGGGAATGCCCAGTTGCTGATGTGGAAATTGTGGTTGAGAGAGGGAGCACCTTCATGGAAATAAGAGTGGGGAGAGGAGGAGGTGAATGGAGGGGAAAGGCGATATCATTAGAAATGCAAATACAGAGAATATCAAATAAAAACAATCAAAACAAAAACATGACTAGAGCAACAGTGAACATGAATGAAGAATGTCTTTGTATTAGAACACATAATCTTTTAGGTGTATACAGAGTTATTTGTATTTAATGATATTCAGAATTTTTTTAGAATTTTTATATTTTAAATACTAGCTATTTATGAAATGTGTACTTGACAGCAATCTTTCTCTATTCTGTACCCTGTTTTTCTGCAAATGATGGCTTTCTTTTCTACTCAAAACCTGTACAATTTAATGAGGTCCAATTTATTAACTGTTGTTCTTAGTGCCATGCCAATGAGATCAAGACTATATCACATTTTATTTTTTATTGGGTTCGGTGTATCATGTCATTGTTTTGAGAGTTTTCATCCAATTAAATTTAAGTTTTATGGATGGTGGTAGGTATAAAGCTGTTTGAACTCTGCAGCAAGCTGCCATCAACTTTAACCAGCACAGTTGGTTAAACTTATTTATTTTATCAGTGTTTATCTTTGGTTTCTTTATCAAATTTTAAATGTTCATAGGTGTATGCACTTAAATCTGGGTCTTCAATTCACTGTCATTGATGCACATTTCTGTTTTCTTGCCAATGCTATGTTTCTTTTATTACTATAACTCTGTAATACAATTTGGAATATTTGATCACCATGGAGAGCTTCTGGTGTCACTCATAGAAATTTGGCAAGTACTTGTCACTTAGCCCAGAGGAAGGAGTAAGATCAAATAAAAAATTTTCACATTTGGGCTAATGCAAAGATCAAAGTAGATACAGCTAAGGAATGTGTGACTTCTCTTTTGTCTTGGTAACCCTAACAAGCCCAGAAACAGTGACTCTGGCGACTTTGTTTATTGCTTTGTTTGACTAATACCTTGTGTGGTCTGTTTGTTCTTTATCTTGATTGATCACTTTACCTTTGATCTGAAAACTGATTGTATTTATACCAATCCATCCCTACAGAAGATAATAGAAGAAAAAGTCCAACACAATGAGGAAAACTACACCTAATAAGAAGCAGGAAATTAATCTTTTCAAAACATACACCAAAAGAAGAGAAACCTTGAAGAGTCATTCTACCTCTATCAAAAAATAAATAAATAAACAGTAAGCAATACTTATTTGTCCCGAATATCTCTCAAAAACAATGGCTCAATTCTCCAATTACAAGGCACAGACTAACAGAATATGTAAACAGGACCCAGCATTTTTCTGCATACAGGAAATATACCTCAGTTACAAAGGCAGACAATACCTCAGAGTAAGACGCTGGAAAAAAACTGGAAAATGGTCCCAAGAAACAAGCTAGAGTAGCTGTTCTAATATCAAATAGAATTAACTTTCAACCAAAAGTTATCAAAAAGGATAAGGAAGGATACTGCATACTTTTCAAAAGAAAAAAAATCTACCAAGGTGAACTCTCATTTCTAAAGAGAAAAAGAACTTCAAAAGAACTGCAGAAACATTTGTAAAACAAAAGTTACTAAAGCTCAAAGCACACATTGAATTTCACAAAATAATAATAGGATATTTCAGCAAACTCACCAATGTACAGATCATGGAAACAGAAGCTATACAGAGACACAGTGCAACTAACATGAGTTATGAACCAAATAAACTTAACAGATATCTAAAGAACATTTTACCCCAAAATAAAAATAATACACATGGTTCTCAGCACTTCACAGTACTTTCTCCAAAATTGACCATATACTCCAACACAAAACAAACCTTAACAAATAGAACATTGAATTAATGCCATGTATTTTAGAGGATCTCCACTGAATTAAGCTGGTTTTCAATAGCAACAAAAACAACAGAAATTTCACATACACCTGAAAGCATAACAACTATCTACTCAATGAAAACTTTGTCAGAAAAAAATAACTGAAGAAATAAATTAAGAATTTTTTAGAATTCAATTAAAATGAAGGCACAACATATCTAAACTTACAGGACACAATAAAAAGAGTGTTAAGAAAAAAAACTTATAGCTCTGTGTGCCTCCATGAAGAAACTGAAAAAAAAAAATACAATAGTGGCTTAACAGTACATCTATCTGGAAGCCCAAGAACAAAAAGAAGCAAATTCACTAAAGAAGATTAAAGGAAAGGAAATAATCAAACTCTTGGCTAAAATTCAACCAAGTAGAAACAACAGAAATTAAAGGAAAATGAAAATTTATCAGATCCTACTATAAAAGTATATACTCAGCCATACTGGAAAATCTAGATGAAATGGATAATTTTATAGACAGATACCAGGTAGAAAATTTAAATCAGGCTTAGGTGAACCATCTAAATAGTCCCATAACCACTAAAGAAATGGAAGCAACCACTAAAATTGTTGCCATCAAAAAAAAAAAAAAAGTAACAGATGGGTTTAGTGCAGAATTCTATCAGACCTTCAAATAAAACCAAATACTAAAACTCTTTGACAAATTTCACAGAATAAAATGAGAAAAAAATGCTACTCAATACTTTCTATGAAGCCATAGTTACACTGACATGAAAACCACACTAAGACTCAACAAAGAGAACTTCAGACTAATTTTCCTTATGAATATCAATGCAAAAATACTCAACAAAATTTTTACAAACGGAATTCAAGAAAACAACAAAATAATTATTCAAAATGATCAAGTAGACTTCCTCCCAGAGATGCAGGGATGGTTTAATATACAAAAACTCCATCAATATAATCCACTATATAAACAAATACAAAAGAAAAATCCATCTGATCTTCTATTTGAATGCTGAAAATTGTTTGACAAAATACAACTCCCCTTCATGTAAAAGTCTTGAAAAGAGTGCCTCCAAAAAGAAATTGGAGAGCTCATGCACTAGCAACTTAACAGGTCTTCTGAAAGCTGTGGAATAAAAGAACTAAGTACACCAAAGAAGAGTAGACATTATAAAATAATCAAACTCAGGGCTCAGGGTTGAAATCAGCAGAGTGGAAACAAAGAGAACTATACAAAAATAAGTCAATAAATTTAGGAGTCAGTTTGTTAAGAATATCAACAAGACAGATAAACCCTTAAGCAGACTAACCAGAGGGCACAGAGGCAATATCCTAATTAACAAAATCAGAAATGAAAAGAGTGACATAACAATAGAAACTAATCAAATGTTAAAAATAATCCGATGCTACTATAAAAGCCTATACTCAACAAAACTGGAAAATCTGGATGAAGTGGGCAATTTTCTAGGCAGGTACCAGGTATTAAAGTTAAATCAAGATCAGATAAACCATCTAAACCATTCCATAACCCTAAAGGAAATACAAGCAGTCATTAGAAATATCCCAACAAAAACAATCCCAGAACCAGACAGTTTTAGTACAGAATTCTTTCAGACCTTCAAAGAAGATCTATTGCCAATGCTTCTTAAATTATTCCCTAAAAGAGAAGCAGAAGGAACATTGTCCACTTCTTTTTGTGCAGCCAGAGTTACACTGATACATAAACCACAAAAGTTCCAAAAAAGAAAGAGAACTATGGACCAAATTTCCTTCTGAATTTTTATGTAATATACTCAATAATATTCTCACAAACCAAATCCAAGAACACATTAAAAACATAATCAACATGATTAAGTAAACTTCATCCCAGGAATGCAGCAATAATTTAATGTACAGAAATTCATCAATGTAATCCACTATATAAACAAATTAAAGGAAAAAATATTGCCATTAAATGTATTTATTTGCCAAAATAAATACAAAGCCATTCATGTTAAAAGTATAGAAGAGATCAGGAATTTAAGTTTCATTTCTAAAAATAACAAAAACATTGTATAGCAAATCAACAGCCAACATCAAACTAAATGGAGAGAAACTCAAAGCAATCTCATTAAAATCAGGTACAAAACAAGGCTGCCTGCTCTCTCTACTACTGAACACAGTACTGGAAGCCTAGGCAGAGCAATTACATAACAAAAGAAGACCAAATGGATACAAATTCCTTGAGAGGTAGGAAGTCAAGATATCACTATTTGCAGTTGATATGATAGGATATATATGTCACCCTCAAAATGATACCAGATGGCTTCTACAGGTGATAAACAATTTTAGTTAAGTGGATGGATGTAAAATTAACTCTAACAAATCAGTAGCCTTTTCCTATTAAAAAAATAAAAGGTCTGAGAAAAAATTAAGAAAACCGTACTCTTCAACGTAGTCAAAAATAATATAAAATATCTTGGTGTGATTCTAACCAAGCAAGTGAAAGTCTGTATGACAAGAAATTCAAATTTCTGAAGTACAAATCAAAAAAGACCTCAGAAGATGACATCTACCATGCTTAGAGATTGGAAGAATCGACATAGCAAAAATGGCCATCTTGTCAAAAGCAATCCACATATTCAGTTCCATTCTGATCAAAACTTCAAATCAATTCTTCATAGAATTAGAAAGAACAATTCTCAAATTCATTTGGAATATGAAAAAAAAAAAAAACACAAGTGAGTTTAAACTATTCTCAGCAAAAAAAAAAAAAAAAAAAAAAAAAAAAAAAAAAACTTCTGGGGGAATCACAATCACTGACCTCAAGTTATACTACAGAGGAATAGTGATTAAAACCTATGTTATTGGTACAGAGACATGCAAGTAGATCAACGGAATAGAATTGAAGACCCAGAAATAAACCCACACACACATAGTCACTTGATATTTAACTGAGAAGCTAAAAACCTCCAGTGTAAAAAAAAAAAATACAGCATTTTCAAGAAATGGTACTAGTACAACTAGAGGTTTTATCAATGCAAACTGATCCCTTCTTATCTCCTTGTAGAAAGTTGGACTCCAAGTGGGTCAAGAGTGTCCACGGAAACCAGATACATTTAATCTATAGAAGAGAAAGTGGGGAAGAGCCAAAACACATGAGCAGAGGGGATATTTTTCTGACTCAAACACCAATGGCTTATGCTCTAAGATCAAGAATTGACAAATGGGACCTCATAAAACTGAACAGTTTCTTTAAAGCAAAGGCCACTGTCAATAGAAGAAAATAGAAACCCACAAGTTCAGAAAAGATATTTACCAACCCTACACCCAATAGCGGGCTAATATCTAAAAAATACAAAGAATTCAAGAGCTAAATATAGACTTCTCAACTGACAAAGTTCAAATGGTTGAAAAGCACCGAAAAGAATGTTCAACATGATTAGTCATTACGGAAATGCAAATCAAAATGACCCTGAGATTCCAGCTCACACCAATCATAATGTCTAAGATAAAAAACAAGGTTGCCAAGAATGTGTAGATAAGGAATGTTTCTCCATTGCTGGTGGGACTGCAAGCTGGTAAATCTACTTTGAAAATCAATCTGATGGTTCATGAGAAAATTGGAACTAGTTCCACCTGAAGACCAAGCTATATTACAACATGGTAAGTATCTAAATAATCCTCCAACATACAAAAATGACATGGGCTCTATTTTCTTTACAGCAGCCTTAATTATAATAGCTAGATGCTGGGAAAAATAAACAGATATCTCTCAAAAGAAAAATGGATACAGAAAATGTATATTTACACAATCAAGTACTACTCAGTAATTAAAAACATTGACTTCATGGAATTCTCAGGCAAATGGGTGAAAATAGAAAATATCATTCTTAGTGAGGCAACCCAGAAACAAAAGAATACACATTCTGTGTACTCACTGCTATGTGAATATTAGCTCAAAAGCTCAAAATGTCCATGATAAAACCCACAGACCATATGGAGCTTAAAAGGAAGACAAAGTTATGGATGCTTAAGTCCTGCACTGAGGGAGGGACAGTATGATCTTGGGAGGTGGAGAGAGAGGGATCCTAGAAGGGAAAGAGAATGAAAAGGATATAAGGTGGCAGAAAGAAGAATTGGGGTGTGTGTGAGAGAGTTACAGATGGTCAGGAAGCAAACAAAACTATGTAGCAGGGGATTAATGAACTTCAGATAACCAATAGAATATCCCAGACTTCAGGGAAATATGAGGCTCCCAAGACCCAAATGGGATGACCTTAGAGAAAATGTGCTAAGAAGGGGGAGTTAAAACATTTACAGACCACCTCCAGTAGACAGGCATGATGCCTGGTTGAGGGATGCAACCACCCATGCATATCAAAACTGTTAACCCAGAAAGTTTGCTATCGAAAGGAATAACAGGGACAATAATATAGCAGAAACTGAAGGAAGGGTCATCTGGGGACTGCCCCACCTGGAGATCCATCAAGTTTACAAACGCCATACCCAACACTGTTGCTGTCATCAAGAGGAACTTGCTGACAGGAACCTACTGTGGTGGTTCCTTTGGAGGTCTGACCAGCATCTCATGAATGCAGATATGGTTAGTTGTATCCAAACATCAGAATGTACTCAGGGAACATGGTTGGGGAGCTGGCAGGACTGGAGAAGCAGAGTGAGATTGTAACCTCACTGGACAACAACTTAGGCTGTGCTAGCTTCCCAGTTTTCCCAGAAACTAGGCCAGCAACAAAGGAGTGGACCTCGGGAATACATGGCTCCAGATCAAGATGTAGTAGAAGATGGTTTGCCTGAGAGCAATAGGAGAGGCCCTTGGTCCTGGGTAAGTTTGATGCCTCAGCAAAGGGAAATGCTGGAGCATGACCAGAACTAGAAAGGGTAGGTGGGTGGGAGAGTAGCTTTACACAGACAAAGGATCAGGGGAGGGCAGAAGTGGGATGGGTCATTTGTGGAGGAGTAACGGGGAAGTGGGGTATCATTTCAGATATAAATAAATGGAATGAGTAAAATTTTTTAAACAAAGAAGGAAAAAATAGTTTGGTTAGAGTTAACCTAAGCTAATTTACTTTATTAAAGCTGTTTTAAAAGGTATTGTTTTCTCTGATTTTCCCTCCTCAGGCTGTTTGTCATTTACTGAGAAAGTCTAAAAAAAAAAAAAAAAAAGAAAAAAGAAAAAAAAAAAGAAAAAAAAACTGCTAGGTATCCTGTGCTAATTTTAAACCATGCTACTTTTTTTAGAAAGTGGGTATCAATTTTAGGAGATTCTGAATACTTCCTCCCCGGTTTGTTACTTATTGATCTCTTTTAGTAATATCTTGTGTCAAGCAAAGGTATCAAGGGATATATTGAAGAAGAATGGAGAGAGTGAAGAACCTATCCTTGTCTTATTCCCGATTTTAGTGGAAAAGCTTGTAGTTTCTTAAATTTAAATTGGATGTTAGGTACAGACCTTATTATGGTCTTGTATGTCCTTTGTATCCCTAGTTTTCAGAACTTTTACTATGAAAAAAGATTCTATTTTGTCAAAGGTTTTTCTGTTGTCTTTGCTATCAAATGTGAAAATCATGTGGTTTTGTGTGTTGGTCTGTTTATAAGGTAGATCACAATTATTGATTTGCATCTTTAGAACCATCTCTGTATATCTGTCTGATGTGAAGCCTACTTGAGAATAATGCATCATCTTTCTGTTCTTTTCTTGAATTCAGTTTACAAGTATTGTGTTGAAAAGTTTTGCGTCCATATCCATAAAAGAAATTGGTCTGTCTTTAGTTTGCTTCATAGATTATCAGTTGTTTTGGCTTATGTTATAGCTTTTCCCTAATTTCCACATCTTATATAAGATTTTAAGAAAGCAGAGCTTTAAGAAATTCTCATGAGCAATTGCCTTTTAATGAGTACAAATTTTCATGAAACCTAAAACGGAATTTCTGTTCTCTTTGTCATAATTTTATATTTCAAGTACATTTTTTCTCATTTGCTGGGTTTGAAACATTTTATTAATTATTTTATATGTTTATTTATTTATGAATATCCCAAATGTTGCTCACCTGCCTGTCTCCTGTCACAGAGCTTCTCCATATCCTCCTCCACTTCTCCTCAAAGAGGGTGCCCCTCACCATGTATTTCACCACTCTGGGGAATCAAGGCTCTACCGAACTAGGTGCATCCTCCTCCACTGAAGACAGAAAAGGCAGCCCTCTGCTGCATATGTACCAGAGGCCTTAGACCAGCCCTTGTATTAGCTTAGTTGTTAGCTTAGTCTCTGGGAGCTCCCAGGGTTGCAGGTTTGTTCATACTGCTGGTCTTCTAGTTGTGTTGCTAACCTCTTCAGTTCATTCAATCCTTACTCTAACACTTCCTTAAGAGTTCCCAACAACCATCCAATTTAATACATTCATGTGTCTCAGTCAACTCTTTGTAGCGTCTCTCAGGGGACAGTCATGCTAGGCTCCTGTCTCCAAACAACACAATGCATCAGTCATAGTGTTAGACATTGGTGCCTGCCCATTGGATAGATCCAAAGTTGGGTTAACCACTTGTAAGTCATTCCTTCATGATCTGCTTTATTTTTGTCCCTGCATTTTTTTTAGACAGGATACATTTTTAAATAGAAAGGTTTGCACCTAGGTTGATGCCCTCATACTTTCCATGGGAGTCCTCTCTGAACACTGGAGATGGTCTATTCAGGTTTCATATCTTCAAATTTGTGCATTTCTACTAAAGTCAATCACATTGAGTCTTGTAAACCTCCCCTATTCCAGGTCTCTGGAACTTTCTAGAGCTTTCCCTCATCTCCCCATCCCAAGCAGTAGCATACTTCTATTTATTCTTCTGGTCCACTGGGACTCTTACCCCCTTCCTTCCACCCTCCAGTACATGATCTTGCACACCTTTCCGCATTCATCCTCCTCTTCCATGTAAATCCCTCCCTCCCTGTTTCTTCCATGATTATTTTGTTCTGCCTTCTGGGTGGGATTTAAGCATTCTTACTTGGGTCTTTGTTCTTGTTTAATGTTTTAGGGTCTGAGCAGTGTACCATGGGTTTTCTGTTCCTTTGGTATGATATCTGCTTATCAGTGAATACAAACTATGCATATCATTATGGATATGGGTTACCTTGTTCAGGATGATATTTTCTAGTCCCATACATTTATCTGCAAAATTCATCGTGTTTTCTGTTATAACAGCTAAATGATATTCCATTGTGAAAATAAGTCACATTTTCTGTATCCATTCTTCAGGTGTAGGACATCTGGGTTGTTTTCTGCTTTGGCTATTAAAAATAATGCTGCTGTAAATATAGTGCAGCATATGTCCTTGTGATATGCTAGAGCATATTTTGGATATATGCCAAGGAGTAGTATAGCTGGGTCTTAAGGTATATAACTATTCCCAACCCTCTGAGAAACTACCAGGTTGAGTTTCAGATTTTTTTTTGTTCAGTTTACAATCTCACTAGCAATATCCACATCCTTGCCACCATGAGTTTTTACTTGAATTTTTTTTATTAGTATAAGGTGGAATCTCTGTCTTCAGACACATAATAAATGGGTTGCAAAATATATTAGCGATCAGTTTGCCCTTATTAATCAATGCTAAAAGGGATTAGATTTAAGAATGATTCCTGTTGTTAAAATGCTTTTCTTATTATTATTAAACATATGTAACAATTGTTAAGTGATAGAGCATCCCTTTGGAGTAGATGTCTGTAGATCTATGAAGATGTACTGTCTTGTGATGCTATTTAGATAAATGGATGACTTCTTAAGACTTAATGATGATTCTATAAGAATTTCTAAAATTATTTTTGTAATTATTAAGCTCTTTTATAGTGGGGCTGCTATTAGGTCCTTTTCTGATAGTCAAAACTGCAATGAGAACTCTGCCAGTCTCCCAAGTGTCACCAGCTGCTCTTAGATGGCAACCAGACTCTCTTCTCCTCACAGTGCATTCCAAGAGGTTGTAAAAGAATTAACCAAAGGTCATGAAGAAGGAATTAATAATTTATTTTAGGTGCTAGGATAAAGAATAAAACTTGACTGGATTTATATCTACAAAAGTTCAGTAATAACTTAGTTATAGTTTTAAACCTTCAGTGAACCTGTGGAGCTGAGACAAGTGATAGATGTTTAGCCAGATAGTTACTCCTAGTGTATATGCATGTAAACATTTTCTGTTGTAAACTTCCATTTTAATTTATAATTTTTTTTTATTTTTGTGTGTAAACTTGTGATGAACTTTCTAACATGTATTCTGAATCATGTATACGTAATACGGTTTGGGGGTGAGAGAGAGAGAGACAGAGAGAGAGAGAGAGACAGAGACAGAGACAGAGACAGAGAGAGAGAGAGAGACTGAGAGAGAGAAAGAAGAGAGAGAGAGAGAGAGAGAGAGAGAGAGAGAGAGAGAGAGAGAGAGAGAGAGAGAGAGAGAACTTTATTTCTTCAGAATATTTTCCCTGAGAACTTTTTTTCTCTTAGGAAATTTTTTTGCCCTTTCCCCAATTAGGATCTTTCTTCTTCTCCTTTTAGATGGCTCTCATAAGAAACATCTTAGAACATAGTAATAAAACTTATAATCAGCTTTCTAAGTTCCCCTTTACTCCCTGTAACTTCTGACTAGCAGGCGAATTGTTAGAGCTCAGCAGTTTCAGATGAAATAGTACAAAGTAGACTTAATACTTTGCCGCTTTAGTTGCTAAGTGCCAGAGAAATGAAGTTTCTGGCTTCAGAAGAACATGGCAGGCAGGTCAGCTACATTAGCAAGGTGACTTAGACTTAGTAAGCTTTTTATTATACTGAAGCCCTAAATATCTTGTAAGACAATCTTACCCCTTTATCTCATAAGACCAAGTCTTACCCTCCATTGACATTCTTTACTCTCTACTGCCTCAAGCAGAACTGACAAGAAAAAAAAGAACGACCACCCTGGAGCCAGCCCCCCGCATTACTTATGGCACCTTAAACAGGGACTTCTTAAGGTAAGCCCCCAAAATTCTGTGTATGTCTCAGAAGAGCTGGGAATCTTATCTAGAGCCTACGTAGTTCACTGATTGGTGAAAATCAGTTTAGGACAAGCAAGTAAACTGTTTGGCCTTAGAGAAAGCAAATCCACCTTGAAGGGAAACATCCCTGCTTGGGAAAAGGCACTGCATTCCCACTCAAAAGAAAGCAATTTGAGGCCATAAATAAATAAATAAATAAATAAATAGATAGATAAATAAATAAATAAATAAATAAGGCAAAGCTGCCCTGCCCACTCTACTCCTGACTCCTGGCCTGAAATAAGGCACTCTAATTGGTTGCCATTAAATATCTAGTTCTAAGAATTAAATCTGTGTGTTCAGCCTGAAAGAAGGCATCCAGCAGATTATTAATGAATATATATTAGGAGCTTTATTGGTTTGTATTAAGCACTGGTCTGCTATCTGATACTGACCCTGCATATAGAGGAGCATGGATTCGATGAAATATCATCCAGAGAGAGCCTAATCTGGGTATCCATTTCAGATGCAGGCACTAAACCCAAGCACTATTGCTGATGCCAAGTAGTACTTGCTGGCAGGAATCTGATATGGATGCCCCCTTTGAGGCTCTGCCAGAGCCATACTGATGCAAAGGAGGATGCTTGCAGCTAACCATCAGACTTAACATGGACACTCCATTGAAGGAGGTAAAGAAAGGGGTGGAGATGAAAGGGTCTGCAATCCCATGAAAAGAACAAAATTATTAACTAATGAAACACACCACAGCTCCAGAAACTAAAACACCAACCAATGACTCTGCATGAAGAGACACATGGGTCCAGGTGCAGATGCAGCAGAGGACAGCGTTCTCCCAGTGTAGGGGAAGAGAGGTGAGAGAGGGTAATAGGGAAAGGGAGCACCTTCATGGAGGCAATGGGAGGGGAAGGGAGAATGGGATTGTGGGAAAGGGAATAACATCTGAAGTGTAAATACAGAGAATATCCAATAGAATTAAAAGAACGAAAAAGTAAAAACTCAGGTAAATGGAGACTATTACAGGACCTTCGAAAAAGAAATGACACCATGGAAAGCATGGGAGCCCTTCAACCCGGGCTGCCATCACCTTCTGCCATTCCACAAAACATGATAATGTTACTGCTATTGATCTTCACGATTGCTCCTTTACCATACTGCTCCATCCTTGTGACTGTCAGCCTCTAGTTTACCTTCACCCCACTTCCAAAGGCCATACCGGAGATACCAATGGAAAGTGCTTCCTCGAGGTGTGAAAAATAGTCCCACTCTTTGTCAGAAGTTTGTGGATATTGCTATCCTGCAGGTCTGTGAAATCTATCCTGACATTTATCCTGTTCATTATATGGATGACATTCTGCTTTCCCATTAAGATAGAGCTTATTTACAAGAGGTTCTGCAATATTTAGTTGAACAGCTTGACTCAAATGGACTTTTGGTGGCTCCAGAAAAGGTTCAGATACAACCCCAATTCTCCTACCTGGGTCATGTTATTCAGACAGATTTTGTTTCGCCTCAGCCCAAAGAGTTCAGAGTTGATGACCTACAGAATTTAAATGTCTTTCAAAAACTTCTTGGAGATATCAGTTGGATTCAACCCTTTTTAAACAATGACTACTGCTGAGCTGAAACTTTATTTAATATCATCCACGGAGATGCCAACCCAAAATAATCATGAACATTAACCCCTGATGCTAAAACCGCACTAGCCCTTTTGGAGCAAAGAATTAATTCTCATAGACTTATTCATGTGCACTATACTTGACCCTAGAGTTTCATCCTATTCACTACTAAAAACATTCCTAACACATGTTTATGGCAGCAGGGTCCATTAGAATGGTTCTATTTGCCAGTGGCATGAAAAATAGTAGTCGTTGCTTATACCTCCCTTGTCGCCACTTTACTATGTAACAGGAGAAAAAAAGAGCAAATAATTATTTGGACTGGATGTTCATGATAGTTATTCCTTATACTGCAGACCAACATAATACTTTGTCTTATGAATCTGAGGAATGGCAGATTGCACAATTAGGGTATACAGGGTCTTATACCTATCACTAGTCTAATTGTCCCTTATTACATTTCATTAAATAACATCAAGTTATCTCTCCTCTCAGAATTAAATCAACTACCCTGCCTCCCCTGGTAGCAGTAGTGTTTACTGATGGCTCAGCTTCAGGACAGGATACTTTGATTATTGATGGCAACCAAGAATCTTTCCCTACACAAAAAACTTCTGCACAATGAGTGGAATTGACAGCAGCAATTACTGTCTTTAAAAAACATATAAACAAGCACTTTAACTTATATACAGACTCCTAGTACATTGTCAGATTTTTTCCCCATATAGAGAAAGTGCCACGGCCATCCAGCCGCTTTTCAATCTTAGCTCTACTTTCAAAACTAAAGGTGTTAATTCAATCCAGAGAGTGTCTTTTTTTTTTTTTTTTTTTTTTTTTTTCATAGAAATGCTCGAGCTCATATAATGCTCCCTGGTCCTAATCATGAGGATAACTGTATGGTTGATTCCCTGACAAAGAATGTTGCTTTCTCCATGATGGCCATAGAGAGGAGGCTTCTTAGCTCTGAGGCAAGATATTTTTTTAAAACGATTGGTCTTTGAGTTGGTGCACTTGCTTGTCAGTCTCTTCTAAAGCCAAATTAAAAAGCTGGAAATTTATTTAAAGCATGTGCTGAGGTTGTTACTTCATATTTTCAAGGTGTACCCCTCACAACAAACTCACAAGGCCAGAACACTATCCAAAATCATACTAATCAAGGACGGATAACATTTAATAAATCAGGCTTGGGTCGCTAAAGTGATTCAAGTAACAACCCTGGCTATATCAGTAAACAATGTCATCATAGAAGAGGAGGTGCCATAAATTTTAATGGTCCTACCTCGCCCTAAACAGAAATCCAACCGGGTGTCACCCTTGTCTGAAAGGGCACCACGGGCATAAAGAGTGCCAAACTAACTTCCATAGAAGTGGCACTGCCTTACCTGGTGCCAAAGTAGTTTCTAATAATACAGGACTTTTGTCTGACCAGGGGAACTGTGTGAGGGACCTATCTCAGGCCCCTCAAACAACTGAGGTTATTCAACAGCCTCAGGTGACCAATCCATTTGTCAAAGAAGACAATTCAGGAGCTGCATCAGGCAACCCCAGACAGTGCAGGACTGTGCCTCCAAAAATTATTTACTCATGACTTTTCCTCAAAAGGTTACCTTAACTTTTAAGATCCTAAAAGAAATTTTCCTCATACAAGAACTCTTTACATAGCAAACTGAGCTAGTGACAATAGCCATTTTTTAAATACTAAGGACAACCCCCTTTAATAACTGTGACTTTTACAGCTAATTTACAATTTTAGCCCCCAACTTTCCGAATTACAAGTCTTGCTTCAATTTAGAAATCATCTTTTCTCTATTACACATGTTGAAGTCCACCCCATACTTTCTAGTCCTGTGCATTGAAGGTAAGGACTAATTTAATCTCTTAACAAAAAAAAAAAATGTTTTTCTAGGAAGAGAACGTAGCAAAATCTCTGCACTCAGAGAAACTCCTCTTGTGTTCCTTCAGAACTACTGTAGCTTGGAAATTAACCCCTATAAGGCTGTGTTTTTGAGATTTAAAGCGCACAAATGTTACACATGTCCTGCCCTTTGGAAAGTCAGGCTTTGTTCTTGTACATACGGACACTCAATTCTCATTGTTACTTACGTCTTTTCCTAACTTGGAAAACGTTTAAAGATATGATAGTATTTGATTCACTAATTTATAGTCTTGAAAATGCCAAGGGCTCAAAGTCAGACAATACCCATGTTTAAACTTAACAGACCTTTAAAATTGGTATTTGATTAATTCTTCATACTCCACTGACATCCCCTATAGGACAGAGAGACATGCTATTGCGGAATGAGCTCATCAGACCTTATACAATATAAACATCTAAATTACAAAATGAATTTGTAGTCATTTACCTTCTCATCATACTTTATAAAACAATCAATTTTTAAACAGTCCAAGCCTTTATAAAATAAAAACGTACTGACTGGATATTTTTTCTGGGAGAAGTTCTGTTTATATATTTATGGGACCCTGTAGATAGCAGACCAGCTGTTTTTGCTAAGCCTTATCCATGGACAGATAATTCCACACATGCCACTCCCTTCAATCCCTCTTCAGCCATGGTTTTCTGCAGACTCTCCACCCATGCCTGACACCCTAGCAAAATACAATTCTGAAGATGTGGTTCCTAATTACATCTAATTGGACTTTTAATTTTATAATCCAGGGATACATGGAATATAAAATTGTTAAATATTAATTTATATTTAGCATTTCCTACCAGAATGCTGTTTGACCAATTGTATAATTTCACCATGTGTAAAAATTATTTTTCTCATTGTACACTAGCTACCTTATATTTTATTATCAATTACTTTCTCGTAGTCTTGATGTAATGCCTCTGTTTCTTTGGCTCGGTTCATATAGACTGTTAATTCTCTTGTGTGACTTAAGAGATTTATGGCTGAATTGATTGGAGGCATCACAACCTTAATTGCTATCTCAGCGTCAGTTGCAGATTCTGCTGCCTCCCTAGTCCAACAAGTATACACTGCTAACCATGTTAATTCCTTGACAAAAACATTTCCCTTGCACTGATTTCTTAGATAGAACTGATAGAAGTTTGACCAATAGAATATGCTTTAGAGGAAGCCATTCATTAACTAGAATCTCAGATTTAAAAATATCAAATATACATTGAAATACCTCATGTCATGCCAATTATAAATGGATTTGTGTCACCCTTCTGTGCTACAATGGGTCATCCATGTCCTGGAAACAGAATCAATTACATCTCCACGGTGTGGAACAATTCACCACTTGCTATTGATATTGATTCCCAGATCAGTGCCATCAGTCACTCCAGACTGAGGAGTTCTTCAGCAGCAGAATTGGCTGATTATTTTTCAAATTCATTATAAATTTTGTTAAAGATGATTCTTTATGGAATTTTCTTAACATTTTGGATTTATTATAGGATTAGTTACTTTGCTGTTGCTTCTTTTTCTAGTCATTGTCAAGCTCTTAGTGTCTGCTATTAGGTCTGCCCAAAGTGAGATTTTATAGGCTTCATTTATATTATTCAAAAAGAAAAGATGTTAGAAGCCACAAGAAAATAAGCTAATAACTAGCAGGTGATCATCCTGAGATGGCCAGCCTCCAGCAGTTTTGCCTTGTCTGGAACCTATGCAAATTGAATTCACCAAGTTCAAATGACACTAGTAAAATTTTAAAACCCATTGTGTGGCAAATTCAGGGAAATATTAAAGTGGTGTATGAGCCTCTGTCTTCAGAAGGTGCCATAAATATTCCTCAAAATCCACAGTTTATTTCAATAAATACATTGGCTCCATTAAGAAAATTTAGGAATAGATGTATAGGTTGTTTTTTTTTGTTTTTTTTTTTTGTTTTTTTTTTTTTTTTTTTTTTTTTACGAATTATTTCATTTTTCCTAAGGATCTCAAGGGAAATTTTTTCTGTAAAATTATCTGAAGATAGATTGTGTTGTAGGTATATTATTTACTTGCACTAAACACACACACATGATCACCACCATCAAGATAAACACCAGTAGCAGTACTAAATACGTACACATATTTCATCTGATAATACTAGGGTTCGATAAAATATGTGTTCTTCTCTGTAACTGAAAGAAAACATATATCCTTAAAAGTTATAGATACTCTTCATTCACAATTAAATATGATGACAGTTACTTTTTGAAATAATTTCAGTGTGTTTCTATGTATGTGGTTCTGTGTGTGAATGTGTACATGTATATTTGTGCATGTGTATGTCTTGTGCATGTTTTATATGTATAATGTGTTTGTGTGTGCGTCTGTTTCTGTGTGTCTGTGCATATATATGACTTTGTGGTGTCCTTTGAAAGGTAAGATAGGAACTTAGAGGACTTGAATTTCTCCTAATACTTGGTACCCAGACATCAGATTTAGAACTCCAGACATCAGAGTAGGAATCAAGTGTCTTTATCTGCTGAGCTACTTTGCTGATACTATGAAGCATGCAAATTGTGACTAAATCTGGAGAATGGGCATTCCCAAATATAATTAATAGTTAAATATTAATTTAAATTTTAAATTAGTAAAATTAATTAATTTTAATTTCATGTATAGATGAATTTTGTACATAGTACTGAAATCTACTCTTGATCTTCCTGCCTAAGACTCCAAAGTAAAAGATACCATAAGTCTTTAACATCCAAGCTGAGTTTCTTCTCTTCTGTCTTTTTCCACATATTTTAAATATTTTTCATTTATTTCTTCTGCAAGTGATAGCTATATATGAGATAAACATGTAAAATAAAATAATAAAAATGGACTAAAATATATTCACATGGTTTTATGTAAAAATTATTTTAATGTCTGAAAAAACATTACTGACAAAAATGTATAATTTTAAGCAAAAAATGTTTAAAATCTGTACATTTATCTTTGTTTTGTAAAATAAAGTCGTTTAAAAAAATAAAAATGTAAAAAATGTAGACAAGTGTATATAATGCACAATATACACTTGTGTACAATTTAGCTGTTTTATACTGATCTCTATACTGATAATATGTCTTTTAGGACATTTTTATATGTTTTGTTCTATATTTTAGATATTCTCATCCTATATTTGTTGCTCAGTTGCCCATGTTTCTTTATTTTATGCCTCCTGTCTTTCTCACTTTTTTTCTTTCTTGTTATCTCTATGAGTCTGTCTCTTTCTCGGTCACTCTGTGTACCCATAGGTACATATTCTATACTGTTTTTATGAATAGGCAAAGTTTAGTATCTAGGATATGACTAATCAGATTTAAAAATATGCATATGTATTATTAAAGTTGTCTTCATTAGAGATACAGACATTAATTGTTGGACACAATGAAAGTAAGAAAAATAACTGAAGGTAGAAGACACGTGTGTTGGTGAGAATGTTCTGGGGATATTGGAAGAAAAATAAGGAATAGATACAATAATTATATATTCCTGTTCATATTCTAAACATATATTCTTACATGAACAAAAAAAGTGTAGTTTTCATTTTTCAACAAAGCAATTTTTTAATAAAGAAAACATATGACAGATAGTTACAACAGATTAAAATGCAAACAACAAGTGATTGATGATTCCCAGTTTTAATGGATCTTTCTAAGTAAGAATTCTTGCACTTAAGGCTCCTGGAGCACTGTGAAAGAGTGGGCAAAGAATCTCTAACAGGAACTCTACTGTGAAATTGAACCTCCTAAAAATATCAGGGAAGCAATTCCATGAAGTCTCAACAGGGCTTTCTTATAAAAGACCTGAACTGGAAAATACCAATAGACAAGCTAATATGGAAGAGCGAAATCTCAAAGCGCCCCAACCACAAACAAAGAACTACAGGGAACTAAGAAATACTATGAGTGCATGAAAATATTCATCACAAGAGAGTAAATGCTGCATATGTCACCGAATATAAAGTGCTCTTTTCTAGAAGCATGTATACATAAGTAACATTATACCAAATCTCTCTCTCTGTCTCTCTCTGTCTCTCTCTGTCTCTCTCTGTCTCTCTCTGTCTCTCTCTCTCTGTCTCTCTCTCTCTGTCTCTCTCTCTCTCTCTCTCTCTCTCTCTCACATCCATTCATCTATCTATCTCTATCTATCTATCTATCTATCTATCTATCTATCTATCTATCTATCATCTGTCTATCTATCTATCTAACAACTATACATTTCATGGATATGAAAGAAGGTATATAGACTGCAATACACCGTGTACATAGAAGGGACTGTGCAGAGCAAAGGAAAAAGCAAGAATTCTAGCAACTTAATGCTAAGCCTTTTCATTCTCAGAATTTTAGCTTCCTCACATGAAAAACCATTTTATCAGACATGAGAGAAGGAAAAGTATGAAACACACAGATTATGTACTGCATAAATATTAAAGCATTTGTTTTTATACCAAAATACCCACATTTATTTATTGTTATCTGTTTCTCCAAATAATATCTCCAAATATTTGAACCAAAATTATAGGAATTATTTTTGGAACTTTTGCTTAAGATCAAAGGCAGAATAGGTGTTTAGGAAATGCTTATATTTTTAAACAAATAACTAAACATACGTATTAGTTAAGGAGAACTAAGAAAGAACCTTCTAAAGTAACAACACCAACGAAAATGGCTACATGAATAATCTCATTAATAAATAAAGTATAACATTCCAAATTTTCTGCATATATAATTTTTAAATGTACAATTTCTAGAGTTCTATTGATGTAAACCTCTCTACACCATATAAAGTACCTAGGCAATATTTCCTTCCTCTTACCCTTCCTGCAACTATATTATTTTTAAAATTCTTCATAAATTCACTTCAAAAATTACCTTTAATCTTTCTTAATCTTTTACAATTTTTATTCTTCTTCGAATCAGCCATTCCATGGTTTCTCATTTCATTCTCCCCCATCTTTAAGGATATTTTTACCTTCCCAGAGCACTGAAACCCACCCTCTACCACACCAAACCTCCCCATTCTAAAAGACCTCAAGTTTCTGAAATTTAGGTGCATCTTCTATGACTGAGGCCAGACTGGGCAGTCCTCTAATGTGTGTGTGTGTGTGTGTGTGTGTGTGTGTGTGTGTGTGTGTGTGTGTGTGTGTGTGTGTGGGACCTTAGAACAACTAGTTGAGACTGCTAGTCTTCCTATGTAGTTACCCACCTCCTCATCTTCTTCTAGCTTTTCCCTAATTTAACTACAGGCTCCTTGCCTTCTGTCTATGGGCTGGGTGTAAATTTCTGCATCTGACTTTCCCAGCTGTTTGTTGGGCCTCTCAGAGGGCAACTTTGTTAGGCTCCTGTCTGTAAGCACATCATAGTAGCCATAATAATGTGAAACTGTGGAGGCTCTGCTTGAGATGCATTCCAATTTGGGACTGACACTGGACCTTTTCACTGGGAAGACAACGCCATTGTGCCATGTTCTCCTGGAGATGGATTCTACAATTTCAGTCTCCCCACTGCAGAGCATTTCTTCTAAGGTTCTTCCTTTTGAGCCCTTAGAGTCTTTCACGTCCAAGGTCTCAGGTATAATCTAGAGGGTCTCCCGACATACTGCCTTCCAAGATTGCCTGTTTCCATTTCTTCTGTTGACCAAGCCCTGAGGGCCCACAGAATAAATTCATTTGTAAACCTTTTATTTATGTCATTCACAGCATGAAACCATATAAAACAATCTACATGCATTTCCAGTTAGTCAGTTACAACTTACTCTAAACTGTTCCTATGACAAATGTGTTGTCATCCAACCTAGTAGAATTCAGATATATGATGTCAAAATGTTTTTGAAGATTACAGGCTGAATCTTATTTTTTAAATGATAAGCATCATATTTTCCCTATAATCTGTCTAATTTATGTCATTTCTCACATAATATTTAAGCTTTTCACATATAAAATATTGTAAGTATGGATTCTAGTTTGTTGTCTCCTTGTGTGACAAAAATTAGGACCAAAACTACATCTTTGGGAGGAAAATGTCTATTCTAAGTCATGAGTGACTCACCATTGAAGGGAAGTCAGGGTAAGCAATCAAGACAATGATCTGGAGGCAGAAACTGACGAAAAGGCCAGGGAAGAATGCTGATTGTTGGCTTGCCTTTCATGAATTTCTCAAACTGCTCCATTATACAAGACTGAAGCACCATCCCAGAGGTGGCCCTACCAAAAGTGAGTTTTGTCTACTCACATCAATCATAAATCAATAAATCATTGCACAGACATGCTGACTGTCCATTTAGATAGATGTATTTTCTCAATTAATTTTTTCTCTTCCAAGATGATCTAAGTCTCTGACTAATTGAAGGAAGAAACAAAACCTACCAGCACAGTATATAAACTTATTAAGTTCTACTTTAAGGAGTATGTATAAACACATATCCAATAGTAAGATGACTTATTCTGAGATATTTAAAAGGAATAAACCGTTACAAAATTAATGTTTGTTAAAATCATTATTTTGCATTTTATGGGATATTTTATATACTTACATTTCAAATGTTATCCCCTTTTCCAGTTCTTTCCCTTTCATTACCTTCCCCCTGCTTTTATGAAGATGTTCCACCATCCACCTACCTGTCCACTTCAAGCTCACCACCCTGGCATTTCCCTATACTGGGGAACTAATCCTTCACTGTTCCAAGGGCTTCTCCTCTTATTGATGTCAGACAATGGCATCCTCAGCTACATATGTTACTGAAGTCATGGGTCTTTCCATGTGTATTTTTTGTTTGATGTCTTAGTTTCTGGGACATCTGGGGGTCTGGTTGGTTGATATTGTTTTCCTTTTAATGGAGTTGCAAACTTCTTCATCTCCTTCATGCCTTTCTCTACTCTTCTATTTGGGTTTGTGCTCTCAGTCTGATGGCTGTTCAAGTAATTTACACTTATGCAATTTAGTATCCTACAAACATGTTATTTTATTAATTTTGTACAGTGTCTGGAAAATGCTTAGAGAGCATTTATCTTGTAAGTTGAAAGCACTTAAAAACAACTTTCTTGTAGGTTGAAAATATACTCTTTATTTAATTCACAAGATTTTTTTAAACCAAATAATTTCTGGTATTCTATTTTCCTGTAAGACATGCAAGATGATCCACAGAAATGAATCAAAGGTTTGTACACTCAAGAGTTTCTATCTTTGACCCTGTACTTCAGCCACAGGAGTACACAGAGAGAAGCCTTTCTCAGCTTAGCATTGCTCAGAATCAGGACCCATGAATGCACTGAGGGAAAAGCAATTCTTGCAGCCTGTGTGGTCAAAAGCATCTTAGTTCTCTCCAGAAGCAGAGAACTCCAAACGCTGACAACAAGAGACAGAAAGAAAATGGAATAGAGGAGTATGGAGGCAATCAACCTCTGCGAGGCTCTCATGTGGGCCTTGGTGCTTGCGCCTCTGCATCCTTCTTCACTGTGTTGCATCTTCCTCTGATGTTTCCACAGGGAGAAAACAAGTAGGAGAAAATTGACCAATGATACAGCAAAGGGTATGAACTTAAAAACAGTGTTGGCAAATGAAAACATTATACGAAGTTGTGTGTTATTAAAAATCAAACTGTTAAAAATATTTACATTATATTGAATGATTAAAATGTTCTCAGGTGCATTAACAACAATAATATTTAATCCCAAGAGAACCAAAGACATTATCAATGTCGCTGCCATTACTTTTTTAATTCTGACCTTTAAATAAAGGAACATAGTGCTGTAAGAGTTTGCTATCTTGAAAAAAAACAAAAGATGCTGAGACTTGTAGCAAACCAGAGAATAAACTGATTGAAGGTGGTCCATACACTGTGTATTATGGTCACTATTCTTTCACCCATCTATTGTTCTGGGAAGGACATAGATAGGGGACCAATGCACTAATACTAACCACAGCAGTAGAATTCTGGAGATGGCCAGAGCAGTGAGGATCTGATCCACTGACAAGAGTGTCCTTCTCTTGACCAAGCCCATGATGTTCACCACTATGATGAATCCATTGCCAAAGATGCCAATTAAAACTTCCACACTCAGAATGACAGTAAATGTGATCTGTAGGACACCGTTTATCTTTACTTGAATGCTTCAGTTTCTATTGTCATTGCCTAGGACTCATTAAAACATGGTTCAAATTGTGCATATTCAATAAACAAAGCTCCATAGAGTGTTTTCTTAAACAACATACAGATATAATACAAAACAAGCCATTACACCTGGATTAGGATTTCTTACTTTCTATCATTAATGTTTTGTATTTTCCTAGAGGGAAGAACTGACCTCCATGTTGATGTGGTTTTTATTACACAAAGCAGACTAGAGATATTGCAAATTTTGAAGAAGGAACTCTTGATCTCTTGTGCTGAGAAGCAAATGAAGATATAATATATTTATTTGCATTGTTTATTTTATTATAAATTTTCATCTTATATACATATGTTAATATATTAACATGAGTATTATGTGAATAACATTAAAGTGTCTATCATTTTTATAAGGTAGCAAAAATCAGAATCCTTCCTAATAATTTATTACCACATGAGTTTACAAATAGTTTAATCAGTTAGGTTCTAAGCTTATCAGAAATAAGCAAATAATTTACTACAAACTTTCCCACAGAACAATAATATCATAAAAATCATTACATTTCCAAAGTTGAGTTGAGTACTGAGAATATGCATTCATCATTTGATTTTATGCAAAAAATGCACATATCAATACCCACAAACTTATATTTTGACACAAAACCCACTCTCACATCATTTTGTGTAGTTCAGGATGTTTGAATCATGTAGCTCATGCATGCCATTCTGATCATTTATAAGGTGCTATTGTTTAACAAATACTAAAAATTATAAATGTTAGAACACTGACTAGAGAAATTGTGTAAAATTGTACTAGTTTTTGACTGCAAGCAAACATATGTATGAAAATCCTTTTAGTCTCAGGAAGCATTTACTAAGGAAAATAAGGCTAAATATACAGCAAGAGATCTTTTTCTTTACTGTCTGGCTCATGTCCCATAGTATAAATTGATATATCCTCACTAAGGACCTAAGGATTTTATCCTTCCTACTACTATGATAATATCAGTTCACTCACTTTTACTGCAGGTGTGAAGATACATGAGCTTATAAACTTTGGAAAACAAACATTAGTTAGTCCTTTCTTCTTTAATAGCTATAATGAACATAAAGTTCTAATAATATATTATAAAGAGTAAATAAGAAGAAACATGTGTATTATATTTACTTCAGTGTATATGGATGATGCTACTATTAGAAACTTGAAACAATATCATTTTTTAAAAAATAATGGTGGACACAGATAAAGTATGAGAGCTAAATAACTAGCTATATTTATAACTACAGGTATTTCTAGGTAACAGATTATAAAAAAAATTCCCTTCATTCAAGGAAAATAAACATGCATCTTATTCTTTATTGAGTATCCTAATATAACAGTACCCAACTCTATAAGCTAAAGGTTCTTATTCAAAATACTAATATTTAAATTATAGTTATGGAAAAAAGCCAAAATACAAAATATTAGAATCACATACTTATCAGATAATATCTTAATAAAAATGTATTACTTGGGTTTATGTGGATATCTTTGATCCACTTACACTTGAACATTGTACAAGGGGATTAGTAAGAGTCTATTTTCATTCTTCTGCATGCTGAGTGCCAGCTGAGCCAACACCATTTGTTATAGAAGCTGTCCTTTTTCCATTGGAGGTTTTCAGCTCCTTTGTCAAAAATCAAGTGACCATATGTTTGAGGGTTCATTTCTGGATCTTCTATTCTGTTCCATGGATCAACCTGCCAATCTCTGTACCAGTACCATGTAGTTTTCAACACAATTGCATTGTAATATGGCTTGAGGTCAGGGATGGTAATTTTCACATGTTTTCTTATTGAGGGTGGATTTCGATATTTTAGTGTTTTTGTTTTTCCAGATAACTTTGCAAACTGCTCTTTCCAGCTCCATGAAAAATTGAATTGGAATTTTGACTGCAACTATTACAAAAGAATGTAGGGCAAACCTTACAACACATAGACACAGTGAAAATTTCCTGAACAGAATACCAAAAGCTAGGGGTCTAAAACCAAGAATTGAGAAATGGGAATTAATGAGATTACAAAATACACTGTCAAGGACACTGTCAAGAAAACAATATGGCAGCCAACAAATTGAGAAAAGATCTTTACCAACCCCACATCTGATAGAGGTCTAATATCCAACATATACAAAAAACTCAAGAAGTTAGACTTTAGAGAATCAAGCAATCCTATTAAAATTGGGGTACAGAGTTAAACAAAAAATTTTCAACTGAGGAATATCTAATGGCTGAGAAGCATCTAAGGAAGTGCTCAGCATCTCTAGTCAACAGGGAAATGCAAAGTAAAACACCCCTGAGATTCCACCTCACAGGAGTCAGAATGGCTAAAATCAAAAACTCAGATGACAGAAGATGCTGGTGAGGATGCAGAGAAAGAGGAAGACTCCTCCCCTGTTGGTGGGGTTGGAAACTGGTACTACAACTCTGGAAATTAGTCTGGCTCTTTCTCAGAAAATTGGACATAGTCCTACCTGAAGACACAGTTATCCCACTTCTGGGCATATACCCCAGAGATGCTCCAACATACATCAAAGACACATGTACCACAATGTTCAGAGCAGCCCTATTTATCAGAGCAAGAATCTGGTAAAAACCTAGATGTCCTTCAATAGATGACCAGATATGAAAATTGTGATATATTTACACAATGGAGTACTACTCAGTTATTAGAAGCAATGACTTTATTAAAATTCTTGGTAAATGGATACATCTAGAGAATATCATTCTAAGTTGGGTAACACAGTCACAAAAGGGCAGACATAATATACAGTCACAGATAATTGGATACTAGTCACAGAAAGCTCTGAATAACCCAGAAACTACTCACAGGCCATATGAAGCTCAAAAAAAAAAAAAAAAAAAAAAAAAAAAGGCCAAATAGTGAAATCATCAGTACTTCTTAGGAAAAAAAATAAGTGTATAGCACCCTCTCAGAGTGTAGTATACCTAAACTTTAAATCAATAATAATCCAAGAGCTAAGAATATAGCCTTGTGGCAATTTTTGATATTAAAGGATCATTATGTTTAATCTATACACACAAGGAAAACAATTTTCATGTTATGTTTTGTCCTAAATTTACTTTATACTCATGGTAACTGGTGGGATATCAATACATGCTATCAAACCTCTAAAAGAATTGTGAAAATGCTTTTAAATTTGTACATGTATCTCTTTTCGTTTTTTTTAATGGGTTAAATGTACTCTTCTATGTTTTATTTTAATTTATGACATATTGGCACATCTTTATTTTATATTTTAATTGCACAACTTTATTTTAAAAAACAAAGATAAATGTATAGATTATAAAAACATTTTGAATTAGAGCATATGAATACATTTTTGTCAGTACTTGATTTTTTTAAAGGTTTGATAGTATGCCTTAAAATCTTAATAGTTACAATGAATATAAAGTACATGTAATACAGGATGTTAGCTGGAAATAGTCAGTTTTCTTGGAATGTAAAGATTAAGGATAATGATTATTCATATTTGTGGCCTTTTTTTTTCTTGAACTTCATATAGTCTGTGAGTTTTTTCTGGAGAGTTCAGAACTTTCTGAAGATAGTATCCAATTACCAGTGGCTGCATATTATTTCTGTTCTTTTGTGACTGGGTTACTTCATTCTGGATAATATTCTCTAGATGCATCCATTTTCTTAATTTCATAAAGTCATTGTTTCTGATAGCTGAGTAGTACTCCATTGTGGACATATACCACAATTTTTGTATCCATTCATTTACTGAAGGACATCTGGGTTCTTTCCAGCTTGTAGCTACTATAAATAGGGCTGCTATGAACATTGTGGTGCATGTGTCTTTATTGTATGTTGGAGCTTCTCTGGGGTATATGCCCAGAAGTGGAATAACTGGGTCTTCAGGTAGTACTATGTCCAAATTTCTGAGGAATCGCCAGACTGATTTACAGAATGGTTGTACCAGTTTACAACCCCACCAAAAGTGAAGAAGTATTCCTCTTTCTCCGCATCATTGCCAGCATCTGCTGTCATCTGAATTTTTGATCTTAGCCATTCTGGTTGGTGTGAGGTGTAATCTCAGGGTTGTTTTGATTTGTGTTTCCTTGATGGCTAATGATGTTGAGCACTTCCCTAGATGTTCAGGTTTCAGCCATTTGATATTCCTCAGTTAAGAACTTTTTGTTTATCTCTGTGTTCCTTTTTTTAATAGGGTTGTTTGATTCTCTGGTGTCTAACTTCTTGAGTTATTTGTATACCTTGGATATTAGGCCTTTATCAGATGTGCAGTTGGTAAAGATCTTTTCTCAGTCTGTTGGCTGCAGTTTTGTTTTCTTGGCAGTTTCCTTAGCCTTACAGAAACTTTGCAATCTCATTAACTCCCATTTGTCGATATTTGACCTTAGAGCACAAGCCATTGGTGTTCTGTTCAAGATATTTTCTCCTGTGTCTAATTGTTCTAAGGTTTTTCCAAGTTTCTCTTCTAATAATTTCAGTGTACCTCGTTTAATGTGGAGATCTTTGTTCCACTTGCACTTGATCTTTGAACAAAGAGATAAGAAAGAGTCTATTTTCATTTTTCTGCATGCTAAGTGCAAGTTGGACCAACATCATTTGTTGAAGAGGCTGTTGTTTTTTGTTTTAATGTTTAGAGCTGCTTTGTCAAAAATGAAGTGACCATATATGTGAGGGCTCATTTCTTGATCTTCTATTCTATTCCATTGATACAAGTGCCTATCTCTGTACCAGTACCATCCAGTTTTTAGCACAATTGCCTTGTAAAATACGTTGAGGTCAGAGATGGTGATTCCTGCAGATGTTTTCTTGTTGTTGAGGATGGATTTTGTTTCCTAGGTCTTTTGTCATTCAAGTTGAAATTGCATATTGCTCTTTCCAACTCTATGAAGAATGGGTTTTGAATTTTGATGCCTATTGTAATGAATCTGTAGACAGCCTTCAATAAGATATTCATTTTTACAATGTTGATCTTTCTAATCCATGAGCATGGGAGATCTTTTCATATTCTGAGGTCTTCCTTGAGTTCCTTCTTTAGGGATTTGAAGTTCTTTTCTTTCAGGTCTTTCTCTTGCTTAGTTAGAGTCACACCAAAGTATTTCATATCGTTTGTGACTATTGTGAAGGGTATCTCTTCCCTAATTTTTTTCTACCCATATTTGTCCTTTGAGTAGTGGAAGGCAACTGATTTTTTTGAGTTAATTTTATATCCAGCCATTTTGCTGAACCTGTTTATCAGCTGTAGAATTTCTCTGTTGGAATTTTTGGGGTCACTTATGTATACTCTCTTGTCATCTGCAAACAGTGATGTTTTTTTCTTCTTTCTTTCCAATATGTATCCCTTTTGAATTCTATTTGATATCTAATTGTTCCAGTCAGGACTTCCAGTACTATGTTGAATAGGTAGGGGGAGAATGGGCAGCATTGTCTAGACACCAATTTTAGTGGAATCTGTTCAAGTTCCTTACTGTTAAGTTTGAGATCGGCTATTGGTTTGCTGCATATTGTTTTTATTATGTTTAGTTATGGGCCTCGAATTCCTGTTTTTTCCAAGACTTTTAACATGAAGGGGTATTGAATTTTGTCAAATACTTTCTCAGCAGCTAGTGAGATGACCATGTAATTTTTTTCTTTGAGTTTTTTTTTTATATGATGGATTATGTTGATATATTACTGTATATTAAACCATCCCTGCATCCCAGGAATTATTCCTACAAGATGAGTAGACAACAAGAAATAAGTAAACTCAGAGCATAAGTTGACCAGATCGAAACAAAAAGAACCATTTAAACAATCAGCAAAACCAAAATCTGGTTCTTTCAGAATATTAACAAGATTGATAAACCCTTAGCCAGATTAACTAGAAGGCAAAGAGAGATTGTCCAAATTAACAAACTCAGACAGGAAAGTGGAGACATAACAACAGAAACAGAGGAAATTCATGAAATTATCAGATCCTACTATAAAAGCCTATACTCAACAAAGTTGGGAAATCTGGAGGAAATAAATGTATTCCTAAAAAGATACCAGATACCAAAGTTATACCAAGACTAGGTAAACCATCTCAATAATCCCATAAAATCTAAATAAATAGAAGCAGTCATAAAAAGCCTCCCAACCGAAAAAAAGCCCAGGTCCAGATGGATTCAGTGCAGAATTCTATCAGACATTTATTCATGACCTAATAGCAATACTCTCCAAACTATTCCACAAAATAGATTCAGATGAAATACTACCTAACTCTTCTTTCGAGGCCACAATAACCCTGTTTCTTAAACCACACAAAGACCCTACAAGGAAACAGAACTCTCTTATTAGCATTGATGCAAAAATATTCAAAAAAATCCTTGAAAATCGAATCCAAGAACCTAACAAAAGGATCATTCAGCATGATCAAGTAGGCTATCTCTTTTCTTTAAATAAAGTTTTAAGAAAAAAATGTATTATTCTTTATGTTACATTTTTGCACACTGAAAGTTTCAACTCATTTTTTTCCATAAAACTAATATTGTATATTACAGATTCAGCTTGAGTGTTTATTCACAATATGTTTTAAATTACTCTGGTAGGTTTATTTTGGTTTTTAGATTGTAGTTTAATTATAAATTTTCTCTATTTCCTTTATTCCTTCTAAGTCTAGCAAACACCCTTACCCACTCACTTTAAATTTGCAGCCTTTATTCATTGGTTGCTATTACAAGCATGTATGTTTTTATAGATACATAAGTGTACTATTCATATTTCTGTATGATATACATCCACATTATATATGTGTGTATATATGCATATATTATTCATATCCATATATTATATGGATGCCCATATACTACTTGTTTGTTTTATTCAGAATTGATCAATCAGTACTAGAAAGCTGATTGCTGTTTTCTCTTTAGGAAAGACTACTTCTCTTCTTCCCATTTTTACGCAGGTCTTTTGATTATTCTGCACATTTGATGCTTTGTAGTCTTTTGATTGTCCATGTTGACATATGTGTGTCCTCCTTGTTCAGCTGATACTTGGGTGGCTATGTTCATGAGTCTATGAGTATATAGTATATCTTCCCTGTTACTAAAAGCCATGACCTCAAAGCAAAATCCTTGACCCTCTGACTATTGTAAGCTTTCTCTCCTTTCATATTCTTCCCTGGGTCATAGGTGTTGATTGTTTGATTGTTTTATAAATATACTCATTAGAACTGGCTTTCACAACTATGCATATGTTTGGTTGTGATTTTCTGCATTCATTCTCATTAGTATTGAAAATAATTTTTAATGATGACAAATTAAGCTTAGGTTTATTTTTGAGTATCCTGGATAATGTTCACATATTGTTGCCAGGTATTATGCTGATATAGCAATTCAGTTCTGTAAATTTTCATCAAGTAACCTTAATTTTACTCAGTGTGTTTGTGAGTAGTTAGCATAGCTTCCAGTATCAGGCATGGCATTCTACTTGTTCAAAGCCTCTTATGTCCAATTACTTGAAAATTTGTTACCACCATGATATGTGCGCACTACTGAATTGATAGGGCTATTATGCAATAGTGGTCCCTCATTATTGAGGGGATTCAAAAGTGTCATATTTGGATAGGATTACTACTTCCCTTTCTATTTTGCAATCTTGCACAGTGAACTCTGATAACATAAGGACGAGTCGTAAGGAAGATAGCAGACAGGTCACTTCAAACTCTACAGTCCCTATTTCTAAAGTACCTAGTATCAGCAGAAATGGGAAATTATTTCACCTCTAGGTATTTACCAATGGCAATAGAAATAGGCTGTTTGTTTCAGAAGTATCATGGGGAGTCCTGAATCACAACTGAAAAGACCTGTTCTGGTTGATATTGGAGTTTTTGTCACATAATCATTGACTTTCGAAGGGAATAGCATCAGGCCATATAATAAAAGCTCATTCATAATATCTAATTAAAAGAATTAGAGATTTTCCCATAATAGCATGATTCTAATCTTATTGTTATTTGCCATATCTAACTCCTCATCATCCTCCAGTATTTTTCTCCCTCTTCATTGAATGAAAGCTCCCCATTACCATTTCATCTGTGAAATCACTTACATACTGCTAGTTTTATTTATTCACATCCTACCATCCTATGTATTACTTCTTCCAGCTTTAAAGCACCACTTTTTCTTTTTCAAACAAAAGATCACATTTTCAGTGTACTGATCATCCTCAAGGTTTTGTAAACTCTACTCCAGAATCTAATAGGAACCAGTAGTTTCCAAGTCTTTGAACTGGTACTTCAGACAAGGCAGCACTAAAAAAGTGGCTTTTCTCAGCTTTCTGTTTCCCAGAATCAACACAATTGAGTGGCTTATAAGAAAAATTGCTTCAGAAATATGGTCAAATAAAAGTATTACTATATTGTTCATTGATCCAAGGTTCAAAATTGCTATGGTAATGGAAAGTAAGTATATTGTATACAGCAGCAGGAAGGAGAACCCAGTTTGCAAGGCTTTCATGTGGGCCAAGGTGCTGGCATCTCTACATTGGTTGGCATTGATTTGCATCCTCTTGTGATGCTTCCAGAGTGAGAAGATGAGCAAGAGAAATGCTACCAGGGAAACAGTGAAGGGTATGAGCATGAACATTGAGCTGATGGGTAAGAAAACATGGGATGAGTTGGTGAGAAAGAAAACCTTGGATGAATTTGTGAATAAGAAAATCTTATGAAATTCTGTTGCATCCCTCAAACTGTAAGACATATTTCCTTCAGAAACATCAATTGAAAAATGATCATACATTCTTAAAGATAAAATATTTAAAGCCAAGAAAATCAGTGACAGCAGTATTATTATTAAAATCACCTTTTTAACTCTCCACTTTAGGTACAGAAAAGTAGAGTTAGAAAAATTGGCTATTTTGAAAAAATAAAAGACCCCAAGGCATGTAGCAAGCCAGATGCTGAAATGGCTGTTCATTATACAGATAATACCCATTGCAGTAAGCAGTTCTGATGTCATAGGCAAATGTGGGCACAGTATTAATAACAATATACAAATGATCATAGACCAAACATAACCGAGTCTAGTCAGAGCCAAAGCAGTGAGAATCTGGTCAACTGTAGAAACCCTTCTTCTCTTGACCCAGACCATGATGTTCACTACTGCTATGAATCCATTTCCTAAGATTCCTGTTACTATTTCCACAGAAATGGTGATTACAAGTGTAAACAAATGGCTGTTGTTTATTGTCTGTGTAAACATGTTTCAATGTGTGATGTCTCTGCTTTGTTTAAAAATATTCTACGAGCTTGTCATGAAAATTCAATGTATTCATCCTTTAAAGTACCACTTACACATTGCTGATTAGGAAACATCAAATATACCCAAAATTATTTCACAATTTCTCCATGAAAATTTTGTCTTTTTACTTCCAAGAGATCACCTCTTCTTCATCCAGTAACTCAAATCCAGTTTTCTAGAACTGAATAAATGATGAATTCTTGTTTATTAACCTACAAAAAGATACATTTATTAGGATTATTTTTACTTTTCTCCAATGTACAAATTTTGGTAATACAATATAAGTTCTTATCAATGTTAAAAAATTATATATGCAGCAGATCCTCAGTAATGATTTATGAATATTTTTGTTAAATCAATAAAATGCTATATGTATACAAATATAATATAATTCTATGTAAACATTGGTCAAAATTCTTTGTACATAATACTCAACTGCTCTAAAAAATCTTTCAGAAACACTGCTGCATTGTTCATGTCACAGAAGTTGTACTGTTCATTTTAATTCATATAAATTCATGTGGGCAATAAACTACATATACACACAAACATGCAACACAAATTTATGAAAATCATTTCTTTTTCATTTTGTTTCAATAAAAAAATTCACTGATTCAATAATCATGTGTATAGATCATGTTTAGTAACATAACAATTACCATGTATTTTATTTTTTACTGCAAAAGTAATAATTAAATCTAGAGTCTTCCTCGTGTAATTATTCTAAAAAGGTATACCTCTAGGTATCTTTCTTACTCTATCTTTTTAAGAAAATATCAAGCATTGCTCAGTCTTGCCTAAAGGTCACTCTGTAGTCCAGGTAAGCCTTGTACATGTGAACTTGTAATTCTCTCAAGTCAGCCTTACAATTAACTGGGAATACAGGTCTATTTCCCCAATGTACAACTTCTTTCATGGTTCTTTGACAGTGTCCAATAAAGAGTTTTAACTTAGCACTGCACAGTATTAAGTGGAAAAATTTATCAATCTTTTAACTATTTCTCCACATATAGAGATGAGATGTTTTCCAGTCCTTGGAGCTGTGTTTAAGGGTAATGAGTTCCTCTGAACACAAAGAAATTTCCTCAGTCTTAACTATTCCTGATAATATGTTAATGCATTTATTAGTGCCAAAGACCTGAACACTTTTATCTAATTTTCTTGCCTATTGCTAACATATTCTCTGCAAACATCACTTTGGCATCAAGACAGATATATGATAGACAGTTTCGGCAAGTGACAGGTAAAATATGTGATAAAAACCATCATATTTAAAGAGTTATGAAACTAAAGAAAATAAAATATTACATGTTACCATAAAGCAGAAAAAATATTTTAATTATCATTTATGGCAGGGAATCCTAGATAATTTTACTGTGGAAGACTAACTTTACTCTCTTTATAGGCCCCTAAAAACACACTATGCAAATTCTACCAGTTGAAATAATTTATAATTTGTCAATTACAGGCCAGAATGCAAAATGCTTAAGGAAAACACAAAATTGAAAACAAAAATTGAACAGCACAGAGATGAAACTGTCCTTGTTAGTTCTCTGTCAGTAGAGTAAAACATTTGAATTAATTTACCTTTTAGGTAGAAAATTTTGTTCACTATTTCTGAGCTTTCAGCTCTTGATCTCTTGGCTCCATTATGTGTTATGGCAGAACAGCAAAAGAGTGGAGCAAAACTGCGCCTTCCATGAAGCCAACAAATGAAGAGAGAGGAAACACCTGTGCACCTAATATGCCCTTCAAAGGCATGCCTATTATGACATAACTTCCTTCTTCTAAGCTCCTCCTACTTCTTATAGTTCTACATCATTCCATATCACATCGGATTAGTGACCAAGGCTATAAGTCATGGCCTTTCTGGGTATTTAACATAATTTTATGATGTTTTTATAATTTTTTTTCTGGCTCATGTCCTCTGATTTGAGAGGAATAATGCAAGCATGGGGGTCAACTGTATAAAACTGTATAAAACAAATGCCTATGGCAGAATTTCCTAAGTTTTTAGACAAGGGGCAGCACTAAGTAAAGTCTTTCTACACATTGCCCTGAGGAGCTTGTCCTGAGGCCCTGACAACGTTTCCTTTTACTCTATGTGAAAATTCATTTGATGTCTTCTTGAAATGCCATTTCTGGGTCAGGACAGTCTTTTTCACTGAAAATGAGAATAACTGAAGATAGTAAATTTCACTAATTGCTGTCTTTGTGTTCTTTTGATAAACACATTAAAATTATGTTACAAGAATTATAAGATTTATTAGTCTGAAGTACATAAAGATCCATCGTATCTTGGCAGATGACAGTACTCAGAGGAGATTTATAATTATTTTCTATAGAACTACCAGGCAAGAAGTCTTGCATAAATTAAATATTTGACCAATGGAAATTTGTAGTCCACCAAATGCAGTGGTGGTTTCTCAATGTCAGTTCCTCTCACTCAAAAGTTTTGGCTTCTGTCGAACACAAAATATATCTAATATATTTGTTTATTTGGTCCATACTTTTCTATATTATTGAAATATATCAATTGGGCAGCTAGCCAACTTTCCTGTTGCTCCTTATCTGTGGAATAAGATGTCTTACTATAGGCAATATTTAAATATCTTAAAAAAATATTTATATTGTCTAGGGTCACAGGGCTCTAAAGAAAGTCCTAGGACTTTGTAATACATAATCACTGTAGCCTCCACAAAGTAAGAATTATTGTTATAACATTCTTGAAATTACAGGAAATTTTGTGTCAAATTCTTGTCATATTGTGTCAACATATCTGAATCCTGTCAAAACAGGATGAAATGCAAGGTAAACATAGATAAGCATAAATTTTTAATACTCAGGCTGATGCTTGCTCTCTAAGTATATTCACTGGGCAGACCTCACCTTGATGCAGTGAAAGTTGCTTCTGAGTTGATAAACATCTCTGAGTAAATCTTCAATTTCAGCAACCTCAGCACAATCATAATGTATAGCTCTGAAAGCAAAATTGGCACTGCTTTATATAGGCTGTGTCACTTGAGCTAGCCGGCCTTCTGATTGTGTTTGGGGATTTTCTAAATCAAGAATTTTTACTCCTGAATCTGAACCCAGAGCTTTATGTATGCTAAGTACTCACTTAGAGTTGCACCAACAGCACTCTACACCAAGATTGACTGTCCATAAAATGGCACACTCTTATCTCAAGGTAGAAAATCTCTACAATAACAAAAACTATAAAATAAAATCAAATCAACAAGAATGAATTTACAATAGATTCTATTTGAATCCACAGGCATGTATCCAAAACTTATACCTCAAAAATGAAAAAGAAATCTATACAGTGGATTTTCTCCTTCATAATGATGCATACAATTTAATAAACTTCTGAATTTTGTGGTGATACCCAACATTAAAAATATTTTATTGCTATCTTATAACTGTAATTTGGCTGGTCTTTGCTAATATAAAGATCGTATATGCAGAATATCTGATATGAGACTGCTGTTAAAGAGTGATATAAACTGAAAATGGTGACAATTCTTTGGTTGAGAAAGATTGATCAATAGAAGAAAATAAAATCCTAGAAACATATGATTTTAAATAATTAAATAACTAAGTTATAAAAATAAACAGAATCATATCAAACAAAATTATTAGAGCAGTTTTACAATCTACCACTAGTAAATCAATGGGTCTGATTAAATCACTTGAGTTCTACCAAAGTGTAAAATGGTAACGTATACCAATAACTCACAAACCATTCCACAAATGAAGGAGAAAGGACTTAATTTCCCTGAAGCCAAAACATGATAAGAGTCGATCATGACAGAAAAGTAAAACTTTTTTTTCAAATAAACATAAATGCAAAATTTCTCCGTAAAATATGTGCAAACGTTACTGAAGAACATTTTATCTGTAATTGAAGCCAGGGGTTCTGATGCTAAAAGTTGGTCATCATGACACAATGAATTTGAAGGCAGCCAGGCAGTATGAAAGCCTGTCACAAACATACAAATACTTAAACACACCCACACACACAAACACACATACACTCATGTATTTATATATTCAAACATAAAATGAAGATTTTCTACCATGACAAAGTTAGTTTAGGCTAAAAATATAGATTTGACCCAATAAATCCAATTAAAAATCCAATTCAATACATGACCAAGCCTTGAGGCACAGATGACATTGTCTTGGTATATATGAGAAGGTATTTGACAAATTTCTTCATAACTTCCTGGTACAAGTTTTTAAGGAATTATAGGCAAAACAAATATTTATCTATTTAAAAAAGAAAAGATTTAACAGTGTTTTTATCTAGCACAATAATTCAAGAGAAAGAACTTCAAATAAAAAAATGAAGATAAATTAATTGCATTTGCAATTATTGTAAAACAAAACAAAAAACAAAACAAAATTATATCCTCTACCAAGAAACATTTAGATCTTATATATTTTTTAACATATAAACAGATAGAAAAATCAGCACACATAAACCTAAGGACTGGTGTAAAGCCACAAAATGGTGGCAAAAATTAATTCCATTTATATGAAATAATTCCAGGAAAAATAAAATACTTAGAAATAAATTAGTCACTAATATAAAAAGACTATAAGACAGTAATTGAAGACAACACCAGAAAATTAAAATGTCTGTCATGCTCAGGGATAAGTAGAAGAACATTGTGAAAACAGTTATATTGTCTAAAGCAAGTTACAGATATGATACAGCTCTCTTCATAACCCAAGTTCAATTCTCAAGAGCAGTAAAAGACCAATTTTAAAATTCACATGGAAGCACAAAATATTCTGGACAACCATTAACAGGAAGCAGTGCAAACATATCTGAACACATGGCATAAGGTTATAATATGGAAACCCATTATCAAAGATAACATAGTACTGACAAAAAGAGATGTAGAGACCATTAGAGAAGACAAAAGCACAAGCAATAAACCCACAGTATGGTACATAATAATGATAGGAGTAGTGAAATCCAGATGCATAAAACTCATTAGCCACAAGGTAACTAACTGGTCAAAACCCTTAACACTTTCAAACATCTAGAGTAAAATAGATAAATCACTTAAGGAGAGGCACAAAGTTGTCTTTTAAGAGACACCAATAGCCTATGAAATAATTCCAAATATAGTAAATGAGTTAACATGAAATTAAACAACTTCAGCCTGTCAAGTAAAACAATTTTCATAATTCAGAAGAGGAAAATGTTGCCAACTATGTATTTTATACTGGATTAACCAAAAACTTTAATAGTTATAAAATGAATTTAGTTCCTACAATCAACTAATTCAACCAACAAGATAAATGATCTAAATACAGATGGACAATAAATCCTTGAATAATTACTTAAAATCCTGAAAGAAATAGTGAAATGCAAATTAAAACTGCTTGTGATTCCCTCTTCCACATTACCATTCCTGTTCCAAAAAATAAAAAATAAAAAACAGAGGGGAATAAATGACATTGAAGACTAGGTAGAGTCTTTACTTCTATCAGTTCTATCAGTGGTGTGTAAACTGATCCAACCCGTAGGGAACACAGAGTGAATGTTCTTTCAGAACACTGAAAACTTACAACCTCGCCAAACCACCATACACTATAAAAGTGAAGGCAATGTTAGGAAGCAAAAGCACTGAATTTCCTAGAGATGCAAGAGAAGCAAAGGAATGACATTAGTCTTTATTTTAAGAGAAATATGTGAGATTAGATGTTTTCATTATCTTAAGAAGATAATACTTGCAGAGACTTGAAGCAAAGCAGATCTATGGATATTGCTGCCTTCACAAGCAATATGAACCTCCATCTAAACAAGTCTATTTTATCAACCTGCATGGTCTATGTGGACTAAATGAACATCTGTGTCCTCCAATTCATGAAGAAACTAACTGGGAGTCAGCCCAAATAGTGTGACTTTCATTATCCAGTAGAATATTCGCATGGTTGCTCCTCTGATAAGGTCAGCATTGTTCACAATGCTATGGAGGCCTTAATAAAAATACTAAATGTAAATTTTGCCTTGAACCAGGCCAAACCTCAATCAGGTATACACATTGTTCCATACATTCCCTAATTTATAGTTATCAATGTTAAAACTTTAGCCAAAAATCTCATTTGCTAACATGCAAATTAAGGCACCCACCCTTATACTGTTTGTGAGCTTTGTCTTGTCTGGTTTCTATGTTAATTCAACTCATGATGTACAGATTACATTTGCAATATTTTAAAACATTTTGTGTGAGAATAAAAGGATAAGCTACAGTGGTGTCTCACCTTCAATACATGTTCCTCATAGCTTATTTTCATAAATAAATTAGCTCCTTGGCAAAATGTTAATAATAGTTGTGTGGGTTGTTCCTTACTAATTATTTCTTGATTCTTTCATGATCTCCCAGGAAATTTTATTATCCTACAATTATTTGAAAATAGAATCTTTTGTAGGAATATTATATATAAACAGTAAACACAAGTACACATACACAGAGAAAGAGAGAGAGAGAGAGAAAGAGAGAGTGAGAGAGAGATAGAGAAAGAGCGACAGAGAGACAGAAAGACAGAGAGACAGAGATAATGAGAGAGACAAGAAAGAGACAGAAAAAGACAGAGCAGAGACAGAGACAGAAACTCAGAGGCAGAGAGAGAGACAAAGAATGAGAGAAGGAGAGTAATGGTTTAGAATAATCTTGTAGGCTTATGGACAACACTAAAAACTGCCAAGAAACTTAGGACAGTAAATTCTTTAATAAGGTACACTAGTCTGTATAAAACAGCACATTTTTAGACCCATGCATATTTATTAACACATAAGGCTGTGACTCTTTATTTTTTATTAGATACACTTTGTATTTACATTTAAAATGTCATCCCCTTCTCCCACCCTGCTCTCTCTCTCTCCTCCCCCTTCACTTGTCTTCATGTAGGTGCACTAGCTACTAATCAGCCTCCCCACCCCATTGGCTAGGCATTCCCCTACATTGGGAAAATGTGCCCTTCCTGGTCCAAAGGCCTCTTCTCACATTGATGCTAGACACAAAGCAGTGACTTGTGGATAGTGATCTATCAAGGGCTCTCATAAAACTATTGCGAAACACATAATTTTGGTGCTCCTAGGTCCTGAGAAACTGCCCCCTTATCTGTATGCCCTCAAACGAGTAACCAAAATTGTAATAAATTGTAGTGTATTACTCAAGTTGAGATCCACTGACATTAAGTAAAATGAAACCAAAACCATCAATGAGGTATTCAATTAAGATATAGCCATGAAAATTGTCTATTATTCTTAAAAATAAAACTAAACCAAAAGAGGTCATGTAAATTAAATAATGTAGAAACACAGAGTATAAATCCAGTTTAAATAATTTTGTTTTCTAAATTAAAGAATGTAAATATAAATCTGAAATAAACCAAAAATGTTTTTAAAAAAAATCATATTTAACCTAGTATCTGGTGGATATCTTTCATTGCAGAGAGTGGATGATAGAAGAAAAGAATTTTACATTAATTCTGTCTCCCAATCTAAAAGGAAAAAGATAATTCAGTAGGTAAACATACTTTCTATTTGAAACAATTTTTTAAATTTTCTAAATATATCTTTACCTAAGACATTGGATAATTTGATCTGTATGACCAATAAAATATAAGTCAAACCTATGTTTTATGCTCAATTACTTGACATTTTCTATTTTACAAATCATTCTTATGTGTCTTACATTAATCATTAATCATCTTTCTATTATTAAAAATATAATGATTGATAGCAAACATATTAATATCATTCTTATGTATAAACCACCCTCATATACTTCTTTCTCTGGGAATGCACAAGCTTTCTTTTTTTCTATAAAGTTAGTCTGTGATTGAGTAGTATTTCATTTTCGTAAAATTATTTAAACTTCATAAAGTGACATGCAAATGAAAAATATATAAAAAGCATAAATTAACATATAAAAACACATTATCATTAAATCTGGTCTAAAATTTAGTTTTTATATACTGAACTCTATACTAATAATTCTATTTTAATACATTTTATATGTTTTGTTCTATATTTTATATATTTTTATTTTAGATTTGTTGCTCAGTTGCCCGTGTTCCTTTATTTTATGCCTTCTGTCTGTCTCACTTTCTGTCTCCCTTATTCTGTCTCTGTCTATGAGTCTGTCTCTTTCTTAGTTATTCTCTGTCTATCCATATGTATATACCTATATTGTTGTTGAGAATAAATCAAGTTTAGTATTTAGCATATAACTTATCAGATTTAAGTGAAAATTATGTATATGTGTTATTAAAGTTGTCTTTATTAGAGATACAGACATCACTTGTTGGACACAGTGGGTGTTAGAAAAAGAATTGAAGGTGGAAGATACAGGTGTTGGTGAGAACGGTCTGGGAAAATTGGAGGAAAATAAGTAATAGATAAAATAATTATATTTTTTAAATATTTAAAAAATACTTAGTGAATTTTATATTAAATCATATAGATATTCTTGGGTCATAAATGTTATAGAGAAGTCTACATCACCACTTCACTAAACTAACATAATTCCTGTTCATATTCGAAACATATTCTTACACGAAAAGAACAGGGCAGCTTTTGTTCCTCAACAAACCAACTATTTTCAATAAGGAAAACATGACATAGAGTTACAACAGATTAAAATGCAAAGAACGAGTGAGTGATGATTCCTCTGTAACACCAAGTCTCCCTGTTCTATGGGGCCTCATGTTTCTGGAGGTTAGTTGCATGTTCTTTGCCTGAGGGCAGACAAGACTGTCCTCTAATATATGTGTGTCAGGGGACCTGGACTAGCTAATTGAGACTGCTAGTCTTTTTATATTGTTATCCTCCTCATCATCTTCTTCTTCTAGCTTTTCCCTAATTTAATTACAAGGTCCTTGGCTTCTGTCTATTGGTTGGGTATAAGTTTCTGCATCTGTCTTTTCCAGCTTTTTGTTGGGCTTCTCAGATGGCAGTCATGCTGGGCTCCTGTCTATAAGAACATCATAGTAGCCATAATAGTGTGAAGTCTTGGAAGCTCCCATTGAGATGGATTCTAATTTGGGTCTTTACCTGGACTTCTTCTCTTCAATGGCAACACCATCATTTCACTTGAACTCCTGTCTTTCTACCATAGGGTATTTCTACAAGTTCCCTCACCCAAGTGTAGGGCATTAATTCTAAGGACCTTCCTTTTGAGTCCTTAGAGTCTTTCATCTTCCTGGTCTCAGGTACATACAATAGGGTCCCCTAACTTTCTACACCCAAGATTGCCTGTTTCCATTTCTTCTGTTGGCCAAGCCCTGAGGGCCCACAGAATAAATTTATTTTTAAAACGTTTTATTTGTGTCATTCACAACATGAAACCATATAAAACAATCCACATATGTTTCCTAATGATCAATTACAACTTACACTAAACTGTTCCTATGTCTAACTGGTTGTCATACAACCTATGCGGATACATAATCTGTATGATTTTAATCGTGGCTCATATAATATTTAAGTTTTTCACATATGAAAATATTTTAAGTATGCATCCTAGTATGTTGTCTCCTTGTGTGACAAAAATTATGATCCAAACTACATCTTTGGGAGGAAAATGTCTATTCTAAGTCATGAATGAGTCAACATTGAAGGGAAGTCAGGGTAAGCAATCAAGACAATGATCTAGAGGCAGAAACTGATGTAAATGCCAGGGAAGAATGCTGATTGTTGGCTTGCTTTCCATGAATTTCTCAGACTGCCCCATTACATAAGACTGAAGCACCATCCCAGAGTTGGCCCTACTGAAAGTGAGTTACTTCTACTCACATCAAACATAAATCAATAAAATATCACACAGATATGCTGACTGTCTAATTAGGTGGATACATTTTCTTAATTGAACTTTCTTCTTGCAAGGTGATTTAAGTTTCTGACTAGTTGAAGGAAAACACCAGCACAATATATAAACTTCTATAGAGTTCTATTTTGAGGAATATGTATAAGCACATATTTAATATTAAGATTACTTATTCTGAGATATTATAAAGCAATGAACTGTTACAAAAATAATGTTTGTTAAAATTATTTTTTTACAATTTATGGGATACTTTATGTATTTACATTTCAAATATTATTCCCCTTTTAGATTATTTCCTTCCATTATTCTCCCCCTGTTTCTATGAGATATTCCCCCACCCACCTACGCCCCCACTGCCAGGTCAGCACCTTAGCATTTCCCTACACTGGGGATGTGGGGCTTCACTGGACCAAAGGCTTCTTCTATTGATGCAAGACAATGCCATCCTCAGCTACATACGTGGCTGGAATCATGGGTCCCTCCATGATTCATTGTTTGGTTGGTGGCTCAGTTTCTGAAAGCTCTACGGGTTCTGGTTGGTTGATTTTTTTGTTTTGTTTTGTTTTTTATGGACTGCAAACCTCTTAAGATCCTCCCACGTTTTCTCTAACTCTTCTCTTTGTGTTCCTGGGATCAGTTACTTTGTTGTTCAAGTAGTTTACACTTATGCAATTTAGTATCTTACAAACATGTAATTTTATTAATTTTGTACAGTGTATGGAAGATGCTTAGAGAGCATTTATCTTGTAGGTTGAAAGTACTTAAAAACCACTATCTTGAAAATTGAAAATATGTTATGCATTTTTACCTAATTCAGAATTAAATTTTTTAAAGAAAAAATTGACGGTAATTCAATTTCCCTAAGGTATGCAAGGTAATCTACATAAATGAGCCACAAGTTTGTACACTCAAATGTTACTGTTTTTGTTCCCGTATTTCAGCCACAGGAGTACACAGAGAGATGCCTTTCTCAACTTAGCATTGCCCAGAATCAGGACACAGGAATGCACTGAGGGAAAAGCAATTCTTGCAGCCTGTGTGATCAAAAGCAGCAGAATTCTCTCCAGAAGCAGGAAACTCCAAACTATGACAACAGGAGACAAAAAGAAAATAGAGTAGAGAATTATGGAGGCAATTAATGTCTGTGAGGCTCTCATGTCTCCTCGGTGCTTGCACCTCTGCCTCCCTGTGCTCTGTGTTGCATCTCTGGTGTTTCCACAGGAAGAAAACAAGTAGGAGAAAAGTGACCAATGAGAAAGCAAAGGCTACAAACACAAACACAGGACTGGGAAATGAAAACATTATACAAAGCTGTGTGTTATTCAAAATCAACCTGTTAGAAATATTTACATCATATTCAATGATTAAAATGCTCTCAGGTGCATTAACAACTATAATATTTAATCCCAAGAGAACCAAACACATTATGACTGTCTCTGCCATTACTTTTTTAAGTCTGATGTTTATAAAAGAAAAAAAAAAAATAGTGTTGTAAAAGTTTCCTATGTTGAAAAAAAAAAGATGCTGTGAATTGTACCAAATCAGAGACTAATCTGGTTGAAAGTGGTTCATACACTGTGTATTATGGCCACTATTCTTTCACTCATCCATTTTCCTGGGCAGGATATTGATAGTAACCAGTTCACTAATACTAACCACAGCAGTACAATTCTGGAGATGGACAGAGTAGTAAGAAATGATACACTAAAGAGATTGTTCTTCTCTCTCTCTCTCTCTCTCCTTTTTTTTAGACTTTATTTTAAAAAACAAAGATAAAAAATTTTAAACATTTTTGCATAAATGTATACAAATACAACTGTGTCACTGCTTGGCTTTTTTTTTTTTCTTTTTTTTTTTCTTTTTTTTTACAATAAGCAAAAAGTACATGTAATACAGGGTGTAACCCGGAATTTGTCAATGTGTACTTGGTGTGTAAGGATTGAGCATAACTTTTTTTTCCTTTGTTTTGTTTTGTTTTCTTTATTTCTTGGACTTCATACAGTCTGTGAGTTGTTTCTGGGGGAGTGCAAGCCTCTGGGGTTAGCATCCCACTATTAGTGACTGCATATTATGTCTGTTCTTTTGTGACTGGGTTATCTCACTCAGGATGATATTCTCTACATGCAGCCATTTTCTTAAGAATTGGGTTAAGTCATTGTTTCTGGTGGCTGAGTAGTATTCCACTGTGTAAATGTACCACAATTTTTGTATCCATTCATCTTCTGAAGGACATCTGGGTTCTTTCCAGATTATGGCTATTATAAATTGAGCTGCTATGAACATTGTGGTGCATATATCCTTGTTGTGTACTAAAGTGTCTCTGGGGTATATGCCCAGAAGTGGAATAGCTGGGTCTTCAGGTAGTACTATGTCCAATTTTATGAGATATAGCCAGACTTATTCCCAGAGTGGTTGTATCAGTTTACAACCCCACCAACAGTGGAGAAGTGTTCCTCTTTCTCAGCAACCTCACCAGCATCTGCTGTCATCTGAGTTTTGGATCTTGGCCAATCTGACTGGTGTGAGGTGGAATCTCAGGGATGTTTTGATTTGCATTTCCCTGATGGCTAAGGATATTGAGCACTTCCTCAGATGTTTCTCAGCCATTCGATATTCCTCAATTGAGAACGTCTTGTTTAGCTCTGTACCCCATTTTTTAATAGGGTTGTTTGATTCTCTGGTGTCTAGCTTTTTGAGTTCTTTGTATACCTTGGATATTAGGCCTCTATCTGATGTGGAGTTGGTAAAGATCTTTTCCCATTCTGTTGGCTGCCATTTTGTTTTCTTGACAATGTCCTTAGCCTTACAGAAACTTTGCAATCTCATTAAGTCCCATTTGTTAATCTTTGACCTTAGAGCTTGAGCCATTGGTGTTTTGTTTAGAAAATTTTCTTCTGTGCCTATGTGTTCTAAGGTTTTCCCTACTTTGTCATCTAATAGTTTCAGTGTATGGCTCAGTTGTTAAGAGCACTGACTGCTCTTCCAGAGGTCCTGAGTTCAATTCCTAGCAACCACATGGTGGCTCACAACCATCTGTAATAAGATTTGGTTCCCTCTTCTGACATGCAGATATATATGTAGAACACTGTATGTAATTAATAAATAAATTAAAAAAAAAGATTGTTCTTCTCTTAACCAAGACCATGATGTTCACCACTGCTATGAATCCATTGGCAAAGTTGTCAATTAAAAAATCCACTTTCCTGATGACTGTAATAGTCACCTTAGGACACCATTCAACTTTATTTGAATGCTTCAGTTTCTATTGTCACTGCCTAAGACTCATTAAAAGCTGGTTCTAAAATGTATATATTCAATATAAAATAGTCCATAGCACGTTCCCTTAAACAACATACAGATATAATACCAAACAAGCCATTTTGCCTGATAAGGATTTCTTTCTTTCCATCATTAATGTCTTGTATTTTCTTAGAGAGAAGAACTGACCTCTGTGTGGATGTGATTTGCATTTCACAAAGCAGACTGGAGATATTGCAAATTTTGGAGAAGGAACTCTTGATCTCTTGTGCTGAGAAGGAAATGAAGATACAATATATGTATTTGTATTTTTTATTTTATTGTTAAATTTCTTCTTATATACATATGTTAATCTGTTAACATGAGTATTAGGTAAATCACATAAGAATGTTTATCCTTTCATAAGACATAAAAAAAAATCTGAATTTGTACCTAGTAATTTCTTCGTTCCACATGATATTAGAAGCTTTTTAATCAGCTAGTGTCTAAGCTTATGTATGAGAAGACCACTTACTGGAAACTTGCCACTGCTCAATAATATTATGAAAATCACTACTTTTCAAAAGTTCAGTACTGATAAATATGTATTCATCATTTGATTTTTTGCAAAGCAATGCACATGCCAGTAAATACACACTAATTATTGATTACAAAACCCACTTTCACATTTTTTGTGCAGATCAGGATATCTGAATCATGTAGTTCATGCAAGACACTCTGATCATTTATAAGGTGCTGTTGTTTAACAAATGCTATAAATTGTAAATGTTAGAGCACTGTCAGAAAACATTGTCCTGAACTGTAAAAGTTTATGACTGCCTGAAAACATACGAATGAATATCTTTTTAGTCTCAAGAAGAATTCACTAAGAAGAATAAGGCTGTATATACAACAAGGGACCTTCATCTTTTCTGTCTGGCACATGCCCCATAGTATACATTCATATATACTCACTAAGGACCAACAGATTTACATCACTTCAAACATTTTTACTGCTGGCATGAAAATACATGACATTACAACTTTTGGGAAAACTAACATTCTCTAGTCCTTAATTTGTAATAGCTATGATGTACATAAAGGGCCAATAATATAATATAAATAGTAAATAAGAAGAAACGTGTATTATATATATTGCAGTATATATGAATGACCCTAGTATTAGTTTCTTGAATCAATTTTTAAAAATAATGCTAGACACGGAGAAATTATGAGTGTTAAATATGTAGCTATGTATATCACTACAGCTATCCCTAAGTTACAAATGATTCATTAGATTATTTCCTTTTATTTAATGGAAATAAACATGGAGACATTATAACAAGATACTAATGGGCAAATTTTAACAAATTTAGAAAAACTAGATATATAATTGTTCCATCTGTGTAAAAGCAAGAGGCTGGCTCCTACTTTGCATCTCCTATGTAACAAAATTGAACTCTGAATAAAATAAGGACAAAAATTAATGTAAACAGTCCTGATGTTGGGTTCTGTAGTGTATATATTAAGATGGCAGATGCCCATACTTCTCACCACAAGTATGTTATTAAGGGCTCACTGTGCATTAAAGAACTTCCCTGAGGCAAACACCATACTTTTTTTCAACAAATCATTGATTTTTTTAATTGCACAACTTTTTTTTTTACAAAAACCAAAGATAAATGTACAGATTTTAAGCATTTTTACATAAAAGTACGTGAATATATTTTTGTCAGGACTGGGTTTTTTTTTTAAGGTTTGATAGTGTGCATCAAGATCTTACTAGTTACAATGAGTATAAAGTAAATGTAAAACAAGATGTAACCAGGAATTAGTGAAAGTTTTCTTGGTGTATAAAGATTAAGCATAATGGTTTTTCATTTTCTTTAATCTTTCTTGAACTTCAAATAGTCTGTGCATTGTTTCTGGAGTGTTCTGAACTTTCTGGGGTTAGTATCCTATTTTCACTGACTGCATATTATGTCTGTTCTTTTGTTACTGGGTTACCTCACACAGGATGATATTCTCTGGATGCATCCATTTTCTAAGAATTTCATAACCTCATTGTTTCTGATAGATGAGTAGTACACCATTGTGTAAATGTACCACAATTTTTGTATCCATTCATCTACTGAAGGAGATCTGGGTTCTTTCCAGCTTCTGGATATTATAAAAAGAGCTGCTATGAACATTGTGTGCATATGTATGTTGGAGCTTCTCTGGGGTATATGCCCAGAAGTGGAATAACTGGGTCTTCAGGTAGTACTATGTCCAAATTTCTAAGGAGTTGCCAGACTGACTTGCAGAGTGTTTGAACCAGTTTATAACCCCACCAACAGTAAAGAAGTGTTCCTCTCTCTTCACATCCTCCCCAGCATCTGCTGTCATCTGATTTTGGATCCTAGCCATTCTGACTGGTGTGAGGTGGAATCTCAGGGTTGATTTGAATTGCATTTCCCTGATGCCAAATGATGTCGATCACTTCCTGAGATCTTTCTAAGCCATATGATATTCCTCAGTTGAGAACTTTTTGTTCAACTCTGTACCCCATTTTTAATAAGGTTGTTTGATTCTCTGGTGTCTAGCTTCTGGAGTTCTTTGTATATCATGGATATTAGGCCTCTATCTGATGTAGGGTTGGTAAAAAACTTTTTCCACTCTATTGGCTGCTGTTTTTTTTTTTTTTTTTTTTTTGACTGTGCCCTTATCCTTAAAGAAACTTTGCAATCTCATTAAGTCCCATTTGTCAATTTTGACCTTAGAGCACGAGCCACTGGTTTTCTGTTCAGGAAATTTTCTGCTGTGCCTATATGTTCTAAGGTTTTCCCTACTTTCTCATCTAATAGTTTCAGTTTAACTGGCTTAATGTGGAGATCTTTGATCCACTTGTACTTGAGCTTTGTACAGGGAGATAAGAAAGGGTCTATTTTCATTCTTCTGCATGATGAGTGCCAGTTGGACCAACACCATTTGTTGAAAAGGCTGTCTTTTTCTATTGAATGTGTACAGCTCCTTTGTTAAAAACACAAGTTACCATATATGTGAGTGCTCATTCCTGGATCTTCTATTTTATTCCATTGATCCACAGGCCTATTTCTGTACCAGTACCATGCAGTTTTCAGCACAATTGCCTTGTAATATATCTTGAGGTCAGGGATAGTGATTCCCACAGATGTTTTCTTTTTGTTGAGGATAGATTTTGCTATTCTATATCTTTTGTTATTCTGGATGAAATGAAGAATTGGGTTGGAATGTTGATCGGGAATGCATTGAATCTGTAGATTGCTTTTGTTGAGATGGCCATTTTTACAATGCTGATCCTTCCAATCCATGAGAATGGGAGATCTTTCCATCTTCTGAGATCATCTTCAGTTTCCTTCAGAGGTTTGAAGTTCTTGTCATATAGGTCCTTTACTTGCTTAGTTAGAATCACACCAAGGTATTTTATATTGTTTGTGACTATTGTGAGGGTATCTTTTCCCTAATTTCTTTTTCCCAATGTTTATCCTTTGAGTAGTGAAAGGCTACTATTTTGTTTGAGTTAATTTTATATGTAGCAACTTTGCTGAACTTGTTTCTCAGCTGTAGAAATTATCTGGTGGAATTTTTGGCATCACTTATGTACACTATCAGTCATCTGCCCACAGTGATGTTTTTACTTCTTCCTTTCCAATTTGTATCCCTTTGATTTCCTTTTGCTGTCTCATTACTCCAGCCAGGACTTCCAGTACTTTGTTGAATAGGTTTGGAGGGGGGATTGGGCAGCCTTGTAGAGTCAGTGATTTTAGTGGGATTGCTTCATATTTCCCACAGTTAAATTGGGATTTTGGCTATTGGTTTGCTGTATATTGCATTTATTATGTTAGGTATGGGCCTTGGAGTCCTGTTCCTTCCCTGGATTTTAACATGAAGGGGTGTTGAATTTTGTTAAATATTTCTCAGCATCTAGTGAGATGACCATGTGGTTTCTTTTCTTTGAGTTTGTTTATGTGGTGGATTACGTTGATGGATTTCTGTGTAGTCTGCATCCAGGGACAAACCCTACTTGGTCTTGGTGAATGATCGTTTTGATGTTTTCTTGGATTCGGTTTTCAAGGATTTTGTTGAATACTTTTGCATCAATGTTCATAAGTGTCATTGGTCAGAAGTTCTTTTTCCTTTTAGGGTCTTTGTGTGGTTTAGGAATGAGGGTTATTGTAACCTCAAAAATGAGTTAGGTAGTGTTTATCTGATTCTATTTTGTGGAATAGTTTGGAGAGTATTTGTATTAAATCATCAATAAATATCTGATCAAATTCTGCACTGAACACATCTAGACCTGGGATTTTTTTTTTTTTTTTTTTTTTTTTTTTTTTTTTTTTTTGGTTGTGAGGCTTTTAATGACTGCTTCTATTTCTTTAGGTGTTATGGGATTATTTAGATGGTTTATCTCGTCCTAGTTTGACTTTAGTATCTGGTATCTGTCTAGCAATTCATCCATTTTCTCCAGATTTTCCAGCTTTGTTGAGTATATAAGCTTTTGTAATAGGATCTGATTGTTTCTTGATTTTCCTCAGTTTCAGGTATTATGTCTCCACTTTCATTTCTGATTTTGTTAATTTGGTTACTCTCTTTTTGTCCTCTAGTTAGTCTGGCTAAGGGTTTTTCAATCTTGTTAATTTTCTCACAAAACCATCTCTTGGTTTTGTTGATTCTTTCAATGGTTCTTTTTGTTTCTGTTTGGTTTATTTCTGCTCTGAGTTTGATTATTTCTTGCCGTTCACTCTTCTTGAGTGTTTCTGCTTCCTTTTGTTTTAGAGCCTTCAAATGTGCTGTCAAGTTGGTAGTGTATGCTCTCTCCAGTTTCTTTTTGGAAGCATTCAGAGCTATGAGTTTGCTCTCAGTACTGCTTTCATTGCATCCCATAGGTTTGGGTATGTTGTGTTTTCATTTTCATTAAATTCTACAAAATTCTTAAACACCATACTTTTGATTCTGAATTAAGTACATCCAGATAATGTTTCCCTTTAACAAAGGTCTCCATAGGAAGGTAGTTTTCTTTGTGTGTCATGAGAGAATGAAGCATTACGTTTCCTCTCACAGACATGTTCTCAGTTCAAAAATAAATGTTTATATATACATTGATGAGGTACCTGCATTTCTTACTCAATTGTTCATTCAGGATATATTTCATATATTGAATGAACTTTAATTTAATAATCAAGTTTATTATGGCAATCTATAGCTCACTTAAACCTATAGCTCTTCTTAAATCTCCATATACATACATATGTATGCCATCATCTTATTATCAAAACATAGCTTACTATTTTAATAAAAAAATAGAATCTAGGTCATCAACACTATGATTGAAGAAAATCCATAAAAAAAACATATTTAAACTTAATGGGTATTCCCTCTTGTCTCTGGCTATTTAAGAGATTTATATGTGAATATACTATTAAATATTGAGATTAAGGTGACTTTCCAACCTGATAAGGTGGGTAGGTAGATATAGTAGTGAAGGATCAATATAATGGAAAACGATGAAAATATTAGGTTCATTCTCTCTATAACTCTCCACTATCTTATGTCTTACCTTCCTCAGATTTGCTGAATCAAGTTTTTCTTACTGTTACTGAACTATTTTTGTAGTAGTACTGGAGACAGAATCTGCTGCTTTACTTATGCTAAGGAATCAATGTATGTTTTACTATAAGCAGAAAATGATGGAGAATTTTTATAGTTAGGGAAATTCAAATGGAAGCAGACATTCTGAGATCCACAAAACCTAGCACAAATTAAGTCTACCACATGATCCCCATATATCACTGACATATGTATATGTAGGACACAGGATTCAGTTATTTAATCTGCATTCAACATGAGAGTTTCATTCATCTCTTCTTTAGTAGAAGTACACTGTAAGTTTCTAAGAGTTGGATACAATTACTATTTTTAGTCAGCTATGAACCACATCAAGCCTTTGTATTGTGCTCCATTCACTCTGTGGGACAACTGTAGGCATATATAGAAGGGAAGAAATCCTGGAAAAATGAACTACTGAGAGAACATGTTTTTGTTGACAAGGGTATGGGTAACCCATGTACATCAATGACTCTATAGCATTGGAGAGGCAAAACCATGTTTGTGTGCTTGTGCACACCTGTGTGTGTGTGTGAGTGTGTGTGTGTGTGTGTGTGTGTGTGTGTGTGTTTGTGTGTATGTGTCTGTGTGTGTATGTGTATGAGAGAGACTCAAAATTATGAATTTGTTTTTACTTCTTTTATTACTATTATAGGATAATTTCTTTACTTACATTTAAAATGTTATTCACTTTCCCAGTTTCCCCTGTAATTCCCCTATTCTAACTCCTTCCTCCCACCTCTAAGAAAATGTTCTCTTACCCACACACTCCCTCCCAACTATCTGTCCTGGAATTACCCTAAGCTGGCTTTCACAGTCAAGGACCTCTCCTCTCCTTGATGGCTGATTAGGCCATCCTCTGCTACATATGTTGCTAAAACCATGGGTCCCTCCATGTGTATTCTTTTGTAGTTAGTTTAATCTCTGGGAGCTCCAAGGGCTCTGGTTGATGGGTGTGTTCATATGTCTTTGGGGTTGTAAATACCTTCAGTTCCTTCAGTCTTTTTTCTAATGTCTCCATTGGGGACCTCATTCTCAGTCCAATAATAATCTGAGAGCATCCAACTCTGTATTTTTCAGACCCTGGCAGATTCTCTTAGGAGACAACTATATCAAGGACCTGTCAGTATGTACATCTTGGCATCCACATTATTGTCTGGGTTTGGTGACAGTATATAAGATGGTTTCCCAGCTTGTCAGACAAGTAAAGGTACATATGTCCAGAAGATTTATTTACACTTCTTTATATGAAAAATAAATCAACTATATGTATGTTAAACATATAATATTTTGAAGAATAGAATTTATATTTTCATACATATGCTTTATCATTTTAACATATTACAGACTCTCAGTTTTCATATCATAGAATTTAAATCCTATGAAAATACCAACTAAGCACATATAACCAGTGTTCACATGAACTTGTACTTATTAATTGAATAAGCAAATTAATGACACTAAAATAAAACCTTTATTTTTGGCTGTCTTCTACAAGTTAAAGGAAGTTTTCATTCAAATAAACAATTAATATTTTGACCTATATAGAATTCTCTCTTACTTTGCATACAGAAATATGAGCATGTTCCCTTTTATAAGTCTCAACATCTAAATATTATTATGGTAACAATTTTCACATCTTCTTTTTCCAGCATTATTCAGGACTTTAGATATTTCTGTATATTTAATGCTTTGTAGGTGTTTCCTGTTCGTGTTACATGTTTGTTTGAGCCTTGCTTGTACAGCTGATATTTGCAAGGTCATGTTTATGAGTCTATAAGTATATAATATATCTGTCCATGATTCTAAAGGCCATGACGTCAAAGCAAAGTCTATGACCCTCTAACTATTATAATATTTCTGTCCTTCTTCAATATTCTTCCCTGGTCATAGATGTTCATTCTTTAAAAATATACTCATTAGGTCTAGGTTTCCCAACTCTGCAATTGTTTAGTTATAATTTTCTCCAGTCATCCTTATCAGTTTTGAAGATAAGTTATGGTGAAGACAGATGAAGTTTACATTTTATATTAATTTGGGAATATACTGGCAAATGTTTGTATCCTGTTGTCAGGTATTATCCTAATTTAGTTACTCAGTTTTGTAAATTTTCAAGTAACCTCAATTTTCTTCAGTCAGCTTGTGAATAATTAATTTAGTTTTCATTTCCAAGCATAGTATTCCACATGTTGGAAACCTATTAAGTCCAATTACAGTGAAATTTGTTATTAGAACGATATGCATGCACTACTGGATTGACAGGGCTATTATGCAATCATGGTCACTTGTCATTGATATAATTTGTAAGTGGTGTAGTGGGATATGATTACAACTTGCCTCCCTTTTTGTAATCATGCACTTGAACTCTAATACCATGAAAGGTAGGTCTCAGGTAGAAAGCGAGAAGGTCAGTTCAAACTCTGAAGTTCTTTTTCTAAGGAGAATGGTACCAACAGAAATTGGGACTTATATTTTACCTCTAGAAATGGCAACAGAAATAGGCGGTTTGTTGTAGAACAATCTTGGAGAGCACTAACTCACAAATCAAAAGGCTGGTCCTGGTTGGTATTGGACTTTTGGTCTCATAATCATTGACTATTGAAAAGAATAATATCAGACCACATAAGAAAAGTTAATTTATAATATTGAATTAAATAATTAGAGGTTTTCCCAGAATAGCATGATTCTATCCTCATTGTTACTTTTCATATCTAACTCCTTGTCATCTTCAAATACTTTCCTCCTTCATCATTACCTAAAACTTTCCCTTACCCCTTTCTTCTATGAAATCACTTATATAATGGGAGTTTCATTGATTCTTAACCTACTATCATAAGTATTATGCTCCCTGGTTTGAAGCCACGCATTTTTGTTCCAAAATAAAATCATGTTTTCTATATTCTGATCATCCTCAAGATTTTGCATGATTTTCTATGGAATTTATTTGGGAGCAATGCTTTCCATATCTTTGGACTGACTTCAGACAAGGCAGCACAGAAAGAGTGGCTTGTCTCAGCTTACTATTTCCCAGAATCAGCACAAATGAGTGGATTGTAGGAAAAACTGTTCCAGAAATGTGGTCAAAAAATAGTATTACTATTTCCCTCATCAATCCAAGGTTCAAAAGTCCTATGATAATGAAAAGTAAGTATATTGTATACAGTAGCAGGAAGGAGAACCCAGTTTGCAAGGCTTTCATGTGGGCCATGGTGCTGGCATCTCTAGGTTGGTTGGCATTGACCTGCATCCTCTTGTGATGCTTCCAGAGCGAGAAGATGAGCATAAGAAATGCTACCAGGGAAACAGTGAAGGGTATGAGCATGAATATAGAGATGATGGGTAAGAAAACATGGGAAGAGTTGGTGAGTAAGAAATCTTTGGATGTGTTGGTGAATAAGAAAATCCTGTGAATTTCTGTCAAATCCCTCAAACTATAAGATATATTTCCTTCAGAAACATCAATTGAGAAATTTTTGTACATCCCTAAAGATGAAATGTTGAACATCAAGAAAATCAGTGATATCAACATTATCATTAAAATCACTTTTCTAACTCTCAACTTTAGGTAAAGAAAAAAAGAGTTAGAAAAATTGGCTATTTTGAGAAAATAAAAAACACTAAGGCATGTAGCAAGCCAGAAGCTGAAATGATTGTTCACTACATAAATAGTGTTCACTGATGTAAGCAGTTCTGATGTCATAGGCAAATGTGGACACATTAGAAATAACAATATACAAATGAGCATAGACCACAGATAAATGAATCTGGTAAGAGCCAAAGCAGTGAGAATCTGATCCACTGTAGAAATCCTTCTTCTCTTGAACCAGTTCATGATGTTCACTAGTGCTATAAACCCATTTCCTAAGATTCCTGTAATTATTTCCCCATAAAATGTGATTCCAAATGTAAACACATGGCTGTAGGATATTTTCTGTGAGAACATCCTTCAAGTTATGATGTCTTACTGTGTTTAAAAACATCAAACTACTGGTCATTGAAAATTGAAAATATTCATCGTTTAAACTAGCACTTACAAATTACTGATTAGGAAACGTCAATTTCCTGGAAAATGTTTTATAATTTCTCTATAAAAATCTTAGTTTTCTTCTTCCAAAGAGATCACCTGTGGTTTATCCAGTATCTCTCATCAAGTTTTCTGAAGCTGAACAAGGTGATTGATTCTCATGTATTAACCTACAAAAAAAATACATTTATATGTATTATTTTCACTTTTGCCCTACATACAGATTTTGCTCTTACAATATGAGTTTTGATCAATGTCAAAATTATGTATGTGGCAATTACTTGGGTAATGATTTATAAATATTTTTTTAAAAAATTAATATGTTTATATTCATACACATATAAACCTACATATTTATCAAAAAATTTTGTACATAGGACCAAAATGATCTGAAAATATTTTTGAAGATCACTGCTACTATGTCCATGCCATAGAAATTACACTATTTATTTCAATTTATATAAATTCATATAGGCAATAACCTACATATACACTCAACATATATGCAATACAAATGTATAGACATACACTTATGTAAATCACTTCTTTTGTGTTTATTTTAATAAAGAATTTTCATTTATTCAAAAATCATGTATTTACCTCATGTTTAGTAACATAACAATTATCCTGTATTTTATTTCATTTATTCTAAAAGTAATAATTAAATCTAGAACATTACTCATGTAAGTATTATGACAAGATATACCTCTAGCTTTCTCTTTTACACTATACTTTAAGAAAGTCTCACTGCATTGATTCGTCTTACCTTAATGTCACTCTGTAGGCCAGATAATCCTTATAGACATGAATTTGTGATTCTCTCATGTCAACCTTACAATTAACTGGGATTACAAAACTATTTTCCCAATGTACTACTTCTTTTATGGTTTTTAAACAGTGTCCTATAAAAAGTTCCAAGATAGCACCACAAGGTATTAAGTGGAAATATTATCAATTTTTAAAATAATACTCCACTGGTAGAAATGGGTATTTTAGATGGTCTCTGGAGCTGTGCTTAAGGTAAATAAGTTCCTCTGAACAGAGAGAATCTTCCTCAGTCTTAAATATTTTTGACAATAGGTTGAAGAATTTATTAGTACGAAAGACAAAAAAAATCTTTTTATCTACATTTCTTGCCTATTAACAATATTATCTCTGTAAACATCACTTTGGGCACCAAGACAGTTGAAAAAATGGTACAAAGTCTGGGAAAGATGGCAAGTTTTTCTGTGGATGACTGACTTTACTCTCTACATAGGCCCCTAAAAACACACTATACAAAGTCTACCAGTTGAAATAATTAAAAATTTGTCAGTTACAGGACAGAATGCAAAAGGTTTAAGGAAAAGATAAAATTGGAATGAAGATGCCACCAGCACAGACATGGAAGTTTCCTTGTTATTTTTCTGTCAGTAAAGTAAATAATAAGAATTGGTTTACCTTTTAGGAAGAAATTTGGTTCACTTTTTCTGAACTTTCATCTCTTGATCTCTTGCCTCCATTATGTTCTCTGTGTTATGGCAAAACAGCAAGAGTGTGGAGCAAAACTCTTCCTTCCATGAAGCCACCAAATGAAGAGAGAGGAAACACCTGTGCACCTAATATGCCCTTTAAGGGCATGCCTATTATGACATAACTTCCTTCTTCTAAGCTCCTCCTACTTCTTATAGTTCTACATCCTTCTATAACACATCAGGTTAGTGATCTAGGCTATAAGTCATGGCCATTCCAGTGCATTTAACATAAATATATAATGTTTTTTTCTGATTTATCTCTTTCAAGTAATAAAAATATGCTTTGAGAGGAATAATGCAAGCATAGGGGTCAACTGAATGGAGTGGAAGTTAATGGCAGAATTTCCTAATTTTTTAGACAAGGGCCTGGACTAAGGCTACACATTGTCCTGAGGAGCTTGTCCTGAGGCCCTGACAAAGTTTCCTTTCACTTTATATAGAAATACATTAGATGTCCACTTGAAATGCAAGTGGGTCAGGACATTTTTTTCTCACTCAAAATGAGAATGACTGAAGGGTTATTTCCATATTTTTGTGAAATTTCACATTGTAATGCAGCATTTGAGAAGGTCAGTGTCATTATTCATTGTAGAACCAGCATTTTATAAAGAATCAGAAGTCATCAATGAATTTCATGTCAATTGTTTCTTCCATGAAGTCATTCTTTACAACTTTTATATAGTGACTATATGAAACAATTAATTTGGTGAATCATACATAATTGTCTGTGTATCTGTATACATTGTTATTTGTTTCTAAAATTATAATGTTGTTGCTATTGATATATTGCTACTTGTAATCTCTAACAAAGCTTCCATATAAAATCTGCACAATTGAAGAGAATTAAACACATTATGTCTTCTGTGTAGTTTTTTAGTAGTTATTGTTAGGCATTATTTTTTTACACTTTGGTAGAACTCAAGTGATTTAATGAGACCCATTGCTTTATTACTGGTTAATTGTATAACTGCTATAATTATTTTGTTTGTTATGATCCTGTTTTTTTATAATCTAGTTATTTAATTTTGTTAAATTATATGCTTCTAGGACTTTATTTCCTTCTATATATGAATTTTTCTCAATCCATTTGTTGTGATTATTTTTTAGTGTCTATAAAATCTTTAACAGCAATCTCATATCAGATTTCCTCCATATAAGATCTTTATATTAGCCAACAGCAGCCAAATTACAGTTATGAAATAGCATTAAATCACTTTAATATATGGTATCACCACTAAATTAGCTACTTTATTAATGTGTTGCAGCATTAGGAAGAACAAAAATCTGTGTCTAGATTTTTTTTTTAAGTTTTGTGATATAAGTTTTCCACAAATTCCCACGGATTCCAATAGAATCTATTATAAATACTTTTTTGTGAATTTTTATTTGATTTTGTAGTTTTTGTTATTTTAGAAATTTTCTACTTCGAGATATGAGTGTGCCATTTTATGGACAGTCAAACTTGGTGCAGAGTGCTATTGGTGCAACTCTAAGTGAGTACTTACCATTCTAGCTGTTTTGCAGGAGTTTCAGGCTCCTCCTCCCAAGACAACCTGAATGGTGTGTGGCAAGCTCCCTGTGGGCTAAGGGAGAAGAGCACTTGCTAGGCTGTACCGGGGTCTTGGTCATCTGTGGGTAGGTCCCCAGTCTTGATGGCAGTCATCTGCCTCTCTTCTGGGACAGAGAGGACCAGATCCCACAGTTTATCTCCCTATCTGCTCAGGAGATCACCAGATATTCCTTCTCTGGACAGCCCGTGAGGGTATGTGGCAGGCTTAGGGCTTACTTAGAATAGGCTCAGGATGGAGTGAGTTTGAAAGGCTTCTCTGGGGGCCTCAACCATTTGCAGGCAGGCCTTGAGTCTTGATGGCAGTGACCGACCGCTTGCTGGGCCTGAAAGGACTTGATCCCAGAGTGCAGCACTCTAGCTCTCCTCCTGGGGCTCCAGGCTATCCCTTCTGGAAGAGCCTAAAGGGTGTATGGCAAGCTCCCATTGTCTCTGGTCAGAGAGAACTTCCATTTCTTCCCTTCAGGCTCAGCCTTGTTCAGGTAGGTCCTAAGCCTTGATGGCAGTCACCCAGCCCTCTCACTGGGGCAGGAAGGGAATATGTTTCATATACTGACTAAACCGAAATCTAATAATCAAAATTATTAGGACAATACAAACTCACTTAAAATAGTTTTTACTTAAATTTGCATATCTATAATAAATTCTTCATTTTCTCATCATCAAAATATATTTTATTATTTTAAGTAAAAGAAAATAAAATCTAGGTCATCGACACTGTGACTGAAGAAGAAATATAGAAAACATATATTTAAAATTATTGAGCATTTTCTTTGTCTCTGGATATTTAAGAGATTTATATGCGACTATACTATTAAATTTTGTGATTAAGTAGACTTTCTAATCTGATAAAGTGATCAGGTAGATATAATAGTAGAGCCAAAATATATTGCAAAAAAATGAAACATCAGGATTGTTATTTCTATAACTCTCCACTATCTTATGTCATACCTTCCTCAGATTTACTTAAAGAAGTTTTTCGTACTGTTACTGAGCTATTTTTGTAGTAGTGCTGGAGACAGAATCCGCTGCTTTACTTATGCTAAGGACTCAATGTATGTCTTACTATAAGCAGCAAATGATGGAGAATTTGGCAGAAGATTATGCTTTTTTTAAGTTAGGGATTTTTTTTTTTAATTAAAATGGATGAAGACATTCTAAAATCCATTATGGAGAATCCACAAAAACTAACAAAAATTAAATCTACCACATGATCCACCTATATCACTGACATATGTATATGTAGGACACAAGATTAAGTTATTTAATCTAAATTGGACATGAGAGTTTCATTCATCTCTTTTTTAGTACACATGCATTGCAAGTTTCTAAGAGGTGGATACAATTAGTGCTAGTCAGCTATGAACCACAAAACATCAAGCCTCTTTATTGTGATACAATCACTCTGTAGGAAGACTACAGGCAAGTATTGAGGTGAAGAAGCCCTGAAAAAGTAACATTTTGAGAGATCAAGATTTTGTTGACAAGGGTATGGGTACCCCATGCACTTCAATGACTCTAAAGCATTGGGGTGGCAAAGTGGTGTGTGTGTGTGTGTGTGTGTGTGTGTGTGTGTGTGTGTGTGTGTGTCTGTTTGTCTGTTACCTTTAATCTTTCCCTTCCTATCCTGAGAGGATCTCAAATTTGGTAATTTGTGTCTTCTTCTTCTTCTTCTTCTTCTTCTTCTTCTTCTTCTTCTTCTTCTTCTTCTTCTTCTTCTTCTTCTTCTTCTTCTTCTTCTTCTTCTTCTCCTCCTTTTTCTCCTTCTCCTTCTTCTCCTTTTCCTTCTCCTTCTCATCATCATCATCATCATCATCATCATCACCATTATTATTATTATTATTATTATTATTATTATTATTATTATTATTATTATTATTATTATTATTACAGGTTATTTCTTTACTTATATTTCAAATTTTTTACCTTTTGAAGTTTCCCCTCTGGAATTTCCCTATTCTATCCCCCGTCTTTCTGCCTCTATGAATGTGTTTCCGCACACACACACTCCCATCTCCCTTCCCTGACATTACCATATGCTGGCTTTCACAGTTAAGGACCGATCCTTTCCTTTATGCCTGATAAGAGCTAACCTCTGCTCCATATGTTGCTGCAACCATGGATCTCTCCAGGTGTATTTCTTGGTAATAAGTTTAGTCTCTGGAAGCTCTGAGGGTCTGGTTGATGGATAATGTTATTATTCCTTTGTGGTTGCAAACAGCTTCAGCTCCTTCGGTCCTTTTTCTAACTCCTCCATTGGGGTCTACATTCTCAGGCTAATAGCTGGTTGATAGCATCCAACTCTATTTTTCAGGCTCTGGTAGATTCTCTCAGGAGACAGCTGTATCAGGAACCTGTCAGCATGCACATCTTGGCATCCACATTATTGGCCAGGTTTGATGTCAGTATATAGGATGGATTTCCAGTTTGTAAGAAAACTGAAGGTACATATATCTAGAAGATTTATTTAGGTTTCTTTATATGAAAAAATAAAACCACCTTCATATATATGTGAAACATATAACATTTCGAAGAACAGAGATTATAGCTAGATACATATGTCTTATCATTTTAACATATTACATACTTTCAGTTTTCATAGCATAGAATTTAAATTCTATGAAAATATCATCAAAGCACCATCACTGATTTTCAGCATGCACTTGTAATAACTAACTGAATACACAAATTAATGACACTAAAAGTAAAACCGTTATCTTATGACCCTACTTCACAACTTAAAGGAAGTTTTTGTTCAAATAAGCACTTAATATTTTGAAATATATAAAATTCTCTCTTACTGAAGGTTTTACTTTGCATATTTAATTTATGAGCATGTTCTCTTTTATGTATCTCAAGATCAAACTATTACTATGGTAACAATTTTCACCTCTTCTCTTCCCACCTTTATTCAGGCCTTTAATCTTTCTGTACATTTGATGCTTTGTAGGCTTTTTCTTGTCCATGTTGACATGTTTGTTGGTGTCCTCCTTGTTCAGCTGATATTTGGGTGGCCATGTTCATGAGTCTGCACATATATAATATTTATTCCCATGATTCTAAAGGGCATGACCTCAAAGCATAGTCCGTGACCCTCTAATTATTATAATCTTTCTGTCCTTCTTCTATATTCTTCTCTGGTCATAGGTGTTGATTGTTTCATAAATATACTCATTAGAACTAGGCTTCCCCATCACATGTTTGAATGTGATTTTCTGCAGTCAATCTCATCAGTTGTGAAAGTAAATTTTGTAATGACAGATGAAGTTTAAGTTTATTTGGGAGTATACTGTCAAATGTTTATATCTTGTTGTCAGGTATTATCCTCATTTAGTAATTAAGTTTTGTCAATTCTCAAGTAACCTCAATTTTACTCAATCACCTTGTGAGTAGTTAGCTTAGTTTTCTGTACCAGGCATAGAATTTTACTTATTGGAAGACCCTTAAGTCCAATTATAGGGAAATTGGTTAGTACCAAGATATGTGTGCACTACTGGATTAATAGGACTATTATGCAATGGTGGTCACTTGTCATTGGTGTGATTTGTAAGTGTCACAGTTGAATAGGAATACTACTTGTCAACCTTTCTGTAATCTTGGACAGCACACGCTGATACTATGAAAATTATTCCTCAGGGAGAAAATCAGAAGGTTGGTTCAAACTCTGAAGTTCCGATTTCTAAAGAGCATGGTGTCAACAGAAATTGGGACAAAAATTTCACCTCTAGGAATTAAGTAATGGCAAAAGAAGTAGGCTGTTTGTTTCAGAAGGCTTTTGGAGAGCCCTAGCCAACAATTCAAAACTGGTCCAGGTTGGTATTGAAGATTTTATCTCATAATCATTGATTATTGGAAAGAATATTATTAGGCCATACATGAAAAGCTTATTTATAATAATAAATTAAAATCTAGAGTTTTTCCCAGATTAGAATGATTCTATCCTTATTGTTATTATACATATCTAACTCCTCCTCATCTTTAAGTATTTTCCTCCTTTTTCATTGCAGAAAATCTCCTCTTTACCATTCCTTCTATGAAATTGCATATATAATGCTAGATTCATATCAATCTATGTATTAACCCTTCCACTTTGAAGCCACAGTTTTTAATTCCATCATGATATCACATTTTCTTTGTACGGATTATACTCAGGATTTTGCATAATGTACTCTGAAATTTATTAGGGACCAATAGTTTCCATATCTTTGGACTGATACTTCAGACAAGGCATAACAGAAAGAGCGGCTTGTCTCAGCTTACTATTTCCCAGGATCAGCACAAATGAGTGGATTAAAGGAAAAACTGCTCCAGAAATGTGTTCAAATAATAGTATTACTATTTCCCTCATCAATCCAAGGTTCAAAAGTTCTATGATAATGAAAAGTAAGTATATTGTATACAGCAGCAGGAAGGAGAACCCAGTTTGCAAGGATTTCATGTGGGCGATGGTGCTGGCATCTCTATGTCGGTTGGCATTGACCTGCATCCTCTTGTGATGCTTCCAGAGTGAGAAGATGAGCATGAGAAATGCTACCAGGGAAACAGTGAAGGGTATGAGCATAAACATTGAGTTGATGGGTAAGAAAACATGGGATGAGTTCGTGAGGAAGAAAACTTTGGATGTGTTGGTGAATAAGAATATCCTGTGATATTCTGTCGAATCCATCAAACTATAAGACATATTCCCTTCAGAAACATCAATTGAGAATTGCCCATACATTCTTAAAGATAAAATGTTTAAAGTCAAGAAAATCAGTGATACCAGCATTATCATTAAAATCACTTTTTTAACTCTCCACTTTAGATAAATAAAAAGAGAGTTAGAAAAATTGGCTATCTTGAGAAAATAAAAGATTCCAAGGCATGTAGCAAGCCAGAAGCTGAAATGATTGTTCACTACATAGATAACATTCATTGCAGTAAATACTTCTGATGTCATATGCAAATGTGGGCACATTATAAATGACAATATACAAATGAGCATAGACCACAGATAAATGAGTCTGGTAAGAGCCAAAGCAGTAAGAATCTGATCTACGGCAGAAACCCTTCTTCTTTTGACCCAGTCCATGATGTTCACTACTGCTATGAATCCATTTCCTAAGATTCCAGTTATTACTTCCAAATAAAAGGTGATTGCAATAGTAAGCACATGGCTGTAGTTTAATTGTTGTGAGAACATGCTGCAAGGTATGATGTCTCTGATGCATTAAAAACATTCTACATATTGGTCACTGAAAATTTCTAATATTCATCCTTTAAGATACCACTTACACATTACTGATTAGTAAAGTCAATTTACCAGGAATTATTTCATAATTTCTCCATAAAAGTCTTAGTTGTCTTCTTCCAAAGATATAATCTGTGATTTATCCAGTATCTCACACACAGTTTTCTGAAGTTGAACAAGATGATTGATTCTCATGAGCTATCTACAAAAAAAATAAATAAATTTATATGTATTATTTTCACTTTTGCCCTACATACAGATTTTGGTCATATAATATGAGTTCTTATCAACTAAAAATTATTTATGTGGCTCAGATAATTATTGAAGAATATTTTTGTTAAATGAATACATATGTTTATGTGCACACGCCCATAATCCTATGTAGACATTGTTCAAAATTTTTAGTACATACTAATCATGTTGTCTAAAAAATATATGAAGATCAATGCTACTACATTCATGTCACATAAATTATATTATTCATTTTAATTTAAATAAAAACATGTAAGCAATAACCTACATATACACACAAGACATAAACAACACAAATGCCCAAATGTACATTTATAGAAAATCATTTCTTATTTTTGTTTTCATTTCGGAAAAAATTTTTCTGATTCAAAAATAATGTATCTATAACATATTTAGTAACATAACAAATATCTTGTATTTTATTTTATTTATTGCAAACATAATAATTAAATCTAGCACTTTACTAATGTATTATGATAAGCTATACCTCTAGCTTTCTATTTAACTCTGTACTTTAAGAAAGTATCAGTGCATTGACTGATCTTACCTTAAGGTCACTCTGTAGTCCAGACAAGCCTTATGCATGCGAAATTGTGATTCTCCCATGTCAGCCTTACATTGAGTTGGTATTGCAAACCTATTTCTCCAATGTACTACTTCTTTCGTTGTTTTTTGCCAGTGTCCTATAAAGAGTTCTAAGTTAACACCACAGAGAATTAAGTGGAAATATTCATCAATCTTTAAAATATTGCTCCATGGATAGAAAAGGGGTACTTTAGATGGTCTCTGGATCTGTTTTTAATGTAAATGAGTTCCTCTGAACAGAAAGATTCTTCTTCAGTCTTAAATATTTGTGAAAATAGTGTAATGCATTTATTAGAACCAAGACCTGAATCTTTATATCTACTTTTCTTGCCTATTACTAATATTATCTCTGTAAATATCACTTTGGACACCAAGACAGATTAAGAATGATACAAAATCTGATCAAAATGGCAAGTAAAATGAGTGATAAGAACCATCCTTTCTAAAGAGTTATGAAACTAAAGAAAATAAAATATTACATGTTACCATAAAACAGAAAAAAATGATTTTGATTATCACTTATGGCAGAGAATCCTAGATAATTTTACTGTGTAAAACTGACTTTACTCTCTTTATAGCTCCCTAAAAACACACTATGCCAAGTCTACCAGTTGAAATAATTTAAAATGTGTCAATTACAGGCCAGAATGCAAAATTTTTAAGGAAAAGACACAATTTGAATGAAGATACCACCAGCACAGACATGGAAGTGTCCTTGTCAGTTTCCTGTCAGTAAAGTAAATTATATGAACTAGTTTACCTTTTAGGAAGAAATTTGGTTCATTCTTCCTGAACTTTTAGCTCTTGATCTCTTGGCTTCATTTTGTGCTCTGTGTTATTGCAGAACAGCAAAAGAGTGGAGCAAAACTTTTCCTTCCATGAAGCCAAAAATGAAGAGAGAGGAAACACCTGTGCACCTAATATGCCCTTTAAGGGCATGCCTATTATGACATAACTTCCTTCTTCTAAGCTCCTCCTACTTCTTATAGTTCTACATCCTTCTATAACACATCAGGTTAGTGATCAAGGCTATAAAACATGGCTTTTCTGTGATATTTAAGATAAATATATAATGTTTCTTATGGCTTATTTCATCCAAGTAATAAGAATATGCTTTAAGAGGAATAATACAAGCATAGGGATCAATTGTGTAGAGTGGAAGGTGATGGCAAAATTTCCTAAGTTTTTACATAAGGGCTTGGACTAAGTAAAGTCTTGCTAACCATTGCCCTGAAGAGCTTGTCCTGAGGTCCTGGCAACGTTTCCTGTCACTTTATATCGAAATGCATTATATGTGCATTTGAAATACCACTCCTGGGTCAGGACAGTCTTTCTCACTCAAAATGAGAATGACTGAAGGGTTAATTTCCATTCTTTTGTGAAAGTCAAAGTGGTAAGACATCATTTGAAGAAAGCAATGTCATGATTTATTGTAGAACTAGCATTTTATAAACAAGCAGAATTCATCAATGAATTTTTATTAATATGTCATTCTGGACAACTTTTATATACTGATTATAGTAAACATTATTAGTGTGGTGAATCACACATAATTGTCTGTGTATCTATCTACATTGCTCATTTTTTTCTAAAATTTAATGGTCTAGAAATTGATGTATTGTTGCTTGTAATCTCTAATGAAGCTTTTATAAAATTGGTACAATTAAAGAAAAGGTAAAACTTTTATGTTTCCTTCTTTCTAGTTTTAAGTAGTGTTTTGTTTCATTTTAACTTGTGCTGTTGAATAAATACAATGTTATGCACTGCAAATCCATTTATTAAAATATATACATCTAAGTATGCATAACCATAATAAGACGAATGAGGGTAATCACCTTAATATTTTGTGAATCATGTAAAGAAATCTTATGACAGAACATTATTCACTAAAGTCTTCAAAACTGGGTTAATTGAACTAAGGAGGCTCTGTTATAATTAAGAACAGAAAATAAGTAGAAATTATTGGCTCAGGAACTTATTGATCAACCCTAAAATTCAGAAGACATTAATGTCCTACAAAGATGGTAAATATCACTCTTTGCTGCCCTTGTGTCAAGGTTCTTTAGATAAACACATTAAAATTATATTATATTAATTACAAGGTTTATTAGTCTGAAGTACCTAAATTTGCATGGTATCTTGGCAGAGAAGAGTGCTCAGAGGAGAAAATTTATAATCTTATTCTACAGGCATGAGGTCTTGCATAAATTAAGTACATGAACACAGGAATTTTGTAGTCCACTAAATGAAGTGGTGCTTTCTAAATGTCAGGTCCTCTCGCTCAAACGTGTTGCCTTCTGTCCAAATCAAAGTATGTCTAATGTATTTGTGTATTTGGTCTAATACTTTCTATATAGTTGAAATGTATCAGTTGGGCAGCTGGACAACTTTCCCACTGCTCCTCATCTTTGGAATAAACAATTTTATTATAGGCAATACTTAAATATCTTTAAAACGTTTATATGGTCCAGAGTTGCTGGGCTGTGAACAGAGTTCCAGGACACTGTCATACATAATCACTGTAGCCACCACATAATAAGACTTAATGTTATAACATTCTTGAAATTACAAGAATTTTTTTGTTAAATTTTTGTCATACTGTGTTAATAAATATGGACACTGTCATAACCAGACCAAATTCAGAATAAACACAGGCAATCATAAATTTGTATTACTCATGCCGATGCTTTATCTCTAGGTATATTCACTGGGCAGACCTCACCTCTGATGCAGTAAAAGTTGCTTCTGAATTGATAAACATCTCTGAGTAAATCTTCACTTTCAGGAACCTAAGCACAATCATAATGGATAGCTCTGGAAGCAAAACCGTGGCTGCTTCATATAGGCTGTGTCACTTGAGCTAGCCAGTCTTTTGATTGTGTTTGGGGATTTTCAAAATCAGGGATTTTTGCTCCTGATTCTGAACCTAGAGCCTCATGCATGCAAAGTACTCACTTAGAGTTGCACCAACAGCACTCTACACCAAGTTTGACTGTCCATAAATGGCATGCTATTATCTCAAAGGAGAAAATTTCTAAAGTAACAAAAACTATAAAGTAAAATAAAAATTCACATGAAGGAATTTACAATAAATTCTAGTGGAATTCACAGGAATTCGTGGAAAATTTAAACCACAATTACAAAAAAAAAAAAAAAATCTAGTAGTGTTTTTTGTCCTTCCCAATGCTTCAACATTAATAAAGGTCTTAATTTTGAGGTGATGCCCCACATTAGAATAATTTTAATGCTATTTTATAAATGTAATTTGACTGCTGTTTTCTAATATAAAGATCTTATATGCCGGATATCTGATATGATTATGTTCTTAAGGAGTTTATAGACACTGAAGATGGTCATAACCCATGGATTGAGAAATATTGATCAACAGAGGAAAATAAATTCCTAGAAACATCTGATTTAACTAATTAAATAACTAAGTTATAAAAATAAACAGAATCATAACAAGCAAATAATTAGAACAGTTATACAATCTACTACTAATAAAGCAATGGGTCTGATTAAATTCCTTGAGTTCTACCAAAGTGTAAAACAATAATATATACCAATAACTCACAAACTACTCGACAAATGAAGAAGGGATTTAATTTTACTGAAGCTAAAACGTGATAAGGGTCTAATATGTGAGAAAAGTGAAGCTTTTTTTTTCAAATAAACATAGATGCAAAATTTTTCAGTAAAATATTTGCAAACCATATTGAAGAATACCATATAAGGAAATGAAGCCAGGTGTCCTGGTGCTAAAAGGCAGTCCTCACAACACAGTGAATTTGAGAGCAGCCTAGGCAGCATGAAAACCTGCCACAAAAGTACAAACAATTATACACACACACACACACTCATGTATATATTTATAAACATATATATATATAAACATATATATATATATATTAACACATAATATGAAAATTGTCCTCAATGAAACAAGTAGTTTTAAGCTAAATATTTAGATTTGACCCAATAAATTCAATTAAAAATGCAATGTAATACATGAAAAAATATTAAGGTAGAGATGACATTGTCTCAGTGCATATTAAAAGTATTTGACAAACTTCTTTATAACTTCCTGATTCAAATCCTGAAGAAATTATAGCTACAACTCCATGTAAAAAAAGAGAGATATGACAATATTTTAATCAAGCACAACAATTCAAGAGACAGAAATTCAAATAAGAAAAATAACAATAAGTTAATTACATTTGCACATTCTGTAAGAATATGTAAAACAAAACAAAAACAAAAACAAAACACAATTATGTCCTCCACCAAGAAACTTTTAGATTTTATATATTTTTCAACAAAATAAACAAATAAAAAAATCAACACACATTTAAAAAGGACTTGTATAAAGCCACAGTGGCAAAAATTAAATTCACTTATATAAAATACTTTCAGGAAAAATACTATGCTTAGAAATAAGTCAGTCACTAATATAAAAAGACTAAGACAGTAGTTGAAGAAGACACTGGAAAATTAAAATGTCTCCCATGTTCAGAAATAAATTGAATAACATTGTGAAAACAGTTATATTGTCTAAAGCAAGTTACAGGTGTGATACAGCTCTCTTCAGAACCCAAGTTCAATTCTCAATAGAACGAAAAGATACATTTAAAATTCATATGGAAGCACAAATAAAATATTCAGAACAACTATTAACAGGAAGCAGTGCAAACATATCTGAACACATGACATAAGGTTATAATATGGAACCACATTAACAGAGATAGTACTGACAAAAAGAGATGTAGAGACCATTAGAGAAGACAAAAGCACAAGCAATAAACCCACAGTATGGTACATAATAATGATAGGAGTAGTGAAATCCAGATGCATAAAACTTATTAGCCACAAGGTAAAGGATCAAAAACTTTAAGTACTGTCAAACATCTAGAAAAAGATAGACAAATAACTTAAAAAGAGGCACAAAGTTTATCTTTAAGGAGATTCCAATAGCCTATGAAATAATTCGAAATATAACAAATGAGTTAACATGAAATTAAATAGCTTCTGAATGTCAAGTAAAATAAATTTCATAATTCTTAAACATTATTCAGAAGAGGAAAATGTTGCCAACTATGTATTCTATAGGGAATTAACCAAAAACTTTAATAACTGTGAATAAATTTAGTCCCCACAATCAAATAATCCAGAAAACAAGACAAATGAGCTAAATACAGAAGGTCAATACTTGAATAATTACTTAAGATCCTGAGAGCATCAGTGAAATGCAAATTAAACATCTTTGTGATTCTCTCTTACACATTAGCATTCTTGTCTTCAAAACAAAAACAAACCAAACACACACACACACACACACACACACACACACACACAAATGAGATTAGATGTTGTTGAACACTAGAAGGAATCTTTACTTATTTACCAAGGTGTGTTAAAGATTCCAACCAGTATGTCACCCCAGAGTGTATGTTCTTTCAGAACACTGAAAACTTACAACCTTGCCAAACCACCATATACTATAAAACTGAAGACATGTAAATCAATATGCCACAAATATAGTTTCATATCCACATTTATTGAAACACTAGCTATTCTCTATGTGGATGAATGTGACATGTGACAATACATACATTTTAACACTCAAAAATTAATAGAATTATTATAATTTCAAGGAAACAGGTGAGACTGGAAATTATGCTGAGGAAAATAAGCCAGATCTATGAAAACAATTACCGCATATTTTCCCTCAAGAATAGAATTTGTATAGATTTAAATTTATGTTTATGTGAGATAAAGAGGAGAATGTAACTGGATACATGACTTGAAGGCAAAATTTACATGAGGCCAGAGACTAGCAAAGGAGCTTCAAGAGGATAAAGACAAGAATAAAGGACCAGGACAACCACTTCCAATGCACAATAATGTGCATTTGTTACAGAGCTCGAATGAAGCCATTATTTGTGTGGCTATTAAATTATCTTTAAACATGACTAAGACATACAACTTTGTTTATTAAATGTTCTTCTACAAGACATCATCCTGAAATTACCATCCATAGAAGCCTTTGGAGTACTCAGTTCTAAATGATATCTCTTCATCTAACCTCTAAACTCAAAGGTCAGAGTACAATACAGGAGAAGGTACAGATTTTGTAAGAGCCACAGGTGACAGATGACCACAAAGGACAATGTGCATTTAGATACAGCAGAACTGATGAATACACAAACTTACAGAGACTTGCACATCACTTACTGGGTCTTTACAACTAGCAGCCAGATGAGGTCCCACCTGTTAAAAGGGAAGAATGATATGGGGAGCCAATAACAGCCAAGAAGACTTATGTAATTGCTATCCAATGGTAAATAAAATACAAGTCTTCTCCAGTAGAGTAACTGCTTATATCAACAAGGTTTTAAATCAGACTCTGTGGCCAGGAATATTTAGCAAATGTCAAATAATGTCAAGGAGATAGGTTTTTTTTTTTTTTTTTTTTATTTTAAACCAGTGCCTTCTAGGTCAAAGAGCCAAGAAGGAAGATGATGACATCTCTTTTCCTAAATCAGGACAAATGAATGGTTAGGAAATACAGTGGTACCAGTATTCTGGAAGTCTTGATGAACTATATAATTTGACATTCCATCAGAGTTTCAATCTACTATGAACAAACACAAAGTAGACATCATAGAGAAAAGCAAGGAGACAAAGGTTTTGAAAGCCTTCCTGTGGACCATGTAAATGAGAGCTAGTGACACTGAGCCTTCCTGCCTTGATTCCTTAGATGTTTCCTCATGTAGGCAGTAAACAATGAAAAATATATAAGCTATATATATATATATATATATATATATATATATATGTGTGTGTGTGTGTGTGTGTGTGTGTGTGTATGTATATATATGTATATACATACGTGCATACATACATACACACACACACACACACACACACACACACACACACATATATATATATATAATGGGAGACCTACCTGGGACATATTTTCAACTTGGTAAATATGACTCTTATTTAAAGAAACTCTTCATGACAATACAAGTACACACACACACACACACACACACACACACACACACACAAGCTGTATTTTTTCATGTTAGTTTTGTTGCCTAATAGTGCTGCCAAAGTATTTTTAGGATACAAAAGCACCGAATTTCCATACGAAAGCAAAGGAATGACATTTGTCTTTATTTCAGGAGAAATATGCGAGATTAGATAATTTCATTATTTTAAGAAGATAAAACTTGCTGAGACTTGAAGCAAAGCAGATCTATGTGGACTGCATCCATCACAGGCAGTATGAACCTCCATCTACACATGTCTCTTTTATCAGCCTGCATGGTCTATGTGGACTAGATGAATATCTGTGTCCTCCAATTCATGAAGAAACTAACTGGGAGTCAGCCCAAATAGTGTGACTTTCATTATCCAGTAGAATATTCGCATGGTTGTTCCACTGATAAAGTCAGCACTGTTCACAATGCTATAGAGGCCTTAACAAAAATTCTAAATGTAAATTTTGCCATAAACCAGGCAAAACTTCCATCAGGGATACACCATTGTCTCATACTTTCCATAATTTATAGTTACCAGTGTTAAAAATCCAACCAAAATCTTACTTGTTAGCATGCAAATTAAGACACACGCCCTTTTACTGCTTTGTAAGGTTTTGTCTTGTCTGGTCTCTATGCAAATTGAACTCATGAAGTACAGATGAAACTAGTAAAATTTTAAAACGCTTTGTGTAGGAATGCAGGAAGAGACTACTGTGGTGTTGGAGCTTCAATCCTCTGAAGATTCCATAGGTGTTCTTCATAGTTTATTTTCATAAGTAAATTGGCTCTGTGACAAGAAGTTAATAATAGGGGTGTAGGTTGTTCCTTACTAATTATTTCTTGCTTCCTTTATGATCTACCAGGAAAATTTATTATTGTACAATTATCTAAAAATAGACTGTTTTGTAGCAATATTATATATAAGTAGTAAACACAAATACTAAAAACAATAACACCACCACAATCAACAACAACAATAACAACAACAACAACAATAAAACAATACCAGCAGCAGGGCCAAAAATTCCTCACATATTTCATTTGTTTCTGAAAGATAATTCAGGTTTTCTATAATTTATGATTATTATCTGTAACTGCATGTGAAAAAAAATGTTGTATTAAGCTATAAATACTCTTTTCACAACCAGTTATGCTGACAGTTTTTTTTACCAATTCTTCAAATTATATTTATTAGTTTGTATATTTATGTTTCTATGCATGTTTGTGTATATATGATTGTGTGGGTGTGTATGTGTGTGTGTTTGTGTGAAGCTATGTGTGTATCTCTTTCTGTGGATGTCTGTGTGCATGTGTAACTGTGTGTAAACATCACGGTAGGCATGTGAACCTCAAATGGCAACTTATAGGAGTTTCCTCTTTCCTTCTCTTTGCTACCTAGTGTTAGAACTCAGGTCCTCAGGGTCAGAATCAAGTGTCCTTATCTGCTGAGCTATATCGTTGATAAGTTCTATGAAGCGTGTAACTTGTAATTGAATATGTAGGACAGCCTCTTTTCTAATTATATTAATAGTTAAATGTTAATATAAAATTTAATTTTATTCAATTAACAAATTTTAAATTTCTGTTTAGAGAAATTTTATACACCGTACTGGAATCCACTCCTGATTGTCTCATCTCCAGCTCCAGAGAAATTTGGGCAACAGACCTAAAGGCATCAAGATCATTTTATGCTAGTTTTTTCATTTTCCACATATTGTCAACTCCTTTCCATTCATTTATATCCATGTAATAGCTGGACATAAGATATAACATATGAAAAAAATTAAAAGTATACTATGTAGTTGTATTATATTACATCTGATTATATATTGAATAAATAACCAGGTGTCTAAAATTGTGCTGTTTTATACTGACTAATGTATCTCATTTAGGATTTTTCTGTCCTAAATTTCTTAGTAGTGTTTAGTGTTGATCATAATACTAAATATTATTCTAAACCATTACTCTCAATCTCTCATTCTTTGTCTCTCTCGGTCTCTGACTTTCTGTCTCCAGCTCTGCTCTGTCTCTCTCTGTGTCTGTGTTTCTTCTCTCTCTTTCTCTCTGTCACTATGGGTATCTCTCTCCATCTCTCTCCTTCTCCCAAAAGCTGTCCCTCCCTCCCTCCCCCTCCCCCCTTTCTCTCTCTCTTTCTGTGGACTTCTGACATTTTTTGTCTGTCTTTCTATATTGGTAGAATTGCTATTTAGTAGTTTATCCAACTTCTGTATAAAGAAATTTGCAGTATAGTTTAGATGCAGCAAGCATAAGAGACACACACATAGATGTCTGCTATAGCTCTTCTGTAGAAATTGTTTTATAAAGACTTTTTATGAGCATGATTGCTCACTCCATATAAAATCAGTAAATTTTCAAAAACTCCCACTTAATTGAAACCAGTGCTTTCTCCTTTACTTGGCTGCTGACACCCTACTGGTTCCATCTGTCCTTTCACTAATATATATTTCTCTATGTGAGAAATATACCCGAATTATATTTTCCTAACTGAGGTCTAACAGTGGACCCTGGGAATAAAGCTTCATGCTCTGGGCAGTGAATCTGCCACCTGTACCAGGTGAGAAAGCCATGTCTCCCCTATTTTATCAGCCTGCCTGTACTTCTTTCTGTGGAACTTTCCCTTTTGCACCAGAAGCATAAATTTCAGGGGCCCCTCCACTGTTGTCCTCAGGTCTGGGCATACCTAGATTACAAAATTTATATAATATACACTTTTGACATTATCTAGGACTGTGCAAATAAATGCCTTTGACTAAGGTAAGGCACAGAAAACAAACAAACAAACAAAAGTAATGACTCCATCTAAGTTGATAATGGTATATCATTCATTTTATTGTGGTAAGCAGGTATCAAACAACTTAGAAAAACTGAGTACACTTATCATAAACATAAATACTATGTTTCTTTGAATCATTTTCCAAAACAGGTTGCAAATTTGGATCAAGCAATTTTCTAGATGTTTCACTGAATCTGGGGACAGCTGTCCTCAAGCCATGATCGTTGTCACTCTAATGATATCTTCATGCCCTAAAGGATACATTTTGTCTGGATATGAGAGACAATATTTTCCATATGTGTGTACTAAAATGCTTGAAGGAACACTGTGACCTTATAAGCAGATGGACAGCCTGCTTTTAGGAGTTACCAGTATACACTCTATTTGAAATCATTGTCTTTGCTACAAATTATTTCTTTAAAAAAATCAATAAGAAGGAAATAAATGACTTTGATTAAGAAATAAATAAATGAACCATGTTAGAAAAAAAATCTAGGGTAAAAGCAATTAAACCTACTTATTGTTCATTTAGAGCACCAAGTTTTTTCTTCTCAATACTAACATGGAAGTTCACCTGATCCGTAATTCTAGATCCAATGGATCAATATTTATTTCTAATATCTACACACACTACACTCAATCCTACAGGGATTTATCTGTGAAAAATCCAATGCAGAAAGATTGTTACATTTCTAAGAATCCCAGGATTAAGACATATTCCAGGTCTAAGAGCACTTAGCACAGGAGATGGAACCGCATAACTATGGGCAGACCTCAAGCTTCATTTTTCAAATCAATTTAAATGTTTTATCCATTGAAGTAAATTTTTTATTATTATTTACTCTTAATTTAGTCATACAGCAGATCCTCACATTATATATACACCAATTCATGTAGAATATATGTAAAGCAATTTAATTAAACTAAATATCCATTCCTGTGATAAATTGGTTTATTATTACATAAGGCAGTGATGTTTTATTTTTTATTATATATTCTTTGAATTTACATTTGAAATTTCATCCCCTTCTCCCACCCAGCTCATATTCTACCTTCCCCTTTAGTTATCTTCATGAAGGTGCACTAGCTCCCAATCACCCTCCCCACCCCATATGCTTGGCATTCCCCTACATTGGGAAAACTTGCCATTCCTGGTCCAAGGGCCTCTTCTCACACTAATGACAAGTACAAGGCAGTGACTTGTGGATAGTGATCTACAAAGGGCTCTCATAAAACTATTGCAAAACACATAATTCTGGTGCTCATAGGTACTGAGAAACTGGTCCCTTATCTGTATGCCCTCATACCCAGAATTGAACTAAATGGTAGATCATTACCAAGGTTGAGAACCACTGACATTAAGTAAAATGAAACCAAAACCATCAATGAGGTATTAAATTAGGATACATCTATGGGAATTGTTTATTATTATTATTGAAAATAAAAATCAAGCAAAATTGGATATATAGATTAAATTATGTAGAAAAACCGTATAATTCCTGTTTAAATAATTTTTGTTTCCTAAATTAAATAATGTAAGTATGAATATGGTATAAACAAAATGTTTTTATGAAAAAAATTGTCTGGTGGACATCTTTCATGGTGGAATATGGAGAAAAGAAGAAAATAATTTGGCATTGGTTCCATCTCCCAGACAAGGAGGAACAAGGTAATTCAGTACATAAAGACATTTGCTATTTGACACATTTTTTTAAATTTTCTACATTGAACTTTCCCTAAAACATTGGATGATTATATCTGTATGCGAAATAAAATATAAGCTAAACTTTTATAGTCATTTTTTGATATTTTTCTATATTATGAATCATTATTATAAATCATTTTTATATGATAGAAGGAATTATTTTGCATTTTCTTGGCTCATTTGTAGACATGTCTCCTATACTAATCATCAATCATTTTTTTTTACTATTAAAAGTACAATGATTGTCTGAAGTCTCAGGGCATAAAAGATTCATAATTTTGGGTCCTTCCTAAATTCCAGTTCTTATTGTTTTTTTTCCCTAGAATGTGGAAGAGAATCCCTGATATGATATAGGGACCCTAATTCTCTGTATGCTTGTACTTACACCTCAGCCACAATATCACTGAAAGGGAGGCCCGCCTCAGTTTACTGTTTCCCAAAATCAAGGCACAGGAGTGGCATGAGGGAAAAGCTACTCCTGTGCTCCGTAAAAAATGAGAAAGAAGGTTTGTATGCCTAGTGTTAATATTCAAAGACTGTAAAAGAAGTGATATAAAAAAAACAGTATATAGTAACAGGAAGGTGACCACAGTTTGCAAGCCTTTTATGTGGGCCATGGTACTGACATCTCTGGGGTCTGTGGCACTGTAATGCATCTTCTTTAGATGTTTCCACAGAGAGAAGATGAGCAGAAGAAACATTGTCAGGGACACAGTGAACGGGATGAGAGTAAACAGAGTGCTAATGAACAAAAAAATCCCATAATCTTTTAAAGTGTTGTTTGTACTATACTTCTGGAATATGTTTACTTGACGTCTCTCAATGAAGATGTTTACGACTATAATGTTTATAAACAAGATTATCAGAGACACCACCAATATCACTGAAACCACCTTTTTAACTTTCCTTTTCAAAGCAAGGAAAATGGAGTTTGAGAAATTGGTTATCTTCAGAAAATAAAAGATGCTGAGGCATGTAGCAAACCAGACACTGAAATGATTGGTCACCACCCAGGTAAAAGTAAGGAGTCTTGACATTATTTTCATTTCCAATGAAGCTGGGTCCAATAACAATACCAAGAACCCCGTCATTAGTGACAATATAAAAGCAGTCCTGGAAATGGCCAGAACCATGTAAATCTTATCCACTGCAGAGATCTTTCCTCCTTTAACCCAGTCTTTGATGTTCACCAGAGCTATGAATACATTTCCTAAAATTCCTATGACGATCTCCAAACTTACAATACTTACTAATGTTACCCGTATGATCTCCCAAATTGTCACTACCATGATGATCCAGCTTTTTTTGAACTGTCAAAAATATGCTAAACAATTTTCTAAATACTGTGTTTGACTTTATGTACAGTTTCTTCCTGAACTATCATAGACAGTGTGAACCAAAAGCCAAATTTCACTAATAAAATTATGTTTTACACACACACACACACACACATACACACACACACACACACACACACACACACACACACACTTTGTTGTCAAAGACAGCCCAGTTGAATTTCATTCAAATGCTCCGTGCCCTGTGTACAGCAGACAGAAGCCCTCTGTAGTTGCTGCAGAAAGAAAAAATTAAGTTTTACATGTTGTTATTAAAATAAAATTATTCTTAGTTCCATTATTTTGTTTTGCTCAATCTACTTATTTTAATCTGCATACATTTTTATGGATTATTAATTTTGTAGTATTCTATCTCACAGTGAAAAATCAAGAATTTGGATTCACATAAAATAATAAGCTCATCAAATATATCAAAATGCTGTATATACAAAGTCTTATGTATGTTTTTCAAATTACTTTCTATGTATTGTCAGTTATCCACTAAATATTAGAAACCATCATTTCTCAAATGCTTAGTGGGGAAGATTCTAATGTATTCAGGTTTTATAAGGTCATCATTCACACCTATGAATGTAATATAAATATATACTAATGAATGCATAAGTATATTTATTCCTATTTCAATTTTCATACTCAGTTCAAATAATTAATAGTAACCTTAATGCCCATATACACCATGCTAGATGCTATGATAGCTAGTGGGACATTGTGTAAAATTACTTAACATTATTGTTGAGGTAGTGGTATTATAAACCTTTGTAAATTTGTGACTTTTATGTATAAGAGAAAAAGAAACAAGCATTTTTCCACATTGCTATATAATAGAAAACTTAGTTAAAACAAACTTTGCTTACATTGACAGCATCTTCATAATTTTCTCTTCCTTTGTTAGTACATCTGATTTGCCCACCATTAACAACAATGTTCAGACACTACCAATTTCTTCTACTTCAAATCAAGCACATTGCCACTAACCTCAGTATATGTTTCAAGGTAGATGAAAGATGACACACTGCTTAAACAACATGGAGAATATGGTGAGGCACTGTACCCCTCTTCAAGAGCTAAAGGATGCTTCAAAACATGGGAAAAGAATCAAATCTAAAAAAAAAATATATTTAGCAAAGTTTTAGTAAACATCATGGGATGGTGCATATGGATAACTACAACCTGGTCCTAAAAAGGCTGACATAGGAAATGAAGTCTATATCTAGTTTGGGCTACACAGCAAGGTAATGTCTAAACACATTAACATCATCACTGTCATCATCACCACCATTATCAACAATAACGACTCATGGAGATTAGAAAAAAAAGATGAGCTTCTTGAACATTACAAAAAATCTCACTCTCAAAAAAGGGTGGATAGATAGGTGTTAGATAGATGGATAGATAGATAGATAGATAGATAGATACATACATACATACATACATACATATGTACATACATAGGTAGATAATAGATATAAAACATACAAAACATGCAAGGGAGGGAAATTAGGCCAGTGAGTGAAACAAATTAAGCATGAAACATAATAGAAATGTAATCTTACCTTCAGTGTAAAGAAAGGAAGGCCCTGTTGGTAGGACTCCTAGCATACTACAAAAATGAGGAAGAAGACAATGCAAAACACCCCTGCAGTAGGCCTGTGTGGAGTAGATTCTGCTACTGGAACTACTGGTATTTTGAAAAGTGACAGAATTTGTGTCTATTGTGATAGAACAGCAAAAACCCCAGGGGTTTCCCTGAGCCACTCCTACTCCTGTAGCTTCCAGTTTGTACAGGAAACCCTTGAGAGGCTACCTAGGAGACGTAGTCTATTCCTGACAGAGTGAGAATGGCACAGACCTTACATATTTCATCTAACTGATTCTAACTGAATAATGAGTAATCATTATCCAGACAGCGACTGCCTCTATGAATGTCTTTTTAATATGACATATATAAATGGAAATTAGTACAATTATGCTAATTTTCATTTTATTGCTGATATTATATATGCTATTTCTACCAAACATAAGGAAATTAAAGGTATTTAACAAAAGAAATAATTCTAAAATGATATTTGTGTGTTTATGATATTTTTTGAACAACTTTATTTTTGAAAAACAAAGATAAAAGAACAAATTTTAAGCATTTTTGCATAAATGTATACGAATACATTTTTATCAGTGCTTGGCTTTTTTTTTCAAATGTCTGATAGTGTGCATTACAATAAGCAAAATTTACATGTAAAACAGGATGTAACAATCACCTACTAAATGTGTATCTTCATTGTTTACATTGTGAAAAGATAAAGCCACATTATATTCTAGATCACCACCATTAAATGTTATTTTAAAAGATTTTAAAATGTTATTTAAAAGTAAGTAAATTACTTAGACTTTACCTTTTCTTACTTTTATTGTTACCTTAAATTTTTTGTACTAGATTTTGATGCCATAAAATAATTATATCATCCCTTTTCCATTTCCTTAGTCCAAATACTCCTATATACCAATCCCTTCTCTCTTTCAATTTCATGAACTCCATTTTCATTAGTTATTGTAATATGCTTATATATAAATATATGATGAGAAAATGATGGACAGATATATGGATAGAAACAGATTAGATAGATAGATAGATAGATAGATAGATAAATTGACAGACAGATAGCTAGGTAAATGAATAGATACACAGACAGACAATATTACATAGATAGATGAAAAATTAATAAATTTGGATAGTCTGCCTTGTTCATCTTTGGAATATATATATATATATATATAAATTTGTATATATATATAAATATATATATACAAATTCTTAGAAGGAAGTTGGTATAGTTTTCAGCAAGGCCAGTATAACATTCTATAACTTGAAAAGTTGAGCTTGTGTTCTCCCAATATTCACTGGTTTAGAGAAAAGAAAAACTATCAAGAAACACTGAGAGTTGTGCTCAATGGACAAAGATGTGAACCAGGAGAAGACAGTGTTCTAGATATGAGTCTTTTCTCCTTCTGTGAGTCCCTAAGGATGAATCTACAAGAGAAACAACAGAGACTCCTTGATGAGTGTGCCAAGGTGAGAGTTAGGGAAGTAGATAGAGTAGGCTGTGTGTGTGTGTGTGTGTGTGTGTGTGTGTGTGTGTGTGTTGAGACTATTTATCAAAGTGATTAAACCCAGAGTCTCACATATGCTAAATTAATGCTTAATCTAACCAATTTATCTACTGTTTTTAGCTTAATATTTGTTTATAGTTTAATGTTTTAATTTTCATGTTATTTCAATATGTTAATGATATAACTATCACTGATGACTACTAAGTAAAAATTTTCCAAAATAACAGAAAATAATGCAAGATAAAATAAAACTTAAATCAGTAAAATTAGAGAAACTGGAGGGTTACAACACTTTTCAATAGAACCTAGAGGGCAAATGTGGAACACTTTAAAAATTTACATTCCACAAATCAGAAAAACTGTCAAGCAATTAAACAAAACCAAACCAAACAAAATCCCATGCTTGCTCAGGCTAGGTGCCAGCATCTGTGCAGTCTATTCCTGACCCAGTGAAATGGCCTGAGACTTTTACCACCACCTGATTTTCTGAGTGTCTTTGCTAAGCTGCCAAGTCCAGTAGGTGTGAATGCCTGGAGCTACCACTGGGGTTCAGCCAACAATTTATTCCCAATGCTTCTCTCTGCCAATGTCATGACTGCCATACAATTGTGTCCTTTCACTTACTCTCCCAAATATTTGAGAATGAAAAATGCAAGAAAATCTTAATTTTAAAATTATTCAGAACAACACAGTCACTAGGCACAGAATTTATTGTCCAAAACTCATCATCTATTCTATGTTGGAAATCCTTCTGGTGGAAAAGCCAACCACACATCTGAAAATTCCTCAGCTTATATCCTACACATCCTCTTACTCTCTGCCTCACAAAAAAAGGGACTTTCTTTTCACTAACTCAGAATTGCTCTAGTCTAAAGGAAATGTAGGGACAAAGAGTGGAACAGACACAGAGGAAGAGTCTGTTAAGGGACTACTCCACCTAGGGGTCTATCATATATACTTGCAAACCCAGATATTTGCTGATGCCAGGAAGTTCTTCCTGACAGGAAACCTATTTGCATATCTTCTGAGAGGCTCTGTTAGAGCCTTACTGATGCAGATGTGGATGCTTAAAGCCAAACATTGGACTGAGCATAGGAACCCCAATAGAGGAGTTGGGGAAAGAAAGAAGCTGAAGGGGATCATAACCCCATGAGAGAAACCACAATCAACCATCCAGACCCTCAAGAGCTCTCAGAAACTGAACCACCAACTAGAGAGTACATTTGGAGGGACTCATGGCGACAACTGCATATATGGCAGAGAATGGGCTTGTCTGGCATCAGTGGGAGGGGAATACCTGAGTCCTGTGAAAGATGGATTCCTCAATGTAGGAGAGCAATAGGGTGGTGGGGTCAGGAATGGGAAGGTTTGTTAGGGATGGAGTGGAGGCAGGTGAATTCGGGAGATTTGCGGGAGGGGGGGATAACCAGAGAAGTCACACTTCCTTCCCCCTGCTCATGCCCTCTCCCCTTGCTTGAAAGCTTCTGCTGGGCCAGAGATTTCTGCTCACAGCATCCACTACGCAGACCTAAAACTGGCAGTTTAATACTGTTACATAATAACATTGTGCAAATTAAAAGGTTTAGAAATAACTCATATTCAAATATTTTTTTGGAGAAAATAGGTAGATAACACAAGATAGTGACTGAACAAGCGTGACTTAATATTTAAGACATTCTGATCTTACTTTATTCTTTTATATTTATGGAATGCAAATATAAAATAGGTTTAGACTACACAGACAGAGTCAGAAAAAGTCTTCAGATATCCTAAAACTAAAGTTAAACATGATTATGAGCCATGATCAGGTTTCTAGGAATTAATAAGAGTTCTCTGAAAAAGAAGGTTGTGTTTATTATGCTGAACCAATACTCCAGGCTAAATCAGATTTGGTATCTGGGGCAGGATGGGGTGAGGCATGCCATGTTTTGATGATCTTCATATTGGCCTATAAACTCTTTTGAATGTTTTCATTCTATTTCCTTTTTTTTTTACATCTTTATTTTAAAAAACAGAGATACACATGCAGATTTTTTAAAGCATTTTGGCATAATAGTATACTTAAGTGACCCCAAAAATTCCACCAGAGAACTTTTATAGCTGTTAAACAATCTCAGTAAAGTGGCTGGATATAAAATTAATTCAAACAAATCAGTGGCCTTCCTCTACTTAAAGGACAAACATGCAGAGAAAGAAATTAGGAAAAAGATACCCTTGACAATGGTCACAAACACTATAAAATACCTTGGTGTGACTCTAACTAAGCAAGTGAAGGACCTGAATGACAAGAACTTTAAATCTCTAAAGAAGGAAATTGAAGAAGATCACAGAAGATGGAAAGATCTCCCATGCTCATGGACTAGAAGGATCAACATGATAAAAAATGTCCATCTTACCAAAGAAATCTACAGATTCATTACAATCCCCATCAAAATTCAAACACAATTCTTTATAGAGTTGGAAGCAGCAATTTGCAAATTAATCTGGAATAACAAAAAACCTAGAACATCAAAATCTATTCTCAACAAGAAAACTTCTACAGAAATCAATATCCCTGACCTCAAGCTCTATCACAAAGCAATTGTGTTAAAAACCAATGATACTGGTACAGAGATAGCCATAGGATCAATGGAGCAGAATAGATAATACAGAAATGAAGGATCACACATATGGTCACTTGATCTTTGACAAAGGATCTGAAAACATTCAATGAAAAAAGGACAGCCTCTTCAAAAAATGGTGCTGGCTCAGCGGGCAGTCAGCAAACAGAAGAATGAAAATAGATCCTTCCTTTTCTCCTTGTACAAAGATCTAGTACAAGTGAATCAAAGATCTCCACATAAAATTAGGTACACTGAAACTATTAGAAGAGAAAGTGGGGAAAACCTATGCACATATGCACAGGGGAAATTTTCCTGAACGGAAAACAAATGTCTTGTGCTCTAAGATCAAGAATCTATAAATGGGACTTAATTAGTTTGCAAAGTTTCTGTAAGGCTAAGGACACTGTCAAGAAAACAAAATGGCAGCAGACAGATTGGAAAAAGATCTTTACTAATCCCGCATCTGATAGAGTTCTAATGTCCAATATATACAAAAGTTAGACTCCAGAGAATCAAACAATCCTATTAAAAATGGGGTACAAAGCTACTCAAAGAATGTTCTCATTTTCAATGAGAGTTTTTCCATCCACTGAGAAAAAAAACATAGATGTCTCACTTTTTTTTCTAAATTAAAACAATAAACATCTTAAAATGCAAAGTATCAATATCCTGATAACAAAATTAAATCATTTTGTGTGGTAAAATCACATCTCTGTCCTGAGATGATTTCACAAGTGAATATCTGACAAATAGCAAGAGGAGAATAAAATTCCCAAGATGGTGGGGGGGGGGACTTCAGTGGAACTTAGTGCTGACAGCAGAAGACATTTGTTAGGGTCTCTCATCTTATTGAGGTATTGGCACTTAGAATAAGTTAAGAGTGAAAAAGATGTCAGGTTGAGATGAAGTCATATTTGAGAGTGCACTTTATTTAGTTCTTCCATGTTGTATTTCTCCAATATTCACTTACCTTTATTGTTTTATACATGTCAAATTCATAATTGGAGGATGTACCACTGGCCAAATGCTTGCTCTTCAAAATAAGGAATTTAGTTTGCATCTTCCATACCTATGTTAACAGCAGGTATAATAGAATACAAGCACATCACAGGAAAAGACAGTCAGTGCCTGAGTTTTTTGACCTGTCATCTTAGAAGTCAGTGAATTTGAGTTTCAGTGAAGAAAACCTATCAAAATTTGTATGAATAATGATATAAGAAGACACCCAATGTCTGCACGTGGACAGACATGTACTTGCACATATGTTCCATACACAACAATTACAAATAATAATAAGAAGAAGAAAAATGCAAATTCCCAAAACATATCAACAGGGAAGACCATTATATTAAATCTTTGGATGAAAGGAAATGTGAATAATGAATTAGACTAGCATGCATCAATAAGGTTGGTATCATATCACATACAGTAAAATGAATTTCTTTGCTTTACAAAGCTTTGCAATTTTATGAGTTCCCATTTGGAAATTCTATATTTTTTCTTATAACTTTATTTTAAAAAGAGAGGTAAATGTACTGATTTTAAAAGCATTAAAGCATAACATTATATGAATATATTTTAGAGGTTTGATAGTATGCATTAATATTCTACTAGTAGCAATAAGCATAAAGTACATGTTGAACAGAACATCACATGGAAACAGTCAGAGTTTTCTTGGTGTGTATAGTTTAAACATAATGGTTTTTGAATAACAAAAATTGCCACAAGTTCTTAACTCTTGGATTATTAATGATTTAAAGTCCAGGCATACCACACTCTGACAAGGTGCTATACACTTATTTTTTTTCCTAATAAGGATTGAGGCTTTCACTTTTTGGCCTTTATTTTCTGGAGCTTCATATGGCCTGTGAATTGTTTCTGGAGTATTCAGCGCTTTCTGGGGCTAGTATCCAATTATCAGTGACTGCATATTATGTCTGTTCTTTGGTGACTGGGTTACCTCACTCAGGATGATGTTCTCTAGATGCATCCATTTTCTAAGAATTTAATAAAGTCATTGTTTCTAATAGCTGAGTAATAGCTCCATTTTGTAAATATATCACAATTTTTTTATCCATTCATCTACTGAAGGACATCTAGGTTCTTTCCAGTTTCTGGATATTATAAATAGAACTGCTATGAACATTGTGGTGCATGTGTCTGTTGAATGTTGGAGCTTCTCTGGGGTATATGCCCAGAAGTGGAATAACTGTGTCTTCAGGTAGTATTATGTCCAATTTTCTGAGGAATCGCCAGACAGATTTCTAGAGTGGTTGTTCCAGTTTACAACCCAACCAACAGTGGAGAAGTGTTCCTGTTTCTCCCCAACCTCACCAGTATCTGCTGTCATCTGAGTTTTTGATCTTAGCGGTTCTGACTCGTATGAAGTGAAATCAAAGGGCTGTTTTTATTTGCATTTCCCTGATGATTAGGAATGTCAAGAATTTCCTTAGATGCTTCTTAACCATTCATCATTCCTCAATTAAAAATTTTTTGTTTAACTCTGTACTCCCTGTTTTAATAGGATTATTTGATTCTCTGGCATCTAACTTCTTGAGTTCTTTGTATATATTTGGCATTAGACCTCTTCTTGATCCTTGGTCTTAGAGCACAAGAATTTGGTGTTTTGTTCAGAAAAATTTTCCCTGTGTCTATGTGTTCTAAGGTTTTCTCTACTTTTTCTTCTAATAGTTTTAGTGTACCTGGTTTAATGTGGAGATCTTTGATCCACTTGCATTTGAATTCTTTAAAAGGAGATAAGAAAGGGTCTATTTTTATTTTTCTGCATGCTTAGTGCCAGTTGAGCCAACACCATTTGTTGAAGAGGCTGTCCTTTTTCCATTGAATGATTTTACCATTTGGCAATTCTTGATTTTAGAGCATAAGCCACTGGTGTTCTTTTCAGGAAAATTTCCCCAGTGTGCATGGGTTCAAGGCTCTTTCCCAATTTTTCTTTTATTATGTTGAATGTATCTGGTTTTATGCGGTGGTCCTTCATCCACTTGAACTTGTACTATGTATAAAGCTTCAAGTATGGATCAATTTGCAATCTTGTACATACTGACTACCAGTTGATCAGCATATTTTATTGAAAATGCATTTTTCCACTGAATAGTTTTAGCTCTTTTGTCAAAGATCAAGTGAATACAGGTGTGTGTGATCATTGATGAATCTTCAATTCTATTTCATTGATCTACCTTCCTGTTTCTGTACCAATACCATCCAGATTTTATAAATATTGCTCTGTAATACAGCTTAAGATCATGGATGGTGATTACCCCAGAAGATCTTTTATTGTTGATAATAATTTTTGCTATCCTCGGTTTTATTGTTATTTCAAAAAAATTGCAATTTTCTCTTTCTAACTGTGAAGAATTGAGTTGAAATTTTGATGAAGATAGCACTGATTCTGTAGATTGCTTTTTGTAAGATGACCATTTTTACTATATTAATCCTGCCAATCCATGAGCATGGGAGGAAGATCTTTCCATCTTCTGAGGTCTTCTTCAATTTCTTTCTTCAGAGACTAGAAGTAGTTATTCGTTCACTTGCTTAGTTAGAGTCATATCAAGGAACTTTATATTATTTGGGACTATTGTGAAGCGTGTCATTTCTCTAATTAATTTATCAGCCTGTTTATTTATTGACTAGAGCAATGCTACTGATTTGTTTGAGTTAATTTTATATCCAGACTCTTTACTGAAGTAGTTTATTAGCTGCATGAATACTTTGGTGGAATTTTGGGGTGACCTAAGTATATTATCATATCATCTGCACATAGTGTAAAGCAAATGACATTGTCATTCGGACAAAACAGCAACCAAGAGAATGAGAAAAGTTCTTTGCCAAACCTATAAATATCCAATATATGCAAAACACTCAAGAAGTTAGACTCCAGAGAATAAAATAACCCTATTAAAAATGGGGTATATATCTAAACAAACAATTTTCAAATGAGAAATATCAAATAGCTGAGCAGCACCTAAAGAAATATTCAACATTCTTAGTCATCAAGGAAATGCAATTCAAACAAATCCTGAGATTTGACCTCACACCAGTCATAATGGCTAAGATCAATAACTCAGGTGAGAACAGATGCTGGCAAGGATGTGGATAAAGAGCAACACTTCTCCATTGTTGGTGTAATTGCAATCTGGTACAACTTCTCTGAAAATTGCCCTGTTGGTGTTTCAAAAAATTGGATACAGTACTACTTGAGGACCCAGCTATACCACTTCTGCTCATATACCCAAGTGTTTTTCCAACATATAACAAGGACACATGCTCCACTATGTTTATATCATCCTTATTTATAAGAGACAGAACCTGGAAAGAACCCAAATATCCCTCGAGAGAAAATGAATGCAGAAACATTTAAACAATGATATATAACACAGCTATTAAAATAATGAGTTCATGATATTCTTATCCATATAGGTGGATCTAGTAAATATCATATTGAGTGAGATAACCCAATCAACAACAAAACAAAAGAAAGCATGCTATGCACTCATTAATATGTGGATATTAGCCCAAAAGCTTAGAATACCTAAGATAAAATTCACAGACCACATGAAGATCAAGAACAAGGAAGACAAACTACTTCTTTGAAGGGTGAACAAAAAACATTCTCAGGAAGAAATACGGAGTCAATTTTGGAGCAGAAACTGAAGGAAAGGCCATTCAGAAACTGCCCCATTTGTGGATCCAGCACATATAGAGCCACCAAACCAAGAAAATATTGCTGATTCCAAGAATACATGCTGAAAGGAGCCTCATATGTCTGTCTCCTGAGAGGCTCTGTGAAGCATGGCAAATACAGAGGCAGATGCTCACAACCAACCATAGAACTGAGAACAGAGTCTTTAATGGAGGAGTTAGAGAAAGAATTGAAGGAGTTGAAGGGTTTGCAACTGCATAAGAACAACAATACCAACCAACCAGAACTCCCAGAGATTAAACCACTATCCAAAGGGTACACATAGATGGACTCATGGCTCCAGCTGAATATGTAGTAGAGGATGGCCTAGTTGGGCATCAATGGGAAGAGAAGCCCTTGGTCTTTCCAAGGCTCTATATCCCCGTATAGGGGAACGTCAGGGCAGGGAGGTGGGAGAGGATAGGAAAATACTCTCATAGAAGCAGGGACAAAGGGATCTGCTAGGGGATATAAGGAGAAATCTGGCAAAAGTCATAACAGTTAAAATGTGTGTGTGTGTGTGTGTGTGTGTGTGTAATAAAATCAGTAAAAATAAAAATAATTAAGATGAACAGAAAAATATTAAAGTAAAATAGCTAAATATTAAAGGATAAACTTTGATGAATCCTCCTGAAAATGGAGTACCTCTTCTGATTTATTATTTATGTAGATATTTGATAATCACATATTAAAGTGTCAATTATAGTGATCTTGGGTGTATTTTGATTCTTTTTAGTTTTCTGTTTAGAGTATTGAGACTTTATATATTTTTTAGAAAACACCTAAAAAGATAATATAATATTTGTCAAAAATTTTAATAAAATAAGTTAACTTTCTTAAAAATTTATTTTGTGTAAAATATTATTTAAAATTATAGACAGTAATAACATTTCTTTTAACTCATCATTATATTAAGCTGGATGAAGTATAGTAAAATAACAGTATATTAACTTTCTCAAAGTAAGAAAATTCAGAACAGTCAGTAAGAATTCACAGGAGCAGGTACTCTCTTGGACTCTTTTTTTTTTTTTTTTTTTTTTTTTACTTGTAACATACTTTTTTTCCATCAGGTTTTCTTGTATAGCCTTGGTATAATACTATGTGCCTGGTCTTATTGTAAATTGTTATGTTGCATTGGATTAATGTTCTTAATGCGTTTTTTTCTTAGGGCAGGGAGATTTAATATGGATACAGGGAAAACAGGAGTTTGGGGGAGGAAACTGAGGTAGGTTGGGGAAGAGAAATGAGGTAAGATAGTAATATGTGAGAAGAGAATGAAAATATATTCATTTTGTCATATATGATTTCTGAAAAGATCAGACCAGATAGACTAAAAATTACATGGAGACATTGGGAAATTTTCCTAAACTAAAGTCTGCAATTTAGATAAAAAAATAGAATGATTATGAGGTGAGTCAGGATGAAATACAAGGCAAACATAACTTGGTGAGAATTATAATATTCTAGCAAAAGTGTTACCAGTGGATGGTTTCTATAGGGGTGATAAGGTTCTCATACTTTTGTATTCTGTTGGCAATATTATATATGAAACCAACATTAACTAAGACAATATGAATTAAACATTATCTCAATACCAACTTTATGTACTGTAAATAATGCCAATGCAAAACCTTACAACAAACTGTAAACTTCTGTTGTTGATATTGAATTTAAAGCTGAATTCTGTTTTTCTCAAATGCAAATAAAGGTTTATTCTTTTCCACTGTTTGCATAAGTTTGCCTTATTGAGACACATGTCTAATTTGAATTAGGCAAGTTTACACGACAGCAACTAAAATTTAAATTCTATTATAAGGGAAATGTTGAAAATGACTAAAGGGATGGATAATCTCTATTCTAGGAGAAGGGATTATTTGTCTTTGAAAAGCAATAGCAAGCAAGTATTTTGGATACATGAGTTTAGAGGAAGTACTTTGTGAAGTATTTTGTTCTCATACTAAGATATTCCTGTCTTCTATTTTCATGGAAATTTCTTGTTCTCTACAATTTTCTTATAGTAATTATTATGCATTGTATTATATATATTATATACAAACAATGTATGACTTTAGCACACACAAACAATCTAATCTAAAGCTATGAACAAGAAAACATTCAAGACATCACGGGGGTAAGTTATTGATCTAGAAATCCACTCTCTGTGTCTGTCGACAAACAGGGAAGGAGCAAAATGACTTTAAAGTCCAGAAGAAAAGTGTTTTGAGATCACATTGCCTAGAAATAAGAAGAAAGCTATTCTCATACCTGAATTACCTGGCTGCCTGAACAACGATGCCACAACAAAAATTCCTCCTGGTTTTCTTTTTAAAATTTTTGCTCCTGATTGAATTAGAGTGCTGTTTTTTACCCATACTATAGAATATGTTAGCAAGGACAATTTCATTCTTAAAGACCATGAACTGTGAGAAGGCCTTTAACTACAATAAGCTGGCTTCCAGACATATACTAATTAATAGAATGCTGGACAATATGAAGCCTATATAAGATTAAACTTTTATACAAAATTCATAATTTAAAAAATTAAAGAATTTTGTTGAATATGATAGACAATATTATATATACATATACATATATGCAGAGTGATAGATATATGATAGGTAGATAGAAGATAGATAGATCACAATTCAAAATATTTGAATATTCATTTTTTATCTACAAAAGAGATAGTTACATCTTCCATGATGAGACGGTGAAATCCCTCATTAAAGTCAACACAACTCCTTATTGATTATTACATATAACCTCTGTTCTCCCTTATATTTACATTTTAAGAAAAAGAAGTTTCAAAAATAATTAAATGTCTTGCCCAGTGTACAAAGACTCAGAAGAGGAGAGAGTATCCTTGGAATGAGTCTCCTTTGGTATAGCCAACAAAAGCAGTATGATGGTTATGTATAGACTGTGCAGACTCACAGATGGAGCTGTCAAAGTCACAGAACTTTAGTGAAAGCCAAAATTTATGGTGTCCTACAATGAGCAAGTAGTCAAAGAGGCTTTGGCATTTGAATAAAAAAATAAAGAAATAATGTATTGACACTATATGTTTTCAAGAACAGCCTCATGTACATATTTATACTGATTTCAAGCTTTAGTACAGAGCAATAGTGATTAAAAACTGCATAGTATTGGTGCAGGGACAGACAAGTTGATCAGTGAAATAGAATTGAAAACCCAGAAATAAAACCATGAACCGATGCACTTTGATCTTCAACAAAGAAGTCAAAAAATATAGAATAGAGAAAAAGAGCATCTTCAGTGAATGGTTCTGGTCTAACTAGCAGTCTTTATGTTAAAAAAATTAAAATAAACTTATATTTGTCTCCTTATACAAAGCTCAAGTTACGTGGTTCAAGAACCTCAAAATAAAATGAGATACACACAATTTAATGGAAGAGAAAGTAGACAAAAACCTCAAACTCACTGGCACAGCTGAGGGGAAAATTTTCCTACACAAATTTCCAATAGCTCAGACCCTAAGAACATGAATTGATAAATGGGACCTTATGAAAATGTAAACCTTTATTATGGCAAAGGTCATAGTCAATAGGACAAATTGGCAACCTATAGATTGGGTTTACTTTACTGAATCCTTATTGAACAAATATTGTATAGAGGGCTAATACCAAAAATATATAAAGAACACAAAAATCTAATATTCAAAAACCAACCAACCTAATAAAAAACTGGGCTATAGAGCTAAACAGAGGATTCCCAACAGAGGAATCACAAATGGTTGAGAAACACTTAATGAAATATTCAAATGCCTTAATGATCAAGCAAATGCAAATCAAAATGGCATTGAGATTTCACTTTACACCAATCACAATGACTAAGATAAAAAAAAAAAAAAAACTCAGGTGACAGCACATGTTGACAAGAATGTGGAAAAGGACGAACACTCTTCTATTGCTTGTATGATTACAAACTGGTACATCTATGTTGGAAATCAATCTGGAGGTTCTGAAAATTGAAAATAGTTGTACCTCAAGATCCAGCTATACCATCCTAGAGCATATACCCAAAAGATGCCCTAGGGCACATTCTCCACTATGAGCATATCAGCCTTGTATGCGATAGGTGGAAGCCAGAAACAACCAAGATGCCACACAATGTAAGAAGGGACACAGAAAATATCATTCATTTACACAATGGAATGGTGTTCAGCTATTAAGATTAAGGACATCATGAATTTTCCAAATGGATGGAACTAGAAAATATCATTCTAAGTGAAGGAACTCAGTCTCAAAAGGACACATATTGTATCTACTCACTAATAAGTGGATATTATCTTAAAATGTACAGAATACACAGGAAATAATTCACAGAATTCAAGGTTAACAAGTCAAAGGGCTCAAGTGAGGATGTTTCAACCCCACTTTTGAAAAAGAAGAAAAACAATCATGGGAGTCAGATGGAGGGAGAAACATGGGCTAGACAGGGTAGATAGAGGGAGAACATAGAACATGATCAGGTATTTGGGGGTGAGAAGAGAAGAGGGGAGAATCCACGAGGACCAGAATAAATGAATGGAAATATGCAACCCCAGAAAATGGTAGGGGGGAGCCTCTAGAATGGGGCAGTGACCTGGGAATTGAGAGAATCTTAGTACTCAAAGGGAGGAATATTAGATGTAATGTCCATCAGTTGTGAGAGGGAACTTGTAGGGTCACCTATAGTAGAAAGACAGGGCTTCAAATTGAGGGCAAGGGTTGGCACCCCACAGTCAGATCTCTGGCTCAAAATTGTTCCTGTCTAAAAGTATTGTAGGGATAAAATTGGGAAGAACCTGGAGGAAAGGAGTCTAGTGACTTGCCTGACTTGGAATTTTTCTCAATGGAATGTTCCAAGGGTGAAAACTATTAATGATGCTATAATGTGTTTGTATACAGAAGCTTAGCATAACTGTCCTCAGAAAGGTCTAACATGTAGCTGACTGACAGATGCAGCTACTTATACTAACCAATGGATGACCCCATAGAGACAACAGCTGTCTTAACTAACCTGGACCCCTGAGATCTCTGAGACACTGAGCTACCTACCAGGAGCATACACTATCTTTTATCAGGCCATGAACTCATATACAGCAGAGGATTGCCTATTCTGGTCTCATAAGAGATGATGTGCTGAACCCTTGAAAGACCTGAAGTCCCAGGAGAGTCATGGCGGGGTGGGATTCAAGGTAAAGAAATTTTGTACACAAGGGGGATAGGAATGATATAAGCAACTCCGTGAGGGTAGACTGGAAGGAGGTAATGACTTGACTGTAAAAAAATAATGTAAGAGAAGAAGAAGGAATAGAAGGTGGAGGAGGAGGAAGAAGAAGAGGAGGAGCAGGAGAAGAAGAAAAAGAAGAAGAAGAAGAAGAAGAAGAAGAAGAAGAAGAAGAAGAAGAAGAAGAAGAAGAAGAAGAAGAAGAAGAAGAAGAAGAAGAAGAAGAAGAAGAAGAAGAAGAAGAAGAGATAGAAGGACCTTTGGAAGCTTATAAATTTTGCTTCTCTTGGTAGTGAATAAGTAAACGTTTATAGGCACATTCTTCAAGAAATAAAATTGGGGGCTGGAGAGATGGTTCAGTGGTTAAGAGCACTGATTGCTCTTCCAGAGGTCCTGAGTTCAAATCCCAGCAACCACATGGTGGCTCACAACCATCTGTAATGTGATCTGATGCCCTCTTTTGGTGTGTCTGAAGACAGCTATAGTGTACTCATATAAATAAAATAAATTAATTAGTTAAAAGAAAAGAAGGTCTAATTTAAAAAAAAAGAAATAAAATTGATCACAAAATTTAAATATAGCATGTCTTTCCATATCATTAGTAACTCTATTTTTTCTACCTTAGTGAGATGGGACAGAAAGTGAACACAGATTGGTTTATTTTGAGCTGTCACATAATTGTCAGTGCATAATGTCATTCCTGCACAGAAGAATACCGCCTCTCTGAACTTGGTATGTAGCTATGAATACAGTAAATTGTTTTCAATTATATTATATTCATTTTTGAAGTCAATCAAATAATTTATTTCATTTTTAAAGAACTGTTGCATACTTTACACTTTCATATCACCTTTTACACTGTAAATCTTTCCCAAACACTCTGCTAATTAAATATAGGGTATTGATAATATTTGACCGATTATGAATCTATGAATAACAAGTATCAACTGTCTGAAAACTTTTAAGGTCAAAAGCTTTCTAGACGATAATAATGCTTAAGGAAAAAAAGATTCATAAGAGACACAAGAATGCCCTACACACTGTTAATGATGTATGGTGCAGTGAACAGATGCACATGGCTTTTTGCTCTCTAGAGTGAATTATATCTTTTCCCATATTTCCTAAAACCAGAAAAGTGTCAAAAATAAGGGACAGAAAAGCAAAATATTAGCTGAGTTATGTTTTAGTAATATTCGTGAGCACTTAGAGATTATCAGTCAATTATATTAGCATATACATTTTTCAAATTTCTTCTGCAGTGCATATTCACTACCTTCCGATAATACTTATTACTGTACTAGACATACTTTGTAAATGTGACTTTGTTTGAGATGATGCCAAGTTTCTGACAATGTACATTGTTCTTTAACATTTCTTGAGAAATGTGAACAAATGACTAATTATTTCATGGAAATGATGAATAAATGGTTAAATTGATGTCTACTGTGGTGAAACAATAAATTTACTGTGGTTAAAAACATAATGATTGGCTGCTAACAATATCTTACAGAAGGAAAATTAGTCTTCCTCAGAGATAATTCTACCTTACACCTTAGCAGAGAAAGGTTACCACATTAACTATTCAACAAATAAAGTATTCCACCTTGTAATAACACACACAAGCAACTCCAAACAAACTAAAAAAGTTTTAGTTTTATATGTACTTTTATTTGTAATTTTGTGACATATCAAAGTAATGTATCCATGAACGGTTTTGGAGGAAAGAAAGGTTAGGAGAGAAATAATATAATTATATTTTAATTTCAAAAATAGTTCTTAATTTTTAAAAAAAAATATAGAGTTATTTTCATCAGTATGATTTTGCATTTGTGGGCAAACCAACTAAATTGAATTGCATTAAACATGTAAATACTTCATAGAAAAAAATTACAATATATTTTCCAATGATAAATAAGCTTAAAGATCTCTAAATTTTCAAAATCAATAAAATGCACATAGAGATTGTAATTCACTCAAAAATTTTGTTAAAAGTTTTTGAATTTGTAATATATTTAAAGCAATAAGGGTAAGTGATGTCTATCAGTTCTCAACATGTTTGAAACTATGTAAATATTATTTACTTATACTTCATTATTTTGTCCTTCAAATCACTATATATATATATATATATATATATATATATATATATATATATATATATATATTCCATTGGAGTAATTAATGACATTAAACATTCAAATGCCTATTTTATAGTAGAAAATTATATTAATAGTTATATGGTTCATGTTGAAATCATCCCATGTATAGAAACATTTATCTCTTAATATTTTGGACAGTACCTGATTAACAATGAATTTTGTAAAATTAACAAAGCTACAAGTAAACAACATACAGAAAGTACAAATGTAAACATACAGTCTGTCTTAAGAACAAGTCATCCAGTAGACTAGGGAAGTCGACCTGGAAGTTCTGCAACATTAAAACTGGACCTCAGCCACCATATCATAGACAGAAAAGTCTGTCTGAGCATAGAGTGTCCCAGAATTAGGACACAGGAGTGGAATGAAGGAAAAGCAAGTGCTAAAGACTCAGAAACCAAGTTGAACATCGTTTTTGGATGAGTATCACTTTTCCAAGACTGCATGACAAGTGCTAGAAAGAAAATGGTGTATAGTAAGAGAAATGCGACCACCATTTGAAGGGCCTTAATGTGTGCTGTGGTGCTGGGGTCCCTCGAGCCCTTGGCATTATGTTGCATCTTCTTCAGATGGCTCCACAAGGAGAAGATGAGCAGGAGAAAAATTGTCAGAGTCACAATGAAAGGTATGAATGTGAACATTGTATTGGTGAATAAAGCCATTCTTGAAATCTGTTGACTGTATTTTAAAAAAGAACTGTAAGACGTATTTACTTTATATCCATCAACCAAGATAACAAGACATGTGTTTATGATAATAACATTCACACACAAGAGGAGAAGGGACACCAGCAGAGTTCCTAAAACCACAGTTTTTACCCTCCACCTTAGGGTAAGAAAAATAGAATTTGAAAAGTTCGCTATCTTGAGAAAATAAAAGATGCTGAGACATGTAGAAAGCCAGATGCTGAAATGATTGGTCACTGTCCAGGTATTATTAATTATTAGCGATATTGTTCTTGTTATTTTTAATGGTGAGTGTATCTCAAATGTCAATAAAACATAGCAAAGTGACCACACATAAGCAAGTCTGGAGATAGCCAGAGCAGTGAAGATCTGTTCCACTAAGGAGTTCTTTCTTCTCCTGGCCCAGTCCATGATGTGCACCACAGCTATGAATCCATTTCCTAAACATGCTATAATGATTTCCACAACTAAAATGATTAGCAACATACACTTCACATTAGCCTTCATTGTCAACAGAAGATGTTCCATGTTCTTAATGTAATCTTCTAAAAGGCTATGTTCATGTGATTCATAAATTTCAAAGCATAATTATTATGAACTTTCATCAGCAATGTAAATCAATCATCAAAATTCACTAATGACTTGTTTTATACTTTTCTTCACAAAAAAAACCCATACATTGCCCAAGATAGTCCAGATTAATTTCACCAAATTTCCAAGTACTAAGTACCTTGCAGACAACAGCCAGAAGTTCTATGTAGTTGATTCTAAAGGAAGCACTGAATTTTCAAGTATATCATCAAAACAGAGATATACTAATTTCAATGTTTTATTTGTCTAATTATTACAATATAGCTACTTAATTTCCAGGCAAACTATATTTTAAGACTGTAACTGGCATAACAGATAATCAAATCAAGCTGTCAAATAGAATAAGCCTGCTGTTGAATGCATAAATAAAAATTCTCTTAGGTGTTCTTATTTTTTCAACATCCTTCCCTTAAGTTATCAAATAATGAATGTAATAATTACCTCTTAGTAAGAAAACTGATTATTTTTCTTCGACAACATTATACTTGTTCTCTTCTACATTAACACACAGATGCATACTAATGTATAAACATAAAGTTTCTTACTTCTGTAATTCATGTTGCCCATTATCAATCATTTTTATTGCAACTAACTCATGCTTAGTTCTGTGGAAACCATTTCAAACTTGTGTAAATTTGCTTTTCAGTATAATTGATGCAGTAAACGCTCTGCAAATGTGTATATTTTACACATGCACAAAAACAAATTTAGAAATATTCCTCTTGTGCTCAAGAGCAGACAATATGTTAATTTAAATTAATCTGCACCACAAAATTTCTTCTCATTCTTTGTATCTCCCATTGTAGAATAACACACTTCTCCATCAGCACAAAGGAGTTTCTGATAGTATACAAATTCCTTCATTTGTCTTCCACATCTTCTTAGGTGATCACTGTAGGAACCAAGGCAGATGAGATAATTCAATACCTAGGCAAACTGGAAAGGGTAACATTGTATAATAGCATTATTTACTAGCTAAGGGATAGTCAAAGAATCAATTACATAAATTGAACAAAGACAGGAGAAAAACAGGTGTCAATAAGCTTCTATGGACTACTGATAAACATTGCTCTGCAAATAAGATGTTAATGCCAGGGGGAATAACATGTGTGAAGCCAGTCTGGATTACGTGCTGAGACCTTATCTCTGAACAAGAAGAAAAGAAATCTATAGAAATTATTGAGAAATATATGGAATGTTGTGAGTTCATGATGGACTATAAACTTAGTCTCCTGAAAAAAATCCTCTATAAAGAGAAAATATATTTATTATTGCCAAATGTTTAAGGAAGAGCAGGACTGCCAAAGTAAACCAGCACAGCTACTGAAAATTTAGAAACTGATGAGAAGAGACATATAAGCATACCATTACTGCAAAGACAGGTAGGCCTCCTGGCATGATCCCTCCATGCAACAAGACAAAGAAGACAGACAAATGCAAAATAACCTGGAAAGGGTGTGCAGTGGGTGATACTACTGGAACTGCAAGATTTTTTAGGAAACTGACAGAGCTTATATCCAGGGAAAAAGTGGCAAATACTCAGGGGAGCATTTTCAAAACTCTCCTCTCCAACTTTCTCTGGATAGGAAATAAAGGAAGCTCTACCTGAACAACTATTCATAAGAAACAGAGTGTTCTAACAAATACAGCAACACCAAGAACAGTTCCTACACATTTCATTCATAAAGCAAATGACAGATACTCAGGAGAATGAATGTTCCTGTAACTTTTATATTTACCAGTCTTATGTTGTTTACCTACAAAGTACTCTACTCTGCATTTTAATAGGTGCAAGTTTTATTGTTTTCCTAAATGCATGCAATTGAAAACAGTTTAGTAAATATAAATCCACCCTATGCATCTCTTAATTTGGAATATTAGTATTAAAAACTTTACCAAAAATCTTTAGTGTCTGTATATTTTAAAATATAAATTAGATTCTGAATTACAACATTCAGATGTATCAAAAATCTTAGAAAATATATTGAAACACTTCTCTTGCTATTTTTAAATTATTGTTAAATTTTCAACATTTTTTTAGAAAAAAAAACCTGTGATTTCCAGTGTATCAAAAATATGTAGATATGTGTTACACATTGGTTTGGGATGACACATGATTTCTGACTTATAATATATAGATGATATATATTTGATAGATAGGAATCAATATATCATACAGAGATATAAGGCACAGAGACTTGAAGAGTTAGCCTTGTGAGGTTGAACATTTGATATTTTGACCTCTGCACATGCTTGTTCCTGGAAGGAACTGATTCTCCTCTCTCATTAGACATTTTCCACCCAAAGTTCTTTCATCTAGTGGATGATAATGTGTGGAATTTCCTGTTCATGTTGCCCTATCAACTAATTGCTGTCATTATGTCATTTTTCTTCAGATGATGTTATTGTTGAGTGTTCACAGTTGCTGTTTCCAGTTATAGAAAAAAAGAGAAGACTATATCACAGCAGACACAGAGGTGTTCTTTGTTTAAAATCATTTATCTTGGATATTCTCCGTATTTACATTTCAAATGTTACTCTCTTTCCTTCTCTCTCATTCCCCCTCCCCCCTCCCCTTGCCTCCATGAAGATGCTCCCACTCCCAATCACCCATTCCTACCTCAGGACCTTGGCATTCTACTACTCTTGGAAAATGAGCCTTCACTGGACCAAAGGCCTCTCCGTCCACTGATGCCAGACAATGCCATCCTTTACTACATATGCAACTGGAGCCATGGGTTTCTCCATGTGTGCTCATTGGCTGGTATTTTAGTCCCTGGAAGCTTTGCAGGGTTTGGTTGGTTGATATTGTTCTTCTTCCCATGGGGTTGCAAATCCTATCCTTTAAGCTCCTTCATATTTTTCTCTAGCTCCTCCACTGGGGTCCCTGTGCTCATTTCTATAGTTAGCTTTAAGCATCCTCATCTATATCAGTATTGCTCTGCAGAGACTCTAAGAAGGCATCCATATCAAATTCCTACCAGTAAGTACTTCTTAGCATCAGCAATAGTGACTGGGTTTGGTAGCTGCATTGGTGATGGATCCCCACGTGAGGCAATCCCTAGATAATATTTTCTTCAGTCCATGCTCCTTTATTTGTCCCTGAATTTTCTTCCACGAATATTTTGTTCAACCAAGAAGGACTGAAATATCGACATTTTGGTCTTTCTTTATTGAAATTCATAATGTCTGTAATTTGTTTCTTGGGTATTCAGAGCTTTTGGACTATATCTACTTCTTACAATATTTCTGTCTTCTCTTCAGTGATTTCCCAGAGCCTTGGTGTTTTGAACAGTCCACAGACAACCTTTTTACTCTGCAATTTACACCAGCTTTAGAGTTCTTAAAGCATGTCCAACTTTTACAAAAAGAAACTTCTGATGAAATCAGAACTATTCTCATTTGTGGGTATAAGTATTTAAAATATAACTGAAGAATATGTTAGTTTAGGTAAATAGAAACATAAGGTTCCTCTCTCAGAATATTTTGTGGTTTACTGGTAGAAATGCTGATGCTTGTTGAGTTGACTTTCTTTAATACTTTTTCAGTTTTTGGAAACTAGTGAATGTTTCTAGACATTTTTCTGATCAAAGTTTTGGTTCTGAAAAGTAGTAAAACATCATGGAAAACAGATGATTTAAATTTTTCACACACACACACACACACACACATATAACATAATATTTCAAATGAATAAGGATGGTGAGCAGTCTGTTTTATTCCTGATATTAATGGAACTTTAAAAGTTTTTCTGTTTATGATACTATTGGCTTGGTTCTTATTTATTGTTCTTACATAGATGAAAAATTTTCACTATTCTATTTTCTCTAAAATACCTATGCTGTAGCCGTGGTGGTTTTATCCCAAGCATTTTCTCCATCCTTTGAGATGATCATGTGATTGTTTTTAGAAAATTTACAAATTTCATTGCACTTATTGATGTATGTATGTTGAATCATGATTGCATCCTTGGGAAAACAGACAACTTGGGCTGGGTAGGCAATCCTTTTTTATCTATCTGATACTATTTGCAAATACCTTTTTGAGAATTTTTGTGTTTGTATTCATTAGAGATATCAACCTGTTGTTCTCTTTTGTTGGGTGTTACCTGGCTTTAGTAATATTTGACTTGCAGAATGAGCTTGAAAGTTTTTTTTTTCTTTATTTCTATTGTTTTGAAAATTTGAGAAATACATGTTGTACAGCATTGAAGGGATTGAATAATTCTGCTGTGGATGGCACTGGATCTGATTTTTCAGCCAGAAGGCTTTGTATTACCATTTCAAAACCCTTATTTTGTTTAGATTTGTTTAAGTTGTTGATTTTCTTATTGTTTATCATTGGTAATTGAGGTGTTTCTAGTAATTAACATATATATTTAAATTTTACTAGCCAAATGGAGCATAAAGCTCTTTATTGCAGTTTTAGAGAAGTAATTAGAGACTTATTTGAGCACTGGATCTGTATTGTTTCTACCTGTTTCCCATCACTCCGAGTCTACCAACTCTTCCCTTGTCCTAATGCATTGTGCTGGTTAAATTCATGTCAACTTGAGCCAAGCTATCTTCATCTAGAGAAAAGAAAAAAAAAAAAAAAAAAAAAAAAAAACTCTACTGAGAAAATAACCCCACAATATCAAGTTATTGTCAAGTCTTTGGAATATTTTCTTAGCTGGTGGTGGTGGAAAGCCCAGTTCATAGTGCTTAGTAGCATCACTCAGAATAGGGGTCCTGGATTCTATAAGAGAACAGACTGATTAGTGTAGTAAACAGCAACACTCCATGGCCTTTTTATCAGCCCCTGTCTCCAGATTTCTGTCCTGCTTGATTTCCTTTTCTGCCTTCTTCAATGATAGACTATAATGTAGAAGTGTAAACTAAAAACTGTTTTCTTCACAACTTTTTTTGGTAATAGTGTTTCTTCTTAGCAGTAGAAAACCTAAATAAGGCATCCATAATCTTATTTCTTACTTTACACACATATACACAAGTGCACACATACATATATACAAATACATACATTCACATGTATATACATAAAAACCACACATATGCACAAATATATACATATATAAACATGCACGATCATATAAACAAACATAAAAAACATTTATGCATAAAACAAACATGCTAACACATATATACAAGTATGTAGCATTCACATAAGTATATATACACAAATGTCATAAACATACAACACATACTGAGATATACACATATACACACATTCATGTAAATAATAGGCAAATGTACACATATGCAACATATATATATATATATATATATATATATATATATATATACATATACACACACACATACACACACATACCTTAACACACACACACATATATACATAGCAGACACACATACAAAAACATAAAAATAAATACATGTGTATTCAAATCTGTACACTAAGTATACAAACACACATACACATATTCTCTTATTACTGTAGCTATAAGACCCTGTCTGCTGCAGACTCCTTTAGGACTGTGCACATTCATATGCTTGTTTATCCTGTTGATTCAAAGGGCCTTCTGATTGTCCTCCATCTGCTCTGGCTCTCATACCTTTACTCTTCCTCCTCTCCAGGATTCTCTGAGCTCTCAGGGGTATGTGATGGAGATCTGTAGGGTTCAGTGTTCCAAGGTCTCTCACTCTATGCATATTGTCTGGCTGTTGGCCAGAGGAGTATAAGAAGTTAAAACTCAAGTACCAATTTTTAAAAGCTTTTGAAATTGAAACAAGGGTATTTTTAAACAAAGAATAAATCACTTTGAATAAATCACTCTAAGATTATAAAATAATAAAACAATTTCTGTATCATATTTAGGAAAGATTCTCAAGGTTAGTAAAACCATAAATAGAAATGAGAAATAAGTGTCCATATATACAAGAATAAATGTTAACGTTCCAAAAATCAGGACTTGTGTAAGATTTATTGTCTTAAATCATAAGATCATAGGCTCATCAAGGGTTAATTTCCAAGATGAGCTGGCAACTGTACAGAAATACAGAAACATTTTTCCTGAGTGCAGTAGTGATTTGTAATGCAAAATATTGTTAAGTTGCCTCCATAGGAAAAAAAAAACAAATTTTTGTAAAGGAATTAAAATGCCTTCATTCATACAACAAACTCATATGTATCCCATAAAGGAAAAACAGATTTTATATTGACCCAAGAAGTCTGGTTGGAATTGTGAATTACCTATAATATATTGAGGCATGTATATATATATATATATATATATATATATATATATATATATATATATATATGAAGGCTTGTCTTTAGTTCCCAAAAGACAAAAACTATTGTTCTTATCTCCATTTAACATATAAAATTTCATTGGTGAGGAAAAAATTTCATCATGATTTTTAATCGTTAAGGCACCTGGTCTGAAGGGGAGCATAGGTAGTCATTAGTGCTGCTGGGGAAACAGGGCTGACTTATTTCTAAAACAGGCTAAAGGAAGCCATTCTCTTGGGAGAAAATTTAGCTGTAATTATTTTTCATTTGAGCCAAAAACTGCAGCTCTCCTTGGAGCTTGGAGTAAGAGCAGTGGATAATTTTCTGTTCTGAATCCTAAACTTATTTGGTAGGGAGCTGTAGAATCTCAGCTTCTCTGGAAAAATCTGAATCAGTTACCCTATGAACTACATTTGTTTTCTGCATACAGAAAATTCTGGCATGCAGGTGGAATTCTGGCATGCTATCAATTCCACAGTCTCATTAGGAAAGGAGGCCTTAGGTTTCAGTAGGAAAATACACAACAGGGTAGTCAGGGATAAATATGGTTGCGAAAACTGAACTGAGGCTCTCCCCTGCAATTCCTTGGGTTGATTGTACAACTGTTGGACAGTCCACTTTTAAAATGGGTTGAATATGTGAGGCTGTTGAATACATTCCTCTTTTGTTTCTTATAACACTTTTTTGGGTCTCATGTGGAGTATCTTATGTTAAAATCTGAATAGAAGGACCTTTAGAATTGTGGTATTTTTTGTTATCTCCTATTTCCAGTTATATTTCTCCCATATATATATATATATATATATATATATATATATATATATATATATATATATATATGCAGATAAGCAGTTCCTTCTACTCCAGAAGTTCAGGAAAAAAAAACATGTCATAAATTGAATAAGAAGTAACAACAGGGGTGTTTACTTGGGTTTCCATTAAAAGTAGTTATCTAACTAAGCTTTTGTTATTTGTTACTAACTCCACAGGCTCACTGAGATTTTAAATTAATAATTTATATATCTAAGTTAGCACTACATATATATATATATATATATATATATATATATACTTACATACATTCTCTTTACAGTTTATGCTAATGACAGTAGGAAGTCTCAACCTGATTGCTCACCCCATCTTAACCAGGTACTTCCTGTCCAAAGAGTTTGCAAGACCCAGGTAAGATTCCGATCTGAGTTAACAAACCTTCTTTAGAGTCTCTTTTTTGGTGCCAATTAGATGCTGGAGCCCGCCTAGCCTGGAATGTGTTGGCATGGTCCACACTATGGCATGTAGGCTAAAAGACTGCTGATCTTCAATATTTTAAGTCTCTTTTCTGTGCTAAAATTTAATTTTTTTACCGTTATATGCTACATTAAACACTGGGGACTTAACTCTTTACTGATTTATGATAAAAAACATAACTCTTTATTACTGTTCTGTGCTTCATGAAGTGCTGAAGTTTTAACTTTTTCTTATTGCTGTGTGCTAAAAAAATGTTTATTGCTATACTGTGCTTCATTAAGAACTGGAAAAACTTAACTCTATCTCTTGTATTATTTACATTATATCTCTCTATGCTTGATAATAACTGTAAAACATAACTTTTATTTAATTTATAAACTTGCTTTATAATTCTTTGGATATTGTCATATGCTATATAGCAGCAGACTATTTTGTAGAGAATCTATTGCTAAGGCTCCTTTCTCTCTTGCTCAGAAGCTTCAACTCTTGCTGGCCAGGGAAACAGATGCTTAAAACAATTAGCATATAGTAAACCAAAACAAGAAAGTCACTCTCAGTCAGAAAGAAAAAAAAAACTTTTACACAAGCAGATATTCATGTACAAACATATATTCATACACACATATTCATCCATGTGTATACTTTCTCTGGGCCCTACCATCTGTCTCATCAACTTATTTACACATATATGTATATATATATGTACACATATGCATATATGCATACACACACACACACACACACACACACACACACACACACATACACACTAAGTCCGTACACCAACACATAAAGAACTTACAGATGCTGGATGAAAAATAAGCTCCAAACTTTATTGCATAGAGAAAGGATAAAGCATTTACCATTTTATTATTAAATGAAAGAAACCCAGGTCTATAAGAAAAAAAAAAAAAGCCTGGTCTATGTCAGTAAGAAGAAGCCCCGCTATTTAAAAGAAAAATCTGCCCCATGGTAAGAAGCCTGCCTGTTCTCTCTCTAAAGCTCCTTCTGCTCTGCTCTGTGTTCTGCTGTACCTGCTGGATATTGTATTATTACCATACCTAGTTCTTGCCTCAGCATTCTGGTGAGCTTGACAAGGCATTTCTTACCAGCTCCTGGAGTCTGTGCCATTGACTTGGGTAAGTACGGTTGGACAACAGGCAGTTCAGGGCACAGTCAGCACCTGGCTCCCAAAGTGCTCACTGGACTACTTCATCATGCTTGATCATGCTTGTTTTTTTTTTTATTTTTTATTTTTTATTTTTTAAAACGACTTTATTTTACAAAACAAAGATAAATGTACAGATTTTAAACATTTTTGCTTAAAATTATACATTTTTGTCAGTACTGTTTTTTCAGATATTAAAATAATTTTTACATAAAACTATGTGAATATATTTTTTAGTCAGTACTTGATTTTTTCAAGGGCTTGACAGATTGCATTGAAAACCTAATAGTTACAATGAGCGTAAAGCACATGCAAAACAAAATGTAACATGGAAATTGTCAAAGTCTTCTTGTTTTGTAAATATTTTTTTTGTTTTGTTTTCTTTATTTCTTGGACTTCATACAGTCTGTGAGTTGTTTCTGGGGCAGTGCAAGCCTCTGGGGTTAGCATCCCAATATCAGTGACTGCATATTATGTCTGTTCTTTTGTGACTGGGTTGTCTCACTCAGGATGATATTCTCTAGATGCAGCCATTTTCTTAAGAATTTGGTTAAGTCATTGTTTCTGGTGGCTGAATAGTATTCCATTGTGTAAATGTACCACAATTTTTGTATCCATTCATCTTCTGAAGGACATCTGGGTTCTTTCCAGCTTCTGGCTATTATAAATAGAGCTGCTATGAACATTGTGGTGCATATATCTTTGTTGTGTATTAAAGTGTCTCTGGGGTACATGCCCAGAAGTGGAATAGCTGGGTCTTCAGGTAGTACTATATCCAATTTTCTGAGGTATCGCTAGACTGATTTCCAGAGTGGTTGTATTAGTTTGCAACCCCACCAACAGTGGAGAAGTGTTCCTCTTTCTCCACAACCTCGCCAGAATCTGCTGTCATCTGAGTTTTGGATTTTGGCCAATCTGACTGGTGTGAGGTGGAATCTCAGAGTTGTTTTGATTTGCATTACCCTGATGGCTAAGGATGTCGAGCCCTTCCTCAGATGTTTCTCGGCCATTCGGTGTTCATCAAGCAGCTTGCACTGGAGGGCCTTACTGCCCTCACTAACATGCTGTGGCAGACACAAAAATGATAATATTCATAAATGCGTTGTTGCCGCTCCTGGGTTGGACCCTGGTATGGGCTCTTTTACAGGTCTGACTGGCTTCATTGGTACCTCAATCATGGAGTATATATAGAGACTGTGCCCTCCCCATGAAGTGCCCCTGATTGTACATTTTGGGACTGTGACAACCCTCATCACCTCAGATGGGACTGCCCCTCCACTAGGCCCAAGACTAAATGTCCATCGTGTAAAAAAGTTTCGTACTATTCTAAGGATTGTTATTCTCAAAAGCAGAAAGAAAATTTAAACTCTACAAAAGGCACCCTTTTGCCCCACCAGGAAGAAAGACCTTTGCTCTGTCAGGAGCCTTTTGGACCTTGCCTATGTTGCCCTAGTGATGACTGTACATTTACACAGTACCCATTAAAGGGTTGTTTGACAGAGGAGCAGTTGTCATGACAACAAAAAACAAATCTTTGAGGGTCCTCCATTGGAGATTCTGGTCTGTTCCCAATATTACAGGAGTTAGAGGCCAACAGGCCACAAAAGTTACTTGTCCATTGGCAGGATTTGAACAAGAATAACGGACTTTTCTCACCTATTGTGACTGATGTTCCCTGCAACCATGGCTGATATCCATACTATGGATGACTGCACCTTTTTTAAGAACATTCTGTAAAATGACAACTAGAACACAGGTCACGGAGTCGGGGATCATCCCCATTTCTAATGACCGCTGCCCACCCAGCACCAATTGACATCAAGATTGCTGCCATTGGCCTGATTACCTGAGCTGATATCTGGTTGAACCATTGGTCCATTTTGGAACCTAAGCTTTCTGCTCTTAAAGAACTGGTCTTGAAAAAATTAGCTTTGTGTCACTTGGAACCTTTGACCATCAGACATAATACACCCATTTTTGTCATTAAAAGAAGTCAGGGTAATATATGTTTCAACAGGATCTGAGAACCATTAAATAACATATTAAAAATGGGGATCACTCAACTGGACTGCCTCAAACTAATGCTAATCCATAAAAGTACTAAGTGATGATCCTAGATATCAAGGGTTGCTCTTTCCAGATCCTTTTGGCTCCCCAGGATAAATGCACTTTTGCCTTTAAAATATGGGAGCCTAATATGGACAAACCAGCTAAACAATATCAGTAGAGAGTATTGACTCAGAGCATGAAAAATAGCTTGACCAATTGCCAGCTATATGTGGCTGAAGCCATACAGTGAGTCCTCAGTGATGACTTTATAGTCCTTTACATGGATGATATGTTTGCACACCCTATCCTGCCTGTCCTCTCAAATGTTGCTTAGATTAGAAAAATTTAACTAGAAGGTTGCTCCCAAAAAGATTCAGAGAGTGCCTTCCAACCCCTTTATCTATTCCTGGACTTTTATTTTATTTTATTTCTGACAAGATTAAGCACGACCTTCTGAGAACTACCACAGCAAAACAGTCTTACTACCTTGGGGAACTATAACAATTGGTTAGGACTGGTAACTATCTCAAACCTTTTCTGCTCATTCCACACAGGGAGATGAGGCCTTTCTTTACTCATAAACACATCCAAGACTAACAGCCTACCACAGAAAGTATGACTCTTCTTTATGTATCAGGTCTAGAATTGCATGATACAGGGAAATGCCTACTGGTCATAATTCTGTGCTAACTTGAAGGGGTCGTGGGAATGTTATGGCAGAATGTTCCCTTCATGTGTTTATACCAGACACATTCTGATTTACTTAACATTTGAGTTACCTCAAAGTATGAGATTGCCTTCCACCTTACTCCTAAGACAAGAGGCTTGGCAAGGAGAACTTTTAACAGGGAACCAAAATACTACTAATAATATTACTGATACTACTACTACTACTACCACTACTATGACTACTACTACTACTACTACTACTACTACTACTACTACTACTAATAATAATAATAATAATAATAATAATAACAATAATTCTACCATTCCTCTCACATACAATATTTTCAATCATTGTGGGCAGATTTTATCAGATTTTAACAAATTGTAGTGTGGTTCACAGGTTCACTGGATAAGCAAATGCCACAAGACAAGCATCTAACTGCTTTGTCTCAGTTGCCAATTACAATTAAACCCCATAGCTTATCTAGCTCCCACCTCATTCTGAAGGCAGCTATGGCCTTTTATGATGCTAATAAAGCCAGGTGTGTGTTTCTTATCCAGAGAACAGGACAGGGGTTTGGCAGGGGAAAGGGCACAACTCTTACTCTCCCTAATCCTGGCTCAGTGCAACTAGGTGAATCATATGGTCTCCTAAAATTTTTGAGTGTTGCCAACAGAAACCAGTTAATATCTTGTCAGATAGCCAATATACAGTACAAACTGCCTATACCCTGTCCTTTTTCTATATTAAAGAGCAAGACAACTCTATACATGTCTGCATGCAATCTATAAAGAAGGCTCTCAAGAATAGGGCACAGCTGTGCTTCATCAAACACATATGCTCACATTCTACATTTCCTGGCATGTTAGCAGAGGGAAATGAGAAAACTGATGCCTTGGTTATGGCTGAAGACATGGAATGGCTAGAAGAATCCAGATATTACAGCAACAACTTCACCCTCCCCCTCAGAGTTTACATACACTCTAGCCTGAATTGCCTATGTCACAATGTAACCATTTTGCAAGGTCCTGTGCAATGTGAGCACCTCTTGCACCATTAGGGCCCACCCTGTGGAAGAACAGGAGTTTACATTAGAGGTCTACTCACCAATGCAATCTGGAAAATGGATATCACATATTTCCCAGCCTTTTGTGATGTTAGGCATGTGCATGTTGTATGTTATCTTAGATACTTGCTTGGCCATCATGAACACAATGGCCATGGCACATGAAAAAGGCTCTCATAATATCAAGGTGATGAATCAGAGCCATTTAAAAATTCAATGAGCCCCCACTGGCTGCTCCGAAAAGCCATTGTTCCCAGGTCGTGCTCCCTGTTCACTGCAGCCCACTACCTCCACTGACGCGGACTCCTGCAGCTTTCTCACCAGAGTCCTCGAACTCGACTAATTCCTTACTCGCAGCATCGGACCACAGGCGTGCCCCACCATGTCAGACACGGCAGTGGACACCAGCTCCGAGATCACCACCAAGGACTTGAAGGAGAAGAAGGAAGTTGTGGAGGAGGCAGAAAATGGAAGGGATGCACCTGCCAATAGGAACGCCCAAAATGAGGAAAATGGGGAGCAAGAGGCTGATAGTGAGGTAGACGAAGAAGAGAAAGAAGGTGGGGAGGAAGAGGAGGAGGAGGAAGAAGGTGATGGTGAGAAAGAGGATGGAGATGAAGATAAGGAAGCTGAGGCTCCTACGGGCAAGAGGGTAGCTGAGGATGATGAGGATGATGATGTTGACACCAAGAAGCAGAGACTGATAAGGATGACCAGACAGCAAGAGGAAAAGCTGACCTTACCCACTGTGACCTATTCACCCTCCACTTCCAGTCTCAGAATTCAAAGGAGGTCACCTTAGAGTAGAGAAGCAGGCCCCGCCCCCCATAGCGGGTGGTGCCACCCACAAATGACATGCACTCTCCACCACCCCACAATATGAATTGGCAACATGAGAGGAAAAAAAACAGAACTTCCCAGGCCCTGCTTTTTTTCTTAAAAATACTTTAAAAGGAAAATTTGTTTGTATTTTTTATTTACATTTTATATTTTTGTACATATTGTTAGGGGTGAGCCATTTTTAATGATAACGGGTGACCGAACCAGCCTTCAGAGCGTTTAATGTCCTACTTCAGACTTTACTTGTGCTGCGACCATGTTCATTATAATCTCAAAGGAGAAAAAAACCTTGTAAAAAAAAAGAAAACAAAAACAACATCAAAAAAACAATCTTATTCGGAGCATTCCAGTAACTTATTTTTTTTTTTTTTTTTTTTTTTTTTTTTTTTTTTTTTTGGTGTATGTACCTAGCTGTACTATAAGTAGTTGGTTTGTATGAGATGGTTAAAAAGGCCAAAGATAAAAAGTTTTTTCCTTTTTTTTTTTTTTTTTTTTTTTTGTCTATGAAGTTGCTGTTTATTTTTTGGCCTGTTTGATGTATGTGTGAAACAATGTCCAACAATAAACCGGAATTTTATTTTGCTGAGTTGTTCTAAAAAAAAAAATTCAAGGAAAATATTGGTAAAATTTCCAAAACTAAAGTCTACCTTTAAGTGGATGAAAAATATGCTCACTGGAAATTGTTTGTCAGGTAGAAATAAAAACCCAATACAACTAGTTATAATTTAAAACCCCTTAATATAAGGTTCAACCAACGTAAGGCCTCTGTGTGGGCCCTGAAGTTCCTGTAGCTTTTACATTGCATAGACAATTTTAAAGCAGAAGACAAGACTAAGAAAATGACTGGAAAGTTTGAAATTTGTTATGGAAAATATTACTACATCCAAGCAGGGCAAAACCACTTCCATACATGGTATGCTTTTAACATAAGTAATACTGTTTTATGAAATTCAAACTGAATTCTTAATTTGCTAGTATGCAAACATAGAAATATCTCCATTCACTGTTTTGCAAAATTTTGCCTTGTCTGACTTCTATGAAATTTGAACTGATGAATTTTTGAAACCAGCTAGTCAAATTTCAAGTCTCATTATGTAGGAGAGGTAGTAAATGACTAAGGTGATGTACAATCCTCAGTCTCTGGAAAACAAAGTGAATATCACTATGATGTAGAAATGTAATGAAGTTCAATATCAGTAGCTTATTCCAAGAACTAAATTGGACTGGTGGAAAAGGATTCAAAAACATTGATCAGTGGGGATTTCTTATTAAGACTACTTTATTTTCTGAATGACACCAGTGGAAAATATTTTCTACCATACAAGTATATGATGATAATAACAGTGTATTATAGCTTTATTATTTAGTAACAACAAACATACCTTCACCCTCACAACTGCTCAGAGACTTCATTTGTCTTATTAAAAAAACTGCTTAGTACCGAGGAGACATGGATTACTATCCTGAAATTTTAAGGTTCATGTCACCTTCATTCATTCTGTATGTCACTAATTTCTATGAAATATATGATTTAAGATTAGAATTGCTTACTCTATTTTATAATTTGATGTTAATTTACAAATAATTTTTGAGGAAAAAGAAATATGTATATATTCTTTATATGCAGCATTTTATTAATTATTTTCTTGATTTAGATTTGAAATGTTCCCACCTTCCTGGTCTCCCCTCCATGAGTTCTTCATCTCATGCCCCTTCTCTGTTGCTTATGATAAAGTACTTCCCACACCAACCTACTGCCACCTTAACATGACCCCCAGCATTGCCCTTTCCTGATGCATCAAATTTCTACCGGATTAAGCACACCACTTTCTACTGAGGCCAGACAAGGCAGTCCTCTATTACATCTATATTGGGGAACCACAGACCAACCCATGTATGCTCTTTCATTCGTTGCTTAATCTCTGAGAGACCTGAGGGGTCTGGTTAGTTGATATTGTTGTTCTTCCTATGGAGTTACAAACCCCTTCAGTTATTTCAGCTCTTCTCCTAACTCTTTATAAAAGTCCCTGACTTTAGTCCAGTGTTCAGCTGTAAGTATCTGCATCTGTCTCATTCAGGTGCTGGTAGAGCTTCTCATAAAACAACCATACTAGGATCCTGTCTGCAAGCACAATATGGCATCAGTAATAGTGTTAGGGTTTGGTGATTTTGCCTAAGATCGATCTCAAGTTGGGCTAGTCTCTGTATGCCCTTTTCTTTAGACTCTGCTCCATTTTGTCCCTTCAGACATGAAAAATTCTGGTCCAAAATTTTTGAAGATAACCATTGGCCCTATGCCTCCTATAGGGGCCGTGTCTATGTACTGGAGATTGTATCTCTAGAATCCATCTCCTCATTGTTGGGCATTTATGCTGAAGTCATACGGACTGTGTCCTGGGAGACTTGCACATGCCTGGTGTCTGGGACATTCTGGAGGTCCCCATCCCTTCCTCCACCCTCAAAAGACTGAATATTTCACTTAATTTTCCTGGCCCTCTAGGTTTCTCTCCCCCCCCCCCATTACCTGATCCCATCCCTCCCCCCTTTTCTCTTCAACCTCCCCTCTCCTACTTAGGTCCCTCATTCCCTCTGCTTCAGTAATTATTGACAAATGAGACCTCATGAAGGTGAAAAGATTCTGTATGGAAAAGGACACTGTAAGGCAAAACAAAAACATATAGATTATGAAAAGATCTTTCCTAACCATACACCTAATAGAGGGCTAATATCCAAAATATACAAAGAACTCAGGATGTTAGCTTCCAGCAAATCAAATGACTCAATTAAAAAGTGGGGTACGGAGTTAAACAGAGAATTCTCAACTGAGGAATATCAAATGGCCAAAGAGTACTGAAAGAAATGCTCAACATTCTTAGTCATCAGAGAAATGCAAATTAAAATCACCCTAAGATTCCACCTTACAACAATTAGGATGGCTAAGTTCAATAACTCAAGTTACAGCACATGCTGGCAAAGATGTGAAGAAAGAGGAACAATCCTTCATTGTTTGTAGGATTACAAACCTCCAATAGTTCTACCTGAAGAGCCAACTCTATTACTTCTGGGCATGTACCCAAAATATGCTACACCATATTACAAGGACACATGCTCCACTATGTTTTTATCAGCCTTATTTGTATAACCAGAAGGTGAAAACATCCTGTCTCTCAACTTATAAATGGATACAGAAAATATAGTTCAGTTACATAATGGAACACTGCTCAGCTATTAAAATTGAGAATATCATGAATCTTACAGGCAAATGGATGGAACTAGAAAATACCATTATGAGTGAGGTAACCTAGACCTAAAGGGACATATATGGTATATACACATTAATAAAGATTAGCCCATATGTTCATATTATCCATGATAAAAGTCACAGATTATAGGAAGCTTAACAGGAAAGGAGGCCCAAATGTGAATACTATAATCAAACTTCAAAGGGGAACAAAGTATTCATCTTTTTTTCCCACCAGACATTTGTGAGACATGAAGATTTGGGTATAAAAGTGTAGAAAATTCATTTGTCTACTTACAATGTGTTTAACTACATTTATTTAAATCTGTGTCACACTCTTTAAAACAGTCTAAGAAAAATATCAACAATAGCATGCTATGATAATTATTTCCAAGCCCTTTCTACATTTTATTGCTATTATCAAAATATCTAAGCTCAAATGTTTTATTCTAACTAGTCACATCAAATATGTTGCTTCTGTCAATATCTTATTTGACAATCTTGCTAAATCAGTGGATTCATTTTGATGAACTAATTATTTATTAGCAGTTATGTTGGATAATAATGAGATAGTAAAAAGTGCAGTTTATAAAGATTACTTTTCCATTTTAAACTATTTATTTTATTGTAAATTTTTAATACAGTGTATTTTGATAATATCTATCACTATCTGCCAACTACTCCTAGATCCAAACACAACCATTCCCACCTAACTCTGTTTTTATGTTAAGAGGTCATTAAGTCTAGGTTGTGTTATTCATTTATAAAAGTATGGTAGCCTTGAAGTGGAGCATGGAGATTCTACCCTTAAAGTATACTATCTCTTCCTGTCTGAGCAACTGTGAATTTCTGATAGCTCCCTAAGTAGAAATCTGACAGCTTTGCTAACTTCTCTCTCTATCTTGAGATGTGTTTCATTCTTGAGTTTGTGAGAGACTTATGAAAGTTATCCAGAATTGCTGTTAGTTCATAAGTGTAACTGCCCCACTGTGTCCAGAATATGATTGTTCCTTTGTGCTCATCTACCACTTCTGGATCTTACAATGTTTCTGCCCCCTGTCCTGCAATGAACACTGAGTCTTGAGTAGAAGAGAGGTTGTATGGATGTCCATTTATGACCAAGGACTGTCAAAACAATCCTTAAAAAAAGAAGAAAAAATAGAAAACAATATCTAGTGGAGGTATTACCCATCCAAGATTTTAATTATGCCACAAAACTATGATAATAAAAATGGCATTGTGCTGTTTAAAAATCATTTGAGAAAAAGTGAAAATTCACATGTAAACCCACACTCTGACAACCAGTTGATTTGATTTTTGTATTTTTAATAAACAGGCCAACAACATACACTGAGCAACAGATATTATTATCATAATATGTTGATAGTCAGAATGAACAATCTACTTGTATGAGATTAGGTCCTTACACTCCCCTGCACAAAGCCTCATCTCCTAATAGATCAAAAACTTCAACATATTCTTGTTTTTCTACATGTTGATTCTTCAACATGTTCAAAGTAATATCTACCATGATAGTTGAGAAGTAAGGAACATGTCTGACATCACTAGCACAAGAAATGGATTTCTGAACAGGATCTAGGTGATGAAAACCTGAAGATAAACAATAAGTGAATGGAATTTATGAAATCAAAAAGATTCTGCAAAAACAGGGCACCATCATTGGGGAGGAGAAACCACCCACAGAATGGAAAAAAGAAATTGCCAGCTATACATCTAACAGAGAGTTACTATCTAGAATGTATGTTGTATGTGCTCCTAACAACTGAGCCATCTTTCTAGCCCTGATGAACATTAACTTATAGCATTAGGAAGTTTAATAAACATAGTAATTTCACAAAATGAAAATTATCTACCTCTAATTCAGGAAGGGTATCCAAAGTGTCATAAATTAGTATCCAAACTCTCCACAATGACATTAAGATTCTTTATCAATCAAAGAGATTTGTGGACACTGGACAATTCACATGACAATTTTTGCCATGTCTTCAGAGCAGATTTGTTTTCTTCTGTCTTTTTCATTATCTATCTTTTTAGCATGTTGAATTTATACTCTTGACATTCTTCCATCAGCTTTTTAAGTGTCTGGAATTTTATGACTATGCCATTAAACTTTGATTTTATTTTCATGTTTAGTCAAGTATTTTAAATTGTCTTTTGATTTTGTTCTTATCTATATGCCAATTGTACATAAGATATAATGTAAGAAAATATGTAAAATATGAACATGCACAAAATGTAAACTATTGCACAGTATAATATAACTTACATGCACTGTAATAAGTGTATACTTACAAAAAATTTTTACTGTCTGTTTTTATTGACTATTCACTCATTTCAACCTTCTGATAGTAATGGACTCATTTCTGTGACCCAAGGTTGTTGGTCACACATTTTAAATTGTTGTGTAGTAAGACTCTTGAACTATCTTGCCCTGCATTGATAAAATTCATATTTGACTTTTGTCTTGGTTCTCCACTGAGGAATACATGAGCTACACTATTATTTGTTAAATAAAAAACAGTGTACATCCCAATTTAAGTTATATAGTTTCCTGCACTGGGAGAAGTTTTGCATTTGGCCCCTTGTACACTTGATGTAGAATCTTAATATTACTTATTTACTCCATGAAAAGATACCCCAGAAATGAAGAAGGGAGAATTTTAAGTTAAGTGTGCTAATACAGGGAGCTAATCGAGGTTACATAGAAGAAAATCAATGAGGGTTACTGGCAAGAGCACGCTAACTAAGCAGAGCTGCCTCAATAGAAGCCCACTCCAGTGGGGTGTCAACTCACTGGCAAAATTTACAAGCAACTTTGCCAGTCTCAAGTTTTCAGCAATTGTTTCACTTATTAAAATTTCAATGTCAGAACATATCATTACATAACCAACATACAAACACATACACAGATTTATCATATTTAAATAATCACAATAAATATTTTATGCATATAATGTGATTTTCTTTTTATTGGATATTTCATGTATGTACATTTCAAATATTATTCACTTTTCCCCCTTTCCAGTCTCCCCACCACCTGCTTCTATGAAGATACTCCCACTCCCACTGACCCACTCCCACCTCATTGCCCCTGCATTTTCCTACACTGGAAAAACCAGCCTTCACAGAACCAAGGGCTTCTCTTCCTATTGATGCCAGACAGTGCTATCCTCTGTTAAATATGCAAATAAGGCCATGGGTCCTTCAATGTGAACTTAGTTCATTAGTGTTCTAGTCCCTGGGAGCTCTTTTGGGGGAGGTTGGTTGATTAACATTTTTGTTATTTCTATGGGGCTGCAAATCCTTCCAGCTCCTTTGGTCCTTGCTCTTACTCTTCCACTGGGGACCACATGCTCAGTCCAATAGCTAGCTGCAAGCATCCTCATATGCATCAAAAAGACACTGGAAGAGCCTCTCAGAGACATCCATGTCAGTCTCCTGTCAGCAAGTACTTGTTGGCACCAGCAAAATATACTGAGTTTGGTGGCTTCATATAGGATGGATCCCTAGGTGGGGCAGTCTCTGGATGACCTTTTCTTCAGTCCTTGCTCCACTCTTTGTCCCTGTATTTCCTTCCATAAGTGTTTTGTTCTCCCATATAAGAAGGATTGAAGCATCCACATTTTAGTCTCTCTTTTTTTTTTTTTTTTTTTTTTTTGTGCTTCATATGGTCTGTGAATTCTTTCTTGGGTATTCCAAGACTTTGGACTAGTATCCACTTATTAGTCAATATATAACTTATGTCTTATATTGTGGCTGGGTTACTTATCTCAGGATGATATTCTTTAGTTCCATCAATTTGCAAAATGTCTTTCTAAAGACAGGACATGTGCAACATTTGTCTGCTTTAAATCACAAGGAGGCAGGCTCATCAGGAGTTAACTCCCAAGTTTAGCTGACAGCTCTGCAGGAATGCAGAAGCAGCTAAGTCCAGAGGTGATTTGATGATGATTTTGCTAAGCTACCTTTCTAGAAAGAGCAACTTTTTTTTTTTTCAATGAAATTAACTTTATCCTTACCTTCATGCATAGGACCAGAAATCATAGAATCAACTTGAACATGTTCAATAGAGAAAAGGCAATTTCTAAAATGAAGGAAGACTTGTAATTATATAGGTTGGAACTGAAATTGTAATAGTTGTAAAACACAGCTTGAAAAGGGGCTTGGCCTTAGTTTTGAAATGGCAGTGGCTATTGTCATTAGCTCTGTTTGTTATGCAAAAATTTCTTTTGTGAGGAAACTTTCTTTTAAGATCTTAAAAGTTGAAGTAACCTGTTTGAGGAGAAGACATGAGTAAATATTTTTGTAGAGGCTCAGTCCTATACTGCCTTGGTTTTAAGATCTTAAAAATTGAAGTAACCTGTTTGAGGAGAAGTCATGAGTGAATATTTTGTAGAGGCTTAGTCCTACTCTACTTTGGATTGCCTGCTGCAGCTGCTGGATAGTCCTTTGACAAATGGATTGGTCACCTGAGAGTGTTGAATTACCTCTATTGTTTGAGGGTTCTGAGGTAGGTCTCCCCACAGTTTCTCTGTTTTTATAAGATTATTTTATTATTAGGAATGAAGATAATACCAAATAGAAAAGTTCCATTTTTTTTTGAAATCGAGATTGTCACTCTCTTTGTAGGTGGTACCCTTTTAGACACTGAGGACACAATGAACTGGACCTCTTTGGACCACTGCTTTGAGTGGGGCCAGAAGCATTAAAATTCATGGCACCTCCCATTCTGTTAGAATATGGTTTACTGATATGTCCAAGACAACCACATAAATAAAATTTATGGATCAAAGCTGTTCAATAAGATTTTCTTTTTCCTTTATTATTTAGAAAATGAGTGGTTGCTTGACCCTGTAAAGCTACTGCAAGGACCACACCTTGAAGATATGAAGGAGTGACCTCAGTACATGCTTGAAGAAAGTTGGAAATATTTCCAGATTTTTTAATTGTCTTTAGAATAGATTGATACATGGATGTAGATGAGATGATTTCTTATCACAAATGCCAATTGTTTTGAAACAGTATCTTTTTGCCTCAGAGATAAGAATCATCCTCTCTACTGCTTCTGATAGCCTGGGTACAAATTCTTCAAAGGTTCTTCTGGTTTCTGCTTTATATTAGCAAGACCTTTGGGATTTATATTTCTATTACGCAAACAAGTCCATGCTTCTAGACCTGCAGCTGATGTATTTACTAACTTTATAAATAGCTTTCTTTGCCATTTCTTGTTGAACTGTTTCTTCAAACCATTCCCTTGTACCCATAAACATTTCATATGTTAGCACTTCTTTTTTTTTTCAATTTTTTTTATTGAAAAACTTTATTTTAAAAAACAAAGATAAATGTACAAATTTTAAAGCATTGTTACATAAAAGTATACAAATACATTTTTAAGGTTGTAATTAAGTATTTGTGGGTACATATACATATACCTACGTATATATGTAACAATAATATAGGAAAAGATGTTATTAATTTGAGGGGAGAGGCAGAAACTGGAAGTGGCTGTAGGAAGGAAAGGGGGATGTGATACAGTTCTATTTTAAATAAAATATATTCTTTTTTTTTTCTTGAACTTCACACAGTCTGTGAGTTGTTTCTGGGGTGTTCTGAGCTTTCTGGGGTTCATATCCAATTAACAGTGACTGCATGTTATATCTGTTATTTTGTGACTGGGTTACCTTACTCAGGATGATATTCTCTAGATGCATCCATTTTCTTGGAAAATCATAAAGTCATTGTTTCTGATAACTGAGTAGTACTCCATTGTGTAAATATACCAAAATTTTTAACCATTCATCTACTGAAGGACATCTGGGTTCTCTTCAGCTTCTAGCTATTATAAATAGGGCTGCTATGAACATTGTGTGCATGTGTCTTTGTTGTATGCTGGATTGTCTCTGGGGTATATGCCCAGAAGTTGGATAACTGGGTCTTCACATAGTGCTATGTCCAATTTTCTGAGGAACCACCAGACTGATTTCCAGAGTGGTTGTACCAGTTTATAACCCCACCAACAGTGGAGAAGTGTTCCTCTTTCTCCACATCCTCACCAGCATCTGCTGTCATCTGAATTTTTGATCATAGCCATTCTGACTGATGTGAGGTGGAATCTCAGGCTTGTTTAGATTTGCATTTCCCTGATGACTAAGGATGTTGAGCATTTCTTTGGATGCTTCTCAGCCTTTCGATATTCCTAAATTGAGAACTTTTTGTTTAGCTCTGTACCCCATTTTTTAATAGGATTGTTTAATTCTCTGGTGCCTAACTTCTTGAGTTCTTTGTATACCTTGGATATTAGGCTTCTATCAGATGTGGAGTTGGTAAAGATCTTTCCCCAATCTGTTGGCTGCGATTTTGTTGTCTTGACAGTGTCCTCAGCCTTACAGAAACTTTGCAATCTCATTAAGTCCCATTCATAGAACTTTAACCTTAGAGCAGGAGCCATTGGTGGTCTGTTCAGGAAAATTTCCCCTGTGCCGATGTGTTCTAAGGTTTTCACTACTTTCTCTTCTAATAGTTTAAGTGTACCTGCTTTAATTTGGAGATCTTTGATCCACCTGCACTTAAACTATGTACAAGAAAAAAAAAGGGTCTATTTTCATTCTTCTGCATGTTGAGTGCCAGTAGGACCAACACCATTTGTTGAAGAGACTGTCCTTTTTCCATTGAATGTTTCCAGCTCTTTCATCAAAAATCAAGTGACCATATATGTGAGGGTTCATTTCTGGATCTTCTATTCTATTCCATTGATCCACATGCCTATCGCTGTACCAGTCCCATTCAGTTTTTAACACAATTTCCTTGTAACATAGCTTGAGGTCAGGGATGGTGATTCCTGCAGATGTTTTCTTGTTGTTGAGGATGGATTTGGCTATTCTAGGTTTTTTTGTTATTCCAGATGAAATTGCACATTGCTCTTTCCAGCTCTATAAAGAATTGGTTTGGAATTTTGATGGGGATTGCATTGAATCTGTAGATTACTTTTGGTAAGATGGCTATTTTATGTTGGTCCTCCAATCCATGAGCATGGGAGATCTTTCCATTTTCTGAGATCTTCCTCAATTTCCTTCTTTAATGATTTGAAGTTCTTGTCATACAGGTCCTTCACTTGCTTAGTTAGAGTCACACCAAGGTATTTCATATTGTTTGTGACTATTGTGAAGGGTATCTTTTCCCTAATTTCTTTCTCCACATTTTTGTCATTTGAGTAGAGGAAGGGTACTGACTTGTTGTAATGTTTAGATATTTCCTAATCTAGATAAAAGTTTCTCCAAACTTACAATGCTACAAATGAATTTAAAATGTAAAAATTTAAAGATATTTAATTTCTTAGGAACTGATCTTCCTCTAAAGTACAAAAGATGAACAACAGTAATATTTAAGAATCTGAGGGCTCTGCACCACTGACCCAGCACCTCAGCCACCATGTCATGGTCAGAAATGCCCGTCTAAGCTTAGTGTTTCCCAGAATCAGGACATAGCAGTGGAGTGAAGGAAAGGAAAGTCCAGTAATGCAGAAAAATAGAGTAACTGAATTTTGCTTCTGAATTTTAATGTTACAAAACTGCAAAAGAATTGATAGGAAAAAAATGGTATACATGATCAAGAAGGTGACCACCATGTGCAGCGCCTTTATGTGGGCTGCAGTGCTAACGTCTCTGAAGCCTGCTGCATTGCCCTGCATGTTCTTCAGATGTCTCCATAAAGAGAAAATGAGAAGGAGAAACATTGTCAGAGATACAGTAAATGGAATAAGTGTGAACATAGTGTTGATGAGTATAATCTGCCTAGAAATTTGAGTAACAGTAGTTAAGATAGCACTGTTGGACATGTTAACTTTATATTTGTCAATCCTGACATCAATGTATCTGTTTAAGATTAAAAGATTTAAAAAGAAGATGAACAAAGATAACAGCAATGTCACTAAAACCACTAGTTTTACTCTCCCTTTCAAGTAGAAAATAGAGTTTGAACAAATGCCTATTTTGAGAAAATAAAAAATGCTGAGACTTGTAGCAAGCCAGATACTGGAATGATTGTTAACTGTCCAGGAAATATTAATTTCTTTTGCAATTCCTTTGGTCATTATTAATGCTGGATACAGTTCATATACCAACACACTTGCAAATACAGAGCAGAGGAAACCAATTCTGGAAATGGCCAGAGCAGTGAAGATCTGATCTATAAAAGTGAACTTTCTCCTCTTTACCCAGTCCATGATGTTCACCAGAACAGTGAATGCATTGCCTAAATTTCCCACTATGAATTCCACATATAAAGTAGTTAATAATATGTAATCTAAGACACTATTCATTGTTTCCAAGAGGTGTTCCAATTTCTAATACAGTGCTAGGTATCCTTTAATGATAGTCTTCTGAAGCATGTCTAGCTAATTCTTAAGAATTTATAGCATGCTAATTTAATTAAGTCTTACATACATTTCTCACACAAACATAAAGAATCACTAATGGGCTGGTTTACAGTTTTCTTCACAAAAATATTACATTTTTCAAAAGAATCCAGCTGTGCTTCATCCAGATGTGATATAGCTTATAGTAGATGCACTGAAGTCTGCTGTAATTAATGCTGAAGAAAACAAAATTGTCATATGCTGTCATCAGAAATGAATAATTTATTTACATGATTTCAACTATCTATACATTACAATATAAACATTTAATTTCTGACAAGCAAAATAATAAAATTACAACACACACAGAAGCCAATGGTATCTAAATTGCTATATGACTTTAGAATTTTATTTAATGTTTCAAAAGTGTGTCAGTATAGGCTTTTATTCTTCTTCTCAAAGTTCTCCCTAGAAGCAAACAGCTACCTAATAATCATCTGTTGTTAGTTATTCCTCAAATAACTGAGACTGACAAGATTGATAATTTCACTTTTTATAAGGTTATATATGCGTATGTATATAGGCATGTACTAGTCCATGAATGTGTGTTTATTTCTATGATAATCCTTTTGAATTCTGACTTCTAAAACTCAGATTTATTATTTAGTTAAAACTTGATGAATAATTTACTTAAGATTTACTAACATGATAGTTTGTAAGGAGATGGCAAGAAATTGATTTTATGTATAATTGACTCAGCAATAATGTAAATACACTAAAGACCTGTGCCTATCTTTTCCATACATGCAAATAAATTTGGAAATATTCCTATTGTTATAAAGCAGACAATAAGCTTACTTAAGTTCATCTGCATAAAACAAATCCCCTTCATTCTGTGTCTCCTCTCTTTGATCATGCATGTGATTTCTTCACCAGTACAAGCTTGATACTATTTATTTTCCTCCACTTTGCACCAACATTTGTTCATTTAAAATTAGCATAGGCACCAAGATATATAAAGCACAATACACACCCAAGGCAAGACAGGGACTGCAACAATAGGTTGTAAGATTCTTCAAAATTTAAACAAAAGCCAAAAGGGGCAAAAACACACAAGAAAATCTATCAAAGGAAGCAAACAGAAGAACATCAAAAATTTTGGAAAACTTGGTATTCTTATAGCCATGGGTATATATGGCCTAGCACTGAAAACAGCTGGTGGTCTTTGGTAAGACCCTGCATCAAAATAACAGCAACAGGAATGTTTAAGTCGAAGTGACAGCCATGGGTTATTGCATGTGAAAGAGAAACTGTAACTATTTCCCTCTGTAGCAACACTGAGCAAAGAAAACAAGACAAAATTATCCTGATATTTCCATTAATGCCCAACAGTTAGGGACAGAATTATTAGGAAATTAAGTTAAACTAACATAGGAAACATTTTAGGCAAAATTCCTAGAACAGAAGTATGATCATACCTGGACACAGAAAGCAATTCTGAGAATGGTTCCTTCTCTATAACGAAAAGGAGGAAGTGAAAAAATAGAAATGCAAAACATACTAGGGCTGGGGCTGTACAGAACATGTGCTAGCACAAGAGTGGTACAGACCTTAAAGAAAAAGGGCAGAGCTTTTATAGGTGAGAGTGAGTAACACCCAGGAGGTTCCCTGAACCTCTCTTCTTCATTTTTCCTCTGGACAGGAAGCACTGGAGGCTCTACTTGAGTAGCTGTAAATGCTGCACTCTCTTGTCCATGTTGCTTTGCTCAGAACAAACCTGCTACTCTATCAATAATGGCAAAATTACTATGCATTTCTCTGACAAAGTTGGAGTAAAAGAAGAGCCCAAACTTACAGAATTAACCCAAGGCTCTCCTTCACATAAAGGAGTAGCTGTATTTAAGAGACAATGGTGACAAACAGCTATACAGCATAGGTTCCAGTCCCCAATAAAAAGCATGCACGTGTAAATTGAGTCACTCTTCGAGTGACTCAGATTATTGACTACTTTGGACTTGAATCTAAGTGAGTCCTCACATATCTGTTTTTTTTTTTTTTTTTATCATCAAGGTTATTCTTGATGATATTCTTGATAATATTTCTTTTAATCATCAAGGGTATTCTTCCAATTTTAACTGTAATGAAACATTGTGAGCATAAGATCTGGTTTTGCAAATGCCACCAAGGTACTGAATGTTGGCAGAAGAAATCTTTGTTGAATTGTAGATTTTCTTTGCTTCTGTGATCTTACAATATGCTCACTTGAAAAGTCTTTGGGCTTCCATTGCTCCCGGTGCGGTTTGTGTGCTCTTTCAGTGCAGACCTGGTGCCTCTTTTGTGAAGCGGCAGCTGATGAGACTCAGGCTCTTTCCATGGCCGAGCAGAAACCCAAGGAAGGAGTCAAGACTGAGAACAAAGATCATATTAATTTGAAAGTGGCAGGACAGGATAGTTCTGCGGTGCAGTTTAAAGATAAGAGGCTTACACCACTTAGTAAACTAATGAAAGCTGTTGTAAATGACAGGGTTTGTCAGTGAGGCAGATCCAAGTCCAGTTTGATGGGCAACCAATCAACAAAACAGACACACCTGCACAGTTGGAACTAGAGGATGAAGATACGATTGATGTGTTCCAGCAGCAGACAGTGGGTGCCTACTAAAAAGGCAGCCTGCTGCTTTACTCCAGAATTTTGTTATAATCCATGAACAAATCTCAGAAAGCCGAAATTTGTGCCTGCCACATCCTGACTACTACAGAATAGCTTTCTCCTTTCATCTCCCTGTCCCCATTTCTTTATTGTACATAAGGTAACTGGTGTATGTGCACAAGCACATTCTCTCTTGTTTTTTTTCCTTTTTTTTTTTTTTTTTTTTTTAAGTAAATGGCCAGTGTTTGTTTGACATCGGAGGGAGATGGTCTGGGGAAAGTACTTTTCCTGTGAAAATATCTCTTTTTTCCATTAGTGGCTCATTCAACTCTTACTTTACATTCCAGTTAGTTATATTGCTGTCACTGTTTCAAGAAAAGAACCCAACAACACAAAATACTTGCATACCTTGTTTGATTGAAGAATTTTAATGTTTTTCATTTATCATTGTAAAAACCAAGGACAATTTTATAACTTTTTTGTTCATAGCTGTTACATGTAGGACAATCTATCTTTAAGAAGGGATGAATTAATCTTGAACAAAATGATCCTAGATAGTTTTTCCTTCAAGTCATGCATCTTGTTTAATAAACTTCTTGTTTAAAATGAAAATGAAAAAAAAATGTGTTTAGAAATTTTATGGGAGAAAATGCACAAAATTTATAATTAAGAAAGGATGCTGGTAGGCCTCAGGTATAACTGAGATGAAGAATACATTTCAGTCACGTAAGAAATCTTGGGTTTAATCACACAGCCAAAAGAAAGAAAAAAGAAAAAAAGAAAAGTAACAAGGAATCTGCTTGCTACCTAAACTTTATATTGCTAAATGGCATTTTGCATATAAAATAAATAATAACTAAAGGAAATGATAGTATCAAATTTCACAGTTAAAAATGTGAAATTTTATTAAACTCCTTTGTATACTTCTTTAAAACTGACATATTGCGACAAATGCCATCAACATTATAAACTTGTAACCTAAAAATTAAAAGAGAAACAAAATATTCATGCTTTTACCCAGATATCATAATGGGTTTTAGTTATTGTCATATTGCCAATGTTCACATCATCATTCATTTATTAATCTATTTATTAAATCAATAAAATATTTTGAAACATTGTTTTCATTTTTAGGTGCTACAAATAATTAGCAAATGGAATTAACATTATTTCCTCTTCCAAAGATGCTTATCACGAATTGGAGATGAATGGCAAACATGAAAATTTATAAAAATTGTATGCCTTTATGTTTTAATAATAATAGTAATGATAATCATGATGATGATGATGATGATAATAATAATAATAATAATAATAATAATAATAATAATAACAATAATGATTCACAGCATCCAAATTTACAGAGACAGTAACTACAATTTGCAGCCTCTTCATGTGGGATACAATAATGAAATCTTGTCATCATTTACGAGAAGCCACATCATCCAATGCTTTTTGTAGAAGAGGTGGATTATTCAAAGGGCACAAAGCAGGGATACAGTTCAGAGTTTGATGTGTTTACAGTGAGGACAGTTATACATGAAAAGCTGTCATGTCCTTCATTTTCCTCTTTCCAGTTATATCACTTTCATACTCACTTGAGTGATAAAATCACCCAATAATAGTCAAAACTAGTAACACTTTTCTGTAAGGGTGTATGTGTATGATATATGCACACTCATGTGTAAGGGTGCAGATGACACATGAGACAAAGCCTGGAGGAGATTGCCGGGCGTCCTTATCTATCACTTTGTTCTATTTTTATGAGATGGCCTCTCTCTCTGAGCTGTAACATAACTGGTGGCCATCAAGCTGCAGTGATCCTTCTTTCTCTTCTCCTCATTCCCTCAGTCCAGCACTGGTATGGAAGACATACATGATCGTGCCTTGCTTTTAGGAGTTCTGGAGATTTGAACTTATATCCCCGTGGATGTGCAGGTACTCTTACCAGCTAATTTATCTTGGCTGCCCCCTCTTTAATATATCAACTTTATGTGTGCATTTGAATTGTGGATGTATAGTGAAATTAGTTTTTTACAACTCTGTGACTGAGCAAACAGCACACAGTGTGTTATCAGGTAAACTAAGTACATCTTTCTATAAACAGTACATTTGCATAACTGCTCAAATTGACTCTTGTTTGTATACTCTATGCTTCTCTTACAGATGAAGGGACTTCTCACTTGGTGCTGAATCAAAGTTGAATTCTCATTTGTTAGCAGGAAAATAAGGATAAATTTTGTTATGACAGTTGTAATCACTTTTTAAAATATCTCCATTATTTGTGTTAAAAAAAACTCTAGGTTTCTGTTAATAAAATGATAGATTCAATACATAGTTTTTTCAGAGTGTATTCTTGGAAACGCAGGGAAACCAATACTCCTTTAACAGCTAGTATTTCTAACTGTGTTTGAAAGTGTGTAATCCTGTACTATACACAACCACATATATGCTTCATGATAAAATTATTATTTTATTATCTCAAATGTCTGTCTCTTGTACATAATGAAGACTCAAAACATCCGTAATGCCCTTTGGTCTCTTTAGGCCATTAGTAATGTTTGCCAAAATATTGCTCATGTTTAGAGCTTAGAAAACGTTATCTGATTTTGCCCAGTCAATTTTCAAATGATTACTTTCTCCAATAATTTTATTCACTTTACTTTCAGATCACACACTGCCTCCTCTCTTTCCAGTCCCACACTTACAAGTCCCTTTCTTTCCCTGTCCCCTTTTCCTCAGAGAAGGGGAAGCCCATTTGGTACCATCCCACCCTGGGACTTCTAGTTCTAGCAGAACTAGGCACATTCTCTCCCATTGAGGGTTAATCAGGTGGTTTAAGTAGGGAGAAGTTAATCCAGTGGCAGAGAACAGAGACAGAGTGAGCCCCCACTCCATTTGTTAGGGTTCTCACATGAAGACAAAGCAGTACATCTACTAAAAATGTGGTGGGTGGAGCTAGGTCCAGTTCTGGCATGCTCTTACTTCGGTGGTCCAGTCTCTGTAAGCCCCATGAGATCATGTTAGTTGATGCTGTATGTCTTCTTGTGACCTTGACTCCTATGGCTTGTTTAATTTTATTCCCCACTGTTCCATAAAACTTTGCAAGCTCCACCCGATGTTTGGCTATGAGTCTGTGAATCTGAGTTCATCCACTGCTGTATGAAGCCTCTAAGGAGACAATATGGTAGGTTCCTGTCTACAAGCATAACAGAGTATCAATAATAGTGTTAGGGTGGGACTCTATAACATGGGGTGAATCTCAAGCTGGAACAGTCATTTGTTGGCTATTCCTTCTCTGTCTGCTCCATCTTTACCTTTGCACATCTTGTAGGTAAGACAATTATTATTTAAATAATCTGAAATTCAAAGCATAAATATTTAAACTTTTCTTTTGATTTTAACACTGCTGAAACGCAGTATATGTAGCACAAGAAACTCAATAATATATCTAGTGATAAACTCATTTGTGAAGATCATATACTTTCAAGAAATACACCAAACATATAAAATTGCAAAGAAGAGATTTTTCAATAAATTACTCTGAAAAATTGAATGACAATATATTTTTAAAAAGTCAATTTAAATTCCACACTAAAAACCGGTAATTTGCATTGGTCACCTACCTAATTACAAAAAAAAAAAAGTGATAATAATTCTAGATGGGTGATAAAATATCCTTAAAACTTTTATAACATTCTAAAAGGCAAATATTTCTAAGGCAAACTTGTGGTAATCCTCCTGTCTCAACCCCTAAAGTATTACATTTACAGGTGAGGACTATTATGCAAAGCTTTTATAATATATTTATGGTCTTATTTGTTGAGTTTCTTGATCAGTATTATGTTGACAGAATTTTTATTTCTAGAACTTTTATTATTAAGGCATTCTGGTTTTTTAAAAAAAATTCCACAAATATTGGATGATTTTATGATTGTCTTTATGTCCACTGATACAACTTATTATATTTATTTACTTATGATAGCTATCCCTACATCTCCAGGATAAACTCAATCTGGTAGTGGTGGGTGATCTTTCTGATATATCAAATCTCATTTGTAAGTACTTTAGCGTATATGTTTATCACAGCTATTGGACAGAGTTTTATTTGATGTTCTTATCTGATTTGGTATTTGAACAATACTGACTTGTTAGAAGTTTAAATTCCTTCTTCTGTTACTTTTTCTCCCTCACCTCCATTTCTTCATTTTTAAAAACAGTTCAAGAAGCATTTGTTGTAATTCCTTTTTGAATATCCAGTTCAATTTTTATATGAAAACACCTGAACAGGTCTTGTTTAGGTAAAAAAAATATTGTTTATAACTCCTTGTTCATTATTAGCTTATTGATACTGCTGTTTTATACTTGGTTCAACTAGTTTTATATGAATCTAGAAATTCTTTAATTTATAAACTCAATGTACTTTAGACATTAAAATATTATCTTCTAATGTTATTTTCTTTTATGTCTATTGTAATGTTTCTCCACTCAGTGAGTTTGTTAATTTCCCCTTCCCCATTAATGGGGTAAAAACTCTATCTTGCTAAGAGCCAGATCTTAAGAGTCTTTGATTGTCTTGGATTTCTCCACAACGTTCAATTATGATTCTATACTCTATTTTTTGTTCTGTTTGCACTTACAGGTATTGGGACTTAGTTTTTCAGTTACTGTTAAGACTACTATAAGTAGTCTTCTGAATATTGGTTGATACATTCCCATTAATATCCTCTAAGTAAAATATTTCCCAAAACACTATAGTATTTAATTTTTCCTCCAAGAAATGAAAGATTCAATATATTTTTAAAAACAAATACCCTTTTGACCTTGTTGCAGCTAGGGCATTAAGTGGACCTCCAAATGTCTTGTAAGGAAGGTTTGGTATTGAATATAGCAATAATCTGAGGTGAGGCCTTGAGGTTATGGGAGTAAACAAGACACTGAGACTCTGTCTCTTTTTTGAAAAAAAGTAAAAATCAAACCCTGTCCTCTTAGAACATTTTTACAACTATATTTAGAAATCTATTTGGCTTGGTTTCTTTTTACACATTATTTTTGCTGGGTAATCAAGGTTGTCTGTCATGCCAAGCAACATGTAATTTTCCAATGCATCATTAATGAAGCAATGACTCAAATATCTCATTCCCAGAATGAATACATGATCAAAAAGGCAGCTGAATGTTATTCTTTCCAAAAGTATAACATGGTGCTAGCCATTTACCATTAAGCTAATGTTATTTCTAAAAATTCGAATTTATAGACCTGTAAATTGCCCAGTGCTTCTAACTGAACCAAATCACTGACATCTACTTGAAAACATTTTATTTTCATTTCAAGGATTTGACTAAATCACTGCAAATTTTCCACTAAATATCAAGCTGTTTCTGTGTACAGCATGAGTGAAAATGTTGAATTCAAATGGTCAGCATACAGGTATTCAGAAAACTCATTGTTATTTTCTGGTTTATGCCCTTCAACTAGCACCTAACCCCTTCATTCTGAAAAGATTTCTTTTCTAATAAATTTACATTAGTAAATTATTTAATAAATACATTGTTAGGAATATGGTTCTGCACAGAATCATTGTGGCTCACCTTAAACATTCTCAGATTATCAACCTAAATCATTTTAAAATAAGCTTTAGGCAGAATCAAGGTTAAGGGAACAAATGATTGGGTAAAATCAAGAGAAGGCTATGAAGTACTATCCAGAGAAATTTTAATCATCTGCTCTATTTGGTCAGTTTTGAAATGTACCTACCTGGTAAGCCGTGTGAAACAGGCTTTGAAAGCTAAAGGTCAAGGGACCAAAGGCAAACCACAACCCTCTAAAATATCAGATTCCAAATACTCTTGAGCAATAAGTGGGATTGAGAGCTTTTTACAGAATCTTCTTTATCATTTCCTAGAGGATTATGTCTTCACTGTGGTCACTTGTGTATGGCTGCTCTATCCCCTACTCTCTGAATGTAAAGGGCAGTTATTTTCATGGAGTTCACAAGGAGAAGAACCAGTGGAGGCTAGAAATGGGTCAGGTGGTGTAAGCATGTTGATGAGTGAATGATTCTGTTAGTAGAAAGTAGAAGATCCAGGCTCTTACTGACTTATTTAAGACAATGCTGAACAGCTCCATAGATTCTGATTTCAGAATAAACTACACCTGTGCACTAAAACCATGTACCTTCTGTTTCTTAGTTGGTCACTCATCCTAAACTACTCTTTATTTTCTATCTTTGGTTTAGGGACCAGCTTCTCTACTCACTTAGCATTGATTTGATTGCAGAAAAGGAGTATAAATTGAGATACCTTTTTATGTTTTCCAACTTTTGTAATGTTGTGCTGTTTGCACCAGCTCTGTAAGTAGTTTACTTAGAAACAGAAGTGCTCTGTGTACAAACAGATGACAGGACTACTCCATTGTATGGGGAGATTTTATTTTAGATGTAGAATAAGCAGAATCAACTGTAAGTATCTAGAGCAAAGAGAAAAAGTCGGTATGGCCAGGGCTATCTGTGAGAGAGGGAAGACTATCAAGGGATACAGAATAGAGGAAGATTGTGAGAATAACAGTGGTTACAAGAGTAGCTGCACTGAGGGAAAGGCAGCAGATGGGGGCTGGGGCTTGGGATCATGTAACTGAGTGGGAGCTGAAGAAGCCTGGAGGCAAGAACCTTGATATGACTAAATTGGGGCCACAGGCATATGTTAACAAGAGAACCACAAGTGCCTTTTGCCAGAGGTTCCTTCTGGCAGATAGGAACACAGTTCCCAAGTTCCTGAAGGAATATTGCCTTTCATCTAACCAGAAATCCTCCTGCAGTCCAAGGTGGGGTTCATTTTTGGATAGACTGTCCTTTGATGTTTAGGAAACTGGCATGTCCTTTCCAGCTGACACTCTCGGATCACAGGGATGCTTGGAATAAAACATACATGCAAATCAGGGTCAGATATGAAAAATGACATTTAAAATTATACTGTATTCTGAAAGTTATGCTCACAAACTAATGAATAAGCATAATACACAAATGAGGCTAAACTGGGGCATTGCTGAAACAAAAATAAAACCATTTTGAATAGGGTGACTTGTTACATTGTACTAAGTTTTACATTGTTTTAGTGTACTAAGAATATGTAAAATATTAGTATTCTGGTCCTTCAAATCTACTTTAGGTATTTCACTAGTGCATTTCCAGGCAAAAAAGATGAATTCTATACCTAACCTGAACTTCTTAAAGGGTTTATATTAAATGGAAACAAACTATAGATGTGTGCGCACACACACAGCCTACACAAGTGTGTATTTTTGCTTAATTTTTCGCTTGTAATATGCATAGTCCTAATATACAGGTATTATGTATAACCTAACCTAATATGATGACTTTTCAAAGTTATGGTGTGTTGCAAATGCAGACTCTGCCTATATATGTTCACATATGGTGATAAATCACCTTGTCTTGGTGTCTCAGTGAATGTTATGGAATTAAAAAACAGACACTCCTATTTTCATAAGATCCTTGCAAACTGTGTACTAAATGCTGGCTATGTTACATCAGCTTACTGAGCTTGGCCCTTTAAAGGGACAGCGGATCTCAGTGCTGCTGTCCCTAGCAGTTACATAACTGCCTGCAGCCAACCTTCCTCTGCAAGCTGACAGGAAGAGGCGGAGCCCACACCGCCCCGCGCCAGCAGGGAGGGAGCGGCGGCCGCTGGCGTTGAGACTGAAGCGGTGGCCGCTTCATCCAGGCCACGGCTCGGTCTGGCTCGGGAGTGCGCGAAGCTTCGGAGACCCTCGGCTTGGTGGGACAACGCCATGGTCCCCGCCGACTTCCCGTCCGCCCTGGCGCTCAGGGCTGTGGGCCCTGCGGCCGCCACCCCGTACGGTGTTTTCTGCAAGGGGCTCTCTCGCACCCTGCTCGCCTTCTTCGAGCTGGCCTGGCAGCTGCGAATGAACTTCCCGTACTTCTACATCGCGGGCTCAGTGATCCTCAACATCCGCTTGCAGGTACACATTTAGAGCCGCGTCTGCATCGCGCGCCAACCGGGACCGCAAGATGGCAGCTTCCCAGGCCGCCCTGCGGCACCTTCAGGATGCGCGAGAAGAACGTGCAGTCTCGCGAGAGCAGGCTCTCGGGCGGTCTGCTCACCACTTCCCCTTCCTGGGAATTGGAGGTGGGAAAGCTAGCTGGGTCGATTTAGAACAAAGATATTGTGTTCCAGCAGCAGAGGAGGTAAACAAGAAAGTATCCAAGGAACTACACATCAGCAAACTCCTGGCAAATCTTAGGATATGGCAAAGGGCACAGGATGTGAAAGGAATGTTAAGTTTTCAAGAACACAGATTTACCTCAAACTTGGGTTCTGAATTAATCTTTTAAGAGTACTGGACTGTGAACTAGACATTGAATTGAATAAGAGGCCTGTTATATCAAGAATGTGATCTTAAAAGCATGCATCTCTTCCCACAAGAGGCTATATTGAAACCTTGGGTCAAAGCCAGACTACAGGAAAACCCCCAAATATGACGGCAGGATTTTGAAAAAAAAAAAAAAAAAAAAAAAAAAATAGTGGGACTATGTGAAGATGTTCCCGCCAAAAAGACACTGGTTCCAAAGGAAAGAAAGTCCAGTTGCACAGGAATTGACTACACCCTGGTAGTAAGGCAAATGGACCAACTATGGCTTTCTTCTTTAAAGAGAATACTTAATTCTAGTTACAGAGTAAACTGCAGATGTTACAAACCTTGACAAGTGGAGGGACAAGAAAGTAACTGGAAAGATGATGCCCTTGTGCAGTGGGAGGATAAAACATGTGTATTTGTGAACAAAAAGGAGATTTTTTTGACTTTGGACAGCCATGTTTCTAACTGCTCAATGGAGGCGGTAACCACATGACCCAGACAGTTAATATCCAAGGATGGCATGTTCTCAGTGTCTAAAAAAGAGCAAATGTCTGGTGTATGCGAATGTATGCTAGAGATTTGTACAAGCCTGGGGTGAATTAGTCATTGTATTTTGTTTTGAAATTAAAGCAAGTAATTAGAAACCCCAAGAAAAATAAAATAATTGTAAGTTATGCTGCCGTACCTCATGTGAATAATACTGTGCCTGTAATATAGGTTCCTACTTAACAAGAAATAATTATGTAACAGTGGGAGACCGGAAGCTGAAAGAGATATATGTATAATGGAGGACAGGAGATTTGGTTAAGTTGTAGACTTATGTAGAATCAAGTTGTAGACCTGTCATTCATGAACCTATGGGTTTGATACCCAGCACTACAAAAAAAAATGTTAAATATATAAAAAGGCAACAAAATAATTAGGAAAATTAATGAAGAAATATCTAAGAGCTTAAAGTGGTTAAAGAGAAAATAAATGGGGATAGGTAGAGAAAAAGCAAAGCTTTATTAATTTTTTTTAATACTCTAATATGTAATTTCTGTTAAACCTTGTATATGATTTTCTTTCATTAAAATCTAATTAAAATATTTTGTTTTGAAAAACTCCCCAGACAATTAAATCTACCATAGGTCAGTTGGCCAGAAGTATTGTTGGATTGAAATGTAAATCATACAGTCAGCTGTTACTGTTTGGCTAATAGTAATATATATTAATATTGACGTATTACCTACTATAGCTTGGAAATAATTTTCATTGCTACTTGTGAAGTTTCTTGCATATAAATGTAATTATATCTTTCCCAAGCTCATGTAAGATGAATATATACTGTTATAGTCTTGACCTGGAATTGTCTCTGTTATTTTGTCCCTGTGAGCACATAATAAGATAGTGCATGCTGTTTTAAAACCCCCTCTGTTGGCTTTGTTTGGAAATTGCTAGTTTCCAAGCTCTTCACGGAAAAATTTCCTGTTACTCACAGGTAAGTGAAGGATCCAGTGAGAACCAGATATAGTAGCATGCAGATGTTTTCCGGTACACTGGAAGTTCAATCATATATTCAAGGACAGACTGAGCCACATGATAAAAACACTGTCCCAAAGAAACAAAAGCAAAAAAATCCAGCGGTTAAGAGTAAAAATTATAGAAGGATGGCTCCAAACTCATGATCCCCCTGCCATTGCCTTTTGATTACCAAGTTTGCTGAGCTGTGCCAGCAATGGGCTTGCTACTTGCCAGGTGACACTTGAAATGTCACACAAGTCCAAAGGTTTGTTTGTTTTTTTTTTTTTTTTGTTTTTTTTGCTTTTTGTTTTTTTTTTTTTTTTTGTTTTTCTTTCTTTTTTTTTTTTTTTTTTTGCCTAAGCTTTATGGTGTTCAAAATTATAGGTTAAATACGTGCTCTGAAGGAAAGAAAAAAAGTAGTCAATATTTTATTAATAAATAATTCCAACTATAGTAGGGCAAAAAGAGTGACCACCAAAAAAAAAAAAAAAAAAAAAAAAAGAAAAAAAAAAAAGTGTAAACTTACTTTAGTCAGTAAAGGACATTCTCTAAAAGCCTGAAAACCCACGCTTGATCCCCAAAGCCCAATAAGCCAGGCTTGGTAGCATGATTGCAACCCTAGTGCTAAGGAGAGGCAGAGACAAATCCCTAGGGTTTGCTGACCATCAACCTTATCCTACTTGGCATAGTTTTAGAACATTAAAAGACACCGTTTTTACCAATAGCATGGACAATGCCTGAGGACTTACTTTTAATGTTGACCTAGCTCCCTCGTACATTATCGCCCTATATGATATCCTACTTTAATTTTGTATTTGTTTTTAATCACTGACTCCAATTATTCACATTTCTAAAGAAAAGGGACAATAGCCATCTGCTTGTGGCTCCGCAACTCAGAGTGGAGCCTCAGGACCCCCTCCTTATTCTGCGATGGAGTCATTGACTTGTCTTGATCTGATACAAGTCTAATGTAATTAATCACAGCTTCTGTGAGTTCCTGTGTACAACAGCCATATCATATATAAGGTTTGCATTTCATAACACCCTTCCTCATCGTGTCTTTTAGATTCTTTGTCTTCCATTGTGAAATTCTAAACTTACATGTCAAGTTGGGGTGGAGAATAACAGTGTTATTCTTCTTTTCATTAATATCTAGTGTGTATCAAAAATTCACTATAAAGTAGATTGTATTATTTTATGGTTAGGATATAATCTACTTCTATTTTGACTGCTGTAATTGAGAGCTTTAGGGAAAACACCAGGCATTGTTTTACATACCTATGATTCTAATACTCAAGAGATTGAGTCATAGACTTATAAGTTTTAACCTAGCTGAAGTGCATGTAGGGAATATAGGGCAATCCTGAGCCACATGAGTGCCCACCTCAATATACATTTCCTGTAAAGTGTCCCCAAAACTTTTATCTCAGTAGTTTGGAGTACACAATCAGTATTTTGAGAGTTTATTATGTCTTCCTCACAGGACCTGCCAGCCTTGAATGCAAAGGAATTACTTCTAGTCCCAGGAGTTGGAAGGGGCTAGTTAATCCTAGGTTTCATGGTATGGAAATCAAGGGCCCTAGAAATCACTGATGCTTTAGAAATACTCTGAAGGTGGTATAAAGGCCACCAGAGAAAGAGGCATCATTGTTGGGAATGGCTTAAAAGTGAGCAAATCATAAAATAATAATAATTTAAAAAAGGTTAAGAAAACAAGTCCAATTGTATGGAAGAACATTTGTGTTCATAGTTATATTAACAAGGAATCTCTACAAAGAAAGCATTGAGAAGTATAAAATTACATCTGTCACGTAAACAAATAAATGCCCAAAATTATATTTACATTTTTAAAAGTCTAAATAATGACAGACATTATTTATGATCCTGTGCTTAATTACCCATTACACTTAAAAAAAAAAAACAAACAAACAAAAACAAAATCAAATGTCTGTACTATATGTGATGAGGAAGTTGTTGTGTATCTAAATATAATGCATATTAATATAAAATGTTTGGGCAGGTTATATGATTATGCTATGGCTGCAGTCTAAAATAATCTAAACATGTAATGATAGGTACAGTTAAATCATAAAACTTTCCTGGAGAGATGATTCAGCTGTTAAGAGGACCCAGGCTCTGATCTCAGCAGCACATAGTAGCTCACAACTATCCATAGTCCCAGTACCATGGGCATCTGATAACCCCTTTTGGCCTCCACAGGCACCAGGAGTAGGCATAGCGCACATACATACTTCCAGGCAAATACTTATGCACATAAGAATAAAATTTAAAAATCAGATAAGAGATCATTGATTTCATGCTATACTAAGCTAAAACACAGCATGTGGCACCCAGGAATAGTGAGAAAGCACTTGTAGAAATCCACTGTGACCTAGGTCTTATGAAATGGGAAGTAAAGAATGAATGACAGAGAACTACAGCATCTGTCATCTCACTTCCTCTTCTAACACATCTCATCAGAATTGGCCAGCCTTTCAGATCACTCCTCCTCATGTCTGTGAGTGTGCGTGCACGTTATATGTGAGATATTTGAGTGAAATGATCCCTTTAACTTCATGCTTGTCTTTTTTTTTTTTTTTTTTCTGTTCTGCCCACTATCTCTGCACACATTTTTAAGATCTTCAATGGTCTCAGTGGCCAATGATGGCCAATAGAGGTGTTCCTGACCCATGATACTGTCATGTCCTATCAATGGTAAGAGTTTCATGAGTAGGAAATATACCCCATCTTGCTTTTGCTCTTGGATACTGACTTTAGTAACCTTTTCTTTGACAGAGACTATGTTACAGTAGTGGGCCTTTTTTTTTTTTTTTTTTTTTTTTATAAAACAACTTTATTTTACAAAACAAAGGTAAATGTACAGATTTTAAACATTTTTTGCTTAAAATTATACATATTTTTGTAAGTACTTTTTTTCAGATTTTAACATAATTTTTACATAAAACTATATGAATATATATTTTAGTTAGTACTTGATTTTTTTCAAGGTTTGATTGTATGCCTTGAAAACTTAATAGTTACAATGAGCTAAAGTTCATGTAAAACAAAATGTAACATGGAAATAGTTAAAGTTTTCTTGTTTTGTAAATATTTTTTTTGTTTCGTTTTGTTTTTTTTATTTCTTGGACTTCATACAGTCTGTGAGTTGTTTGAACTATTGTAGCCATAAGAGATCTTAATGTTTGAGGGTGAATCCTAACACAAGGTACAATGCCACAGACCAGGACTGCAATGTGAAATGTCAAACTCTTCTCCTGTGTTTGGAGGATATTCACCTAGCTGAAGTACTGCCATTTGTGAATATACTTTTTGTGCTTAATTGTACATTTTCCGGCATTTGGAATATTCCCCTCATCTTTAAAACATAGGGCTACACATTTTTTCCCACAATTCTCAGTAGATATGATGGTTGGTATTGTTAGTTTGACAGATCTAGGGTCACCTGGCAGACAATCCTGTGGGTATGGCTGGGGAGCTTAGCTTGATATTGATTGATGTGTGAAGAACTGTCCTAATTAGGTGAAGGGCCATTTTCTGGGCCAGGAAACCTGTACTGTGGGAGAAAGAGGGAGCTTAATAGTAAATTTAGCTCTTTTTCCACAGGTGTGGCTCTGATGGGACCACCTGCTCGAAACTCCTGCCACTTTATTTTTTTCCTGCCATGACGAACTGTACGTTGGACTGTGATCTAAAATAAAGCTTGACTCCTTTCAGTTGTTCCATCAGAATATTTTATCATGGCTCTTCCTTATAATAAGCTTAAGATGGTGCAGGCCTAACATAGAAGGAAGTCTACACAGTGGCAGCAAGTAGAAATTAGGGTTAGAGTGACCCTAGTCTCAGAGAACGTAATGCCTTCATTGTAACAAACATAAAAACAAACCAAAGAAAAACTGGACAAGCTGTCAAAAGATATTTGGTAATAACAGAGGTCAGTAGACTTTCCTGCTTATGTTTCTCAAATGCACTTAACAAAATTTCAGATAGCTTTTCCTTTGAAGATCAATCTTAAGGCTCTCAAAAGGATATAGATAGACAGTATCTTACCTGCTGTCCAAAAGGAGAGAATTTGGAAGGCTTTTGTTGTGATGTGAACAACTCTTAAAGGGGTATAGTGAGGTTCTGCTAGTAGAGTCAACCTACAAGTAGCACATAGCCCTCTTGATACAAATCTGTAAAGCATTCTGACATTACAGATACATGTTTATGGCTCATATATGTGTCCAGAAGTACTCAAGAAAGCATACCTGGGTATACTGGTTGCCTTTGGCATTTGGCATTAGTGTTTAGATAATTTAATCAACAGACTCAGAGTGTCCTTCTCTTGTCAATTGCCTTCCTCTGGATGGAAAGAACAAATCACATACAGTTTCTCAAAGCAAGCATTTATTTGGCAGGTAAGAGGTTAGTAGTGAAAAAGAAGCAGTAATGATTTTTCTCTTTCCATAACATTTGGTCAAGCATTCTAGGTTGCATACACTGGCCGGAGGATGCATGTGTTGGGAGACTGGATTCTGCTGCTGAGTCCTATGTGAAGGTGGCAGATGGAGAAAGTGGAGATGCAGGGCCTGAGCTCACTAGCCACTCAAACAGACTGGAAACAGTTCATTTCAACGAGTTAGCCTATGACTTAGGCTTCCTTTACTGTTTTGAAGTTTTTTTGTTTTTGTTTTTGATTTTTTGGTTTTTTTTTTTTTTTTTGCCATTCTACTGTCTAAAACATGCCCTGTTCCTTATAATTCTCTCCTAAATTTAGCTTCATAAGTGTAATTACTACTAGCTAGATGTTAACTCCTTTTAATTCTCTCTCCTAAAATTTGCTTCCTAAGTGGAATTACTACTAGCTAGATGTTAACTCATTTATCCCCCAAACCATTTTATTAGAGTCAAAATTTCCTGACAAGTTAATTAACTTAATGACAAAATTTTAGTAGCAGTAACCACCAAATCTTCAAAATAAAATCAAGTTAAACATCTCAGGCTAATGTGCCCTCAGTTTAATTTGTACATTACAGAATCCCTGGCAAGATGATTAAAATAATTCCTGAAATATATATTTTGCTTTATAAAATACAGGTTACTAATCAAGTTGTATGACTTTATTGTTAAATCCTCTCCAGCCTCATTCTCATCATCTATGTGTAGAAGGCGCACACAGCTCAGAATAGTTGAATAGAAAATATGAATACTCTACCATTACCTTACTTATGAGTCTCTGGAGCCAAACCAGCAAGTCTGTATCACCATGTCATCGGAGCTTGTCATTTTACCTTTCAACTCTCTAGACTAAACAAATGGAATGCCTACAACAATACACAGTGTGCAATACCTAGTGTCTGTATTTTATAGTTTCACGATCACAGTAAGAATGTTATAGTAAACCTCCCCCACTCTTACTTTAATTTACAATTAGTGTACATACCCTTAAATCATATTACTATAAATACATCTACCCGTCTACAGTCACTATTAAACTTGCCATTCTGTTATAAACTTTGCCCTCTGTGTCTTGCGTCTTTACCTAATATCTGTGTTTTGCTAACAAACTGTAGTGATAGGATTGCAATGAAATATGTACACACATACAAACGCTTTCATTTTTAGGACATTGTAGCAGCATCTTATGTATTATTCTGTGATGTCTACTTTTGTCAATTGCATAAAGTGTCACTATTAAACAACCTAAATTTAATAATTTTTTATAATTAATGAAAATTATTCTTATATACAATATATATTAAGGTTGCAAGAAGTAAAGGCCATCGTGTATGTAGTTATATTAAAACTGAGGGCTTATGAAGTTAACTTGAATGCATTCTAAGAGAATGGGAAAAGGGCCAATTATATGTGAAGCTCCTTTGCACTATTGTAAGAAATACTTTTTTTGACTTCTAAGAACAAGGATGGAACAGGGCTGAAGAGATGCCTAAGAAGGATAGATGGACTGTAGATCAGATTTGCAGAATTCCCATAAAACCTAGACAGACATCTATGCTGACTCTAATCCTAGATTTTCAGCTTCAGAAAAGAGATCCCTGCAGCAAGTCGTCTAGGGAGACTAGCCACAGTGCTGTGCTGATATAACTCTGTTTCAGCCAGAGAACCTCTATTAATAATACAATAGAGAATGACTGGACGATACCCAACATCTACTGATGGCCTCTGTTTAAACACACACACACACACACACACACACACACACACACACACAATTACATATATTATATATAATGTATAGATACAACAGGGAATATGTCTTTTTCTGGCTGTCAACTTGAGTATCTCCTGAATGAACTACAACCCAGAATTGGAAGGCTCACCTGTGATTCAGATATTGAGGCTTAGTAGCTATGAATCCCAGGAGACTAAAGTAAGGAGATCTATGTGTTCAAGGTCTTCTGGGACAAAGGAAGTTCCAGATTAAGGCATGGTGGTACACACCTTTAATCTGTCCCATACCTTCGGCTGGAGACCTACATGAGGACTTTGGAAGAAGGAAGACTCTTGCTTGCCTGCCTGTCTTGTGGGATTGAGCAAATTCTAGATCACTGGACTTCCATTCACAGCTACAGCTGACCATTGTTGGGGAGTTAGAGTATAGATTGTAAGTCATCATAATAAATTCCCTTAGTATATACAGGCTAAACTTAAGTTCTGTGACTAGAGAATCCTGACTAATGCACAGGGTCTTGGGTGATGAATCAGCAGGTAAAGGGATAAGGGACTGGGGAGATGAATCAGTATTTAAAAGTACTAGTTCCCATATTGTTTGTAACTGAAATATCCAGGGATCCGACACCTTCTGTCCTCTACAGCACTGCACACATGCAGTGCACAGATATACATACAGGTAAATCTCCCATACAGATAAAAAATTAAAGTAGAACCTAAAGATAATTAAATAAGGGTGTTAACAAGTCATGACCTTATTGAGGCAAGAAAGGAAGAGACATAACAGTGTCCATTAAAATTACCACTCATGGGGCTGGAGAAATGTCCTCTCTCTCTACATGTATTCACTTGCAATTGTTCATTGCTATAAGTCATTGGTCTGGCTGGAGGTCTCTGGCTTCTGTGATACCATCCATATCAGATCCTCACTGGAATTCTTCCTGTTCATTCGGTTGTTGCCCTTTGTCAGGGACAACCTGCAGCTTTGGATAAGCAGGACTTTTATATGCCTCAACAGTTTTTGATGATACAGATTTTGTGGTAAGTCAATTTAAAGCCATAGATCTGGGCCTACGTGGTAACTGACTGATCAGGCCACCAGATATCCCTTATGCTTACACAGTGCTAGCTTACCTGCACCCATGCCTCAAAAGTCAGCTACATTTTGCTTCCCAGGTATGGCTCTGGACCCATTCTCCCAAGTACTACATCTGATGAAGGACTGGTCTAATTCACAATTGGCACAAGCTCGGGGTCATTTCACCTAGGGTCTCCTCCCCTTTCAGTCCTGAGGGTCTCTCACCTCCCAGGTCTGTAGTACTTTCTGTAGGGTTCTCCCAACCTTCTACCTCCTAATGTTGCCTGCTTCCATTTTTTTTCCTGCTGGCTTTCAGGGCTTCAGTCTAGTTCCCCCACCCAATACCAGATCATATTCTCTTCCCCTCATTCCTTTTCCCTCCAAGGTCCCTCCCTCCCCTCTTGTGGTTGCTTTCTTTTCCCTCCCAAGTGGTACTGTGGCATCCTCTCTTTGAGTTCTGTAGACCGTATTTTGGGTATTTTGCAGTTTTTTTAAGGAGGTAATATTCATATATTAGGGAGTATATACCGTGCATGACAGAGACAACATTTAATTGGATCTGGCTTACAGGATGAGAGTTTCCATCCATTATTATCAGGAGCATGGCAGCATCTAGGCAGGCATGATTCAGGAAGAGTTGATAGTTCTACATCTTTATATGAATGCCACTAAAAGACTGGCTTCCTGGCATCTAAAAGCAGTATTAAAGTTCAAGACCGCAACAGTATACCTTCTTCAACAAGTCTTCACCTTCAAATAGTACCACTCCCTGGACTAGGCATACTTAAACCACAATAGATCTTAAACAAAAGAAAAGTAATAATCCCATTTCAAGAATAAACTAACTCCTTCAATCTAGCTAGACAACTAAAAGCACCAATGTCAGGCATGGCCACCAGTTGAGAGATGGGAGCACTCACTCATCTCCAAAAGTTTAACACACTATTGCTCCTGTCTAAAGGAAATATGTGGAGAGTCTAAATGAAAGGCAATCCACAGATTGCCCCACCATGGGATCTATCCCATTTGCAGACAGCAAACCCAGACAGGATTGCTGAAGCCAAGAATTGCTTGCTGACAAGAGCCTTATATAGCTGTCATCTGAGAAGCTCTGACAGATCATGACAAATACAGGTGTTGATGCTGACAGCCAACCATTGGACTGAGCACACAGACCCCAAGGGAGGAGTTAGAGAAAGGACTGAAGGAACTTAAGTGTCTTGCAACCCCATATGAAAAGCAGCAATATCAATCAGCCAGACCCCCCAGAGTTCCCAGGGACTAAAGCACTAACCAAAAAGTATGCATGGAGGGACTAATGGCTCATGTTGCCTTTGTATCAGAAGATGGCCTCGTCTAGCATCAAGAGGGAGGAAGGCCCTTGGTCCCTTGGTTGTTCAATCCACTGGTAGGGGAATGCTAGGGAGGTGTAGTAGGAGTATTTGGGTGGATGTGCAGCCTCCTAGAACCAGGGGGATATGGTATGGGCTACGGGGGGTTGAAGACAGGAGACCAGGAAAGGGGTATTTGAAATGTAAATAAATAAAATATCCAATTTTTAAAAAAGAAAAAAAATCCCATCTAGATGTACCATCCATGCAAAATCGAGGTTTGATGGTACTTTACTGTAACATATACACTGGAAAGAATGAGAGTGGATGATCCTGGGTGTCTGTGACCAGAAAGTCTAGATGAAATAGGAAACTTGAGGTCTGCAGAAAGACTTGATATTAAGAAGTAAGGTGGAAAATGCTAGCTGAAGACATTATGCACTGACATCTAGATTCCACAAGACCATATATATATATGGACAAACATGTGCAAACACACACACATGCACACTCACACAATTTTTACTATTGGTCCAGAGAGGGAAAAGGTGGGAATATATACAAAGAAACATTTTCATTTGATACTAGTGTTAAAAATACAGTTGGATTTCTGGAAGCACTCATCACGAGGAATTCTGCAAGTTCTTATGTGGTGCCAGTGGCCCTTAAGCTCTTATTTGAGTTCTACATACTGCTCCGAAAAAATAACAACAAGTAGAAATGGCATGCTAATTATTTTATTGGGACATTTATTATGCAGTTATGACCACAATGCCATATGTGCCTGAAATGAAGGAAATCTATGACTGTTTGACATGGCTGATTATAGTTTTCTACTGCTTGAAAGCACCACTGAGAATAGTGAAATCCCTCCACCACTTAAGTTCCTCCGTTCCCTGCATTAGCTTTTCTGTCACTACTCTTAGGCATTATATAGAAAATGAAATATATATTGTTCCCCATAACCTGAGTAAATTTATCCACAAAGATAGTTCTTATAATCTGTTTTTACTATGGAAAGCTGAAATCTATCTGCATATCTAATTATGCGATTTGAGCAAAAAAAATGTCCTAGAGGACAGATTAAAGTAATATGTATTTGCACTGAAAAAAGCTAAAATATCTAAACTTTAAGACAATATATATTTTCATATATATATGTGTGTGTGCACATGTGTCTGTGTATGTCTGTGTGTATGCATGTATTAATAAAATGTATTTATTTATTTATTGTAATATTTTTTGGTCAGGAAAATATAGACATTCATGTAAAAATACAATAAAGGGTGAAAAAATGATTCTGCACATCCAGGAAAAGACAGTGATGTTTAGGGAATGAAAATAGAATGAATAAATATGGACTTGGAGACAGAAGATATAACTTTAATAATTATCATCCTGTTTCCTCATGATGATAGAGTACTGTGCAATTTAAGACTAATGCTTGGAATTATAGTATGCATTTATTAGCAATATGTTAAAGTACTATTATTATCCTGAATAAGTGAGAGACTTAAAGTGTGAGATCATTGACATATTACATAGGGGATGAAATTCAATGGATAGTCACTGCTGTACTTCAATTTTGTAAACATGATAAACAAATGTGAGGATTGTGTTTCTCAATAGCAGAATTACCATAGAGATCTTACCCATGCAAAGGTCTCAGTGCACTATTGCTGAATGTCCAAAAAAGAAACACTACAAATTGTTCCCAGGAGTGTATCATTGCAACATGTACAAATAGTGCCCAGGAGTTCATTCTTACAACATTCTGCAGTCTGTTATTTCTCACCCTACTTTTGGAGACACATGTAAGTGAAGGTCTTCGAGAGCGATGAATTTGCTCATGCCTGTCACTAGCATCTAAATTACTGGGGTAGATGGATGTAGGGAAGTGTTTGTGGACTGCTCCTGGGGAGTAAGTTGATTGACACTTGGAGGCTACAAACATGTGTGCTGTTCTCTGTTGTCTACTGTGTACATGAGGACAAATTGTTACTTATTACCTCTGCAACCATGAGAATAAAGTAGAACTGTTGATGTCATTGATGGTGTGGAGCTTCCTGATTCTCCAGAGAAGGAGAGAGAGATTGCTGTTGATATTCTTATGATCTTTCCTCTGGAGGATCATCATTGTCAAATGTGATTCAAACATTATCTTTTAAAATCTTTCAAGGTTCTTAATTTCTTCAAGTACTGTATGGGTAGGTAGTGTACCAATACATAAAGAGGTAGTAGAAAGTAATCTTTTGTTTTCCCATGTTTGCTCCCTTACATATATCTGCATGCACATGCACACACATGCACACACGCACACACACACACACACACACACACACACACACATTTCTTCTATAACTTGCCTTTCACCTTTCAGTCTCCCTATTGCCCAGTCCTGTTTGACTTAATCTAATCCATATATAGAGATTTACAATGTCCTTATTGTCTCTTTCTGGGGCTATTTATTTCTTAATTCATAAAATGATGATGATTATATAAACAGATAATAAAGATTCATGTTACTAGATTTTAGATTAGATAGGTCTAAAGACAGAAACTAAACAACACAGTGCATTTTAGCATAGATAGCTCCCAATTATATTTATTAAAACAGAAATAACTTGTTTTCAACCTCAGCTCCTAAGCATGATATTTTAGTGTTTGATGCTGAAGATTCTATTGTTACATAGACACCGTGTGAACCTGGAACAGAAACATGTAATACTCCAGTCAGTATTTTCAGAGAGTATGGGTCAATGTTTCAGTGAGGAAAGAAATACGATAGAATAGACTAAACCAGTAAGCTATTTCTGCCCATTTGCTCAATAAGCAGTTTAACTATAATGATGAACAATGAGGAAGGAAGCCATTAAAGACTCTCAGTGCAAATGAAGAGCCAGGATTAAGCTACATCTAAACTGAGCTCCATTGTTCTGTAGTTATTTCTCGTTAAATTATAGCAAACGTCTTCATTGGTCATTCAGCGAAATTATCTATTATTCATTTGCAAGTTCTGATTATGATTCTAAGATTAGAAAGTTTGGTGAAAGTTTGCCTTTGTCTTAGCGAAAGTTATATCTATTCATTTCTTAGAGTAAAACTAATCATAATGATAGTGGAGATGTAATAAATGGGAAAATGGAAGAATTTGATTGAGGATGAACTTAGCTTTACCTGCTGATACATCATCAGTTTCTTCAAAGAATACATCTAGGAAATAAAAAGCAGATACAAATTAAGTCCCCAGTCCAAAAAGCATCACATATGTTCTTCAGTGCAATATGACTACTACCCACTCTCTATATAACCTTCAACTGAGCTCCCTTTTTGTAGGTTTATGTCTATATGCAAGTGAGAGCTGGCACTAGGTAGGTCAATGAGATACATGATTGGACAGTAGGGAGTGGGGCAGGGATAAATTATTTGTAAGGCAGAGAAGAGGAAGGAAGGAATAAAGATGGAGATGGAGCAGATGATCTAGATCTAGGTAGCTTAGGTCAATTTAATTTTATTTAGGTGGGTGGATATATCTTTATTAGCTGGCTGTGAGTGTTTTGTGTGGATTATTGTGGATTGAGAATTTAACATATATATCTGATTGATAAATTATTGCTTAATGAGTCATAATTTTACCACGTAGTTTGGGGTTTATACCTTAACTGCCAGGTGACTGCTTCTTAGACACAGCAGAGAAGCAGCCATGGTGCAGGGTTCCAGCTCTGTGGCCCATGTACCATGTGGATCTGGGCAGTGTGAGAATGCACAGGAACTGGTCGCCACTGCTTTTTAATATTTACTGCAACACCTTGCAACCCTAAGATTCTACTGGATAAAGAGGCACAAGGGAGTTGGCATGGCTTCCAGTATGCTGTCACCTACCTGCTCTACAGAAAAACTGTCCTCCCTGGGAGCTCTCACCTTTTGTTACTTTTGCTGATGATCTGCCTTTATAGTCATATTTCAGTGCCAAATTTCTTTTTCCTTTAATGAGTTACTTCATTAAACATTCAGAGTGTATTAACATATTTTTCAAGAAGAACAAACATTATTTAAGGGTCTGTAAACAAGCAAACATGTAAAGGTATAAAGCACGTAAGTTGGATATTCCATTTTTATTTATTTATGTAAAGAAGGGAAATTAACATCTGATTTTTTTTCTGACAGAAGTGGTACACATTTACCTCATTCTTTTATTTTGTGTATACTCTACAACAATTCTAGTCACATATGCTCTCTTCATTTATGTTCTTACTAGACGTCCCATTCTCTTACCACTTTCTCCTGTATCCTTGAAACACAGATATTTAGTCTGTAAGTCTGCAAATCAAACACTGTTTTTGCTTTTCATTTCAGTATTTTTTTAAAATTTAAGTTGAAAATGAAGCAAGACAACATAAATATATGACAATAACAGAATAAATATTTGCAATAATAATTCTTCAAATTATCTTTTGTTTTCAACTATTCCCTTCTTTCTACTCTCCTAAATACCAGTGTCTCCTAAGTTCCAGCAGAGTAAACTCCTATCCTGAATTATTTTCTACCAGTTGATCTCAGGATCATTAAGACTACTGTGTGCAGTATGACCAGCATCTTGGAGGAGGCTCTGGAGTCGTTTGTATTGGGTTATAAAGTGCAACTGGATTTAAAATAAATAATAGAATAAAATCAACTTTGAAACCCAAAGTGACCTCATATCAGCAGGGTGTTCTTTGTGGTTTCTCTTTGGGAATTAACTCCAACAGGATAGGGTAGAGATGATATGTCCAATTTTTCTCAAAGTTTCGAAAAATCACATGTGCAAAGATACTGCAGGAGCACTCCAAGCATTGACATTAAACATTGTATTGACAGTTCATTATTGTTTAAACATAAAGCTGCTTGTAATTCTGTGATACCTGTGATTTGTGTGTGTGTGTGTGTGTGTGTGTGTGTGTGTGTGTTTGTATGTGAGTGAGAGAGACAGGCAGACTGAGCAGGGGGGAAGGAGAGGGAGAGGGGGAGAGGGAGAGGGAGAGGGAAAGAGAGAGAGAGAGAGAGAGAGAGAGAGAGAGAGAGAGAGAGAGAGAGAGCATGAACTCACCCATATATATGTGTTTATACTTGTGATTGTATGGGAAGGAATGTATTGTAATGTGGGGATTGTTCACATTTTTACATGTATTTGTGTTGACCATAATGCCATATGCTACAGGGAATTTTACTAGTATTGTGATTTGTTACTATATTTCTATTTCTAGGAGTCACCATGGATTTGTAACCATGTGTATTATAATCTCCATTTCAATTTGTATAAATCATTACTGATGTTTCCCAAGACATTCTGGTACATAATATGTGGTACATTATAAGAGTTTTTGCAAACAGGGCCTTGTCCAACCTCTGAACATGGTCTCTCCAGGTTCTCCCTTCCCTTTGTTGGTCATTTCAGCTCATGTCATTCCCCTGGGTCCTGGTACCCTCTTGCTTTCCTAGCACCTGAAACTTCATGGTGACTACCAGAGTTCCCTATTCCTCATTGCTTCACACCTCAATTCCATTTCCTGATCCTGTATCTCCCTCTTTCCCCCTACCCTCCTTTCTTCATCCCAGGTCCCCCCTTCCCTCTACCTTCTGTGAGGGTTATGTTCCCCATTCTAAGAAGGACTGAAGCATCACACTCTGATCTTACTTTTTTAAGCTTCATATGGTCTGTGAGTTGAATCATGATTATTCCAAGATTTTTTTCTAATGTCCACTTACTAGTGAGTATATAACATGTGTATTCTTTTGTGAATGTGTTAACTCACCGAGGATGATACTGATGTGGACTTTTACCCCATTGTTGTTGTATGCAGCATGATATTCCAGTATGTGAATTTTATATTGTTGCTTTATATTCAAATATGTGCTTTTATTTTTGAAGACATTGTGTGAGCTGCTAAGAAGAATATATACACTTTAGTGTTTTAGTAAAATTTTCTGTAAATTTTTTTTCTCATTATTTGATTTATTGTATCTGTTTATATATTTATCCTTAATAATCTGTCTATTTATGAAAATAAGAGGTTAAAATCATTAACTCTCACTGTTTTGAAGTCAATGTGTGGTTTTATAACTAGTTGTTCTTCTTTGATAAAATTAGGTAGATTTTCCTTTAATGAACATGAAGTATCTTCCTTATCTCTTTTAATGGCTTCTGATTGAACCCCATTTTCTGTGTTATTATCATACTTACTCTTCCATGTTTGGAAGTTCCATTTATTCCATATTTCTAGAAAAGATTTTCCCATCCTATAATGTCAATATATCTATCCAATATTTTGATCTGTATTTCTGGAGGAAGTAAGGCCAATCCAATGATTTGGCATATGTTGAGAGCCGTTTGTGCTGCACCCAAACATGGCGCCGGCTTCCCGCCAATGACTCAGCAAACAGAGCTGTTGCCCAGCCCAAGAGACATAGTGCGCATGTGCCACAGAAGTCACAGCCCACTCTTGGGGCATGCTAATGAGTTACTGGAGGGCGCACCAATCAGGTAGTGACACGAGTCTCCTGGGCATATATAAGCAGTACATTTTCCTTCCACGTGGTCCCCTGCTCAGAGTGCTGTACAATAAAGGTTGTTCACAGAAGAATCCTGTTGTCGCACATCATTCCTGCCAGAGGGACGTGGGGTGTGCGACAGGCCTATGTCATTTTATTGGGAAGTTTAGCCCATTAATAATCATATTTATTATAAAACATGTGCATTAAGTTCCATCATTCATTTTTTTTATGTTTTCTCACTTGAGATTTTATTGTATGTCCTGGTGTTCCATATGAATTCTTCAATGATTTTTGCTTTCATTTCAGATACATGATTGTCTTCTGGAATTCTCTGTTTACTGCCTTACAAGACATTGTTGAGATCTGTAGTTATCTTGGAAAGTTTTATTTCTCCGTTAACCTTAAAAAGTATTTTTTCTGGGTTGGCAGTTATCCTTTTTTTTTTTTTTAAATACTTGAAACCATTTTCCCAAATGTTCTTATCTCTAATATTTTCTGTTAAATATCAGGTATTGATGCCAGATAAGGCAATACTCTGCTACATATGCGCCTATAGCCATGGGTCCCTCCATGTGTATTCTTTGGTTGGTGCTTTAGTCCCGGGGAATTCGAGGGTTTGAGGGTCTGGTTGGTTAATAATATTGGTCTTTTTATAGGGTGGAAAACTCCTTCAGGTCCTTCAGTCCTTCCCTTAACTCTTCTATTGGGATTCCTGGGGATCAGGTGAGGGATGGGTTTGCCATCGCACAGTCAAAAACTCTGATCCAGAATTGTTCCTGCCTAACAGAACTGTAGGGACAATAAATGGAGAAGATTCTGAGGAAAATAAGGTCCAAAAATAGGCCCAACATGGGATCCATCTTACAGGGAGGCCCTAGGGCCAGACACTATTACTGAGGCTATGTAGTGCTTACAAAAAGGGTCCTACCATGATTGCCCTCAAAAGAACCAACAAGCATCTTCAATAGTCAGATGCAGATGTTTCCAACCAACCAATGGACAGGAGGTTCTGACTTCTGTGTTTGAATTAGGGAAAAGCTGGAGAAAGCTGAGGAGGAGGGTGATTCTGTAGGAGCATCAGCAATCTCAACTAACCTGGACCCCGAGATCTTTCTTGGACACTGGACTACCTATCAGGTAGCCTATACCACCTGATATGAGACCCCCTACACATATAAAGCAGAACACGTCTGGGTCTGGACTCAGTCAGGGAAAATGCACCTAACACTCAAGAGATGGTAGGCTCTAGGGATTGGGGAGGAAATGCTGGAAAAAAAAGGATCTGAGCCTGAAGGATAGGCCATCCAGAGAATACCTACCCCACCTAGAGATATATCCCATCTGTAGGCATCAAACCTAGACACAATTGGTGATGCCAAGAAGCACTTGCTGACAGGAGCCTTGTATGACTGTCCCCTAAGAGACTGTTCCAGTGCCTGACCAACACAGATGTGGATGTACTCAGCTACACAGACTGAGAATGGGGACCCAATGGGAAATATTTGGGTTTTTTTAATATTAGATTTTATAGAAGAATTGGGTCAAAGTCTTGTATTCTTATATGTGCTCTATAGGCACAATGTATATTAAAGTAACAATATTTTTTCTTACAACCTTATTTTAAAAATAGAGATACAGATTTTTAAAATAATTTTGGCATAGCATTATATGAATATATTTTTGTCAGTACTTAATTCTTTAAGAGGTTCGATAGCATGCATTGAAATCTGATTAGTTACCATAAGCATAAAATACATGTAGAAAAGAACGTATCATAGAAACAGCAAGAGTTTTCTTGGTGTGTACAAGTATAATCATGTTTGAATACCAAAATTGCAACAAGGCTATATTCCTAGCTCTTGGATTATTAGTGAATTAAGGTATAGGTGTACCACACTCTGAGAGGGTAATATAACTTTTGTTTTTTCATAAGAAGGACTGAGGCTTTCACTTTTTGCCCTTTGTTTTTCTTGAGCTTCATATGGCCTGTGAGTTTTTTCTGGGGTATTCAGAGCTTTCTGAAGCTAGTGTCTAATTATCAGTGACTGCATATTATGTCTGTTCTTTTGTGTATGGGTTACCTCACCCAGGATGATATTCTCTAGATGCTTCCATTTTCCTAGGAATTTCATAGAGTCATTGTTTTTAATAGCCGAGTCATACTCCATTATAAAAATATACCATAATTTTTGTATCCATTCATTTACTGAAGGACCTCTGAGTTTTTTCCAGCTTCTGGCTATTATAAATAGGGATGCTATGAACATTGTGGTGCATGTGTCTTTGTGTATGTTGGAACATCTCTGGGTTCTACACTCAGAAGTGGAATAAATGGGTCCTCAGGTAGGGCTACATCTAATTTTCTGAGGAACCACCAGATTGATTCCAGACTGGATGTAGCATCTTACAACCCCAACAGCAGTGGAAAAGTGTTTCCTTTTCTCCTCATCCTTGCCAGCATCTGCTGTCATCTGAATTTTTTTTTTAATCTTAGCCATTCTGACTGGTGTGAAGTGGAATCTCAGGTTTGTTACGATTTGCATTTCCCTGATGACTAGGGATGTTGAGAACTTAATAGATCCTTCTCAACCACTTGATATCACTCAATTGAAAATTTTTTGTTTAGTTCTGTACCCCATCTTAAATAGGATTGTTGGATTCTCTGGCATCTAACTTCTTAAGTTCTTTGTATATATTGGGTATTAGACCTCTATCAGATGTGGGGTTGGTAAAGATCTCTTCCCAATCTGTTGGCTGCCATTTTGTTGTATTGACAGTGTCCTTAGCCTTACAGAAACTTTGCAATCTCATTAAGTCCCATTTCTCCATCCTTGGTCTAAGAGCACAAGCCATTTTGTTCTGTCAGGGAAATTTCTCCTGTGCTTATGTGTTCTAAAGGTTCCCCTACTTACTCTTCTGATAGTTTCAGTGTACCTGGTTTAATGGGGGGATCTTTGATCCACTTACGCTTGAGCTTTGTACAAGGAGATAAGAAAGGGTCTATTTTCATTCTTCTGCATGCTAACTGCCAGTTGAGCCAACACCATTTGTTGAAGAGGCTGCCCCTTTTCCATTGAATGCTTCCAGCTCCTTTGTCAAAAATAAAGTGACTGTATGTATAAGGGTTCATTTCTCGATATTCTATTCTGTTCCATTAATCAACCTGCTCATCTCTGTACCAGTACAATGCGGTTTTTAACACAATTGCTTTGTAATATAGCTTGAGACCAGGGATGGTGATTCCCACAGATGTTTTCTTGTTGTCCAGGATGAATTTCAATATTCTAGGTTTACTATTATTCCAGATGAATTAGTAAATTGCTCTTTCCAACTCTATAAAGATTTTATTTGGAATTTTGATGGAGATTACTTTGAATCTGTAGATTGCTTTTGGTAAGATGGCCACTTTTACAATGTTGATCTTTCCAATCCACAAGCATTGGAGAGCTTTCCATTTTCTGAGATCTTCCTCGATTTTCTTCTTTAGAGATTTGAAGTTCTTGTCATATAGGTCCTCCACTTGCTTAGAGTCACACCAAGCTATTTCATATTGTTTGTGACTATGGTGAAGGGTATCTTTTCCCTAATTTCTTTCTCAGCATGTTTGTCCTTTGAGTAGAGGAAGGTATGTCACTTTGCTGAAGTTATTTATCAGGTGTAAAAGTTCTCTGGTGGAATTTTTGGGGTCACATAAGTATACTATCATGACATCTGCAAATAGTGATATTTTTACTACTTCCTTTCTGATATGTATTCCTTTGATTTTCTTTTGCTGTCTAATTGCTCCAGCTAGGAATTCCAGTACTATGTTGAATAGGTAGAAGGAGATTGGGCAGCCTTGTCTAGTACCTGATTTTATATGGATTTCTTCAAGTTTCTCAGTGTTAAGATTGATGTTGGCTATTTGTTTGCTGTATATTACTTTTATTATGTTTAGGCATGGGCCTTGGATTCCTGTTCTTTGTAAGACTTTTAACATGAAGGGGAGTTGAATTTTGTCAAATGATTTCTCAGCATCTAGTGAAATGACCATGTGGTTTTTTTTTCTTTGAATTTGTGTATATGGTGGATTAAGTTGATGTATTTCCATATATTAAATCATCCCTATATCCCAGGGAAGAATCCTGCGTGATCATGGTGAATAATCGTTTTGATGTGTTCTTTGATTCGGTTTGCCAGAATTTTGTTGATTATTTTTGCATCAATGTTCATAAGAGAGATTGCTCTGAAGTTCTCTTTTCTTATAGAGTTTTTGTGTGGTTTAGGAATGAGTGTTATTGTGGCTTCAAGGAATGAGTTGGGTACTATTCCATTTGTCTTTCTTTTGTGGTATAGTTTGAAGAGTATTGGTATTAGGTTGTTAATAAATGTCTGAAAAAATTCTCTACAGATCCCATCTGGTCCTGGGCTTTTTTTGGTTAGGAGGCTTTTGATGACTGCTTCTATTTCTTTAGGTGTTATTGGATTATTTAGATGGTTTTTGTGGTCCTCTGTTAACTTTTGTATCTGGTATTTCTCTAGGAATTCATCAATTTCCTTCAGATTTTCCAGTTTAGCTGAATATAGTAGGCTTTTGTAGTAGGATCTTATGATTTCTTTAATTTCCTCAGTTTTAGTTGTTATGTCTCCACTGTAATTTCATATTTTGTTAACTTGTATACTCTCAAGTTAATTTGACTTCTAGTTAGTCTGGCTAAGGGTTTGTCAATCTTGTTAATTTCCTTTGCAGTTTTACTCCATCTGTCACTGCTTCAATCCCGGGAGTGTTTCTTTACTCCAAAACTCAACACAGACAGAATTCTAAGGCCCAATAGCTTTTCATACAGGTTTATGTATTCTATTCTCAACCCACAAACCTTCTACACAATAAGATTACACCAAAATAGACAAATACAAACTATCCTTCTATGAGATATTAGACCTATAAAATCCTTATGTGTTCGTAGTTATTTAACATCATTTAAACCCACCTGGATCTAGTTTGTCCTTCTGGGTCTCCATCTTGAAGTGTCCTCTAGGTTCTCCTCTGTCTTCTCCCCTCTGATCCTCTCTCTCTACCTTCTTTACTCTGACCATTCACTGTCTCTCTTTTCTTTTACTAATTAAAATTGGAAGGTTTAGATGAAGTCACCTCATGAATAAATAACTAGGCAGCCCTTCTTGGGGAAGTGGATTTAGCTTTGAATTACCAATAGCTTTAGAACAATCTGTAGTCCTAAGAATTTGTCCCCAATAAATGTTATTGTTAGTGTATAGACATTTCAGTCTCAGCTAATTCCAGAGTTGTCTCCATATGCAGAGATATAAACATCACTACTTATACATCAGTGGTGTTAGTCCCCATTTTCTTCTCTGTTACCAAAGACTTTAGAAGGTCTCCCTTTTCCATTTCTGACTGTTTGAACTTGGATGGAACCCAAAAATTTTCTACTACGGTGGAAACATAGGGATAACACCTCCTCTAGTAAAACACACTTTTTATTTTTCATTCTGATGTCAGAATATCCTTAATATAAATAGGCTAGTTTAGTTCAATAGTTTTTCCACAATCTAATGTCCTTCTGCAGTTATGTTGTTTTATTCATTAGCATTTAAAAATTTAAGGCTAATAAAGGTCATAATAACATGACCCATCATTGCCAGTTGTATCTTCACAATTCACTTGTCTTGTTGCCAAGTGACAGAGAATTCATTCTTTAAACCTTTGCTGTTCACATAGTGTTTTTAATGGAATTCTGAAGTCTCTAGTACATGGGTTATCAATAGCTACTCAATTTCATTAATACGTTGTTTCACAGGGACTGGTAGACCAGCATGAAATCTTATGTGTGTTTTTTTAACAACTTTATTTTACAAAACAAAGATAAATGCACAGATTTTAAGCATTTTTGCATAAAATTATACAATACATTTTTGTCAGTACTTGTTTTTTACTTGTTTTTTTTTTTTAAAGGTTTGATGGTGTGATAAAGATCCCACCAGTAACAATGAGCATAAAGTACATGTAAAACAAGATGCAACCTGGAAATAGTCAAAGTTTACTTGGTGTGTAAAGATTTTTTTTTTTTTTTTTTTTACAATGAGCAGACAGTACATGTAATACAGGGTACAACCCGAAATTTGTCAATGTGTTCTTGGTGGGGAAGGATTGAGCATGACTATTGTTTTTTGATTTGTTTTCTTTTCTTTTTTTCTTGGAATTCATACAGTCTGTGAGTTGTTTCTGGGGCAGTGCGAGCCTCTGGGGTTAGCATCCCACTATCAGTGACTGCATATTATGTCTGTATTTTTGTGATTGGGTTATCTCACTCAGGATGATATTCTCTAGAAGCAGCCATTTTCTTAAGAATTTGGTTAAGTCATTGTTTCTGGTGGCTGAGTAGTATTCCATTGTGTAAATGTACCACAATTTTTGTATCCATTCATCTTCTGAAGGGCATCTGGGTTCTTTCCAGCTTCTGGCTATTATAAATAGAGCTGCTATGAACATTGTGGTGCATATATGTTTGTTGTGTACTAAAGTGTCTCTGGGGTATATGCCCAGAAGTGGAATAGCTGGGTCTTCAGGTAGTACTATGTCCAATTTTCTGAGGTATCGCCACACTGATTTCCAGAGTGGATGTATTAGTTTGCAACCCCACCAACAGTGGAGAAGTATTCCTCTTTCTTGGCAATCTCGCCAGGTTCCTTGTATACCTTGGATATTCGACCTCTATCTGATGTGGAGTTAGTAAAGATCTTTTTCCATTCTGTTGGCTGCCGTTTTGTTTTCTTGACAATGTCCTTAGCCTTACAGAAACTTTGCAATCTTATTAAGTCCCATTTGTTAATCTTTGACCTTAGAGCTTGAGCCAGTGGTGTTTTGTTCAGAAAATTTTCTCCTGTGCCTATGTGTTCTAAGGTTTTTCCTACTTCCTCATCTAATAGTTTCAGTGTATCTGGTTTAATGTGGAGATCTTTGATCCACTTACACTTGAGCTTTGTACAAGGAGAAAAGAAAAGGTCTATTTTCATTCTTTTGCATGCTGAGTGCCAGTTGGACCAGCACCATTTGTTGAATAGGCTGTCCTTTTTGTATTTAATGTTTACGGCTCCTTTGTCAAAAATCAGGTGACCATACACATGAGGGCTCATTTCTGGATCTTCTATTCTATTCCATTTATCCACATGCCTATATCTGTACCAGTATCATGCAGTTTTCACCAAACCCACACTGGTTTGGTGAAGCAATAATAGCAGGAAACAGAAACAACTATTCCTTGATATCTATTAACATAAATGGACTTAACTCCCCAATAAAGAGACATAGGCTATCAGACTGGATACATAAACAAAATCCAGCCTTTTTCTGCATACAGGAAACTCATCTCAGAGACAAAGACAGACACTATCTCAGAGTAAAAGGGTGGGAAAAAACCTTCCAAGCAAACAGCCACAAGACGCCAGCTGGAGTAGCTATTCTAATAGCGAATAAAGTAAATTTCCAACCAAAAATTATCAAAAAAGATAAGGAAGGACACTTTTTACTCATTACTGGGGAAATCTGTCAGGAGGAACTCTCAATCCTTAACATATATGCTCCAAATAAAAAAAGCACCCACATTTATAAAAGAAACCCTACTAAAGCACAAAACATACATCTCACCCCACACAATAATAGTGGGAGACTTTAATACCCCACTCTCACCAATGGACAGATCATGGAAAAAGAAACTGAACAAGGACACTGCAAAACTAGTAGAGACTTTGAACCAACTAGAATTAATAGATATCTACAGAACATATCATCGTAAAGTAAAAGAACACACCTTCTTCTCAGCACCCCATGGCACCTTCTCGAAAATTGACCACATAATTGGACACAGAACGAGCCTCAATCGATATAAGAAAATTGAAATACTCCCATGAATCCTCTCAGATCACCATGCTCTACGGCTGGTCTTTAACAACAACAAAGACAACAAAAAGCTCACATACGCATGAAAACTAAATAACCCTCTGTTAAACGATAGAAGGGTCAAAGAAGAAATAAAGAAAGAAATAAATGATTTTCTAGAATTCAATGAAAACGAAAACACAACATACCCAAACCTATGGGATGCAATGTAAGCAGTACTGAGAGGAAAACTCATAGCCCTAAGTGCTTCCAAAAAGAAACTGGAGAGAGCTTAAATCAGCAACCTGACAGCACAGCTAAAAGCCCTAGAACAAAAGGAGGTAGATATACCCAAGAAGAGTAGACGACAAGAAATAATCAAAATTAGGGCAGAAATAGACCAAATAGAAACAAAAAGAACCATTGAAAAAAAATCAACAAAACCAATAGTTGGTTCTTTGAGAAAATCAACAAGATTGACAAACCCCTGGCCAGACTAAATAGAGGGCAAAGAGAGTGTATACAAATTAACAAAATCAGAAAGGAAAGTGGAGGCATAACACCTGAAACTGAGGAAATTCAAGAAATCATCAGATCGTACTAAAAAACTTATACTCTACAAAATTGGAAAATCTGGAGGAAATGGATGAATTCCTAGACAGATACAAGATCCTAAAATTAGACCAGGACCAAGTAAACCATTTAAATAATCCTATAATACCTACAGAAATAGAAGAAGTTATCAATTCCTCCCAACCAAAAAAAGCCCAGGTCCAGACGGGTTCAGTGCAGAATTTTATCATACATATATTGCGGATATAACACCAATACTCTCCAAACTATTCCAAAAGATAGAATCAGATACAATACTACCTAACTCATTTTTTGAGGCTACAATAACCCTCGCACCTAATCCACACAAAGACCATAAAAGGAAAGAGAACTTCAGACCAATCTAACTTATGAACATTGGTGCAAAAATACTGAACAAAATCCTTGCAAACCGAATCGAAGAACACATCAAAATGATCATTCATCATGACCAAGTAAGCTTCATCCCTGGGATGCACGCATGGTTTAATATAAGGAAATCCATCAAGGTTTTCAACCACCATATAAACAAACTCAAAGAACAAAAACACATGATCATCTCACTAGATGCTGAGAAAGCATTTGACAAAATCCAACACCCCTTCATGTTAAAAGTCCTGGAAAGAACAGGAATCCAAGGTCCATACTTAAACATAATAAAAGCAATATACAGCAAACCAACAGCCAACATCAAACTTAATGGTGGGAAACTTGAAGCAATCCCACTAAAATCAGGGACCCGACAAGGCTTTCCACTCTCCCCCTACCTATTCAACATAGTACTGGAAGTCCTGGCTGGAGCAATTAGACAGCAAAAGGAGATCAAGGGGATACTAATCGGAAAGGAATAGATAAAAGCATCACTCTTTGCTGATGACGTGATAGTGTACTTGAGTGACCCCAAAAATTCCACCAGAGAAATCCTACAGCTGATAAACAAGTTCAGCAAAGTGGCCGGATACAAAATTAACTCAAACAAATCAGTAGCCTTCCTATACTCAAAGGACAAACATGTGGAGAAAGAAATTAGGGAAAAGGTACCCTTCAAAATAGTCACAAAAACTATGAAATACCTTGGTGTGACTCTAACTAAGGAAGTGAAGGACCTGTATGACAAGAACTTCAAACCTCTAAAGAAAGAAATTGAGGAGGATCTCAGAAAATGGAAAGATCTCCCATGCTCATGGATTGGAAAGATCCACATTTTAAAAATGGCCATCCTACCAAAAGCAATCTACTGATTCAATGCAATCCCCATCAAAATTCCAACCAAGTTCTTCATGGAATTGGAAAGATCAATGTGCAATTTCATATGAAATCACAAAAGACTTAGAATAGCAAAATCCATCCTCAACAACAAGAAAACATCTGCGGGAATCACTATCCCTGACCTCAAGCTATCTTATGTGTGTTATATGTAGTGAATAACTCCTATTTCTGATCGTATTTTGTAGTTAAAGTAGTGAAGTCAGTTCAGAATCATCCTGAGTAAGTTGAGCAGTCTCTATGTGTGAAACAACCCTTTCTGCATATTGCATATCAGTTACTATATGAAAAGACTCCTAAAAACTTGCACTGTGAGTATTGTATAAAATTCATATTTTTGTACTGTCTTATGAAAACTTTCAACCCTGTTACTTATATCTTCTGCATTATATCCTGGCTTTTCTGATTTACTGGCAACTGTGTGAAATGTAGAGGCTCCAGATATTGTGGTTTCTTTTGTTATACAAGGGAGAATCCAATTAGTTCTTTTTATGACCTAAATCTACTTGCTTTTAGTGTACTGCTGTTACTGTCTCCCAAGAAATAACTGTATGCTGTTTGCCAATATTTACCTTGTGCATATAATAAGGCAATTTCTGCATTGGTATAAGATACCACAATTTCATTGAAAAAAGTTGTAGTCTCACTTTTATTTTTTAGTATTAATTTAGAGACCTTATCTATGCAGGTTTTTATTTTTTAATTTTTTTTACTCTGTTCTCTGTTTATGTTCTAAAATATCTACTCTAAGGTAAAATCTTTCCTCTGAATAAGAATTCCTGTAAGAGAATGAGTAAAAGTAAGATGACTAAAATGCAGGTAGTTTTTGGATCCATTTGATCTAGATATGTATCTTGCAATTTCCTTTCAACCAAAGCTCATTCATTCTCAACCTCAGGTCATTGGTTCCTTGAGCTATTTAAATATTTTTTTACCTGGCAAGTCTTGAAATAAATTGCTTATGCATGGAGTAGCTAACCTAATCACAGACCAAAGCTGGTTAATATTTCTCAGTAGCTTCTGAAAATCATTAACTTTCCTTAATTGGTTTCTTTTGACTTGTACCTTTCATGGCCTAACTCTCTGTAGACTTATTTTATGCCCTAACTAATTAATTCAATTTCCACTTCACATTTTTAGGGCCTTTTGCATTATCTGGCAATGTTTTATTTTTTTTTTCTTCATCAAACATTCTTGCCAGGATATTTATATCTGCATCAACCAATGGGATGCCACCCATACAATGATAAATAATGAATTGGGGAAATTGTGAATCATCTCTAATAGCTGTTGTGTAAAACACTGACAAAACATGAAGTTATATATCATTCTTATCATATTCACGTAGAGGAATTGTGGAAAAACCAATCATTCATATCAATCTTTATGATAGGCCATTCGCTATGCTACAAGAATGGCAATGGGATCCCAGGCTGCATGGAACCCATTGGCTGAATAATTCTATTGATCTCTCTGAGAACTGTCAACATTCTTTAGGGTTCATAGACTCCTTCTTTTGTTGAACCTCCAACTACTCTTGGACTAGCAGTTCTAATGCCTGTAGTTTTTTTTTTTTTTTTTGTTTATTTCCATAGACCATTGATCATAACAAATGTGTTGGTCAGTCAACCACAGTAGTGACAGGTTGTTGGTGTCTTAGCAGCAGTAGCTTCTTTGGTAGAGCTAAATCGCCAGCCTCTGCTCTATTTTGTTATGGGACAGCTTGGACACTGAAACTGAGGGGATATAAATGTGGGTTACTACTTCTCTAATAGATCTCTACCCCATAAGTTAATGACTGTATAAACCAAGTATGGCTTCAATTTTCCTAACTGACCTGGTTCTATATATTTAAACCACCTGATGCTTTACTTTATTTAGGATAAAGTCCCAACTCCTTGAAATTGGATATCCACTTCTTGAAGTAGCCAACTTGCAGGCCAAGATTTCAGATAGATAATTGTGACATCTGTTCCAGTGTCAATCATTTCTTCAATTTCAATATTCCTTATTAGTATTCTTAGTTTTGGCCTATAGAAGTTTATCAAAACATCTAGTTTTGCCTTCTTTTGAAGCTTTTGAAATTGTCTATAGAACTTGTCTCAGCCTTATCTGGTCTGAGAACATGTGTTTTTGAATCAGTGACTTTTAATTTTCTTGAGGCATAGAACTCTCCCTGGCTGTCATTGTTGCCTGTGGGAGGCCCCTCTGAGTGTCTTTGTTTGTTTGATCCTTTGTTTGTTTTGTTATATTTTTGGCAATGTGTTCCACCATTTGTCTGTTCTTCCTCTATATTCCCTAGTCAAATGTTGGCCTTTGCCACATCTTAAATATATTCTAGAAAGCATAGGCACTGTTTTGGTACTACTTCAGTTTTTTCTTGCAGTTATTTCTGAGATGTCACTTTTTACATCAATTAAAACATTTGAAATCGAGGGTCATCTCGGGGTGTCTAGTGAAAGTCTCTCCTTTTACAGTCATATTAAGTGAGCAAGAATCAACATCAACTGCATATCTAATCTACTCATCTATTAATGCTGATTTTGCCTTCTGTGGTTTTATTATTCTTTACATTCACTATTGTTTTTCTTGTTGCTGAATCTGATACACTGTTTTCCACATCTGAGGATAGTCTTTTTAAAAAGTCAGTGAAAGTTTCTTTTGGACCTTGTATGAATTTAGTAAATGGTTCAAGTCTTTTTCCTGAGTCCTTGACTTTGTTGTAGGCCTTTAAGGCTGACAATTGACATAATGTCAGTTTCTTCATTATATACAGCCTGCACCTTTACCCCAGCAAAGAAGCCTTCATGAAGTAGCTTATCTGTGGAAATTTCTCTATCCTTGGCTCTAATTTATTATGCTACTTCCCTTACTCCTTTTCTCCACCATTGAAACTATTATAAATTTGCTGAATGTTATTTTATATTGATTTTACCGTAGCCTTTAAGTCTTGAGGGATTACATTTTTTTTCATAGCTCAAGATATCAGAATTTGTTTTACAAATGGCAAATTCATTCTAAAATAAGTGACACTTTTCTCAAATTTCCTCAGTCTTAACACATCCACGGGTTGCCATTCAAATTCTTGATAAGCCTGTGGATGATTAACATCTGAAGAACTTGTTGTATATTAACCAGATGGACCAAAGTTTGTTTTCTAATAACCTTTGTTTAGCTTTCACTAATTCTATCTTCTGTTTCTATCTGAGTATTGTCCCCAACTGAAATATTAAATTCCTCTTTTAAGGTCTGAATTCATGCTTTATCTTTCTCCTTTTTTTTTCTGCTGCTGTTCTTTGAGTTCCTGTATTTTCTGTTCAAGGATATGCCTCCACATTTTGAATTTTTCTTTATATTGTAATTCTGAGAGTCTGCTGTCCATTTTATTTTGATTGATTAATTTTTAAAGGTTATTATCCAAGTCTTGCTTATAATCCTTATAATTTTCTCTTCGGTATACAGTTTGATCTGTGAGCTGTTGTATGTTTTATTCTAGCATCTTTTTCAGCTCTTGTCTCCCAACTTCATTTTTGCCATTTTGTCTCTTATCCTAACGTTTTCATTGTCTTCATTCTAGTGTTCACTCTAGGACAAGTTTCTAAGTCTTAAAGTTCTCTTTCTTTTGTTCATGCTTACCGACAATTTCCTGTATCTTCTGTCTTAAGCCCTGCTTCCATAATCTTAGTTTTTTGTTATGTTGTAATTCTGACATTGCAGCATCTGCCTTATTTTTATTTGCTAATTTGAGGAAATTATCTTGTAGAATTTTCTTCCTAATCCTATTTCTATCTTTTTTTGATGTTCATTCTGATCTGTGACTTGTTCAAGTCTTTTGCAGCGTCTCTTCCAGCTCCTATCTTCAACCTTCATTTTCTTCTTTCAGTTGCATATTTTGACCTATGAAACCCTGAAATTTTATTTCTAATGTTTCCTTGAAGCCATGTGGCCAGTCTCTGTTACACTATAAACTTCAGAGACTTCTGACTAGTACCTCTTTCAGCTTCTGTCACCAACCTTCATTCTTCTCTTTCTGTTGCTTATCTTGACCTATGAAATCCTAAACATTTAGTTCTAGTGTTTTCTCTTGGCAATGCTGCTGAGTCTCGAGTTCATCTCTTTGTTGTTCAGAATAATCTTTGAACTTCAGAAATTTCTGTTACAGCAACTCTTTCAGCATCTATCTCCAACCTTCATCTTTCTCATTCTCTTGCAAATTTTGAATTATCAAACACTGTGCCTTCAGTTCTAGTGTTACTTGTAATCTCTTTTCTAAGTCAAGGGATTTTTTTTTTCTTTTAATATAGGGCCTAGTCTTTTGAGAAGACATATTAAATCAAGAGAATTAATAGTTATATGACTAAATGATAAAGTGTCTATTTCTTTCAAATCCATCCCGACAAACCATTCAAAATATCATCTCATAAGGCCCAAAGGATAATTATTGTGTTTCTTTAGTTTAAGTACCAAAAGTTATCTCTCTCTCTTTATATCTATGTATTGAACTGGAGCTCTTTGTACCTTTATCGCCCTCTGCTGTTCGATGTAGAACACTGCAGCCCTCTCTGATTCTTATTTCCAGGGAAGGGCTAACTGTACAAAGTCATGTGCATTTGTGCTCCAGAGTCTCCTGTCTCTCCCGGTGATTCTTACAAATACTTTTGCATGTGACAGAGAAGAAATGATGGATGAAATGTGTAAAGTGGGTCTCTGATCTTCCCATAATTTTGGTATCACTCACCTTTCGTCTATATCTGTCAGCATGTAGAAGAATGCAAACTGATTCATTTTTATCTTCCCTCATGTCCAAGTGTGTCAAAGACCTCAAGATAAAACCAGATACACTGAAATTAATAGAAGAGAATGTGGAAAAGAGCCTCAAACACAGAGGCACAGGGGAAATTTTTTGTGAACAGAATATCAATGGCTCATGCTCTAAGATCAAGAATCAATAAATGAGACCTCATAAAATTGCAAAGTGTCTGTAAGGCAAAAGACACTGTAAAAAGTAAAAACCAGCCACCTTTAGACTGGGAAGGATTTTTATCAATCCTACATCTGATAGAGGGCTAGCATCTAATATATACAAAGAACTCAAGATCTTAGAACCTAGAGAGTCAAAGATTCTATTTAAAAACGGCGTACAGAGCCAAACAAAGAATTCTCAATGGAGGAATATCTAATGGCTGAGAAGTACCTAAAGAAGTGCTCGACATTCCTGTTCATCAGGGAAATGCAATTCAAAACCACCTTAAGATTCCAGCTCACATCAGTCAGAATGGCCAAGATAAACAACTCAGGTGACAGCAGTTTTTGGCATGTATGTGCAGAAAGAGAGGAGCACTTCTCCACTGTTGGTGGGGTTGCAAGCTGGTACATCTACTCTGGAAATTAGTATGGCAGTCCCAAAGAAAACTGGACATAGTGCTACATGAGGATCCAGACAGAAAAGAAGGAGCCCCACTTAGAAAGAATGTCTTCAATCCTAAGACTTTCCTCAGGATCTGGACTCAACAACAGTAAAGATAGAAAGTTGGAATTTGCAATCATTTAGTTGACAGGGAAGCCAGACTTTGAAACAATGTATGTTTTTCTGTTTTCTTCTTCTTTTTGGTGGGATTAATGTTTAACTAATCTAGTCCCCTATTTTTGGAATTAATCCAATTACTCTGGAAATAGGAATTTATTTATGCATTTGGCTATATGTGGAGGTTTGTATTTGGTTTTAAAATTAATCACTGAAATATAAATTTTAGAAAAACAAAACTTGCATTCATTAAGTGCAATTCAAAGAAGCACCAAGGAAGAAACCATGAGGGAGAAATGAGACAAGTATAATGTTTATATAGCAAATTTTCAAGAATATAAAAATATGAATCAATATTAAAATATAAATTGAAAATTGATATTTATTTACAGAATCAATAATGTATGTGGGGGAATCAAAGTTAATGTGACTATTAAGCACTTTTTATCAAATTCTCCCTTGTCAAAAAATAAAGTGTGTAAGAATTATCTAGATATCCCCAGACATAGGCTCCTACCATGATAAGAACCATCCTAGAGACAGGACATCATCCCATGTAATTTCTTTTTTTTAATATATATTTTTAATTTTTTTAGTTTTTATTTTATTTTTTTAATTTTTTTAAAGAGCCATATGTAATTTATTTTTTTATGTGTGTGCCTATGGTTGAATTACTGGGTCATATGGCTTGCCAGAATTCGGCTTTAGGAAATGCAACCAAATGGCCTTCCAACATGCAACATGACAGATTTAGTATTATTCTAACAGCTTTTTTTAAATTTTAAAATTGTAAACAAAATATCATTTAAGTTTATTCCTTCTGTTATTCTGTTTCATATGTTTGTGTGTGCACGTATATGAAGTTGTAGACATGTGTGTGCATTAGGAATATGTGTGTGGAGACCAGAGGTTAACCATGCAGGTTGTTCTTCAGAAGTTATCTACCTTCTTTGAACAGAAAGGTCTGATATCACTAATTAGGCTGTACTTGATGGCTAGCAATCCACGGGAATCTGACCTTCCCCCGCCCCTGAACACCGAGAAGACAGCATGACTGCTGTTCTGTGTGTGCTCTGCAGATCAAACACTCTAAACTCGTCACTGTCAGACATCCCTGCCATGGTTTCATCTTAATATTATTCATTTTATTTTTAGCTGAATAAACCCTGTCATAACTAAATATGTTGAGCAAACTTGTCTAAGCCTTTTGTACATTTAAGTATCTTGCTTTGAGAAGTTCACCTTCAATTTTTTTCTCTTTTGAGAAAAACATGGGGAGATTATATTTTTCTAATGACTGAATGGAGTCATATGCAAACACCTGAGATAGTTATTTCTCAGGTGCAGGTGGAACTGAACTAATCTCTCATTCTAAGGATTGTCCTGAGTCTTTAATGGTGACTTTTTATAAATAAAAGTAATCAATTTTAATAGTATCTATTTTGAAGCCATCTTGTCTCCTACTAAATGCATTGCTGACCATTTAAGTATTTACCATGCCTCAAATCATAGAGACAATATCATTTTTTATATTTTAGAAGATGTATTGTTTTAGTTCCTAACTTATATTTTCAGTCCATGAAGGAATTATTTCTTTTGTGAACACTTGAGGTAGGGTCTCAAGTTGAATTTTCCATGTGGAGATACAGTTGACTTGGAAACAGAAGTTGTTGACTGGTCTTCACACTGGCTCTTGAGCAGGGATCTATCATAATTCAGATGACTATTCCTGAACTCCCACACTGCTACACTCATTCATCCTAGCTTCCTTCAGTTTCTTTTTTTAAACTTTATTTTAAAAAACAAAGATAAAAGAAAAAAAAACATTTTTGCATGAATGTATACAAATATAATTGTGTCAGTGCTTGTTTTTTTTTTTTTTCTTTTTTTTTAAGGTATGATTCTCTGCATTAAGGTCTTACTAGTTACAATGAGCAAAAGGTACATGTAAAACAGGATGTAACCCAGAATTAGTCAACGTTGTCCTGCTGTGTAAGGATAGAGCATAACTTTTTTTGTTGTTTTGTTTTGTTTTCTTTCTTTCTTTCTTTCTTTCTTTTTTTTTTTTTTTTGAACTTCACACAGTCTGTGAGTTGTTTCTGGGGCAATCTGAGCCTCTGCGGTTAGCATCCCAATATCAGTGACTGCATAGTATGTCTGTTCTTTTGTGACTAGATTATCTCACTCAAGAAGATATTCTCTAGATGCAACCATTTTCATGAGAATTTGGCTAAATCATTTTTTCTGATAGCTGAGTATTACTCCATTGTGTAAATGTACCACAATTTTTGTATCCATTCATCTACTGAAGGATATCTGGGTTCTTTCCAGCTTCTGGCTATTATAAATAGAGTTGCAATGAACATTGTGGTGTATGTGTCTTTGTTGTATATTGGAGTGTCCCTGGTGTATATGCCCAGAAGTGGAATAGCTGGATCTTCAGGTAGTTCTCTGTCCAATTTTCTGAGAAATCACCAGACTGATTTCCAGAGTGGTTGTATTAGTTTGAAACCCAACCAACAGTGGAGAAGTGTTCCCCTTTCTCCGCAACCTCGCCAGCATCTGCTGTCATCTGAGTTTTGGATCTTGGCCAATCTGACTGGTGTGAGGTGGAATCTCAGGGTTGTTTTGATTTGCATTTCCCTGATGGATAAGGATGTGGAGCACTTCCTTAGATGTTTCACAGTCATTCCATATTCCTCAATTGACAAAGTTTTGTTTAGTTCTGTACCCCATTTTTAATAGGGTTGTTTGATTTTCTGGTGTCTAGCTTTTTGAGTTCTTTCTATACCTTGGATATTAGGCCTCTATCTGATGTGGAGTTGGTAAATATCCTTTCCCATTCTGTTGGCTGCCATTTTGTTTTCTTGAAAATATCCTTAGCCTAACAGAAACTTTGCAATCTCATTAAGTACCATTTGTTAATCTTTGACCTTAGAGCTTGAGCCATTGGCGTTTTGTTCAGAAAATTTTCTCCTGTCCCTATGTGTTCTAAGGTTTTCCCTAATTTCTCATCTAATAGTTTCAGTGTATCTGGTTTAAAGTGGAGATCTTGGAGCCCGGCCCAACTGCCGCACGGACTGCCAGCCCCTAGCGGTTAAGAAACTGGTGAGTGGGAGATCTGGGCGGCCAGAGAGTAGAGAGATCTCTGCAGAGTGCGCACGCAGAGCGTGCCTTCCGCCCTGCCTGATCAAGGTACCAGGAACAGAACTTTGAAACCTCTGTTTTCACCTGGCGACTCTGAGGCATAAAACAGGGCTGGGCCCATCTGCCACCTGGACCAGTGGAGATCCAGGGACACAGACCAGATACAAGGGAAAGGGGAGAACATATCACTGACAACAAAATGGCAAGAGGAAAGCAAAAGAGTATATCCCAAGGAAACCAAGACAACCTGGCAACACCAGAACCCAGCTCTCCCATAACAGCAAACATCGGAATTTCAAACACTCCAGAAAAAGAAGACGCAGACCTGAAATCATACCTCAAGATGCTGATAGAGATACTTAAACAAGAACGGGAGGAAAAGCAAAAAGATTCAGAAGCTTTTAAAGAAGAAACAAGAAAAACACTCAAAGAACTCAAAGAACTAGAGGAAAACAGAACCAAAGAAATGAAGGAATGGAAGAGGGAAATTAAAACGGAAATTGACACAATAAAGAAAACACTAAAAGAGATAACCCTAGAGGCAGAACACCAAAAAAGAAATCAGGAGTCACAGAAGCAAGCATTTCTAATAGATTACAAGAGATGGAAGAGAGAATCTCGGGGGCAGAAGACAACATTGTAAATATAGACAAAACAGCCAGAGAAGATGCAAAAAAAAAAAAAGCTCCTAACCCAAAATGTCCAGGAAATCCAAGACACAATGAGAAGACTGAACCCAAGGATAATAGGAAGAGAAGAGGGAGAAGAGTATCAACTAAGTGGCACAGTAAATATCTTCAACAAAATTGTAGAAGAAAACTTCCCTACCCTCAAGAATGAGATGACCACGAGCATAAAAGAAGCCTTCAGAACTCCAAATAGATTGGACAAGAATAGAAATACCTCCTGACACATAATAGTCAAAACACCAAGTGCCCAAAGCAAAGAAAGAATACTAAAAGAAGTAAGGGAAAAATGTCAGGTAACATATAAAGGCAGGCCAATCAGAATCACACCCGATTTCTCAACAGAGACTATGAAAGCTAGAAGACCCTGGACAGACATCATGCACACCCTAAGAGAGCACAAGTGCCAGCCCAAGCTGCTATACCCAGCAAAACTATCAATCACCATTGATGGAGAGATGAAGATATTTCAAGACAAATCAAAATTTACACAATATCTGACCACAAACCCAGCACTACAACGCATTATAGGTGGAAAACCCAATACAATGAGGGAAAATACAGCCTAGTAAAAACAAGAAAACTCCTAAACAAGGAAACTAAAATAAGAAAAAGACACGGATACAACTCAACCCACAAAAGCAATAAAGACAGGAAACAGAAACAACTATTCCTTGATATCTATTCATATAAATGGACTCAACTCCCCAATAAAGAGACATAGGCTATCAGACTGGATACATAAACAAAATCCAGCAAAAAGCCTTTTGCTGGATTTTGTTTATGTATCCAGTATACAAAAATGTGGTACATTTACACAATGGAATACTACTCAGCCACCAGAAACAATGACTTGACCAAATTCTTAAGAAAATGGCTGCATCTTGAGAATATCATTCTGAGTGAGATAACCCAGTCACAAAAGAACAGACATAATATGCAGTCACTGATAATGGGATGCTAACCCCAGAGGCTCGCACTGCCCCAGAAACAACTCACAGACTGTATGAAATCCAAGAAATTAAGAAAACAAAACAAAACAAAACAAAAAAATCTTTATACAACAAGAAAACCTTGACTATTTCCATGTTACATTTTGTTTTACATGTACTTTATGCTCATTGTAACTATTAGGTTTTCAATGCATACTATCAAACCTTTAAAAAAATCAAGTACTGACTAACAAATATATTTATACAGTTTTATGTAAAAATTATTTTAAAATCTGAAAAAAAAGTACTGACAAAAATGTATTGTATAATTTTATGCAAGAACATCTGTACATTTATCTTTGTTTTGCAAAATAAATTGTTAAAAAAATATCCAATAAAAAATATAAATCCACAAAAAAAAAAGAAATACTACACAATGTACAAATGTGGAGAAACAATTTTGAGATTAATTAAATCTGCAACGTCTTTCTTTAAAATAAATAAATGAAAGTGGAGACATAATAACTGAAACTGGGGAAATTCAAGAAATCATCAGATCCTACTACAAAAGCCTACACTTAACAAAGCTGTAAATCTGGTGGACATGGATAAATTCCTAGACAGATACCAGATATTAAGTTAAACCAGGACCAGGTACACCATCTAAATAATCTCATGAATCCTAAAGAAATAGAAGTCATCAAAAGCCTCCCAACCAAAAAAAGCCCAGGTCTAGATTGATTCCATGCAGAATGCTATCATACATTTATTGATAACATAATACCAAAACTCTCCAAACTATTCCATAAAATAGAATCAGATGTAGCACTACCAAACTCATTTTTGAGGCTACAATAACCCTCGTTCCTAAACCACACAAAGACCCTACAAGGAAAGAGAACTTTAGAACAATCTCACTTATGAATATTGATAAAAAAAATCCTAAACAAAATGCTTACAAACTGAATACAAAAACACATCAAACAATCATTCACCATGATTAAGTAGGCTTCATCCCTGGGATACTGGGATGGTTCAATATACGGAAATTCATCATATAAACAAACTCAAAGAAAAAAAATACACATGGTCATCTCAGTATATGCTGAGAGAGCATTTAAGAAAATTCAACACCCCTTAATGTTAAAAGTCTTGAAAAGAACAGGAATTCAAGGCCCATACCTAAACATAATAAAAGCAATATATAGCAAACCAATAGGCATCATCAAACTTAATGGTGAGAATCTTGAAGCATTCCCACTAAAATCAGGGACTAGACCAGGCTGCCCACTCTCCCCCTACCTATTCAATATAGAACTAACCTCTTTTACTAACCTCTTTTGTTCTTCATTTGAACACAAGTTATTCTAATTCCAAGGCCTTTTCCATGAGAACTGCATGCTATGCTTTTTCTTATGGTTTTAATATGTTATACCTAGGTAATTCATGATCATATTTTACTTTGATAATCCACATTTGTCATCATGAGCTGCTGACTTGTCATTCAACAGCATGCAAAGAGTTAGAAGATATCCAGCTTAGTTCAAATCAGAAGTAATGTGAGGGAGTTTGGGTAGAGTTGAAGCAGTTTGGGACATATGGGGTGAAATTCCTAGGGGAAGATCCATTTTGATCACTGAGTGTTGTACTCAGCCTGTGAGAGTAAAGGATGCAGAGATTCCTACAGGAAGACAAGTGTTACTGAGGTTTCGAAAGTTTCCACATCCCTTGAAGCCTGTCAGTAATACTGTGGTTTTCTCTGTGAGATAATGGGGATGTTTTAAGTAGGGATATATTATCATTTGGCAATTTGACTCTCATTTTATAAGTTCCTAGACAGCTTTTTCTGTACTTATGTATTTTATTGGAAACAGGGTGGTTGCTAAGACCTAGTATGCCCTTGATTTAATGGCTCACAGTCTATTTCCCCAGGTAATAAATAGAAAGGTAGTGGTAAGGAATGATCAAGAACAGGTAGTTTATGAAGAACATTAGGTGGAAAGAGAGGGAGAACAATACAACGGAGGAGCTGGCTGAAGACATCATACACATGTGCTGTAGAGAAAATCCCATTCTAGCTGAATTCTTGTGTCCTGAAAAAGAGCAGTAAATTCTGCCAAATATTCTATTCGTGTCCTGCTTCTGACTCTCCTCAATGTTATAAATGACTGAATCTATCATCAAAGAAAAGTATCTTACTTGAAATCAACAGACACAGTTAAAACAGGAGATAATGAGAAGCAATGACATATCTACTGGAAAGAAACGGAGAGAAAAGCAATAAGAAACTGCCATCTGGCTATTAAATTATATATGGCTTGTTTAGGTATTCTTTATGTTTATTTATGTATGTTTCTTTTATTTGAGGTATGTAGAGGATTTTAATCAAATTCTTTCCCATTTCTCTGATAATTACTCCACTCTCTTGTAAATTGCTATTTGTTTCAGATTTTACATGTTATTCCTGTCATACACCGTGTTCTTACACATTTCTCTGTGAGTTCATGGTTGTGGGGAAACCTAATAAAACTTGGGTGGCCTCTTAGGAAAATGTTAAAGAATTAAAGTGCCTCTTCTTATCCAACATTTATTAAATTCCAGTTGGCCATAAACAACTGGTAAAAATTTATAGGTCTATTCTGCAATCATGCTGTGGTTTTATTCTTTGTTTTTGTGTATGTCTGGTACATAGTACCTTAAAATTCATATGTCAAACACCACTGGCATATTTTAAAATTGTTTTTACTTTAGTTGTCCATCTCTACCTATCACATTATTTTCAACCTATCATCTGTGATGAAAACTGATCCTCGTGTTGTAAATGTGATATACAGACATTCTGTTAGAACTAAGAATTCTCCAAACTCTGATTCTCTGTATGTTGAACACTAGGAATTTCTCTGTATTAATCATCCTTTAGCATAAAAATATTTTTCTGGTGAGAGTTGATATATGCATTAATATATGACTATAAAAATCTTAAAAATATGGTTTATCTATAGAGAATAACTTTTCTTGCTGTCTAACAAGGTTCAGTTCCTATTCCTGGCATGCACATAAAGGCTGACAATTATGTGTAACTTACATTTCAGGGGCAAAGACTTATTCTGGTTTCTTTTCTCATAGCATACTCATGAAGCACAGACATGCTTTCAAACAAAGCGAGCACACACAAAGACTATATGTATCTATTTAAAATAATAGGAACAAAAAAGTCAGTTCATTATATGTCCATTTATAAAGATAATATTAATAAATTCTAGTATAGGATAATGTCATAGTCAGCTATAAAATGTTATCCTGTTAAGAGTAAGAGATTTTAGTTATATTTTGTTCAATGTGCTTTAAAGGGAACTAGAAAGAGACTGGTCACTTCAATGACATTTCTACCACTATGGCTGCAGTGAGAATATCTCTCCAAAGTTATCATCAATATATATTACAGTCATCACAATGGATAAAATTATGGTACTATGCATAGACTTTTCAGTACTATTAAAGCTGGGAAGAATGGATGGAGATTTCACGTTGGTACTAGGTTGATTTCTAAGTCTTATAAAATCTTGCTAACAAGTTGTGAATGATAAGCAAAAACATACTCTTTAATGAAGCAGGAAAACAAATCCAAACAACACAAAAAGAAACTACTCAAGCACACCACTAGACTTTATTATTGACAAATTATGAATAGTGTAGCCTATAATCATATAATCATTGTAACCTGTTTTAGGAAAGTACAGTTTAAACTTCCCTAAATATGTGTATATATAAATTTCAGAAACTGTTCTTTTCTCCCCTTCAAATCACCTGCTTGTTCCATTACTAGTGTATTTTCACTGTCATGCCGACTTTAAAGACACACACACACACACACACACACACACACGTATCCAAATCTATCATCCTATATACAAGAATTAACATGTGTATTTGTCTTTCAAGTTTTCTGTTACATATTTTGAATTTTTATTAGCTGGTTTATCCATTTATCCAAAATTTTATAATTTTACTTTTCTTTATTGCTGAACAATATTTCATTTAATTTCCTTAACATAATTTTTTATCCAACCTTATGTTAATGAGCTCCAAGGCTCTTTCTTCTTATTATTATTTATAGAATAATGTGGGGTTTTCAGCAAAGAACATAGAATTAACACTTTAATAGGAGATAAATTCTCCAACATGGATAGATTAGCGGTCTGATACCCAACCAAAAACTATAGTCCTCAGGCCTCCGGGAAAGTCCCGTAATATGTAAGGGCACAGAAACTTCACAGTAAATACAGGAGAGTATGTCTACTCTTATTAGAGACAACACTGCCTGCCTCCAAGGAAACCAGCATAACTCAGGTCACAGAGCTCTACCTATCTCTAAGGAGACCAGTTTCAGTTAGAGATACACAGGTCACTTAAGACCAAAGAGATGGACATGTCCAGAAAAAAATGCAAAACCATAAATGGCATTACCAATTGTAATTTGGCAGCATCAGAATAGTTATTTTATACAGCAAGCACTGGCCACCCTAACATGCCTAAAAAACAAGATAATGACCTGAAATTAAATCTCATAAGGTAGACAGAAGACAGTAGGATGGTATGAAAAACTCCCTTGAAGAAACACAGCAAAACAGCTAGAAGCCCCCAAATATGAAATAAATAAAACACTTGAAGGAATTCAGAAAATCGACAAGATGAGTAATCCATTACCCAGAATAACTAAAAGGCAAAAAGAGTATAGCCAAATTAATAAAATCAGAAATGAAAGGGGAGACATAGCTAGAGAAACTAAAAATCAAGATATCATCAGGTCCTATTACAAAAGCCTATACTCAACAAAATTGGACAATCTGGAAGAAATGGATAAATTTCTAGACAGATGCTAAAGTTAAATCAGGATCAGATAAATCATCTAAATTGTTTCGTAACACATAAAGAAATAGAAGTAGTCATCAAAAGCCTCTGAACCTAAAGTAACCCTGAACCAGATGGGTTTAGTGGAGAATTTTATCAGATTTTTACAGAAGACCGAATACCTAAACTCTCCATACTATTCCACAAAATAGAAGCAGAAGAAACAATACCCAACTTCTTTTCAAAAGCCACAATTACTCTTATAACTAAACCACAAAAAGACACTACAAAGAAAAGAACATCAGACAAATCTATCTCATGAGCATAAATGCAAAAATAATCAATAAAATTCTTGGAAACCAAATTCAAGATCACATCAAAATGATCATTCACCATGAACAAGAAGGCTTCATCAACTTAACCCTTAATATAAACAAACTCAAATAAAAAAAATAAAACACATGGTCATCTCACTAGATGCTGAGGAAGAATTTGTCAAAATTCAACACCCCTTGAACTTCATAAGATCTGTGAATTTTTTTTTGGTGGGGGGTATTCTGAGGTTTTGGAATAATATCCACTTATCAGTGAGTGCATATCGTATGTGTTCTTTTGTGTCTGGGTTACCCCACTCAGGATGATATTTTACAATTCCATTCTTTTGCTTAAGAATTTCATAAAGTCATTGTTTTATTAGCTGAATTAATAGCTATTTTAATAGATCCGTTGGGTAAATGTACAATATTTTATGTATCCATTCCTTTGTTGAAGTATGTCTGGGTTTTTTCCAGGTTATGGATATTATAAATAAAATTGCTGTGAACATAGTGGAGTGTTATACATTAGGGAAACTTTTGGGTATATGCCCAGGATATAGCTACTTTTCAGCAACAATTAGTTAGTTGTATGTCATTCCTTGGCTAGCCTTCATGTCCATCTTTCTTCTCCATGGTTGCATGTGTGTTGACTATTGATGATGTGTACTTTCAGTGTGTTATCCAACTCACATATTATAGTTTTTAGATTTGACACACAGACATCCTCCTCAGAAAGCTCAAATACACAAATTAAATTTCAAGAAGTTAGATTTGTGGGATATCATTCTGCAACAGGTAAGGGGCCCTCACTGGAAATTTAATGCCACAATCTTTCTACACAGCCTTAGTAAAGGACCTCCCTTAATTCTTCCATCATAGTGTTCAGAAATCTCAAAAGACTAATATAAAAACTTTGTTATCCTGCTTAAAATGATCTTTCTGGCTCCATGGTTGATCAGGGAACAAATGAATATATATGGATGTGAATGCTAGAGAGCCAGGGCACCACACATCAGAAATGGAAGGCATATTGAAAGATGTTATAATGAAGTGCTAATTTTTAGTGTGTATCCATTTAATTGTATAAATTTTCTGTTTTTTTTCTATGTCTGACCCCATTTTCTGCCAATTTTAATAACTTAGACCCTAGAGTTAATGTAGATAAAGTTGTGAGCACCCAGTTAATTCTTTAAATAAATAAATCTTTCCTTCATTGCTTCTTCTTATTTTTATTCCTTTTGAGTTTAATTTCAAGGGTATACAAAAGTGTCTATTTTCACTCTTCTGCATTCTGAATGCCAGTTGAACCAACACCAATTTTGAAGGGTTGTCCTTTTTCCATTTAATGTTTACAGCTTCTTTTTCAAAACTCAAGTGACCATATATGTAAGGGTTCATTTCTGAATCTTCTATTCTGTTCCATTGATCAACCTGCCTATCTCTGTATCAGTACCACATGGTTTTTTAACACAATTGACTTGTAATATAGCTTGAAGTCTGGGACGGTGATTCCCACAGATGTTTTCTTGTTGAGGATGGATTTTGATATTCTAGGTTTTTTTCTTTTTGTTATTCCAGATTAATTTGTACATTGCTCTTTCCAACTCCAGGAAGAATTGCGGTGAAATTTTCATGGGGATTGCATTGAATCTGTAGATTGCATTTGGTAAAATGGCCATTTTTACAATGTTGGTTCTTTAAATCCATGAGCATGGGAGATATTTCTGTCTTCTGAGATCTTCAATTTCCTTCTTTAGAAATTTGAAGTTCTTATCATACAGGTCCTTCACTTGCTTACTTAGAGTTACACCAAATTTTTTATATGATTTGTGATTATTTTGTTGAATATCTTTTCCCTAATTTCTTTCTCAGCATGTTTTTCCATTGTGTAGAGGAAGGCTACTGATTTATTTGAGTTAATTTTATATCCAGCCACTTTCCTGAAGTTGTTTATCAGCTGTAGAAGTTCTCTGGTGGAATTTTTGGGGTCACTTAAGTATACTATCATGTCATCTGCAAATAGTGATGTTTTTATTTCTTCCTTTCTGATTTGTATCCCTTTTTTTTTTTTTTTTTTTTGCTGTCTATGTTTGGGGGGGGTGTATTATTTATGTTTGTTTTTCGAAGTTATTCATATAGTATCTCATAGATTTTGGTATGTTGTTTTTATTTTTATTTAATTCTATGTAATTATTTTTTTCTTGACTTCTTACTTAACACAATTAAATTAGATAGTTTCTTATTTGATTTCCATAGATTTTTATATTTTCTGTAGTTTCCACTGGTTTAGATAATGAGCTTCATTACAATGGTGTGAGAAAAATGCAGCATAATATTGTAACTAATGATTTTTTACACCTGCTTTATATTCAAATATATCCTTTGCTTTTAGATGGATTAATGTGGGCTGCTGAAAAATATACATATTGGCTATAATGTTCTTTGATTTGTGTTATTACTATTTGATTTATTATATAAGGTTGGATTCTTTGTTGTTAATTAAATATTTTATTTACTTATAATTCAAATGTTATCCCCTTTACAGGATCTACTCTGAAAATCTCTCATAACATCCCTCTTTTGCTTCTATGAGGGTGGTCCCCAGCACCAAGTACCACTTCCCAACTTACCACCTTGGTTTCTCCCTACGTTGAGGCATTGAGCCTTCATAGGACCAAGGGCCTCTCTTTCCGTTTATGCCAGATGAGGCTATATTCAACTACATATGTAGCCATGGTTCCTTTCATGTGTATCTATGATAGTTGTTTTAGTTCTTAAGAACTATGGAAGTCTGGCTGATTAATATTGTTCTTTCTATGGGGTTACAAACCCCTTCAGGTCCATCAGTCCTTTCCCTAGCTTCACCAATTGGGTTCCCATGCTCAATCCAATTGTTGTCTGTGAGCACCTATATCTGTATTTGCCAGAACTGGATGTGCCTCTCTTAGAGACAGCTATATCAGGCACCTGTGAGCAAGCACTTTTTGGCATCCACAATAGTCTCTTGGTCTGGTGTCTGTATATGGAATGTATCTCCAGGTGTTAAGTCTCTGAATGACCTTTACTTTAGTCTCTGCTCTGAAATTTGTCACTGTATTTCTTTTAGACACAAGCAATTCTGGGTTAAAAAGGGTGGTGAATGGGTGGCCCCATCCTTCAACCTAACCTTATTCTTTCCTACCCCCCCCTCCTTTCTTCATTCTAAGACCTCCTTACTCTCTCCATTCTGTGAATATTTTATTCTCAATGATCTGTCCAATAATGAGAATGGAATATAAAAATCATCCACTGTCGTTGTTTTTAGGTCAATTTGTTGTATATGATTTTTACTTCTTTGATGAATTTAGATTTCCCTATGTTTTTCTGTATGTGTTTAGGGTTATATGATTCTGTTCAAAGTTTTTTCTTTAAGACGTATAAAATATTTTCTTTATTATTTCTGATGACTTTCAGTTGAACATAATTTTTCAGCTTTTAGAATTTCAACTCCTCCCTATTTCAAAGTTCCATTTGTTCTATATGCCTAAAATACATTTTCCTACCCTTTGATACTAATATATTGTCTGTCAAGTATTGTGAGATGTCTTTCTGGAAGAAGCAAAGATATGGGTCCTGTTTACTATTCCATTCTGTGAGCATGCATCCTGTTATTTAGAAATTGAGACTATTTATATTCACAGTTATTATAAAAACATGTATTAATTTCCAAACTTTGTTTTTTTAAGATTTTTAAAATGTTTTTTATTTTTATGTGTTAATCAGAGAAGTGTGAAGTAACTTTAGCCTTACAACAAATTTACAAAATTAAAATAATTAGTTGAAACTGAAGTTGAATGATTACTACTATTATTATTAAACAGTTTTTAAATGTTTCTTTTCTTCTGCTTTCTTGAGTGTCTTTTGAAGGTGTGTGTTGGTGTTTAATTGTTCCCTGTGATTTCTTCAATGTCTTTAGCCTTTCTTTCAGATTCATTATTTCCTTCTAGAATTCTCTGTATAGTGTCTTACTAGTCATCAATTCCTATGATGTTCTGTATCAAAGAAGGTTTCTGTTTCTCACTTAACCTTAAAAAATGGTGTTTCACTTCATGTTTCTATTTGCACCTAGGAGCTGACCATGTGCCACAGCCCTCTACATCCCAGTACCTCCCAGAGAAAACTTGTTCCCCAGAAATAACACCTTAACTCCCAAATGGGACCAAAAATAGGACTTGCTCAGTGCTCAATAGACTCAGGAAACACAATACAGCCTGGAACAGAATACTTCATATTTCTACCTACACCAAGGAGCTGATCCTGTGCCAAAGCCCACTGCATTCCACCCCACTTCTGCCCAGACAAACCTTGTCCCACCCAGGAATGTGGACACACCAAAGCTCACAGGCTCACAGGAGAGAAAAGTTCCAATTTGAGACAGAAAGGTCAGCTACCACCAGAGAAACCCATATGGTGTGAGACTAGCACAAGAACTGAAGCAACAGAAACCAATGCTACTTGGCAACACCCGAACCCAGCTGCCCCATCACAACATGGATTCTGTGCCCCAACACTCTTGAAAAGCAAGATTATGATCTAAAACCACATCTCATGATGGTAATAGAGAACTTTAAGGACATACATAACTCCCTTAAAGAATTAAAGAACACAGGTAAACCTGGAAAAGTCTTGAAAGAAAAATATACTTCACTTAAATAAATACAAGTAAACACAACACAACAGGTTAAGCAATTGAACAATACCATAATGGATCTAAACATGGAAATAGAACCAATAAGGAAATAACAAAGAGAGACAAACCTGCACATATAAAATTTAGAAAAGAGATCAGGAGTCATGAATGAAAGTGTCACAAACAGAATACATAAGATAGAAGAGAGAATCTCAGGAATAAAAGGCACCGTAGAAAGCATTGACAAACAGTCAAAGAAAATGCAAAATGCAAAAAGTTCCAAACTTAAAGCATCCAAGAAATCCAGAACACAATAGAAAGAACAAACCTAAGGATAATAGATATAGAAAGAGCAAAGATTCCCAACTCAAAAGGCCAGTAGATATCTTCAACAAAATTATACAAGAAAATATCACTAATTGACTTTGGCCACAACCCTCACCTTTGGACTGCATTTCTGTAAATCATGGATGAGAGTGTTGATTCCCATACATACAACAAGATTGACCCATCCTGCAGTATCAAGATAGAGAGAACCTACTGCAGCTGTGTTTTCTGTAAGTCTCCACACTTTTCCATGAATTGTTATATTGGCTGCATTTTGTTCATGTGTAAATGGTAGCTGGATCCTTCTGCCCAGTTTTTCTGACCTTGGGAGAAATTCCAACGTTCATTTTTTTGCTTTTAAATTCAGTATTGGCTTCACTGAAAAGCCACCTTCCACACAATCTCTCATAGATTTTTCATCTTAGCTTGAAATTTTATTTCCATCTGCCCACTTTTTGTACTGTTCCAGAAAGCTTTGGTCTATTTTTGTTGTTCATATATTTAAGAGATGATACCTCTTGCCCTGCTAGCCTGACTTTTCCCTGCTTTTAACTCAGGTCTTTTTTTTGCCATAAATAAGGGTCCTAAGAGTCATAAGTTGAACACCATTTTATTATAGAAAATTTTAATTCCAAATTGTGGTTTCTACCCCACCTTGACCACCCAGTTCATGAATAAATGTCATCCACAAACCTTATACTTCCAATACACATTTAGAAGGTAAGTTATATGATTTCTATGTTATAACTTAAAATTGAAAAATAATGCATTTCAGTTGATAAAAGAAAAATTAATAATTTCCCTAAGAAAGTTATATTGTGCTAGCCATGTATCTGGGCTATATAGCTGAGGAAGTAACCAGAAGAGTAAATTAAAAATTGACCCAAGAAACTTTCAATGTCAAATAAAATAGTCATAGACTAAATCTCACTTATTTGTAAGATAATCATAGATAAACTTAAGGTAGTTGTAAAATAAACATAAGTCAATTGTAAAATATTGGTCCCCTATATTGGGTGTGATTTTCTTGTAGATATTTTTAATTCTAAAATATAATTTTTTACCCTCATCTTCATTCAGTTTATGGGTAAATGGCATACACAATCTTTCTATTTACATTAAGCCTAAACAAACAAGATCTGGGCAGATATCTTCCCTCTATACTGTTACATCTATTTCCCAGGCAGTAATCCTATTAATTAATTTACTACACTTTACTGGACTTCTCTTTGCTCCAATTAGCGAATGCACATGACCATTACTTCAACGCTCACCTAACACATGTTAGCTTCCTCCTCTTTTCACCTTCTCCTCCTTCTCTTCCTGGCTTACTTCTATCCTCTCTTTTCTCCACCCCTCCAAAAAGTAACTCAAAATTCACCTGCTTCTATTTCTTCCAGTATTTGGGTGTCGACAATTTTATTTAAACAATCATTTTAAATAAAAGATGAATATTTACACTAAAAAGCTTGTAAACATGAGAACTCACTTATAGGCCTAAAACCTCAGATATAGAATTTAACATTTCACACACAGAAACAGACAAAATCTCAGCAATTTTAGGTATATATAAGATACCACCTACAGTCAATGGATCTGAGCACCTTTGGAGAAAGTTTCACAGATTATCCACATTTGAGCTGTGAGGTTAGTGAGAGTAAACACAAAAGAGATGAGACCAAGAGACAGTACTTTATTTTTTTCAAATTCTGTAAACGAAATCAATTCAATGGCTAATCACTGATAAAGATAAAGTGTGGAGCTATGGTCCTCAAAGGTACATGTACCTTGGAGAGCTTGTTCAAGGTAATCTTAAACAGTCAAAATTATATCATTCTGTACTATCTGAAAGCAAATATTTGAAATGAAATCTGGGATAAAGTCATACTCATATCCCAACAGTTGATTAATTTTCACACCATGGTTTGACAAAAATCAAAGGAAATGTCTTTATATTTATTACTTTTGACACATACATGGAATATATAAATCACTATATTATTATTCTCAAGATCATCTTACCTAAACAATTCATACTAGTCCTGGATATCTATGGGGTAGAAGAGTCATAAAATTCCTAGTTTTCCTATTCCTAAAAGAAACTCATACAATTGCTGCCCTCTTCTGTTTCTATAATGATTAGTTCCTTGCTGAGAGGTGTGCTGCTGCTGTCTTCCTAGTTGTACTGCTCCAGAGTTTTCAGGAGAGAACAATTGCCTCTGAACCCTTTCTACTACTCCCTTCTGAGGAATTTCCTGTGCATTCCCAGCAGTGTCAGAAGGCTCTTGATTACCTCTTGGAGAAGATTCTGGCTCTTCATCATTCTGTTCATTAAAATAAGCAAAAGACTCTTTAACTGAGATCTGGCTTGTTCCCTTAGGATCTACATAAAAAAAAGGGACAGAAGATATAAGCACATTGGTAAAAGACATTTCTCTTGTTTTCTTTTCCTGATCTGATGATACAATTCTTTCTCTCTGCCCCTGTCTGAAACTTGCAAGCTCCCCCTTCCATATATCTGCATTCTTGACATTCTAATCACACATCCTAACAGCATGGAGGTTTTGTATTAGGAAATCTGGTACAAGTATACACCTACATTTGCAAAACAAGAATGTTTTGGCCTCTAATTTATCAGATGAGATGAATCCAAAAAACATAATAAAAATAATGAAAAAGAAGACTATATTAACATCAATAGGGGTGCCAATTGGACATCAGGGAACTATATGGACTCTTTGTTTGTGCAAATAGCTTTATTTAAGGTTTTTAAACAAACACTATAACAAAATATAAATTTGATAAAACACACACACATAAATCCTGAAAGAAAAAAAATATAGCATCTAACAGTCTAACAACATCTCCAAATACCAAAGGATAATTTATCGTTTTGTTTTAATAAAAGGCAATTATCTATTAACTAGAGAGGCAAACAGAAAACTAGAAAAGCCAAATATTTCTCAATTTTGCTCATGAAGCTCTATAATTATATATGGAAACAAAAAGGAATAACTAAACTAGGGACAATCTCACAACCAGAGGAGTCAGTATTAAGGAACTTTTGGTTACTGCCTCATTTCAAAGTGGTCATTTTGGAGAGAAAGCAGGTAAATTTTTGCTATTACAGAAGCTTGGCCTCTTCTTCATTTTGATATATTCAATTAGATCCTGAGAATCGATGTGGAAAACACTTACTTATCTTTATAGTGAAATTAATATCTATTCGCCCCTAAGCCAAATTATTCTGAGACAACACAGTAAAACACAGAGAGTTAAAGAGCTCATGATGATTTAGGACTGGGCCTTACCTGCTAGTGTAGCAGAGGGTTCAGAACTGTTGTTCTCCTGAAATAAAGAATATGATGATGAAAAATCAGGATCACAATCTTTCAGAACCTAGAGAGACACTGCAAAAAAAATGTGACTTCCAGAGTAAAAGATACAAGCACAACTGAGCTCAGCAGTTAGTGTCTGAGATAGTTTTAACATAGTACTGGGATACAAGAGCATGTGTGATTTACTTGTGCTTTTGTCCCAAAGTTCAAAAAATAAGGATCTTTTTTTTATTCTCCCAGCATAATTTCTATCAACCTACTCATATTTGTAATTATGCTACATGTATCAGAATTATACTGCCTAATTCACCCTGAAACTATTCCCACTAATTTTTCCTTCATTAATCCTTACTACAGTTAAGAGAAAATCCTAAAGTACACATCTTATACTTTTCCACTTTCTGTTTCACATTCTGGATGTGGGCTAAGTAAAATATGTAGATTGCTCACTGATACCTGTTTGTAAGTGTCTAGTGCAGTAAATTTATTCTATGTTTCTATGTTCTTCAATTAATGCTAATGTGTCTGTTGCCCACTATACTATGCATTTTAGCTGGCTGCTGCCAATATTTGCTCTGAATATTAAATATGCTCATAAATCTCTTCCTTTCCCATGTTTTTTTTTCCATTGTGTAAAGCATTTTTCAACATAGAATGGGCTATATTGTTCCTGTATTCAATCATTTTATGGATTTCTGATAGAATAGTAAGCAAAAAGATAACATCATGTGCTAAGAACATAACACTTCTAGCCTTTGCACAGAAATCTTATTGGACTGTCTCTTTTCAACAGTTTTGTCATTTCTCCTTTCTTTGTTGTGAATGTCTCCAGAGCCTACCCTATATTCTTTTATATGTTGATGTGTGCTCTGAACTGAGCCAAGGCTCAGCAAGGCTGCAGTAAATAGAATGGCAAGCATCTTAGAAGCAGCTATGGACTTCCTTCTAATTGTGTATTGAGACATGAATAGCCATTCCCTTTTAAAGGAAAGATAAACAATGACATCTTTGAGTGTTAACTGGATTACCTTGCTCTATTATTTCTCTTTGGCACAGTAGCCCAGCAGGACTGAGTGTGTCTGATTGCCACACTCCATCTTATATGTCACTGTACAGGAACAATACAGAAGGTGGTGATATTATTAAAGGTAATCTGTCTCTTTATACACAAGTAGAATTACATTCTATGTATGTATATATTTTCTATTCATTCAGTAAGTGTAGGACATTTAGATTGTATCCCCTTCTTACATATTGTGACTAGAGTGTCAGTGAACTTGGGCAAGTATATAAACAGAGAGATGTTGAGAACTTTGGCATATGGCAAGAAGTGAGTGGTATAGCTGGGACATGTGGAAAATTTGCCTTTAGGCATTCATAATTCTCCACCCCTACTTCCATTTTGATAACACTCATTTGCACTCCCACAAAAAGTGAATGAGGGTTTACCTTTCAAATATCTTCTGCAGCATATGATGTCAGCTCTTTTCCTGATCCTTACCATTCCGACTGTGGGATCATAAAATCTCGATGTACTTTTAATATGAAATTCTCTAAATCCTAAGAATATTGAAAACTTACTTCAATATCTGTTAGCCATTTTTATTTCTTTATGTTGAATCATCTGTATAGATCCTTTGCCAATTTACATTTGAACCATTTGTGACCTGGGTTGTTTGTTTTGAGTTCCATATATATTAAAGGCCGTTATTCATTATAAGATGTATGGCTGATCCTGTGAACTTTACATTTAATCAATTAATCATATAATTTTACATAAAGGAATTTAGTTTTATATAATTTTGTTTGTCATTTATTAGTCTTAAATTCTTTCTGAATGAAGTATTTTTTCAAAATTTCTTTCTTTACACAGGTATCTCACTCAGTACTGTACATTTTTTTTTCTAGTAGTTTAAATACTTCATTGACATAATGATCTTTGAACCATGGTGATTTGATTTTCAGTACAGTGTGGTGAATACATGTATAATGTCATTCTTCTAGATAAGAATATTCAGGTTTTCCAGGACAATTTGCCAAAGATCATGTCTTCCCTTCATTATGTACTTTTGGCATCTTAATCAAATATTACATGACTTTATGTCTTTCTTTGTGGGTCTCCTGTTTTTTTTTTTTTTTTTTTTTTTTTTTTTTTTTTTTTTTTTTTTTTTTTTTTTTGTCCATAAATCCACAATCAACTCTTGCTAATACTATACTTTTCAATACTATAGCTTTGTAACATGGCTTGAAATCTGATTTCATAATCTTTGCAGCATTACAGTAACATTGATAATCCAGAATGTTTTGTGCCTCTATATAAAATTGAGGATTTTAGGAAATATTTAAAGAGAATCTCATAGGGATTTTTGTTGGGGTTCTCTAAATATTTTTAGGATAGACATTGTACACTCTTATCTACACCAAACAATGATCACTGGAATACTTTTCATCTTCTAGTGCCTTCTGAAATCTCTTTTCTTAAGTGATTTCAAATTTTCACTGTAGATTTTATTCACATCTTTGTTTATGTTTACCCATAGTTAGATTTTTAAGCTACCATACATAAAAATCTATCTTTGCTCCAACATTATAGACATTATGAGTATAAGGAAAGCAGACTGAGTTTGTTCTTCAGTTAACTTTTCTTTCTGCCACTCTTATACAGGCATTGATAATTTTGCAGTGTCTTAGCAGATGAATGAATATATGTAGAAATATTTATAGAAAGTGCAGTAATTCTGATCTAAAAAGGCAACTGGTGTATGTTGTCTTTGTGTATATATCATAACTGTGATACTTTATTTTTGAGTATATAAACTTGAGTAACTACAGCAAGCAAAAATTAAACAGGATTGTGTGGTGGGAGAGAAAAGATCTAGAGAAGGCAATTGAAGAATAAAGGTGCTATGAGAAAATAAATGAAAAACTGAGAAGAAATTCACTGGTAAGGAGGGCCATAAGAGAAAGAGAAAGAAAAAAGAGTAAATACCACTAAATATGTTTTAAAAATAATAGAAAAAGTCATCATACACTTCCTTAAGTTGCATATAGAATAAATAAATTGTATTCATGAAAACTACTGAATTTATAATTTAAATGAACTGCACAGAAAATGGAGAATAAAGTGACAAAGGGGGACCAGTTACAGGAAACTTCATTTAGAGTTTGGAGAACCCCATAGAAATATCATCTATTGCCATTGTTCCTGGTTACACTCAAGAACTTCAGTATAGGACACTATTACTGAAGGCATTACATACTCTATCCATAGATTCAGAAGAATGATGCTGTAATCATTCTAGAAAACTACTGCCTGAAACCTAGCTCCTATAATATTATAAGAATTCTGAATATGTTTAAAATCTTTACATTTACCTTTGTTTTGCAAAATAAAGTCGTTTAAAAAAAAAAAGAATTCTGAAAATGTTGCTAAGGACGAAAAGTAGTCTCTATAAAGAAAACTACTTCAACTGTCCTAATTGAATATATATTGAATATTTATATTGAATATGTATAGTCTCTAATTACATTCTAAATTCTTTTAATTTCCAACTTCCCTAATAAATGTGTGTTCTGAGACAAAATCTTAGGACTAGGCAAACCTGTTGTTATGACTTTATCTCTCTCCCTACACTTAAGGGCTTTAAGGGAAATAAATAAAGTACTTAGTCTAGGTAGTTCCTTCTACTTAATGGAAGTGAGCTCTGGTTTTTCCAGAGACTAGAAGGACAAAAAAAATTGCCTAAATGGTTTTCAATGGATAATATAGTAAGGCTTCAGGGGGAAGTTAGAAAGAAACAATGGAGCAAAGAAACAAGCTGTCTCATACTTGTACTCTTGGAAGCAGAAGTCCTAAAGGAGGCCAATTAGACGTGGCCACATGTCTTGAAAAAGGAGTGCTAGCTTCTGTTAAATGTCATTTAGATCAGATCCATTTCCTCATTTTCTTCAGTATCAATAGTGAGTATAGTAATGAATGTAATGTAACATGAAAGAAAAATATGACCTCTGAACTCAATCTGACCGGCAAAGCTATTAAGGAGGAAAGTAGTGATATAGTATCAGCTTGAAGCTCTACGTATCAGAAATATTTTTCAGCTTTATTTTCAGATTGTATACTGCAATTGTTTACACATGGAATGTTCATCTTATTATTCAAGAAATTCTTGCATTTATATAATGAAATTTAATGAAATCATTTTCTTTCTGTTTCTCCAACTTAATTATTATGTACCCAACTGGTATTGTTTTCTAAATGTCATATATTTCTTCTTTGAAAATTCCTGAGTCCACTTACATGTGCAATAAAATTGAGATAGATTATTTATCTTAGGATGTTGGTGGCCTTTTTCAACCATTTTCATGTATATAATAGAATTTTATTCTTATTTCTTAAGCATTCTACCTAGAATTATTTTATTCATATGAAATATTAGTTTTTCTTGTGATACATTCATATACACATATCACTGTACTTTTCTTATGAGCATCTCTGACATTCCATTCCTCCATTCTTTTTAAGGTCAATAATGCTTTACTGATACTTGTATAACTCATAACTCTGTCTCTATCTGTCTTTGTCTCTTTCCAACTCCTTCTCTTCCTCCTTCCATTCCTCTCTCTGTCCCCATTCCTGTGTGTGTGTGTGTGTGTGTGTGTGATTATGTGAGTGATCAAGTCAGATTTGTGCTTCCCAAATGTTTCCAGATATGTAATTGTAAAACAGAATTACAACTTACCAGAACACTTAGAAAAAACTGACAATTTTTTTTAGCAGAAGTTAACAGTTTCTAATAGCTCTACAGATAGAGATGGAATTTCATTCCTAATTACAATTTTTGTGTATCATTCATTAACCCTTGGTTCTTAAGAGATCATGCTATGATGCTTTCTTTCTCTTTTAATTTTATTAATTCACATCTTTATGTTTACTTTTGTTTTTTCCTAGATTGTTTGCTTTTTTTCTGAGACAAGATCTGATGTATCCTAGACTTGCCTTGGACACATTATGCATTCAGGGCTTACCTTTGACTTTTACCCCCTTCCACTGCATCTCAACTGCTAAGGGGATAGTTTATTTCTCAGAGATATATTTTGGTCTAATAGTTTGTACATTCTTTAGGGACTCATGGAAAAATAAAAGCAAACAGTCCTGTCCCAACACTAATTCTGTTACTTGCATTGCCTAGCAGAACATATCTTTCTGAAAATAAAATGCTTTTTGGAAACCTAAAACACATTATCCTTCTATTTCAAATTATAAACATACCTAGTGAACAAACATAGCTATCCTCCTCTTTTACATTATACAAATTTAAGATTGATATGTATTATTTTAAAAATTACCAAAAACATTACTAATGATTATCATGGAACTCTACATAGTAACTTAAGGAAAAATTGTGCCATTTTGAATTTTAGGATGTCATTTGCAAGTGGCTATATCTAGCAGTCTCTTTTATTAAAGACACAGAGCAGTGAAGCTAATTTATTTTCCAGAAGGGTTTGTGCCTCTGCTTGAGACATGTTAGGTTTTGTTTTTTCTCCCAGCCACTTGTGAACAGAATTAAGACTCCAACTCAAAATATACCTAGAAATATCTTGGCCTTATATATAGCTAGGCTATTTTATGGCTAGATATTAACATAATATAACACATTTATTGTAATCCACCTTCTATGACATGGCAGCTTACCATGCATCTGTCTCATTATATCTTCTGCAGTGAATTTGCCAGTTATTTGGCCCATCCTAGAATCCTTTCTGCTTCTCAGATTTTTCACCTCCTATTCTGCCATTTTCTATAGGCCATAGGTTTTTCTTTTTTTTTTTCCTTTAGCGAAATATCATACATACATAAAATACATAAGATATTCTCTGTACAAAGTGTAATTGTGTATGTAACAACAATAATAAAAGAAGATATGAATTTAAGAGAGAATGCAAGAGGACATAAGGGTGAGAACGATGAAAGGAAGATATAGAAGTTATTAAAATATTGTACTCATATAAAACAATCATGAAAAAATTAAAAAGCAGAAACAATTTCCATGATTTCAGCATGGGTATTAAAGTTTGGTAAAATAAAAGTCGCCCAAACCACTCCAAAATAATGTTTATTTTTGTTCACATTCACATGTTTCTTGTTCTGAGAGTTCTTGGGAAATTTCTCCTTTCTCCACAATGTTCCAAACAGCTGGATTTGGGTTCTTCCTTTTATAGACCACTTCTATGAGGCTTTGTGGTTTATTTTCAACTTAGGGTTACTTTTGCCAAATGTTGTTTCTGGTTATTGTCCATTTTCCTTGTGAAAACACTTCATATTCTTTCCCTTAAAATAATTTAAACACTTGTATAATCTATATTTTAGGACCTTTTCCAGAGAGAAAGTTTTTCACACATGGAGGCTAGGTCTTATTCCTCGCTCAAATTACCTTTCCTATCTGTTCCCCTTACAAGAGACAGCTTGGTCCTTTATCAGTAGGATTTAGACCAAGTATTGTTCTTGTTTTAAAGTTACCACCATTTTCCAATTGTGCCTAATGTAATTTGCTAAACAGCAAACAGCTCTGCAGAGGACCACCTGTTGCCTGACTCACAAGCATGTGAAATGTGTCAAAATATAGAATGTTCCAAAACATGAAATCATTACACCCCAGTGTGGTTGGAAATTGAAGTGAGGTTTACCAGGGTGAACAATGAAAAGACAGTTAAGCTTGTGATGACCAGGAGAGAATTTCTCCAGGTCCCATTGTCCTGGGAAACATTTTTTTTTTTTTTGTCTAAATGTATTAACTAAGCATTTTGGAAATATCTAGAGTGACAATAAATCTCTCAGAATTTTACTTTATTCGTATCACTGGGGATACAGAGGAGGTAGATAAATAATTTAAGGTCATTTTTGGATTCATAGTGGTCAGCACGTGTCATATGAGACCTTGTCTCAGGAAACCATGCAATCAAGAAAACAAGCAAAGAACATAGAAAAATAAACAAGAAAACATGAAATAATAAAATTAATAATGAAAGCAAAGATTACATCAATTTCTAGTGAAAATTAGGGGATTGATGAATGATTTCCCAGCATGAAAAGAAGAATTGGGCATGGTATTTCATCCCATCCCTGTGGGGTATTTGGAACTATCCTTGCAAAGAAAGGATTTACTTTGTTTAAGAGCCACTTCTAAGTCACAAATAAGCATTAGAAGGTTTCACCTGGGAACATATGAACTTTGTTTTTCTATCTCCACATCCCCATCTGCCTCTCTGTCTTTGTCTCTCTCTTTCTCTCTCTCAGACACATACATGCAAGCATAACAAAGGGAAGATTAGCATTAGAAAAAATTAAGGAGTATAGTTTTGGGGATACATATAGAGGGATATTTCCCTAGAAAATACATTATTTCAAATGATTAAAATACTAAGTAAAAAGCATAAGGAAAAGAATAAAATTATGTTACTTAGAGGAAAATGTTTAGAAATGAGCATCACACATTAACCTGAATAATTTAGCCCTACACCAGTACATATGCAAGTGGACTCATTAAGTTTCAAAAAAGAACACATAAAATTATGAAAATATTACAAGTTGGCAGTATAGTATGGAAATTATACCAAGGGGAAAAGAAGGTAGATTTTATCATAGAGTAAACTTGATTTTATAAGTGTATGGACTTTTCAAGCAATATAAATTAACTATATAAATAAATAGTTTTCTTAAATATAATAAAATCAATTTTGAGCAAAATGTTTACAATTTGTAGCATTAAACTGACAATTTCCCATTCCGAATCCCTATCTTCCTCCCTAATAACCTTTGCTTGTCATCTCCTTTCTAATATGATATCTCTATGTCCATTGAGATCACAGGTAATATTTTTCCTTCATGTAAAATGCTTCATTACCATCTCTACTCATTGTTGTCAGAGAAAAAGGTCAGTAAAGTTCTCTGAGCTGAGTGACATTTGGTATCAGATACCTTTGTGTTCCAGGACACAGAGTCAAGGACAAAGCTGGCTTCCACCAGGACTTCTGTTACAGGAGCTCACAGAATGTGACATCCAGCCAGCTGTTTGTTGTTAAACTCTAACTTTCCCACTTAGAGTTACCCCTGGAGAGCTGAATCATAGAGGCAGATGTTTTACTGACTAATTTGAAATATCTGAGAAATGTATGAACAGGCAATGGCTAAGTTTCATAAAACAAATGACAAGAAAGAAAAGAACCACAAGACTCTGTACCCAAAGGGAAGTCACAAATTCACTGCACATAGTATACCTTGTGTTCCAAATTAAGAATAGAAATAAGGTGGAAAACAGGGAGAAAGAGCACTCTGGACCTTAAGCACTAAAGTCTCTAAAAAAACAGAACTTTCAGACAAAGTGATCTTGAAATTTCACCCTACACCACTGTGAAACAAAATTCTGCTGTTTACCCACCTATTATGTGGGATTCTGTGGTTTCCTGAATCAATCTTACTTTTCTTTTTTTCATTTTTTTTCTTATTTTATTTTGTTAGATATATTTTATTTACATTCCAAATGTTATCCCCTTTGAAGTTTTTTCCCTCCATAAATACCTTATACAATTTCCCGCTTCTAAGAGGGAGTTCACACACACAAACGACATCCAGCCTCTCGCCCTTACATTAGTTTGATGTTGGCTGTTGGTTTTTTGTATATTGCTTTTATTATGTTTAGGTATGGACCTTGGATTCCTGTTCTTTCCAGGACTTTTAACATGAAGGGGTGTTGAATTTTGTCAAATGCTTTCGCAACATCTAGTGAGATGACCATGTGATTTTGTTCTTTGAGTTTGTTTATATGGTGGATTACATTGATGGATTTCCTTATATTAAACCATCCCTGCATTCCAGGGATGAAGCCTACTTGGTCATGGTGAATGATCATTTTGATGTTCAGTTTCTGTTTCCATGATCTTTCCATTGGTGAGAGTGGGGTATTAAAGTCTCCCACTATTATTGTGTAGGGTGAAATGTATTTTTTGAGCTCTAATAGGCTTTCTTTTATGAATGTGGGTGCTTTTGTATTAGGAGCATATAGATTAAGGATTGAGAGTTCCTCCTGACAGATTTCCCTGGTAATGAGTAAAAAGTGTCCTTCCTTATCTTTTTTGATAACTTTTGGTTTGAAATTTACTTTATTCGATATTAGAATAGCCACTCCACCTTGCTTCTTGGGGATGTTTGCTTGGAAGTTTTTTTTCCCAACCTTTTACTCTGAGATAGTGTCTGTCTTTGTCTCTGAGATGAGTTTCCTGTATGCAGCAAAAGGCTGGATTTTCTTTATGTATCCAGTCTGATAGCCTATGTATCTTTATTGGGGAGTTGAGTCCATTCATGTTAATAGATATCAAGGAATAGTTGTTTCTGTTCCCTGCCATTATTGCTTTTGTGGGTTGAGTTGTGTCTGTGTTTTTTTCTTCTTTTAGTTTTCTTGTTTAGGAGTTTTCTTGTTTTTACTACGCTGTATTTTCCCTCATTGTATTGGGTTTTCCACCTATAATGCGTTGTAGTGCTGGGTTTGTGGTCAGATATTGTGTAAATTTTGATTTGTCTTGAAATATCTTCATCTCTCCATCGATGGTGATTGATAGTTTTGCTGGGTATAGCAGCTTGGGTAGGCACTTGTGCTTTCTTAGGGTGTGCATGATGTCTGTCCAGGCTCTTCTAGCTTTCATAGTCTCTGTTGAGAAATCAGATGTGATTCTGATTGGCCTGCCTTTATATGTTACCTGACCTTTTTCCATTACTGCTTTTAGTATTCTTTCTTTGCTTTGGGCACTTGTTGTTTTTACTATTATGTGTTGGGAGGTATTTCTTTTCTGGTCCAACCTATTTGGAGTTCTGAAGGCTTCTTTTATGCTCATGGTCATCTCATTCTTGAGGGTAGGGAAGTTTTCTTCTACGATTTTGTTGAAGATATTTACTGTGCCTCTTAGTTGATACTCTTCTTCCTCTTCTATTCCTATTATCCTTGGGTTCAGTCTTCTCATTGTGTCCTGGATCTCCTGGACATTTTGGGTTAGGAGCTTTTTGTTTTTTGCATCTTCTCTGGCTGTTTTTTCTATGTTTACAATGTTGTCTTCTGCCCCCGAGATTCTCTATTCCATCTCTTGTAATATATTGGAAATGCTCGCTTCTGTGACTCCTGATTTCTTTTTTAGGTGTTCTACCTCTAGGGTTATCTCTTTTAGTGTTTTCTTTATTGTGTCAATTTCCATTTTAAATTCCCTCTTCCATTCCTTTGTCTCTTTGGTTGTGTTTTCCACTAGTTCTTTGAGTTCTTTGAGAGTTTTTCTTGTTTCCTCTTTAAAAGCTTCTGGATCTTTTTGCTTTTCTTTCCTTTCTTGTTTAAGTATCTCTATCAGCATCTTGGGGTATGATTTCAGGTCTGCGTCTTCTTTTTCTGGAGTGTCTGGCATTCCGATGTTTGGTGTTATGGGAGAGCTGGGTTCTGGTGTTGCCAGGTTGTCTTGGTTTCCTTGGGATATACCCTTTCGCTTTCCTCTTGCCATTTTATTGTCAGTGATATGTTCTCACCTTTCCCTTGTATTTGGTCTGTGTCCCTGGATCTCCACTGGTCTAGGTGGCAGATGGGCCGAGCCCTGTTCTGCGCCTCAGAGTCACCGGGTGGGAACAGAAGTTCCAATGTTGTGTTCCTGGTCCCTGGATCAGGCAGGGCGGGGGGAGGGTATGCTTTCCTGCACACTCTGCAGAGATCTCTCTTCTCCCTGGCTGCCTATATCTCCTACTCACCAGTTTTTCTCTTTATTTTTTCTTTAGAAAAATACTTTAGCTGGAAAGTTCCCTTAGTTCCTTGCCTTCCTTTCCCATGCTTTATTTCATTTTTCTACTTGTATGAAACTAGCATGTGAAAAAATAAAAAAAAAATGTAATCTTGATTAGACCATCTGACTTGCTGGCATTCTTCGTGCCTCTTGTTCCCCCATTCTCTTTTAGGTGGTCCCGGGTTTCTGTTGACTGTTCCATGGGATGGACAATCCATGACCTCTAATTAAGACTCCTGGTATTTTCCAAACTTTCTGTTATTTTCACCCTAGGAACCCCAGAGTCTCCCCACCGGTTTCAAGTTGTGACACTATGTACGTTCAGCACCACCAGGAGCTGGAGCACCACTGGAAAGGACCAATGTGAAAGTTGATGGAATTGAAGCCTGGATTCATGCTTTCCATGTAAAGCCAGCACTGACATCATCTCTTCCAGATGAGGGTACTTCCTGGAGTCTCTGGAAAACTGAAAACTCACGAAAGCTCAAGATTGTCACAAAATCATAAACTTGCCAATAATATCTTGGTTCCTGATGCTATCCCTCTGCTCCCTAGCTGAGCCTACTTCAGGAAATCCCAACTCTTATGCCCCTGATAAACTCACCTGGATGGACTCATCAGCCACCTGAGATGTCATATGTTCCACTTCAACAGAATCTCCTGCCCCCTCAAACCTGGTAGCTTTCTTTAACTTCTGACTTGTACAAATCAGCTGCCAATTTAGACACATGTGATATTTCGATTCAGGAACCGGGAGAAGGGCTACCAGAATGCAAATGTAAACATACATGCTCCCTGAAGCCTTGTCCTGGGATTGGCCTGGGAGAACAAGAATAAGTATGTGGGCACCCCCAGGTGACAAGTGAGCTACACCTGTCCTAGTCTATAAGTGCCCCTGAAATGGACAAAATAAGGTATGGGTTCACAGGTGTGAATGAGCTGGTGGCAACTTTTGTGGTACATATAGTTGTGAAAACTCAGGGGATGCATATTGGAAGGCCCACTCCTCATGAAACTTGGTTACCATAAAAACAAGTTCCACAGTCAAGGGAATAACATGTAGCAATTGTAAAAGATGGAGTAATCCCATGGTTACCTTGCCCTTTGCGACCCGACCTAATGTTACCCGGAAAAGTCAACAACCCTCAGGAACCTGGGAACGGGAAGGACCCTGTCTTAACTTGGTGGGTAACTTCTCCATCCAGTTTGCTGCAATAGGAAAAAGAGTACATACTTGGTAAAAGGGAAATACCTGGGGACTAAGACTGTACCAATCTGACAATGATGATAAGCTTCTCTTTACCTTCCACCTGGGGATTGGGGCCCTGAATACCTCTATTCGGCCTAACTCTATTCTAGCCCTGCTTTCTCTTGCCCCCAGACCATTGGGCCCTCGACCCACAATGCCAATCTCTACAATATGGACCAAAGTGTTAACTGAGGTTATTACAGTAAATGAATTGGTCTTGGTAATGGAGAATATGTTTACTGATCAGGACCCCCATGGCGATGTGCATTGACTTCTAAACCTAATAGAAAAGTCTTTCTTAGTCTTAATTCTACTAGACTCATCCTCACTAGCTCCTATTGGCTTTTCTATGAATCTGCTCTGCTCTATTATGAAGGCATAGCTGCCACAGCAGACTGTCAGGGATACTGCCTGCAGATGGAAGTCTCTGATGTTCCTCATCTTACAACAGGTTTCAGGCCAGGGACTATCCATGGGCTCAGTCTCCCCACATAGACACATCCTTTGCAATCTCACCTATCACCCCCACATCAACAGGAGCAGGTACTTGATCCCTCTGGATGACACCTGGTGGGCATATTACACTGGGCTCACTCCCTGTATATTTTTAGAAGCCCTATGTACAACTTGTCAGTTTTGTGTCCTGGTAAAGTTAGTACCCGACTTTTGTACCACAAAACTCTGAATTCCTAAAAGAATAAGAAATAAATATGGGACTGACATGAATAAAAAGAGAGCCTATAGCTGCCCTAAACCTGGGCTTTCCCATAGGGACCATCTTGGGGGGAATTAGGGACTGGGATTTCATCTCTTGCGGCCCAGTTCCACTATTTTTTTTTCAATCTGTGCATGGGCATTGGCATTGATATCCAGAAAACTGAGGACTCCATCTTACACCTACAAAAATCACTAACTCTCTTAACTGAGGTGCTTTTAAGCTTTGAACCCTGTGTCTTGAATTGCCTCTTAGCCTTTGTTAAGGACAGCATAAGCACTGCACATCTACCAATAACAGACAATTGTGGGAGAAGAAAGTGGGTGATTGTAGGATTGAAACACTCACAACAACAAAAAAATGTGAGCTGGGGAGAATGAGGGATGCTGAGAACTTTTACAGTCCCACATGCCCCTTATAGCATCCCCCTCTCACTGGGGATATTACAGATACCCTTTTCCACTATGGGCTTTTGCAGTCCCACACCCACCAGGAAGGAGTGCTTCACTCTTATCTGGGCAACCCCTGAAATGTAGGGGAAGAATCTAAATATGACCCAGGAAATTGTCAAACAGAACTTCCCAGGGAGAAGTGTCTTATTTGTGCATCCCTGGAATGTAGAGCAAAGGACCTTAGATGCAACCCATGTTGGCAACAGCCAATCGATTTAAAAGTCAACTAAATCCACAAATGCTTGCATGACTAATTATCCTCACTGTTGCCCACCTGTTTCTAAGTTTAATAAAAAAACTGTACACATTTTTTTATCGGGGGAATTTTCTGCAAATCAACATAAAGGTGAACTTTCATGTAATGATTCTCTTTAGACTCATTAATAAATTTGTAGAATTTCTGATTTTATTCAAAATAATTTCAGGAAGAAATTTTAAGGAGTTTGTTTTAATCATTTTGCAAGAAAGATATAATGTAGGTAGAATTGAGAACTGAGTATTCCTTCTCTTCATAGAATAGTAAGTTTATGCTGCATAATAACAAATACAATAAGCCCTTGAAAGTTGCACTGAGAAGATAAACAGGCTTGGAACAGATTTCTAGAAAACCATATATTCTATGGAAGGTACATTGATAAAGTCACAGGTGAGAATTATAATGAAGAAAGGCCATGCATAACTGTTGCTTCAAATTTATGATGAGCTAATAGCAGGAAACACTGCACTGAACTTGCTATCAACATCTTCCAGGAACTCCTCTTCTTTTGTAACATTTTATTTAAGGGCCAATTTTCCCCCCATTTTTCCTTAATGTCATTTTTTGCATACATTGATTCAAGAATCACTTTTTCCTCCTCTAACCCTTGACTAGTCACTAAATATCCTGTAAGGATTGCATATATTGGTTAATTAATTAATTAAAATCCAAATGCTGTTCCTCTTCTTGGAAGTACCTCCCCTCACCAAGTTCCTTCCACTATTTCCCCTCCTTTTCTCCTCTGAGAGGATATGGCTGCTCTGGATTATCTTCCATACCATGTGTCATCATCAATCCTCTGCAAGATTAGGCATGTCCTTGCCCACTGAAGCTAGTGTTTTCTTTGGTGTAACCATTAATATTGTCTGCAAATATCAATTCTGTTCTGATTATGATGAAAATTATACTTTCTTATTTCTCCCCATGATTCTGAGTATTTCAGGCCCTCCATGTGGAAACTGAGTCCCTGTGAAAGTATTCCTGCTCCCCTGAACTAATAAGGGTGGGGGGTGGGCTTTCTGTGCACTGGGCTCAGACCTTTCTGCTCCCAGGCTACTCGCAGCACAATCTTACCAGGCCTGTGTCCCTGGATCCCATGTTTTTGTATTTGTTATTTTTTTAATTATCAATTTTTAAATGTGTTGTTTCATTTTTTTTATCTTCTGGATGAATAGGTGTTTCTTTAATTATGAAGATTAATAAATATTCTCCAACCTTCATGCCGGGGAAATGATGCCTTTACCTTACTGAATATCACAGAGACCAAGCTTTTATAATGGCAGAAGATATTCTTCTGTTTCCCACCCAAATTCACTACTGTGAGATGAGGCAAATAATGCAAATGCTTTAGTACTGACTAATCTGAGTTGAAGAGGCTCCATGGCTTCATTCTTCCTTGGTGTTTCTGTTCAAATTATTGAGCTTTAGGGGCTGTTTTCTCTTTCTAGTTATCAGTTAATTGTCTTTAATTAAAATGAAACAGGTCACATTGTCCTGAGACATTTATTGAATAGGTTGGGCAGCACTATTTTTATTCTCTTTCAGGAATGAAGTGTATATATGTAACATATAAATAAGCAAACAAATTTTATTCTAAAAATTGGAAACCTTGACTAAAATATTTTTTACAGGCATAGAAGACATTGAAAGCCTTGCAGCACAATTTTGAATGCTTCTGATAAAAGTATAGTCTTCTTTTCTCTTTTTACTCTTCTTTCTTTGGAGACATCGCATGTGTTAAATTAGTGGCTAAACACATCTTGATTGCCATACATAGGATCACTATTCTATAAGCATTAAAATTACAGGAACTCTTCATTGTTGAAATATATAATTAGAAAGCCAAGAATGAGTATGGGTAGAAGAGACAGCTAATATTTGTTAGACAGATTCTAAGAAAGAGGACCAGGGGATCATGTGAAAAAAAAGAAAACAAGGTAAAAGTATAACCTGCCCCTTTCTATGTAGATCCAAATCCAAAAAATTACCATGTCCTACTGAATGATACACAGGCAGAATCACTACCAGGAACAAATCCACTGACTTCTGACACTGACAGGAATGTACAAGAATATCAACAGAAGAAAGAAATAGAAAGGGTTCAAAAAGACCTGTTCTTTCCTTCTAAAAAATGTGCATCTGCCCAATCAGTATGTCAGCAATAAGAATCCTCTCTGCAATAACATGAACATTATGGAAACAGTTGAAGACATCAATTATATTGTCTTATGTTTAGAAAAAGGAAGATTAGGACTCTAATGATCCTCTAACGTGTTCTTATACAGGACTGGATTGAATTGTTTAGGTTAGCTGATTTTGAGGCTAAGCATTTCAGCAATTTTTATGTCAAAGACAGTTATGTGTCAAGTGTAATAAATATAAGTACCTTCTCTCTCTATTTGTGAAATCATAGTTTGAATTCCAGTTAACTAGCAGTATATGGATATCTCATTAAACTTAGTCCCATTTCAAACCACTGAATTCACATAGTATAGGGTAATGTAACTTTGATAGTATAAGATGACATTGAAAATTTTCTCCTATCAGATAAACATAGTATACAGCTGGTCATTAATAAAAACAAAGACAAAAAAACCCATATACATATGGAAATTAAACAATGTCCTTTAAAATGACAGCATGGTAAAAGAAGAAATAAGGAAAGAAATTAAGGATTTTCTAGAATTTAGTGAAATAGAAAATACAACTTACCCAAACCTATGGAATGCAATGAAATCTGCACTGAGAAGAAAACTCATAGCTCTGAGTGCTTCCAAAGAGAAACTGGGGAGAGCACACATTAGCAACTTGACAGGCACAGATGAAAGCTCTAGAACAAAAGGAAGCAGATACACCCAAGAGGAGTAGTTGGCAAGAAATAATCAAACTCAGAGCAGAAATTGATCAAATAGAAACAACAACAACAACAACAACAACAACAAAAAAAAACATTCAAAAAATCAACAAAACCATGAGCTGGTGCTTTGAGAAAATTAACAAGATGGATAAACCCTTAGCCAGACTGACTAGAGGACAAAAAGAAAGTATTCAAATTAACAAAATCAGAAATGAAAGTGGACTTTGGGGTGCAGAACAGGGCTCAGACAACCCACCACCTGAACCAGCAGAGCCCCAGATATAAAGGCCTGGTGAGAAGGGGGTCAGATTAGCCAGGGGGCAGAGAGATCTCTGCCAAGCACGCATAGAAAGCTCTCCCCTGCCCTGCCTAATCAAGGGACCAGGAAGCCAGCATTGGGACCTCTGTCCCCACATGGCGGCTTTGGGGTACAGAACAGGGCTCAGACAATTTGCCACCTGGACCAGCAGAGACCCAGAGATAAAGGCCTGATGAAAAGGGGATATGAGTCACCAGGGGGCAGACAGATCTCTGCTGAGCACACAAGGAAAGCGCTTCCCTGCCCTGCCTGATCAAGGTACCAGGAACCCAGCATTGGGACCTGTTTTCCCACCCAGCAGCTTTGGGGTGCAGAACAGGGCTCAGACCACCCTCCACCTGGACCAGCGAAACCCCAGAGATAAAGGCCTGGTGAGAAGGTGATCCAAGTAGCCAGGGGGCAGAGAGATCTCTTCCAAGCATGCAGGGAAAGCATGCCACTGCCCTGCCTGACCCAGGGACTAGGAACTCAGCATTGGGACCTCTGTTACCACCCAACAATGTTTGGGAAACTGAACAGGACTCTGGACATCCACCAACTGGACCAGCAGAGATCCAGGGACACAGGCCAGGTACAAGGGAAAGGCAAGAACTTATCACTGACAACAAGATGGCTAGACAAAAGCGGAAGAACATATGCCAGGGAAACCAAGACAACCTGTCAACACTAGAACCCACCTCTCCCATGACAGCAAACAGCAGAATGCAAAACACTCCAGAAAAGAAGACTCAGACATAAAATTCTGCCTCAAAATGATGATGGAGATCCTTAAACAAGAACAGGAAGAAAAGAATAAAGAATTAGAAGCTTTTAAAAAAGAAAACAAGAAAAACACTCAAAGAAAACAAATAACTAGAAGAAAACAGAACCAAAGAGATGAAGGAATGGAAGATGGAATTTATAACAGACATTGGCACAATAAAGAAAACACTAAAAGAGATAACCCTAGAGGTAGAACAGCTAAAAAAGGAATCAGGAGCCACAGAAGCAAGCATTTACATTAGACTACAAGAGATGGAGGAGAGAATCTCGGGGGCTGAAAACAACATTTAAAACATAGACAAAACAGTCAGAGAAGATGCAAAAACCAAAAAGCTCCTAACCCAAAATGTCCAGGAGATTTAGGACACAATGAGAAGACCAAACATAAGGATAATAGGAATAGAAGAGGGAGAACAATATCAAATAAGAGGCACAGTAAATATCTCCAACAAAATTGTAGAAGAAAATTATCCTACCCTTAAGAATGAGATGGCCACGAGCATAAAAGAAGCCTTCAGAACTCCAAATAGTTTGGACCAGAAAAGAAATTTCTCCCAACACATAATAGTCAAAACTCCAAGTGCCCAAAACAAAGAAAGAATACTAAAAGAAGTTAGGAAAAAAAGGTCAGGTAACATAAAAAAGCAGACCAATCAGAATCACAACCGAATTCTCAACAGAGACTCTGAAAGCTAGAAGAGCCTGGACAGATCATGCAGACCCTAAGAAAGCACTAGTGCCAGCCCAAGCTGCTATACCCAGCAAAACTATCAATCACCATAGATGGAGAAATGAATATATTTTAAGACAAATCTAAATTTACACAATATCTGACCACAAACCAAACTATATAATGAACTATAGGCACTGCAACGAACTATAGGTGGAAAACCCAATACAATGAGCAGAACTACATCTTTGTAACAACAAGAAAACTCCTAAGCAAGAAAACCAAAAAAAGAAAGAGACACAGACACCACTCAACCTAAAAAAGCAATAATAGCAGGAAACAAAAACCACTATTCTTTGATATCTATTAACATAAATGGACTCAACTCCCCAATAAAGAGACATAGTCTATCAGACTCGATACATTAACAAAATCCAGGATTTGCTGTATACAGGAAATTTATCTTGGAGACAAAGACAGACACTATCTCAGAGTAAAAGGTTGGGATAAAAACTTTCAAGCAAACAGCCCCAACAAGCAAGGTGGAGTGGCTATTCTAATATCGAATAAAGTAAATTTCCAACCAAAAGTTATCAAAAAAGATAAGGAAGGACACTTTTTACTCATTACAGGGGAAATCTGTCAGGAGGAACTCTCAATTCTTAACATATGAGCCCCAAATACAAAAGCACTCACATTCATAAAAGAAGCCCTACTAAAGCTCAAAAAATACATTTTACCCCACACAATAATAGTGGGAGATTTTGATACCCCACTCTCACCAATGGACAGATCATGGAAACAGAAACTGAACAAGAACACTGAAAAACTAGCAGATACTGTGAACCAACTGGAATTAATAGATATCTACAAAACATATCGTCCTAAAGTAAAAGAATACACCTTCTTCTCAGCACCCCATGGCACCTTCTCAAAAATTGACCACTTAATTGGGCACAGAATGAGCCTCAATCGATATAAGAAGATTGAAATACTCCCATGCATCCTCTCAGATCACTATGGTCAAAGGCTGGTCTTTAACAACAACAAAGACAAGAAAAGTCACATACACATGGAAACTAAACAACGCTCTGTTAAAGAAATTAAGGATTTTCTAGAATTCAATGAAAATGAAAACACAACATACCCAAACCTATGGGATGCAATGAAAGCAGTACTGAGAGAAAAACTCATAGACCTGAGCGCTTCCAAAAAAGAAACTGGAGAGAGCATACATCAGCAACTTGACAGCACAGCTAAAGGCTCTATAACAAAATGAAGCAGATACACCCAAGAGGAGTAGACAGCAAGAAATAATCAAACTTAAGGCAGAAATAGACCAAATAGAAACAAAATGAACCATTGAAAGAATCAACAAAACCAAGAGCTGGTTGTTTGAGAAAATCAACAAGATTGATAAACTCCTATCCAGACTAACTAGAGGGCAAAGTGAGAGTATAAAAATTAACAAAATCAGAAAGGAAAGTGGAGACATAACAACTGAAACTGAGGAAATTCAAGAAATTATAAGATCCTACTACAAAACCTATACTCCACAAAGTTGGAAAATCTGGAGGAAATGGACGAATTCCTAGACAGATACAAGTTCCTAAAGTTAAACCAGGACCAGGTAAACCATCTAAGTAATCCCATAACACTTAAAGAAATAGAAGAAGTCATCAAAATCCTCCCAACCAAAAAAAGCCCAGGTCCAGATAGGTTCAGTGCAGAATTTTATCAGATATTTATTGCGGACATAACACCAATACTCTCCAAAGTATTCCACAAGATAGAATCAGATGGAATACTACCTAACTCATTTTTTGAGGCTACAATAATTCTCGTTCCCAAACTACACAAAGACCCTACAAGGAAAGAGAACTTCAGACCAATCTCACTTATGAACATTGATGCAAAAATGCTCAACAAAATCCTTGCAAACAGTATCCAAGAACACATCAAAATGATCATTCATCATGACCAAGTAGGCTTCATCACTGGGATGCAGAGATGGATTTATATAAGGAAATCCATCAATGTAATCCACCTTATAAACAAGCTCAAAGAACAAAATCACATGGTCATCTCACTAGATGCTGAGAAAGCATTTGACAAAATTCAACAACCCTTCACGGTTCCTTTTTCCTCTAGTTCTTTGAGTTCTTTGAGTGTTTTTCTTGTTTCCTCTTTAAAAGCTTCTGATTCATTTTGCTTTTCCTCCTGTTCTTGTTTAAGGATCTCTATCATCTTCTTGAGGTATGATTTTAGGTCTGCGTCTTCTTTTTCTGGAGTGTTTTGCATTCTGCTATTTGCTGTGATGAAAGAGCTGGGTCTAGTGTTGCCAGGTTTTCTTGGTTTCCCTGGGATATGCTCTTTCACTTTCCTCTTGCCATCTTGTTGTCAGTGATATGTTCTTGCCTTTCCCTTGTACCTGGTCTGTTTCCCGGGATCTCAGCTGGTCCAGGTGGCAGATGGTCCAAGCCCTGTTCTACGCCCCAAAGCCGCCGGGTTGGAACAGAGGTTCCAATGCTGGGTTCCCGGTTTCTGGATCAGGCAGGGCAGGGGCATACTTTCTGTGTGCACATGGCAGAGATATCTCTGCCCCCTGGCTACTCAGATCTCCTTCTCCCCAGGCCTGTACCTTTGGGAACTGCTGGTCCAGGTGGCAGATGTTCCGATCCCTGTTCTGTGTCCCAAAGCTGCCGGGTGGGAACAGAGGTTCCAATGCTGGGTTCCCGGTTTCTGGATCAGGCAGGGCAGGGGCATACTTTCTGTGTGCACATGGCAGAGATATCTCTGCCCCCTGGCTACTCAGATCTCCTTCTCCCCAGGCCTGTACCTTTGGGAACTGCTGGTCCAGGTGGCAGATGTTCCGATCCCTGTTCTGTGTCCCAAAGCTGCCGGGTGGGAACAGAGGTTCCAATGCTGTGTTCCTTGTCCCTTGATCAGGCAGGGCAGGGGCACGCTTTCCGTGTGCACTTGGCAGAGAACTCTCTACCCCCTGGCTACTCGGATCAACTTCCCCCCTAGGCCTTTACCTCTGGGAACTCTGAAGTTAGATGTTTAAAACACACACCTTCATGTACATGCACACACAGTTTTATACATAATTCTCATTATGGATTTTCTATCCATAACTTTTATTATATCTTTTGTCTCTGGAAATCTGAAAGCTATCTGCCATCACACTTGTGCAAGGAGGAGTCTATGCTTAGGACCCAACCTCCTGGGATTTAACACTTGTTCTTTGACAAAGAAGCCAAAAACAGACAGTGGGAAAAATGAAAGCACATTCAATAAATGCTGCTACTAGTGGCTTCTATGTAGAAGAATGAAAATTGATTTGTATTTATCAACTTACACAAAGTTCAAGTTGAAATGAATTAAAGATATCTACATAAAACTAGGTACACTGAACCTTAAAAAAGAAATTGGGAAAAAACCAGAAACTCATTGACACAGGGGAAAATTTCCTGAACAGAACACCAATGACCAGGCTTTAATATAAACAATTGATAAAAAGGCCATTATAAGATTGAAAATATTTTGTAAGGTAAAAGATATCAGCAATAGGACAAATTTTCAACCCATAAATTAGTGAAAAACACTTTACTACATATGATAAGGGGCTAATATCTAATATATGTAAATAATTCAAGAAGTTAACATTCATAAAAACCAAATAACCAAATTTTAAAAGTAGGATAAGTTACAGAGCTAAACAATTTAAAAGTGAAGAATCTGGAATGGCTGAGAAGCACAGAGGAAGAGAGTTTGGGAGAGACTACTGGAATAGCTGACTGTTTAGAAGACAATGTAGAAACCCAGTGCAGTGAAATATCCTAGGACTTTGAGGGGTACCCTGGTGAAGTCTCCATACAAGGGAGCATATGTAGTCTAAACTGACCATCTCCTTTAACAAGGCTGGGCTCCCAATAGTAGGACTAGGAGACCAGCCAATGCATAAAACCTTCAATCCTCAAACTGTCTTGACTACAAATTGATCTGGGGAAATATTGGTTCAGTTTGTGGTTCTGACTTAAGTCCCTGATAACTAGAGGGATCACATATCTGACACTACTTGGATGGCAGGACCCAGAAATTAGGTGGCACAGAGTAGTAAGAAGGAATCTAAGAGAACTGGGAGAAAAAAGGCAATGTAATTATTTCTAATGACATTCTACTATAATTATGGGTCAGTGCCTAGCTTTTTCTTCAACAGAGAGTTTTTAACCATCAGCTGATGAGATTAAATACAAAGACCAAGAGGCAAATATTAGAAATTCCTCAAAAGTGAGAAGCATTTTTGGGTATACTGGGGTCAAAAACACCAGGAGATGCAAGACCCCAGATTCTAATTAATTAGTATGACTCATAGAGGCTCTGGGACACTAAAATAGCAATCAATAGAGCCTGCATGAGTATTAGATAGGTCTGTAACACAAAAGCTGAGGTTGTGTATATTGGGATTTTCCTGAGACTCAGAACAGTGGGAATAGGTGTGTTTCTGACTCTTTTATTTGCTCATGAGACTCTTTTTTTTCTACTAGATTGCCTATTCCATCCTTGATATCAGTTATTATACCTAGATGTATTGCATGGTTTTGTGTTTTTTTTTTTTGTTTGTTTGTTTTTGTTTTTTGTTTGTTTGTTTGTTTGTTTTTTGATATGCCTGCAATGCCTGATTTTACTGAAAGAAAACAGGACAAGAGTGGATCGTGGATCTTGTTGGGAGTTAAGGGCTCTTACATGAGGGAAGGAGGAGAGCCTGTAGCCCACATATATTATATGAGACAATTACAAGAAAATATAAAAATGTTAAAAATTTTCAACAGTTACATTGTAAGCAAAAGTCCAGCTAGAGCTCCCTAAATCTGTATCTCAAATGCAATTAAAAAACTCATATCATTAAATAAAACTAAATGTCAATCTATATCACACAGGATGTCATCAGAATCTAAACTGTAATAACCCCTTCAGAAAAAAATGTCAGGAGTTTTGATATCATTTAAATGTGTCATTTACAAATAGAGAGCTATGTAAACTCAGCAATTAAGAGGTGTCAACAAAGTTTAATTCATCTGCATAAAATAAAACTGATCAGGTATTACTGATTGTGTATGGGGTATTCTAAAGCATTAGTAATTGAGCAGAAATTAACTTTTCTAAAGGAAAATTAGCATACATCACATATAGGAAATGATGTGTACATTATTGTTGGTGGATAATGGCTATATTTTTAGAATTATTTAATAAGTTTATTTTTTGATAGAGAGAGACATATTTAATACGTCACTCTAAGCCTATAGTATCACTGTTGGTCCACAAATATGCATACCATTCTATCTCCAGTTACATGCTGAGGCATTTACAAATAATTTCACAATTGTAACTTCATGACAGAACTTTATTTATTGGTACAATTTAAAATTTTTTATTTGTGCAAATTGTTTGTGTAGTGCTCCTTCAATCACATAATACAAGTTGCATTATTCAACAAGATATTTGAGTACTGTATCCACAAGAAACGACACACTGTATACCTCTGTCATACCTTTTCCTGTTGAACCAATATCCAAAGTAAGTACAGATGTGTAGGACATCTTACTGTGTCAGATATGAGTCCAGTGGAATTGCTAGGCCACCATTGCTTTGCTATTTTTATGAAGTTTTTTGTTTTATTTTGCTTTGTTTTTTGGATTGGTTTATTTTATTTTGTAGCTGCGGGGGAGTAGCATCACAGATGACAGTGGGCTGGTCAGGAAGGAGCAGTCGCTGAGATTTCTGATGGATACTGGCTGCAGGCCTACAACCTGAATAGACTGGCATTCAGTGGTTCTTCCTGTGAGCCCACCCGCAAGATGTGGCTTCTTGATCCAGCTGAGAGGAAGGTGGATCCTGGACAACATCAATGCAAAGCAGGCTTGGTCTCTAGAGGGAGACGCTGGAATATCACAGGCTTCTGTGCGACCCAGATCCTTGGAGCTTCGAGACTCACCTCGAGGAATCTTTGCAAGAAAGAGGCTTCTGTGCCTCAGCCAGCCAGGGTACTTTGTTCTTCCTCTTGCAGGATGGTGGAAATTCAGGAAAGCATCAGTCATTGCTGAGGTCAGTACAAAATCACTTCTTCCTGCTTGCATTGGCCTGGTGGCTGGCTCTTTTCTCTGACCTATTCCGTGACTTTCTGGAAAGTGACTTGGCTCCTTCATGTTCCCCAGGCTCCTCAAGGCTTGCCCTAGGTGGTTCTATCCGCACTGGGTTCTGGCCAGCTAGCTGCTGCTACAGTCTCCAGATTTCTCCTGGATATAGGCTCCATTTTATAGGTGCCCAAGGGTTGAATCTTGTGTGGGATTTTCGGCTCAGGTTAAACTGAGAGATGGTGTTTGGGCCGAAGCTTTTGTGTCCAAGGGAGACCTTTGTCCTTGCTCCATAAGTTCCCTAAGATGCATAGTCCAGGGTCTTCACTTCTTGAAAGGTACTATGGTGCTCTGCTGTGAGGCTCACCTCCTAATCTAAGTCTTGCTGTTTCTTCTGAGGCTGTGGACCCCGGAGGAACCCTGTGGACCACTTGCCTACTAAGTCCTTTACAAAGGGGACTAGGAGCTGCTGTTTCTTCAAGCACTTGTTGCTCTGCATGAAGACAATCTCTGCTAGGCAGCCACACAGGTTAGACAGGGAAGACAGTTACTTCAGTATTTTCTAGATCTTTCATGGTTGCTCTCTTGGCAATGGCGATCCAGGAGCTTCTGCAGGACGCTAGCCTGAGAGCCTTCCTCCATGTTTACGCTCAAGGACAGGATAGGATAAATCTGCAAGCTTGACTAAGATCCTGCCCCGCCTCTAGAGAGGTGTGTGGTCTCCTGAGCAGAGGACACCTACAGACAGTGGCAAGGGACCACAGCCTTGTGAATCTGTTCTCTGTTTGCATTTCACTATTATACTTACACCTGACAGATAGAAACTTGGCCACACCTCTGCCACACTGAGACTGCTGCTAACAGGTGTGTAAGCCATACCCAGTCCCTTAACTACCTGACTACCACCCAAGCCAAACCAGACAGAACAATTGGGCCCGTTCCTCATAGCCTACTCAAAGGTGAGCCTCTTGCAAGTAACTCAGTTAAGCAATAAGGAGATCCAAATCTCAAGGGAATTCAATCAGCCTTGAGAGCATGCCTTGGATTTGTGTCTATTTGTGTCTGATGAATAAAAAGTAAATAATTTTACCAAACAAACAAACAAACAAATAAATAAAAAGAAACCAACAAGCCATACAAAGCACACACACACAGAGAGAGAGGGGGGGGGGAGGAGGGAAGGAGGGAGGGAGGGAGGAAGAGATTGAATGTGCTCTCCTCACATTTTTATGCCCAGTGCATAATAGTGATCCTGAAAGTGACCTTATACAGTTGAACCTAATTAGGCCAAGAACTTTTCCTGTGTAGGCCATATTTTTGAAAGCACTATCTTATTCCTAGCCTCTCTTGGTTTCTATTTCCTTCCTCTTCTCACAACCTCATTGCCCACATTTGTCCACATTGGTACACAAAACAATAGTCCTCCCATACTTCTGTGTTTCCATTTGATATTGCCCTTCAGTGTCTCTACCGCTAGGGCTCTCAGGAATCTGCTTTTATTTTGATTGCATCCCGGTCTGCCTGCCTCTCTGCCTTTTTATATGTCTTTCTTTTTCTCACTATCAATGTTTGCCTTTCTTTAGTTTCTTTCTTTTACAATCTTTCGGTGATTATTCAATATGTGCTTTCTGAAGAGGCTTTTGCTTATAGGATCATGTGGCCTTTGATATCCTGGACTCTCAAATGTATGGTCTAAGGGTGGGTGCCAATATACCCTTAGCACTATTACCCTAGGGAGAGATAGGTTCTGGGAATTTCAGCCTATTTTTCTCATTTCTATATATAGTATCTGTTTCTCTTTCTCTGTCTCTCTCTCTGTTTCTGAGTCTATTCTGAGAAATATTCCTGTATTTCTTCTTTTCTGTATCACACACACACACACACACACACACACACACACACACATGCACAATTTAGTCTGGTATTAGTTGTTTGCTTTTTCTTTTTATGTTTAATGTCTTTAAGATTTACTATTCAGCATAAAAAAGTCAACTCACCCAAGAAGTGTAGATGGCAGGAAATAGGCAAAGTCAGGAATGAAATCAACCATTTAGAAACAAAGGGAAAACAGAAAGAATCAACAAAACCAAGAGCAGGTTTTTTGAGAAAATTAACAGGATACAGAACACCTTAATGTAACTAACTAAAGGGTACAGAGACAGTTTCCAAATTAACAAAATCAAACTTTGAAAGTAAACATAACAATAGAAACTGAAGAAATTACAAAAATCATCAGAACCTACTACAAAAACCTATATTCAAGAAAACTATACAAACTAGATGAAATGGATTTTCTAGATAGTTACCATGTATGCAAACTAAGTCAAGAGTAGCTAAAGTATAGAGTCCCATAACCCCTAAGAAACAGAAATAGTCATTAAAAACTCCCCAACCCAAACAATTAAAATCCCATGTGCAGATGGTTATAATTCTGCAGTTTCTTTAAAAAATAGGAAATACAAGGAATTCCTCTGATTGCTTGAAAAAGTACTTTTCAGAAAAAAATATACCCAGCATAACTGTGTGAAGCCAGCAGAGGGGAGTCATTCATCAGGCACTTAGCAGGTTAAACTCTGGTGAGAAATAATTTGAACAGGAATGTAAAAGGGCCTATGCAGTGAGTTAGGGGTTGAGAATTTCACTATGAAATCTGAGTCTGGGTAGAGACATATAATCAGTGTCCTCACTTAGGGCAGTGTTAACACACTTCATTGCAACATTGCAGTATCAGCAATTATTTGTAACAATTTCCCAACGTCAAGCACCCATGGTGTCATAATCTGTAGTCTTTAAAACAAGAGTACATTTTCAGCTAACTGCACAAATGAACAGGAAGATCAAGGCCATCAGTTCCTGTAAACATTTATAGACCATATGAGGACTAAGAATCCATCATTTTGTTTTGCTTTGTTCTGTTTTTGTTTTGTTTATTGTGTTTTGTTTGAGTCAGGGTCTCATTACTTAGGCCAGGTTGACCTCACATATCTTATATGTAGTACAAGTATATACCAATAACCCCAATATGTTTTCCTTTCCATTCTCTTTCTCTTTACTTCCCTGCCTTACTGTTTGCTTCTTTATCTCCCAAAATTCATCTCTCTCCCCCCCCCTTATAATTTTGGTAAGAAATGGAGTCTCTTACCTATCAAAACCATTGTCTGAACTGAATGTCTTAGGAACATAAGCAAGCATAAAAGCAAGCAAAGATCAAACAGAAATGAACAAAAATATTAGTGAATAAAATTAATATTTGAAGAGGAAATTATATTAAGTTTCAGTGAAAATCAGGAGCTTAGTGTCAGAAATCCCTGCATGAAGAAAAGGGTTGGCTGTAACATTTCATCTATATCTGTAGGGATAGGTAACTATTTTCAATACTTAACTTCTTGGAAAGAAAGGATTAATTTTCTCAAATAGTTTATCCCCCTGTTCTATTGGAAAACTACAAATTTGAAAATATTGCATCAGCACAAATAGGACCTGATCTGTTTCTGTCTTTGTCTCTGTCTCTCTGTCCCCTTCTCTTTCTCCATATATATTAACAGTAGTTGAGCACCATATCACAAGATCATAATTGTGTGAACCTGCCATACCATTACTATAGATGTAGAGGCCAAAGTATTATAGTTCTATGTTAAGACATTGCATGATTAGACATAGAGATGTACGTCAAAAATAAAGGAGAAAATCTGAAGAGGAGGAGAGAGAAAGGAAGATCAAGATGGAGCTCAAAAAGGGTGACCAGAAACAGGGTGAAGTTAATTGGCCCTAGGTAGATATAAATTTTTACGGGATTTTATAGATCATTTATCTCATATAGAATTGAAGTTTGTATATGTGTCCATTGTATGTAATCTTATTCTATATCAGGCTTATAGATTTAGAATTGAATATATAAATCTGTATGGAAAATCTATTGGGCCTTAGAGTCATGTTTGTGCTGGGAAGTAGGGTAAAGAAAAACTGGGTTCTGATCATGTCACATAGTCATGGTTTCTTTTGCTTTGTTTCTTGATCTTGTCTCTTGTCATCTGGTCATCTCTCGTGTTAGTTGTTCTTACAGTCACTCTAGAGCTTTTCCCTTCTGTTGGCCTGTTAGTCTGTGATTTTAGGATTGGAAGCACTCCTGGGAGACTAGGTCTCTCAAGGCATGGTTTGGGTAAAGGGGACTGTGGGACAGCCTTAGCTTAGGAAGCAGATGGAGACAAGAAAAATACTGTCCAAGGCTACTCATTGTTTTATGTGCCCTATGTGCTCCTGGCAGGTCTTTCTTTGGACAGTTATTTGTGAGAAAGTTGCTCTCACCTGTGGGCTTAGGAATGAGAGCAGATCTGGGAGACCAGCTCTCTACAGGCAGGATTATGGTACTGAGAGAGTTGAAGGAGAGTCTTAGTTCTAGGGTGCTGATGGAAACCTAAATGATTCTGTCCCAGGCTGCACCATGATTCCTGTGCCATGTGTGTTACATGGGGGTCCCTCTTTGGACAGTTATTTGAATGAAAGTGGGGCCTCAAATGTGGGCTTAGGAGTAAGAGCATGCCTAAGAGACTAGCTCTCTCCTGACAGAATTTAGATATGGAGAAAGCTGTGGTCAGCCCAAGACAAATGTTGTAGATTGATAACAATGATATGACTTTTATTAGTTATATTTAGTACATCGTTTTACAAAGGCCAATATAGCATTTAGCTTACTATGTAAGTGTAGAAAATCTTCAATATATTTCTTTTCTCTGTATATTTCTTACATATAATATACATAGAACAAAAACTGCCTCCTTCCCTATCTCTGTGCCCCCTACATCCTCTTTGTCTCAGATCCACACCTCTCTGTTCTTTCAGTGCAATGTAGGTCTCGCAGAGATAGCTAGAGGAAAACAAAACAGAATGAAATAAATCTGGACATAAATACTAATATAAATTAGTAGGCAATTTAGTAGGAGAAATATTGTCCCATGAGCAGTAAAATTTTTTTAGAAGCACATCTACTCCAACTCTTAGATGTCTAAAGAGCATCTCACTCTAAACAACCTCAGCTTTTTTGTTGGGGCCTAGCTAATACCCATACAGGTTAAATGATTTCTGTTTTATTGTCTGTAAGCCTCTAGGAGTCATGCTACCTAAGTTAATTCTGTGTGCCTGGATCTTCAGGTGGCCTTAATCTCTTTATAATATAAAATTCTTCTACCATTTTTTTTGTAACACAGACAGAGATGCAGCTAATAATTTCTGTTGGTTTTACATCTGCTATTATTGGTTGGTAGGAAAAGACTTCCTGATGAAGAGTGATCTAGGTAAGGACCTATGAGTACATCCAAATATCATTAAGAATCATTTCATTGAATTTTCTCATCATCTCCTTTCCTTTTCCTTCTTTCTTTATTTCTTTCTGCCTTTGTTTTCTTCTTCTTCTTCTTCTTCTTCTTCTTCTTCTTCTTCTTCTTCTTCTTCTTCTTCTTCTTCTTCTTCTTCTTCTTCTTCTTCTTCTTCTTCTTTTTCTTCTTCATGTTTATTCCCTCTCCTCCTTCTCTCTTTCTCTGTTTCTCTCTCTGTCTCTGTCTCTCTCTGTCTCTCTCTCTCTCTCTCTCTCTCTCTCTCTCTCTCTCTCTCTCTCTCTCTCTCTCTCTCTCTCTCTCTTCTCTCTCTTGCTTTCTCTTGGGTTTCAGCTTAGGCCTATGAACCATCCAATTTTTGGTTTCTTGCCAACCAAACAGTGTCAGCGATGTGCTCCCCTTAGTGGTTTGAAGTAGAGCCACTCATTAGTTTCCCACATCCACAAAGTGATCAATTACCCCAGAGCACCTTGCAGGCAGTGCATTTTGAATTTTGTAAGTGTTCTGTCTTTGTTTGTGCCCAGTCCTACCACTTGCCAACTATGATTTGGTTACATATGGTGATCAGTTAAGACTACATATCCTCCTTTGTATGGAAACCTCACCAGGATAACCCTCAAAGGTCCTAGGATGTTTCACTGCACAGGGTTTTCACATTGCCGACCATCAGCTATTCCAGTGGCTTTTTCTTTACTCTCTTCTTTTGGTTCTCCTTCCCAGAATCAGTCCTTTTCATTCTTAGTGCTAATTGTTCCTGGTGCATTGAACTCTTTCTAATTATCTTATCTTTACTTTCCCAGTTCTTGAATGACACGCATTCTCTTCCTATGTATTGTGGGATATGAATCTAGTATCTCATGTATGCTAGTCAAGCACAGGGCAAAATGCAGAAGCAATTGAATTTATATTGATAGGCTGTTACTCTACCACATGTATTAACTTTTTAGATCACATATTACTGGGCAATGTGACAGCACTTACACCAAATAAGGGTCAGGGAAAGAAAACAAATCATCAGCAGTGGCAGCAGCAACAGCAACAACAACAAAAGTAACAGCAAGAGCAACAACATCAAGAACTCTGTAGCCCAAGTCTTCTCAGACATTGCTACACATCGTTTTTGATGACAATATCCAGATTTTACTGTGATTTTAATTGTTAAATACAATACTATCTAAAATTATGTTTTTTCCAATTTTAACATAGGGTTATCTCATTTGCCTTATTTTTTGAGATCTTGGCTTTGTGCTCTTATTAATTTATGGATTATAAATTTAAAAAGAAAAAAAAAACCTAAAGAAAAAGTTTAGAACTTAAAATCCAGAATCTCACATAATTATATTAGAGAGAAAATGTGTAGATAACACATATGGAAATTGCCATTATTTAATATGAGTTCTTACAAAAATCAAAGAAAATATTTCCAAACTCCTCAACAACTTTCTAAAGGATGCTATGAGTATGAGCAATGACACACAGTTTTCTGAGCTATTTTTGCATTGAAATCTCTGCCGCATATAACTCAATCGCCTCATCCAGAGAAAGGAGAAGAGCAACAATTGGCTCTCCGTATGGAGAATGCAAATGGCCATGCAGGAATGATGCATGTGGGGTTTACTAAGTGCCCTGAGACTTCTTTTGTTATTGCTCCAGCTGAAAAAATATAGACAAAGTTAATCACTTACGAAAATATAACTATGCTTAGGAGAATAGCTCTGCAACACAAAGATATTTTTTTAATTACAGTTTCATCTTAATTACTATTATTGCTTGGTGGCAAGTTTCTTCTAGCCTTTTGACAAGACAAACATGTTCCAGCATTGAAGCAGTTATGATTCTACTGCCTGCAATTATGCTGCCTTATAAGAGATCTCAAAAACACTGTCATACTTGTCACTAATTTCAAATATTTGGGAATCACTAATTGATGTACTAAGTAAACAGGGAGGGGGAATCATGTCTTTCTTTCTATTTTTACATTGACTGGAATTATGCCATGTTCCATATATTTTATTTTATTATATTTTTATTTAAGGAAATATATGTTGGTAGATAATAAATTACTATAGAAAAAGTTAAAAAAAGAGACAACCTCTGATCACTTGAAAACATGCTTTTTAGTGAATGTGGTCTAAGAACAACACATCACAACATCACAGCATTCCTAATCATTTTTTGTCACATCATTTTCTAAGCTCCAGTACCATGTGATGACCCAATTTGGAGTCTACTGAACAAGGGGACACTTTTGCCCAACAGCAAAAGCGAACACAAAGAACCAAGGCAAACATTTTCTCTAAGCACTTCAATATCCTATCAGGACACAAGTGTCCATAATTTGTTTGTTTGATTGATTGATTTGTTTGCTTTTTTGTTTTGTTTTATTTTTATGGTCAGGGGTTGATTTTTAGCCCTGACTAATCTTGAACATTTTATACATAGTACAAGCACATACTACTAACTCTGCCATATATTTTTCCTTCTCATTTTTTTTTCTAATCTCATGTATCCTTCAGTGTTTATCTCACTCCCTCCCTTTCCACCCTGTAAGTTCTGGTAAGACAGGAGTGTTTAATTCAACAAAAACATTCATTGGACTGAATGTCACAAACTACAGAACTAAGTGACCCTGTTGCAAAATATGTCAAAATTGTTTATTTGTTTCCAATTACCTATTTTGTCAAGTTTACATGTTGGTGTTTTTGCAATTATTTCTTTCACCTATGAAGATTTATATTTTCATATGGTTATATGTATTGTTCCCTGCATTTTCCTTCTTTGTGCCATAATGAGCACCACCCTTCATCTAAATACTTTTTTATTTTTTGTATTAAGAGTTCATACCAGAGAAACACACTTAATTAAGACAAGATTAAATAACCTTAAATTTCAATGCTACTGCAGGCTAATTAATTTTATTTATTTAAAAATGAGTATTTAACAATTTCCACAAAGCTTAGAGGAATGTATGTGTTACTAAAATTTTTGGATTTTCACCCTTTCCCAATTTGAGAAAATTAATTTTACATATTCATCAGAAACAGAAATTTGTAGTCCTATAATGTATGGCATTGAAGAAAAAATATAAGTTTACCTTTTATGAAATAACACAAATTACATACTACAGTCAAGAAATTACATGTGAAATTGGCCATAAAACAATATAAAGGCATTTTGAATCTTCTCTTTTGAGCATTTAAAAATTATAATGTAATACTAAGTGTTCAACACATCCACAACTTCAGAAACTCATGGGACCATATTTGATGAACCAACATGTTACTCTTACACTGAATTCAGATCATAACAGCCAAGATCTGTGAATTAGAAACTCAGTGTTTTCCCATCAGTGTGCAGTAACTAGTAAGAGCCAAACAAATTAATTAATTGACCTATGAAAATAGGAGAAACAGTCCTCACCACAAAATGTGGAGAACCAGTGATATCAAAGGCTAAATCTCTGAGCATTTTGTTCATTCCATCTCCACCTAGCTCAAGGTCTGAAGTAATGCCTTTGCTTCATGAATACCAGAGAAGAAAGTCCTAGGCATTCATAGTGAAGAGAAATTGTTCAATCGGCTACCAGAATTGATCAGAGCTGGGAGGAAAGGGAAAAAAAAAGTTCAGTAGAAAAGTAAAGACTAGTGCACAGGTTGGATATTAGTGAAAAAATGAATTTTTGATAAAAAATATTCTCATATAGGTAAGTTTCTCAGAAGACAAAATACAGTTCATCATCAAAGAAACTATGTTGGAGAGAAACTTGGGAAATCTTCAGGTAAGAAATTATGTAGAAAGAGTGAAGGATAGAGCAGTAATGACTTGCTCACTTAATGTGGCTGACCTTAGACATGGCAGTACTGAGGAAATCAACACATTCCCTTGTTTCCTGGTTCCCAAGAAGAGCACATGTATCGGCCAATGTCACTCAGCTCAAGTCCTTCCCAGGTTTTTTACACTCTCAAGGATGAGTGAAGTGGTTAATGTATCAAGAAATATAAATATGAACTATGAATTCATTGGAAGTAAGTAATAAAAAGAATCTAGGGAAAAGCTGACAGAGAAAACTGAGACCGGATAACTGGGATTGAGGCAGTGAGTACCAGGCAGCTGCCACTTTATGAACTAGGGCTATGAAAGCCTTCAGTCATTTGTCTTCTAAATAAATTTCAAACACAGTATGTATCAATGGTGTTATTAATTTACACTCTTCATACCCAAACTCTTTTCTGACTTAGTGTTCTATGGCTGGCTATAAAAAAAAAAAAAAAAAAAAAAAAAAAAAAAAAAAAAAAAAAAAAAAACCTAGGAAAAATGAATTAAACCACAGAATGCCACAGTTTAGTTGGATAAAAAGTAGAGTTTACTTTTCACAGGAATGTAAACTTCAAATTCAGGATTACGTTGTCAAAACATGCTGATTTTTAAACTTTATTTTAAAAAGCAAAAATAAACATTTTTGCATAAATGTATACAAATACAAATGTGTCAGTGCTTGGCTTTTTTCCTTTATTTTTACAATGAGCAAAAAGTACATGTAAAACAGGGTGTAATCAGAATTTGTCAATATGTTCTTGATGTGTAAGGATTGAGCATGACTTTTTGTTTTGTTTTGTTTTTTCTTTTTTTCTTTTTTTATTGAACTTCACAGTCTTTGAGTTGTTTCTGGGGCAGTCCGAGCCTCTGGGGTTAGCATCCACTATCAGTGACTGCATATTATGTCTGTTCTTTTGTGACTGGGTTATCTCACTCAGGATGATATTCTCTAGATGCAACCATTTTCTTAAGAATTTGGTAAAGTCATTGTTTCTGGTGGCTGAATAGTATTCCATTGTGTAAATGTACCACAATTTTTGTATCCATTCATCTATTGAAGAACATCTGGGTTCTTTCTAGCTACTGGCTATTATAAATAGAGCTGCTATGAACATTGTGGTGCATGTATCTTTGTTGTATATAAAGGTGTCACTGGGGTATATGCCTAGAAGTGGAATATCTGGGTCTTCAGGTAGTACTATTTCAAATTTTTTGAGAAATCGCCAGACTGATTTCCAGAGTGGTTGGATCAGTTTACAACCCCACCAACAGTAGAGAAGTGTTCCTCTTTCTCAACAACCTCGCCAGCATCTGCTGTCATCTGAGCTTTGGATCTGGGCCAATCTGACTGGTGTGAGGTGGAATCTCAGGGTTGGTTTGATTTGCATTTCCCTGATGGCTAAGGATGTGGAGCATTTCCTTTGATGTTTCTCAGCCATTCGATATTCCTCAATTGAGAATGTTTGGTTTAGCTCTGTACCCCATGTTTTAATAGGACTATTTGAGTCTCTGGTGTCTAGCTTTGTGAGTTCTTTGTATACCTTGGATATTAGGCCTCTATCTGATGTGAGTTGGTAAAGATCTTTTACGATTCTGTTGGCTGTCCTTTTGTGTTCTTGACAATGTCCTTAGCCTTACAGAAACTTTGCAATCTCATTAAGTCCCATTTGTTAATCTTTGACCTTAGAGATTGAGCCATTGGTGTTTTGTTCAGAAAATTTTCTCCTGTGCCTATGTGTTCTAAGGTTTTCCCTACTTTCTCATCTAATAGTTTCAGTGTATCTGGTTTAATGTGGAGATCTTTGATCCACTTACACTTGAGCTTTGTTCAAGGAGATAAGAAAGGGTCTATTTTCATTCTTTTGCATGCTGAGTGCCAGTTGGACCAGCACCATTTGTTAAATGTGAAAAATGCTGTCCTTTTTCCATTGAATGCTTTTGGCTCCTTTGTCAAAAATCAGGTGACCATATATGCGAGGGCTCATTTCTGAATCTTCTATTCTATTCCATTTATCCATGTGCCCATTTTGGTACCAGTACCATGGAGTTTTCAGCACAATTGCCTTGTAATATAGCTTGAGGTCACGGATAGTGATTCCTGCAGATGTTTTCTTGTTGTTGAGGATGGATTTTGCTATTCTAGGTCTTTTGTTATTCCAGATGAAATTGCACATTGATCTTTCTAACTCATTGAAAAACTGGGTTGGAATTTTAAAGTAGAATACATTGAATCTGTAGATTGCTTTTGGTAGGATGGCCATTTTTAAAATGTTGATCATTAAAATCCATGGGCAAGATATAATCAAAATTAGGGCAGAAATAGACCAAATAGAAACAAAAAGTACCAGTGAAAAAATCAACAAAACCAAAAGCTGGTTCTTTGAAAAAATCAACAAGATTAATAAACCCCTAGCCAGACTAACTATAGAGCAAAAAGAGAGTATACAAATTAACAAAATTAGATAGGAAAGTGGAGACATAACAACTGAACCTGAGGAAATTCAAGAAATCATCATGTCCTACTACAAAAACCTATACTCCACAAAGTTGGAAATTCTGGAGAAAATGGATGAATCCCTAGACAGATACAAGATCCTAAAGTTAAACCAGGACCAAGTAAACCATCTAAATAATTCCATAACACCTAAAGAAATAGAAGAAGTCATCAAAAGCTTCCAAACCAAAAAAAGCCCAGGTCCAGACGTGTTCAGTGCAGAATTTTATCAGACAATTATTGCGGACATAACACCAATACTCTCCAAACTATTCCACAAGATAGAATCAGATGGAATACTACCTAACTCATTTTTTGAGGCTACAATAACCCTCGTTCCTAAACCGCACAAAGACCCTACAAGGAAAGAGAACTTCAGACCAATCTCACTTATGAACATTGATGCAAAAATACTCAACAAAATCCTTGCTAACCGAATCCAGGAACACATCAAAATGATCATTCACCATGATCAAGTAGGCTTCATCCCTGGAATGCAGGGATGGTTTAATATAAGGAAATCCATCAATGTAATCCACAATATAAACAAACTCAAAGAACAAAATCACATGATCATCTCACTAGATGCTGAGTAAGCATTTGACAAAATTCAACACCCCTTTGTGGTAAAGTCCTGGAAAGAACAGGAATCCAAGGTCCATACCTAAACATAATAAAAGCAATATACAGCAAACCAACAGCCAACATCAAACTTAATGGTGGAAAATTTGAAGCAATCCCACTAAAATCAGGGATATGCTGATTTTTAAGAGCCTCAGTGCTGAGAATCCAAAGTGCTGTTTTTCTCTAAGCCTGTGCTACCTTCTTGTTTGCAGATGTCTGTGTCTTTCATGGACCATTCAGAACAAGTTATGGCTCCCCTAAAAGTCTCAAATTTTATTATTTATTCAACACTCTGCTACCAAATGTAGTAAACATTTGAGTGTGGTAAAGAAATTTGCATTTTCTTATTGTGTCACTATTGGTCACAATTATTTTTAGCCAGTTATTATTTAAAGCCAAGTTACTGGTATCCTCAGCCATATATCACAGGTATGTACATTAGGCAAGTAGATTTGATATTACATTCAAAATAAATCACAGATGAGATCAGTTGTACAATCTGGATTTTATGAAGTTTTCCAGAAAGAAATTTTTTTTTTACCATCAAGAGGTTTATAGTCCTTTTTCCCTTCATTTATGTCTCTTATATGTTGCCTTCTTAAGAGCCAGAGTCCACTTTTGAGGAAAAACTTAAAGCAAGACTAGTTTTTGCAGAAACCAAGACTCCAATTGTACTTGATGTGAGTTTTAAACATCAAACTTTGCTCAGCAGATGAACACCCGTACCTCATTTTGGAAAAGTTTTGCACTTCAAATGTATCAAAAATATAGATTCTACTCTATATGTCAAATCCCCACTCCTCTGTGTGGTTGAAAACTGAAGTTAGTTTTGCTCAGTGATAATTTTTGAAGGTGATATCAAATGTATTTGCACAAACATACAAACATGAGAAATGGAAGATTATTAGAAGAAATAATGGAGGAAGATATATTTAGAGATGCAAATGAGAAATGTGCACTGGTATATGTGCGTATAAATCACAAGAAAATCATTTGTATGATTATAAACTACTAAGTAAAAATGTCAACAAAGCATAAAATTATACTATTTTCAGGATTATGTTTAGAATTGGGTATCACCACATTTAGCTGAATAATTTAGCCCTCTTTTGTACATGTAAGTGGGCTTATTAACTTTAAAAGAAGAGCATATAGAATTATCAAAACAGTATAATTGGCTGTGTAGTATTGAAATTAGATTAGAGGGACATTATGAAGCTTAATGTGTAGAGCATATCTCTTATAAGCAACGTGTTATTAAAAATGCCAATGTCCCTTTATTCTAACATAATGAGTATCTTTGTTGCTGAGGTATGTATCTTGTATGCAGCAGAATTATGTATCCTGTTGTTTTACATTCATTCCGTTAGCCTGTCTTTTTTTACAAGTGTGTGTAGGTATTGAAATGTGTCCAATGATATGGAGATATATTAATAACCAATAATTATCATTTTTGTTATTTTGATGTTAGTACTAGTGTGTGTGTGTCTATGTGTGAATGTGTAAGTGTATTTTACTTGCTTTTACTAGTTGTAATTACTCATTTCGTGTGTGTGTGTGTGTGTGTGTGTGTGTGTGTGTGTGTGTGTGTGTGTGTGTGTTTGGGTGTAGTTATTCTGTGTTAATGTTTTCCTTCTAACAATTTCTGTGGAGATGGATGTACACCTTGGTTTTCATGTAGTTCCTGATTAACTGAAATAGGGAATATTTCATAAGCTGTTGCCTCTCTGTGGAATATGTTCTTCTAACTATGCTGCCTTGTCTGGCCTCAGTTGGAGGGGAAGTGCTCAGCCTGGGGGAGATTTGAAGTGCCAGTCTGATAGTTACACAGGAGAACCCCCAAACCCAACTACTCAGAGGAATAGGGGGATAGAAATGTTAGGAGGATTGATGGAGGAATGATCATGAGGGCTGCTGTAATTAGGAAATAAAACTAGTAAGAAAATATAAAATTAAAACAACAATAGCAAAAAAGCCTGTGACCAATGAACCAAGTGAGGACATAGTTGATGGGACATTGGCAGAAAAAGAGAGGACTCTGGAAAATAGTAAAAAATGACAGAGAGCAAATGGAACAAGCAAGAGAGAGACAAAGAGCCAGACATAAACAAGCATTTAGATGGACTAGGAGAGAAGCTGAGAGAGATGCTGAAGATGTAAGAAGGAAGTACTAAAGGAGAGGTAACTCACCATTTGTAGACCTAGAATCTAGAATTCTTTAATTAGATGAATAATTTTAGAGCTAGTCAGGAGACGAGCCAAAGCTTATGGCCTAGGCATTTCATCATAATTTATTAGTGTAAGTGTTGTCATTCCAGGAACAGGGACAAAGAATGGAGCAAAATCTGAAAGAGGGGCCATCCATAGATTGTCCCACCTGGAAATCTATTGCATAACTAGCCACCAAACCCAGTCACTATTGCTGATGCTAAGTAGCACTTGCTGACTGGAGCCTAATATGGCTGTTTCCTGAGAGGCTCATCAGAGCCTTACAGATACAGATGAGGATACCTGCAGCCAACTGTCAAACTGAGCACGGGGACCCTAAGACAGGATTTAGGGTAAGGACAGAAGGAGCTGAAGGAGTTGGCAACCCCATAGGAATAGCAACAATATCAACCACCCAGAAGTTCCAGTGCTTCCAGTGACTAAACTACCATCCAAAGAATTCACATGGAAGGACTGTAGGCTCCAGATGCATAGGTAGCAGAGAATGGCCTTATCTGGCTTCAGTGTGAGTGGTGGCTCTTGGTTTTGTAAAGGATTGATGATCTCGTGTACAGGGATGCTAGGGTGGTTAGGCAGTAGTTGGTGGGTGGGTGGCAGAGAGTCCTCTCAGAAGTAGGGGGTTGGGTGGTGTGAAAGTTGATTTACAGAGGAAAATTTATAAAGAAAAATAACTTTTGACATGTAAATAAATAAAACAACCAATAAAAAATTAAGAGAATACAGGTGTTAGTCAGATGCTAGAGTGAGTTCAGTCATATCCTAGACAGAACTAAGGAACAAGAACAAGAGTACAAGAGAGTATAAAAAGGTGCACACAACCTCAAGGGAATTTTATTTCTTAAGTATTTAAAAATTCCACTCAAAACAAACTAAACAACCAGACATAAACCTAGAAACAGTTGGGAATATTTCCCTTGGAGCTATATATTAAGATATCCCTTAATCCAAAGAACAATTGTCAAGTGCTGGGAGTCATAGAAACAGTGTCTTCCTAACTGTGCAAAAAACAGTAGAAACAATTTCTGCTTACATATTCAAGAAAATGTGGGCTACACAAATTGGGCTCAACCACACAGAAGCACACACGCACACACAGACACACACAGACACACACACACACACACAGACACACACACACACACAGAGAGAGAGAGAGAGAGAGAGAGAGAGAGAGAGAGAGGGAGGGAGGGAGGGAGGGAGGGAGGGAGGGAGGGAGGGAGGCAGAGACAGACAGAGACAAAGACAGAGAGACAGAGAGAAGAGAGAAGAGAAAAGAGAGAGGGAACTAGAAAGAGAGTCATGAAGACATAAGTTAGGGAAGATTGTTCTTAGAAAGAGGGGAAGAAAATAGTGTGAGAGATGCTCATGAGAAAAGCACAGTGATGTGTTTGCATGAATACATCACAAGGGGAGTCACGATATTTTATGTATAAAAGTACTAAGTAAAAATCATAAGAAAAAGGAAAATTATAATATTTTCAGCAGAGTGGTTAGAAATGGACATCACCAATCTAAGATAAATAATCTAGCATGACAGCAGTGCACATGCAGGTGGACTCAGTGACAATCAAAAAAATAATATTGTAAATTAATGAAGCATCCCTGGTTGGGTGGACTGTGTGGAGAGGAGGAGAGAAATGGTGGGAGCCTTCTAGTCTGGAGAACCAAATGTGGGAGTGCACAGAGTAGCACTCTGGCGATGTCTTTAAAGTCTAAGGGTCTCTTAACTTCCTACCATTCTATTTAGCAGGAAGTAAAAGAGACTCTTAGAAAAGTGACTTGTTAGAAAAAAGCGTTTTTTACTAAGTTGTGAGAAGATTCTTATGAATTCCATGTGTGTTCTATCGTCTTTAAAGCCTTTAAGTGTAGAGAGAACTATGGAGTAATAAGTGAAGTATATTTGCTAAGTCTCAGCCTCTTCCATTAATAATACATACTCATTATGGCATGGGAAAAAGTATATGGATTTACAATGTAGTTAGAGACTGTACTGCTTTAGGAGCCTGTGGGTAATTGTTTTTTTTAAATAGACTATTAACTATTTTTCTTCCCTAACAAGCTTCTCATAATTGTGGAATGGTAATGGAGGTAGGTTTATTGCTGGAGGTTTTCAGGATGATTACAAATTTATTCTTCAATAACATATATACAATGTATGTAGTCATCTATAATAGGGTCTTATATTGAAGATCTATGATGCAACCAGAGACGATTTAAAGAAACTGATATTTATCTGTGCCTTGGAATCACCAATCTGCAGTTTCTCATGCCCCCCTCCTTTTTAAGTTGTTTTTTTGGTAGTCTATTCTGCTTAAGATGAGCATTATGAGTCAAGTAGTATATTTCATTTAAAGTATACTTGTGCTTTTCAGATACATATACATTTATGTATTCTAGATGTTTTAAATAAAAATAAAACAGATGCCTCTGTATTGTTTGTAAAACATGTATAGTGTTATTTATGATTCTTTCCTCCTTCCAGTTCTGTATGATAATATTTACCAGTCAATTTCTTCTCACTTTCCCATTTTTCTCATAGCATTTTTATTCTACTATGACCTTTCCTAGAACTTCCATTCCTCTGTCACATGATTGGTCTTTTTTAGTCTCCATGGCTACTCAATGTTATATATTCAATTTTGATGATTCACAGCTCTGGACCATAGACAAAATAGAACATGGAGCCTCTGCCTTATTGTACCTGGGTAACTTCAGTCATGATAACATTTTCTAGGTTAATTTATTTAGGTACTAAATATTTGAGAAGTGATCAATGATTTTATTAAATAGAGAGAAAACTAGTTCAACTAGGAAAACAGTACCATTTCCATATAAATATTAGTACTATTCTGAAAAAGAATACATAAAATTATTCATATCAACAATAGCATCCAATTCTATTTATAAAGAAACCTAACCAATGATATGACTGATATCTATGCTTAAAGTTACAAATCTCTGAAGAAAAGAGATGGAGGAAGCCACTGGAGGATGAAAGACCTTGCATGCTCATTGTATGCTATCATTATCTTTGTAAAATGATTTTCCTAATAATATTTAGAGATTCATCATAATTCTCATGAGATTCTTTCCAGAAGTTTTTTAACATCATAAACTTTACATAAAGACACAAAACTTTCTGGATCAATAAAGCCACTCTAAGAAACAGTTAATTTTGGGGTGATTACAATATTAGATTTAAAGCCACATTAAAGAGTATAATATTAAGGATATGATAATAGCAAAACCAATTACTTGAATCAATATAAGAAAAAGGTTAACCACACAGGTGTATGCACGCTAGCATCATGTGATATTTGATAAAGATGTCAAAAATTCACAATGGATTGAAGGCAGCATCCCCTCAAAATGATCATGGAAAATTGAATTTTCATATGCATAAGATGGTATCCATCTTTACCACTTTATCCAGAAAAGAAAATACAAGTGTGAGAAAGAACTTAATGTGAAACGTAAAGTTCTGAAACTATCAGAAAACATAGGCAGTACCAGTGCTGAATGAACTTTCAAGTGTAGGAAAAGAAGAAATTTATGAATAAGTTTTTATTTAGAAAAGACTTAGAAAGCACTTAATGCTAATAACTGAAAAACCGGATAAAACTAAAAAAAAAAAAAACACAAAAAACAAAAAAACTAAAACAAAACAAAACTGTGAAGCTAATAAAATATCTAGTAAAAAATACAGTCTGTGACAGGTAAACGTTTGATAAGAGATTAACAACTAGAATATATAGGAAAGTAAAAACAAAGAAGCAACTCAGTGAGCAAATGGCTCAATGAAAACTGACAAAGGATCTAAAGATATCATTTTAAAAAAGAAATAAAAATGAAAAATGAACATTTGAAAAAAATGTTCAAAATTTTTAGAAGGTAGAGAATTTCAAATTTACAGAGTATTAAATTTTCATGTTACACATGTCAGAATTGTGAAGTTCAAGAAAAGAGGAACAGCATATGCTGCAGAAGAAGTTTAAAGGTGTCCCCAACTCAATTTTGCATATGAGAGAGGAAAAAAGACAATCAGCATGGAAATTGGGGTCAGGAATACTGAAAACCTAAAAGAAAATTTACCACATAACCCAGATTCATCACTCCTCGGCATTTGCCAAAGGACTCAACGTTCTACTCTTCAGATATGTGCTCATGTTAACAGTCACCTTAGTCATAATAGCTACAAAAGAAAAAACCTAAAGGTTTTATACCTCCTGACTGGATTGAAAATATGATACAAAAATAATTAAATAATACTTGGCTGTAAATTGACAACTGTGCTTTAATATCATCACCATATTAGGTGTTGCTCCTGTTACTGCACAATGAAAATCTCCCACACTCCACCTATCCAGGCTATAGTTCCAACAAGAAAATAATGGAACTAGGTGACCCAGTTGATGTTTACAGACACCGTTGTTTGTCGTGCTTTTAGGGATAATATGCATGCCTCAGCACAGATTTGGGAAAAGTTTAGAGCCTTCTCCAAGATGCTTGTGGTCTTGCTCAGAGCAGCTTTGCTGACCCTGAACTCAGCTCACAGCACAGATTAAGGGACCAAGTAATACAGTGTAGGATCTGGAGACAAGAATATAGGAGAGAAAGTAGTGGAAAAATGAGAGACATAGGTGAGATGAAAAAGAGGATCATATGTATGTGATAAAGTTTGGGACAGTTATGTCTTTAGCATTTAACAGTGTAGTTTTACTTCATAGTCTATCTAAAATCCATAAAAGTTTTGAAGAGAAGAATATAATGGACCATTTCTGTGTTTTGTAAACTACTCTGCACAATGTTAATAAAAACATGAAAAAAGGACAGATTTTAGAGCATATTATCATAGAGCAACTATTGGGCGCAACAATCTTTGCTGAATAGTTTATTCAAAAACATGAAACAGACACACAAACCAGGATTAATTCAAAATATAGAAATATAGATTACATTTAAAGCTTTATGTACTGACATACAAGTGTCAGAGACAATTCTATGTATTTTCTTATGCCCACCTGCAGAATGTTAAGTGCATCAAATAACATTTTAACATGGTTACTCGGGGATTTTTTCTACTAAGGGTACTGAAACTTAATGAAGAAACAAATGAGTGGAACTTATTTTCAAGCTTGTGCAGTCCAATTTTGAATATATGCAGTGTAATTCCAAATGGAGAGCAGTTAGATTGTTGTTATTTTGGGAGAATTAAAAACATCTTTATATTTTGTTCTGGAAGTTAAGGACACAGGGAATTCGCATAAACTCTTGCATACCTGTACTTTTCCAGAAGCATCTCAGATAGTTGTGCTTAGAAATTTGACCTGGTAGGTCATTTTTTGAAGGACCAATGGAAGCTCTGAAATATTGTGGTCTGAAATTTTTTGTCATTTAACTCTTTATTTATAAAGGTCAACAATACACAGACATCTGACCCCCAACAATAACTATAGAAAGATGAATACATTATTTTTATACAAATTTTATCTTCTATGTTTTATTGTGTTCTCACATAATATACTTTCCTTATATATGAGTAAATATTATTTTCTGTATGTATATACATAAATATTCCTCAACCTAAAGAGAAAGACATTATTGAAGTCAGCCATCCAAATGAAATAGAGACATACTTCCCCATAAATACAGAAGAAATTTATTTGCTTCCTTCCGCAAATCACCCCTGTGAGATGAGGCAGAGAACAAAGGTACCTCAATAATAATTTCTGTGGCTTTGAAATAATTCAGGATTTAGTTTTCTCATGATTTTTCCTCTATATAATAATCGATTTTTGTGAACAATGATAGTGTTGTTGGCTTACACTGACTTCTCATACTTTCTTGTAACTAGGTAATTGTAGTTAATTAACAACAAAAAAAAAAAAAGAAACAAATTGTTGCTGGGTATTTAGTATATTTTTGAACACCATTATAGTTAGTCTTCTTGTACTGAAATATTAAGGCGTTGAGCAGCTAATTTATATTTCATTGTAGAGATGGCAAACTCTAAATAAAACCCTTTGTACAATCAGAGATTTTATATTTTGACTTGAAGTAAAACTCGCAACTCTCTTGATTTTAACATGTTTTTCTTTCTATAGCTACTGTTTTACTTTGTGCATACCTAATATGATAAATAAAGATCTAAACCTTCTTTGACATATATATATATATATATATATATATATATATATATATATATATATAAAATCACATACTTAAACCATGATTATAAGTATAAAAACCAATGTGATTTTGGAATGTGGAATTAGAAAGCCAAGATTAGGATGTCTGGAAGAGGGAACTAGCAGTTTGCAGACAACTTCTGAGAGAAATGATTATTTGATCAGGTCAGGGAACGAAAACCAGATCAAAGTCATTTATCAATGTGGTCATATCTTCTGGCATTTCCTATGATGATTCTGTGCCATAAACCAAGTACTTAAATTTAGATCTCCCTTTTGTTGATTCAAATTTAGAAAATGTTCAAGAGGGTGAATCAGCCCCAACTGCAAATAAAGAGCCTTCTGTTATTTCTGGGGATGAACAGGAACTGGATCCCCAACATCATTATACATAACAGTAGAGCCTTCTGCCTCTGCTGGGCAAGAAGCAGAAAATCAACATGAGAAGGGTCTGGAAGAGTTTAAAAACCAGGTTCCCTCTTCTCCTGAAAACTCACAAGTATTACCCCCAAAAGAACACCCAGAGAATCAAACCTCTATTTTTAAGAATCAGGGAAACAAAAGAAAGGATTTATTTTCTTGTATGTCTGGAATACTAGTTCTTCCAAGATAATTTATTTTTTCAGAACGGGGTCCAAGAAATTGGGTAAGATGTATGACTCCTGTATAATAAGCATAAAGATGTCTCCCTGAAATTTGTCAAATCATAGTGTGAAAATTAGCTAAATGTCAGCATATTAACATGGTATATTCACTACTAGCCCTGGCTGACCTGTCATATCTTGTGTGTAGTACAAACATGTATGACTAACTTTGTCATGTCATTCTTCATTCTCATTTTATTTATGATTCCATTTCTCCTTAAGTGTTTATCTCTCCTCCTCCCTCTGTCACTTTCATTTCTTCTGTAAGTTTTAGTGAGAAAGGAGTCACCTACTCCTCACAAACATTCATAGAACTAAATGTCACACAATGTAGAACTTAGTGACTCTGTTACTAAATATGTCAAAGTTGTTTATTTCCGCTTCCAATTTTCTAATTTGTCAGGTTTACATTTTGTTGTATTTGCAATTAATTATTTTCTGATAAAGATATATATTTTTATGGACACATTCATCTTCCCTTCCCAGTATTACCTTCCTCTTTGCATTACTGAGCATCAACCTGTATCACAACATTATTTAACTTACTTGTGTTAAGACTTCATATCAAAGAAACACACCCTGATTAATGCAATATTAAATTAACTTAAATTCTCAATTCTATTGCAGACTAATTGAATTTATTTATTTAAAAATAAGTATTTAATGAATTTTACAAAGCTTACATGGATACATGTGTTACCCTTTCTCAGATTGATGAAATTAATTCTATATTTTCGTCATAAATAAAAATAGTCATATAACTTATAGAACTAAAGCAAAAAAGAATGAGTTTCCCTTTATTTAAATAATAGAAAATACATACTCCAGTGAAGGAACCGAGTCTAAAATTTACAATGGAATAATAGAAAGTGTTGGCTGCTGACTATTTTTTTTTTTTGAACATTTAAACTTATTGTGTAATTCTGGGTGTTAGTCTCAACCACAACTCCAGAAAGACATGGGGTCTTAGTCCATCAATTAACCTGATACTATTACCCTGAATCCAAAGTATAACAGCTAAGAGCTGTGAGTTAGTAACTCAGTGTGTTCCCATCTGAGCACAGAAAGTAGTAGGGACAACATAAAATAATTAATTGGTCTTTAACACAAGATAAACAGAACTAATGACAAGTTGAGGACAAAGACCAGCAGAGGCCAAATGTCATAAGGACTTTGTTCATAGCATCTCCAGCAAGCTCCTTGTCTGAAGTGACAACTTTGCCTCATAAATACCTGAGAAGAAAGGCCTAAGGCTTCATAAGGTAGAGAAACTGTTTAATAGACTATCATCATTGTTCAGAGAGAAGAAAATAGGAACCAAAAAGAAAAGTTTAATAGGTAATAAAAGCCAGGTCACATGCAGGATATTTTACAGACAATTATTTTTTTTAATTTATTAAAATTTTTTATGTGTGGAAATTTCTCAGAAGACAGAATATATATGTGCTCAACAACAAGAGAACATCTGTGGGAATCACTATCCCTGACCTCAAGCTATGTTACAAGGCAATTGTGCTGAAAACTGCATGGTACTGGTACAGAAATAGGCACGTAGATCAATGGACTAGAATAAAAGATACAGAAATGAGCCCTTACATATATGGTCACCTGACTTTTGACAAAGTAGCTGTAAATATTAAATGGAAAAAGGACAGCCTATTCAACAAATGATGCTGGTCCAACTGGCACTCGGCATGCAGAAGAATGAAAATAGACCCTTTCTTATCTCCTTGTACAAAGCTGAAGTGCAAGTGGATCAAAGATCTCCACATTAAATAAGGTACACTGAAACTATTAGAAAAGAAAGTAGGGAAAACCATAAAACTCATAGGCACAGGAGAAAATTTCCTGAACAGAAGACCAGTGGCTTGAGCTCTAAGCTCAAAGATTGACAAACAGGACTTAATGAGTTTTCAAAGTTTCTGTAAGACTAAAGACTATCAAGAAAATAAAATGACAGCCAACAGAGTGAGAAAAGATATTTACTAACCCCACATCAAATAGAGGCTTAATATCCAAGGTATACAAAGAACTCAAAAAGCAAGATACCAGAGAATCAAACAAACCTATCAAAAATGGGGTACAGACTAAAACAAAAAGTTCTCAACCAAAGAATATCAAATGGCTGAGAAACATCTAAGGAAGTGCTCCACATCCTTAGCCATCAGGGAAATGCAAATCAAAACAACCCTGAGATTCCACCTCACACCAGTCAGATTGGCCAAGATACAAAACTCAGATGACAACAGATTCTGGCAAGGATGTTGAGAAAGAGGAACACTTATCCTCTGTTGGTGGGAATGTAAACTGATACAACCACTCTGGAAATCAGTCTGGCAGTTCCTCAGAAAAATGGACATAGTACTACCTGAAGACCCAGTTATTCCACTTTTGGGCATTTACCCCAGAGATGCTCCAACATACAACAAAAATACATGCACCACAATGTTCATAGCAGCTCTATTTATAATAGCCAGAAGCTGGAAAGAACCCAGATGTCCTTCAGTAGATGAATGGATACAAAAATTGTGGTACATTTAGACAGCGGAGTACTACTCAGCTATCAGAAACAATGGATTAACCAAATTCTTAAGAAAATGGTTGCATCTAGAGAATATCATTCTGAGTGAGATAACCCAGTCACAAAAGAACAGACATAATATGCAGTCACTGATAATGGGATACTAACCCCAGAAAGCTCTATACACCCCAGAAACAACTCACAGACTGTGTGAAGTTCAAGAGGTAAAAAAGGAATATATTTTAATTAAAATAGAATGTTATCACATCCCCCTTTCCTTTCTACAGCCCCTCTCATTTTCTCTTCTATTCCCTCAAATTAATAACCTCTTTTCCTATATTATTGTTACATATATACATATGTGTATGTATATGTACACACAAATACTTAATTACAACCGTAAAAATATATTTGTATACTTTTATGCAAAAATGCTTAAAAATTTGTACATTTATCTTAAAAAATTAGATGGATCTACCTATTAGTAGTGATTAGTAAGCCAGCATTTAAATTCTATAGAACCTATTCCTTGTTCATTCACATATCATCAGTTATGGGAATTACTACCTATTGATGCATGGATTCTAAAACTTAATGTTTATTCAGAAAAAACAACAACAATAAAATAAACAAACAAAAAGATTTATTTTTATTACTCAAATGGGTACATTTTAGTGTCTTCAGAAATACCAGAAGAGGGCATCAAATCCTATTTCAGAAGGGTATGGACCACCATGTTGTTGCTGGGAATTGAATTTAAAACCTCTGTAAGAGCAGTCACTGCCCGTAACCACTGAGCCATTTCTCCAGCCAACAAAATTCTGTGGTTGTATTTAATCATCTTGTTGGTTTTTTGATTAATTTTGTTTGTTATTGACAGCTGTAGGAAATTGATATAAAAACAGTAGGGGCAAGAATAGTGTAATGTAATAACTCTATGGGACAAATTGTTTTTGAAATAGGTTTCAAATCCAGAGACAGAGGACATCCACAGGAGTAAGCATTATAATGGTAGATGTAGCTCACTGCTTCTATCTCAAGCTTCCTATCTCAGTTTTTCTGTCAGCATTTTTCTAGATTATCTCATTATTTTTATGTCTAATGAGTTCATTGTTTATATTTCTATTTCATTTCATATTAAGCTATTCACTCATCGTTCAGAGAGATAAAAATCTGGGAAATACTTGAGTTGAGTGACACTTGGCAGTCTCACATCCTGTCATTTGAGAACCAGGAAGAAATATTGATTGTGATATCTCCCCAGTACTAACACATTCAAGCTCATACACAAAACTTTAGAACATCAGCCTGAATCTCTCCTTTGTTCCTTCTTTGAACAAACTTTCTTGTATGAAGTTCTATTATCTTTCCTTGATCAAGACCACTCATCTCCATGTTTCCTCTCACATAGTATTTTAGACTAAGTACTTGTTTACTTTCTTCTGAGACCTCAAAAGCTTAGGGATAATTTTCATTAAATTACAAAATAAAAATTTCCCTGAAATGTAGTGTCTGTACACCTGGGCTATACATTTCTTATAAATGTTTTTCTTTTCCCTTTTTATTTTTCTCCCACTGAATTGCTTCACTATGGTATACTAAGGTTTCCTCTTAAATGTTCTTATGGGAAAATGCCTCACTTCAGATCCCATGCTAGGTGGATCTATAATGAGCGTTGTTCTGTGAGGTTTGTCATTTTTTAACATTGGTTCTCTACTTGGTTTGGTGAGGTCTGTTTGTCCTATGTTTATAGGCTGAGGTAGTTTGAATATGCTTAGCCCAGAAAGGGCCACTATTAGGTTGATGGTGAAGTATACTCTCATTAGAATAGGTCTGGCCTTGTAAAAAAGTATATTACTGTGGGGTGGACTTTGAGACTATATTCCTAGATATATGTGAGAGGCTTCTCTTGTTTGCCTTCAGAACAAGATGTAGAACTCCCAGTTCTTTCAGTGCCAGGCCTTTTCAGATGAAACCATGCTTCCTTATCTTGATGATAATGAACTGACACTATGAACTTGTAAGTTTGCTTCAATTAAATGTTGCATTTTATAAGGGTTGCATTGGTCATAGTGTTTCTTCACATCAACAGAAACCCTAACAAAGAGAAAGGTTGGTCCTAGGAATGGGTTATTGATCTGATAAGCATGACCAAGTTTTGGTTTGTAAAATGCAGATTTGATACTCTGCATTAATAAGGTCTTACTAGTTAATGCAGAGTATCAAACCTTAAAAAAATAAAGCCAATCACTGACAAAAATGCATTTGTATACATTTATGCAAAAATGCTTAAAATTTGTTATTTTATTTTTGTTTTTTAAAATAAAGTTAAAAAAACAAAAATGTAGATTTGGAAATTTGGAAAGCTGTGGGAAGATTTACAGTAGGTCTTAATGGGCCATCTTAGCATAAATATGAAAATCATTGCAGCTGAAGATGATTTGAACTGTTCAGACCTGGCCTAAAATTTTTCAGTGGAGAAGAATGTTAGTATAGAGTCTATTTTTATGATATATTGGTGAAAATATGGATTTTTTTGTTGTTGCACAAAGAGCCTCCTGAGACTAGAATGAAGAGATTTAGATTAATTGCTTTGACAAAGGAATTCTCAGATCAGCTTGGTATAAAGATTTTCACATGGTTACTAAAATTCACTCTTATGAGTAGTTGTTTAATGAAAAAATCAAACTTCAAAAAGAAAAGTACAAAATGTGGGGTTCAAAGAATAAGGAAGCACCAGAATGTTAAATGGAGCTGAATCCTATGTCCAGGAAGACAAATGGATGAAGAGAATGGTGATCTCAAACAAGATCCTCCCTTATTCTTTATGTTTGCAATTGAACAAGAAATTTGGTTATTGCTTTCATTTGCACATTTAATTTAAAAAATGCATTAAAATCCAGAAATGGAGAGTACAACTGTGATTCAGATCTTGAAGCTGGAAGACACGGGCTTTTTATATGGAACTTAAGGAGTACTTGGCATGAAGATCTTATCCCTGGTATGATGAAATATAACTTTTATCCCAGGAGAAAGCATATTTTTTAGTTCCAGGTCAGCCTGGTCAGCCTGGTCCAGAGCAAGTTCTATGCAGAGGAGTCCTTACACACAGGCACTGTAGTATACACCTTTTATCTGAGCATTTAGGAGAGAGCTATACTCTAAGGTTTTTATTATTGTATATTTCCTTTGCTTCCATTTAAAATATTATCTCTTTCTCATTTTCCCCTCTGGAATTGCTCTTATCCCATTTCACTATCCCACTGCCTCTAGAAAAGTGTTCCCCCAACAACCCACTCTTTTTAAACTCCCTGACCCGGTATTACCCTACTCCAGAATACTGAGCCTTTACTGGAACAAGGAGATCTTCTCTTGTTGATGCCTAATAAGGCTGTCCTCTGCTACAGATGTTTCTGTAACCATGGATCTCTCAGGTGTACTCTTTGGTTAGTGCTTTAGTCTCTGGGAGTTCTGAAGTGTCTGGTTGGTTGACATTGATTTTCTCCCTATGGGATTACAAAACCCTTCAGCTCTTTTAGTTCATGTTGAGCATAGATGAAATGACCAACAGTGAAAAATTAGTCAGAGCTTGAGAACTTCACAAAAAGAGAAGAAGAATGATAGAATCTAAAGGGGTAAATAAATTACAAAATGGGAAAACCTTGTAGTCAGAAAACCTAAGAACAAGATTAGGAATCATAATCACAAGCATCGCCAACAGAATACAAGAGATGGAAGAGAAAATCTCAGAGAAAGATTGTGCCATAGAAAACATTGACATAACAGTCAAAGAAAATACTAAATGCAAAAATCCCCTAGCCCAAAATATGTTGGAAATCCAGTACACATAGTGAAGATCAAACCTGAACATAATAGGTACAGAAGACAGCAAAGATTTCCAACTTAAAGAGCCAGTAAATATTCTTGACAAAATTATAGAAGAAAACTTTTCCAACCTCAAGGAACGATGCTCATAAGCATACAAGAAGCCTACATAACTGCAAATAGATTAAACCAGAAATACTTTCCTTCTGCTGCATAGTAATTAAAACAACAAAAGCACAGAACAAAGAAAACTATTAAAAGCAATAAGGGGAAAATGTCAAGTAACATACAAAGGCAGACCTATCAGAATCACACCATCCTTCTTATTGAGGATTATGAAAGCTATAAGATCCTGAGCATATGTCATAAAGATCCTAAGTGACCATAAATGCCAGCCCAGACTACTCTACTCAGCAATTACATAAAATATCAATTAACATAGATGGAGAAAACAAGATATTCCATGACAAAACCAAATTTACAAAGTATCTTTTTACAAATCCGGCCCCACAAAGGGCAATACGTAGAAAATTCCAACATGAGAATAAGAACTGCACCCTAGAAAAAGCAAGAAATAAATTTCAACCAACCAAAAAGAAGACAACCACACAGACATAATTTCATATCAAACAACAAAATAATAGGAGCCAACAATTGTTTGTCCATAATATCTCTAAAAATCAATGAACTTAATTTTTCAAAAAAAAAAAAAAAAGACATAGACTAACATACTGGAAACATATAGAGGTCCCATCATTTTGCTGCATACAGGAAACACAACTTCATGAAAAAGATAGATACTACCTCAGAGGAACAGGCTGAAAAAAAATTCCAAAACATGCCAAGAAATAAGCTGAAGTAGCCAATATAACATGGCATAAAAGTGACTTTCAACCAAAAGTTATCAAAAATAACAAGGAAGGACACTTCATACTGGTCAAAGAAAAAAAATCCACTAAGATGAAATCTCAATTCTGAATATCTATCCTCTAAATGCAAAGGTATGAATTTAACAGACATCTATAAACTACTTCATCCTAAAACAAAAGAATACACCTTCTTCTAAGCACCTCATAGCACCTTCTCAAAAATTGACCATATAATCAGTAAGAAAACAGGCCTCAATAGATATAAGATCAAAATAATCACATGTATCCCAACAGATCACCAAGGACTAAAACTGGTCTTCAGTAACAACAAAAATGACAGAAATCCCGCATACACATGGAAGCTGAACATTTTCTACTCAATGATAACTTGGTAAAGCAAGGAAGAAATAATGTAATTAAAGACTTTATGGAATTTAATGAAAATTAAGACACAGTGTACCCAAACTTATGGGGCAAAATGAAAGCAGTTCTAAGAGGATATCTAATAACTCTAAGTGCCTCCAAGAAGAAACTAGAAACAGCATACATGTGCTGACAGATACAGAGACAGATGTTGACAGCCAAGCATTAACCTGAAAACAGAGTTCACAATGGAGAAGTTAGAGAAAGAATGGAAGGAGTTGAAGGAGTTTACAACTCCATAAGAACAACAATTCCAAGCAAGCAACCTGTCCTCTTAGGGACTAAACCACTAACCAAAGAGTACATATGGTTGTACCCTTGGCTCCAGCTGTACATTGGATGGCATTATTGGGCATCAATGGGAAGAGAAGCCCTGGGTCTTACCAAGGCCCCATGGCCAGTTGTAGGGGAATGTCCGGGTTGAAATTTGGGATGGAAAAATTGGGTGGGGAAGCGCCTCATGGAAACAGCATGAGGGGTTAGATTATGAAAAGAAAGGGGCTTTTCTTCCATGCATTGAAAGAAAGGGGACACAATAATTATCTAAGGCCTCAGAGACAGCTACAAAGAGCAGCCTCCACAACAGACAGGTGGCCAAGGATCTGGAGAAATGGGGAAATTTAATTCTTAAGGGCCCATATATTTAGATGGGCAGTATTTGAGCCCAATAGTTTCGTTAGCATACAAATTCTGAAGTAATAAAGTTGTCTGTGTGTTTTTCATTCACAAAGCAAATGTGGATAAAGAAATAAGGTAAGATAAGAGAGAGTTAAAATCAACCATGGGCTAAGATTGATTGGGCAAAAGAGAAGCAGGGAAGGGCCAGAGAACAACAGCTCCCCAGGCAAAACTGGTCAGTATTATAGGCAGCATATCTGGAGCTAGTCTGGGAGGGGGTAGTAGCATTGCAACAGCACCAGAGCAAAGATAGTAGTATGTTTTTTTAAAATTATACACAACAAATGGTATACAACATGGGCAAGATCCTACTATCAATATAGGAATACTATGAGAACAACATTAAAAGAGGTCTAGAAGAGAAAAGAGTTCTATCAGCAAGGGAAGAAATCACATGGTGGCTAAAGCGTGGAAAACTTTTTTTAAAACTTTATTTTAAAAAACAAAGATTAAAGAAAAAATTATACAAAATTTGCATAAATGTATACAAATACGTTTTTGTCAGTGCTTGCATTTTTTTTAAGGTTTGATACTCTGCATTAATGTCCTACTAGTTACAATGAGCAAAAAGTACATGTTAAAGAAGATGTAACCCGGAATTAGTCAATATTTTCTTGATGTGCCAGGATTGAACTTAATTTTTTTTTGTTTGTTTTGTTTTCTTTTCTTTTTTTCTTGAACTTCACAGAGTCTGTGAGTTGTTTCTGGGGCAGTCCGAGCCTCTGGGGTTAGCATCCCACTATCAGTGACTGCATATTATGTCTGTTCTTTTGTGACTGGGTTATCTCAATCAGGATGATATTCTATAGATGCAACCATTTTTCTTAAGAATTTGGTTAAGTCATTCTTTCTGATGGCTGAGTAGTACTCCATTGGGTAAGTGTACCACAATTTTTGTATTCATTCATCTACTGAGGGACATCTGGGTTCTTTCCAGCTTCTGGGTATTATAAATCGAGCTGTTATGAACATTTGTGGTGCATGTATCTTTGTTGTATATTGGAGTGTCTCTGGGGTATATTCCCAGAAGTGGAATAGCTGGATCTTCAGGTAGTACTATGTCCAATTTTCTGAGGAATTGCCAGACTGATTTCCAGAGTGAATGTATCAGTTTACAACCCCACCAACAGTGGAGAAGTGTGCCTCTTTCTCCAAAACATAGTCAACATCTGCTGTCATCTAAGTTTTGGATCTTGGCCAATCTGACTGGTGTGAGGTGGAATCTCAGGGTTGTTTTGATTTGCATTTCCCTGGTAGCTAAGGATGTGGAGCACTTCCTTAGATGTTTCTCAGACATTCAATATTCCTCAATTGAGAACGTTTTGTTTAGCTCTGTACCCATTTTTTAATAGGGTTGTTTGATTCTCTGGTGTCTAGCTTTTTGAGTTCTTTGTATACCTTAGATGTTAGGCCTCTATCTGATATGGAGTTGGTACATATCATTTCCCATTCTGTTGGCTGCCATTTTGTTTTCTTGATAATGTTCTTAGCCTTACAGAAACTTTGCAATCTCATTAAGTCCCATTTGCTAATCTTTGACCTTAGAGCTTCAGCCACTGGCGTCTTGTTCAGAAAATTTGCTCCTTTGCCTATGTGTTCTAAGGTTTTCCCTAATTTCTCTTATAATAATTTCAGTGTACCTTGTTTAATGTGGAGATCTTTTATCCACTTGTACTTGAGCTTCATAAAAGTAGATAAGAAAGGGTCTATTTTCATTCTTCTGCATGTTGAGTGACAGTTGGCCAACACCATTTGTAGAATATGCTATCATTTTTCCATTGAATGTTTATTGCTCCTTTGTCAAAAGTCAAGTGGCCATATATGTGAGAGCTCATTTATTAATTTTCTGCTATGTTTCATTGATCCATGTGCCTATTTCTGTACCAGTACCATGCAGTTTTAACAAAATTTCCTTGTAATATACCCTGAGGTCTGGGATAGTGATTCCCATAGATGTTTTCTTGTTGTTGAGGATGGATTTCACTATTCTAGGTCTTTTGTTATTCCAGATAAAATTGCACATTGCTCTTTTCAAGTATATTAAGAATTGGTTTGGAGTTTTGATGGGGATTGTATTAAATCTTTAGATTGCTTTTGGTAAGATGGCAATTTTTACAATGTTAATCCATCCAATCCATGAGCAAGGGAGATCTTTCCATTTTCTGAGATCTTCCTAAATTTCCTTCTGTAATGATTTGAAGTTTTTGTCATACAGGTCCTTCATTTGCTTAGTTGGGGTCACATCAAGGTATTTCATATTGATTGTGGCTTTTGTGCAGGGTATATTTTCCCTAATTTATTTTTCTGCATGCTTGTTGTTTGATTAGAGGAAGTCTACTGATTTGTTTGAGTTCATTTTATATCCAATCGCCTTTCTCAACTTGTTTATCAGCTGTAGAAGTTCTCTGTTGGAATTTTTGGGGTCACTTATGTACACTATCATGTCATCTACAAACAGTGATGTTTTTCTTCTTCCTTTCCAATTTGTATCCCCTTGATCTCCTTTTGCTGTCTAATTGCTCTGGCCAGGACTTCCAGTACTATGTTGAATAGGTAGAGAATGAGTGGCAGCCAAAAGTCTTATAATATTATTCCAATTCCTTGTACGTGATCTCCACAGGACTTTGGGTTCAATATTCCCTATGTGACAGATTAGAAATCTAAAGATAGGCTTATGCAGTGTTTGTTTAGTTTGCTTTATTTTCTTTAAGTTGTTTCAATCATCAAAATAGGAGTGGTTTTGAGTTTTGTGGTTATATTATTATTCTTCTGAGAGAAAGGTCAAGATAAAAGTTATTCTGGATACTGTCTCAAGGACATGCTATTTGGGGAGAAAGGCCACAAATTTGTGTTGTCAAGAAAAAAATATAGATTATAGACCTCTTCTAGAGTTGTATAGATCAAATATGGCAGTGGATGACCTTCTGAAGAACTAGGAAATTCAAATAGAATAAAAAAGATTAAAAAAATATTTTTTTGTATCATTCTTCATCTGACACTTCAAAAATGAAGTCATAATTGGTTAATAAGTTTAACTGTTAAGAAGACTGCTATTAATCACATGCTCAAACAAAGATCAGATATTTATCCTTAACTTGTCTATACACACTACACAATCCATACAAACATCTTGAAAGTGCTTAAATCTGTTTTGAGATTTGTATATTACAGGGTGTACAGCTCTGGGAAAATTCATCCTTAGAGATGGTAAAGTGACCTTTTTGGTCTCACTGTTTCATGAGTTCCAGGTCATCTTTCCTTATTAGACCTTTCAGACATATCCAGTTGTAACGTTAGTTAAGTCCTGAACCTTACCTGAGACTTCTAAGCATTACAAAGACTTGTTAAGTCAGCTTTCTAAGACTAATCAAATTTTATCATTTTCCTTTCCCTCCTTTTTACAGAATTTTTCATTGTCTCTGTGAAGCCAAAAAATTATGGATACCTGTATTGGGTGTCTCATAGTGGTTATTTTACAAATTATAGAAGAATTGTCGTTCAAGAAAATTTGAGAATGGTCATAAATTTGAACAGGGAGGACATAGATAAAACTGATTTTATAGCCACAATCTTAATTGGTAGAAATCTTTAAATTGATACAAAGTCAACATTATAGTTTTACATTGGTACAAACTGTATTTTGATATAGATTTAAGCTTTTCATTGGTAGAAGTTACTTTTATTCATAAGAAATTTGAGATGCACCTTTCTCAAGATGAAAGTTCAGGTGGGGGGTTGTTTACTTGACTTCAGAAATTTAAATAAATATACTCCAAAACCTTGATGCTATCCTCAAGCCCATTATTTTTCTGGAAGAAAATGTGTCCTTAGGAGAACAAGTGGGAACTTTACTGTACAAAAGGTGCTTTGACTGATATCTCTACTCTTTCACCAGAAACTTCCCCTCTTCATTTTGGTTCAGAGCATCTACTTCCTCATGGTTCTTCAAAAACATGAAATGAGGCTCTATAAAAACAGAGCCTTCAATCTCTGGGCCCTACACTGTAGAAGTAAACTAACATTTACCAGTTCTCCTCTGACGTCCACACAGGGGCTGTAGCATTTTGATAAATTAAAACATAAAGAATAAATGTATACTACTTCTAGGAGTTAACATTTAGTATTTAACAGAGAATTTAAATACTTATGGAGAATTTCTAAAAATGGAATTTATAAAGAATGTTATATGAAAACAAAGTGGCAGCAAAGACACAAAGAAGAAAGAGCTAGAGAGGTGAATGTAAATGGTTCTGTCTTCCCAGCATTGAGTTCAGCTCAAATGAAACTCACATTTCAAGAATATAAGGACAGAAAGGGCAATGTTACGCTCTGAGCCTCTGTATATTCAACATTCAGCTTCCTCTTCTCAAGCTTAGCATTTGCTTATAATCAGGTGAAAATGATCAGTATTTCCTGCCATAAATTCTAAGAAGCAAAATAGTGTTTAGGCACATAAAATTACTAGTCCAAAGGTTGTAATTTTTCAAACAATTATCAATGCCAAATTCCAAAGTTATTAGAATCTAATATAAAATCAGTAAACAAAATTATTATGGAAATTCAAAACTTCATGCTGATTTTGACATAATAAACTTTAAAGAACAATCACAAGGGACTATAAAGCCTAACAAACTTGTGAAAACAGTGAGTATTATTAAAGACTTGAGAAGGTACCAGAACACTTTACATATATTACTCAGGAAATTAACATTTAATATTTTATAAGAAAGTATCAGTAAGAAAAACATAAGAGACAATTCTTTAAGCCTCTTACGTTAAGACTGTGCATATGAATGTAGAACTTTTGTACAAAATGATTCACACTAGTTGCCTAGTTGTACTGAAGAATGAAAAACAAAAGCTTTATTAATTCCTTGAAGCCTGGGTTTGGTGCCTGCAAATTGGCTTAAGGTAAGCAGAGAAAGGATGTCCTTCAGCTGATAATAACTGCTGACATTTTGAAGACAGAGGGATGTGCTCAATAATGACATTTCCTGGTCAGATGAGTATGGCATTTGACTGTACTTATTGAATGTCTACAGTTGTGACAGGAATCCAAGTCAATACGAAGAGGACTCCTTGTCTCAAGTCTTGTGCATTTTAGGCCATGACACTGCTAATGTTCTCAAACTGAACCATGAAATAACCGTTATCATGGGATTCACTGAAAACTAAAACCAAATTATCACTAAATTATCCTGCCTATGCCTCTGGTCTTGACTTTTCCATTTTATTGCCCTTCCACAATGTGTGATCACTTCTGATAATTCATTGAGCAATTTGTCTTTGCTATGATACTGTCAGACATTCCTCTCAGGTGTTAACATGGCTCAGATATTATTTCAGATCTTGTTCTACATAGAACTTAGAGTGAACAACATCTGCAATTTTGCCTATGATGCTGTTGGTGCTCCACAACAATGAGGACTTGTTGTTTGTGATCACAGATTCACCATTCCCTGCTGCTTTCACCACTTTTGTGCTCAAATGAAAACATACTGGGTGTCTGATTCCCGTTCTTGACTGACATTCATTGGAGTCAGATCACTAGTAACATGTAGGTTTATGTAACATGCTTCCAGGGGGTTCCTGGTTTGTTGTATACTTGTTCAGTCAGTTTTAGGTGATATTTTTATATACTCAAAAAATAAACATTAGTTGCTAATACTTTTCCAGAGCCTCATGATGCTAACTTTTACAATTAAAAAAGTCACATTACTATACTTTCTATTTTACCTGATTTAAACTAAATGAAAATATATTTTATTTAATCTTCTGTTACATGATTTATCCAACAACAACAAAAAATCTGTTTCTGATGAGAATATGGTATTCCTTAGAGTAGTGAAAATTTTAAGCTAAAAATAAAAAAGTAAATTTTGAAAATTTATATATATATACTATAATACTAATTTAAAAAAATAAAATTAACTAGCCTCCAAAAGAATCAATACTTTAAATATTATTTATTAAATATTATTTAATTTAAACTAATCTTGTCTTAATCAGTGTTTGTTTCCTTATCATATGACATTTGTACATAAGAAGTTTAAAGAACATACATTTAGATACAGACTGATGTAAAGAATGACATCGAATTAGAAATGACAGTAAAAAGGAAGGATGCATGATACCATAAAAAGATGTAAATCTGTATGTGTAAAATACCATAATTTTATGTAGGTTGATATCAAGGCTTTACATGATTGAGCAGTAGGGGGGGGGAGTCAAAGTTTTGGTAAGACAGGAGAAAAGGAGAAAACAGGAGATTCAAGAAAAAGCAACGTGGAGTCAGACATAGATATTCCTCTTTGCACATCTCTACATACATTCAGGTTGTTAAGAATATTTTATCATGAATAGAATGATAATGTACTTATCTAGTGAGGGAAGGGATACAACTAACAAAGTGAAAAAGAAATTATAAAAACACAGACCCATATTTCTAACCTCATGTCCCTGAAGCTGATGAAAATAAGGTAAAGGAAGGAGAAACCTGATTCTCTTTTTCTGTCAGTAAAAATTGTCCAGCATTATCCTTATCCTTTATTTTTTTCCCTTTAAATCAGCTCTTCTACACAGGAGGTAACAACTTCTCTTGATGTCAAATGCAGGCCTGTCTGTCACCACCCAAGATATACGACTCAAGAAGAGGTTACCTAACATATGTTGAGATCCAAGGAGTAGAAAACTCTCCTTAGAGATGATTTTTCCAGTACTGCCAATTCCAAGGTCTATCATATAACACAAGCAAATCTTTCTCATTTTATCCTTCAGTTATCTTAATTTCTCAAATAAACATCTATCATATGCCCTTAGTCAAAACCATTCATCTCCAGGTTTCCTCTCCTCTACTGTTATGAAATAAACACATCTCTTCTGTCTTCAAAAATCTTTTAAGCATGTGACTGAAAAATGAAACAAGGATGTTTCTATAATTAAGATGTAGATCTATTCCATTAAGTGTTGGCACTTTAGAATACAACTATATTTGTGGCATGAGATCAAACAACATGGGAGAAATGGGTACCAATCCCTGATAACAACACCATGTATAATTACAGACAAGAAGGTGGCAAGAGGAAAACAAAATAACTTAAACAATGGAAACCAAGACAACCTGGCAACAGCAGAACCCAGCTCTCCCACCAGAGCAAGCAGTGGATTGACAAACACTCCAGAAAAAGAACACTCAGAACTGAAATCATACCTCAAGATGACGATGGAGCTCTTTGAGAAGAGCATGAATAACTCCCTTAAACAAGTATGGGAGATCAACAAGAAACAAATAGAAGCTCTTAAATTGGAAACAGGAGAAAACACTCAACGAAATCAAAGAACTGTAGGAAAACAGAACCAAAGAGATGAAGGAACTGAAAATGGAAATAGAAACAAAAAAGAAAGCACAAAAAGAGACAACCCTGAAGATGGAAAACCTAAATCAATCAATCAATCAGTCAATCAATCAATCAATCAGGGATCACAGATGCAAGCATCTCCAACAGACTATAAGAGATGAAGAGAGAATCTCAAGGGCCAAAGAAAACATTGAAAACAGAGACAAAACATTTAGAGAAGATGGAAAAACCAAAAAGCTTCTAACCCAAAATTTTCAGGAGATACAGGACACAGCAAGAAGGCCAAACCTAAAGATAATAGGAATAGAAGAGGGCAAAGAATATCAACTAAGAGACACAGTAAATATCTTCAACAAAAGAGTAGAAGAAAACTTCCCTACTCTTAAGAATGAGATGACCATGATCATAAAAGAAGCCTACCGAAGTACAAATAGAGTGGACCAGAAAAGAAATTCATCCTGACACATAATAGTCAAAATGCCAATTGTTCCAAACAAAGAAGGATTACTAAATGTAGTAAGGAAAAAGGTCATGAAACATATAAAGGTAGACCAATTAGAATTACACTTGACTTCTCAACAGAAACTACAAAAGCTAAAAGATACTGAAATGACATCATACAGACCCTAAAAGAACAAAAATGTCACCCAGGCTGCTATACCCAGCAAAACTCTCAATCACCATAGATGGAGAAAAAAAGATATTCCAAAACAAAACTAAATTTACAAAATATCTGAACACAAATCCAGCCATACAAAAAATAATAGAATGAAAACCCAACACAAGGAGGAAAACTACATCAGAGAAAAAACAAAAAAATAACTAAGCAAGAAAACCAAAAGAAGAAGGACACACAGACAAAATTCTACCTCTAAAAGCAAAAATACCAGGAATCAGCAAGTCATCAATAAAGAGACATAGCCTATCAAACTGGATACATAAACAAAATCCAGCATTTTTTCTGAATAAAGAAAACTCATCTCAGAGACAAAGAGGGACACTCTCTCAGAATAAAAGGCTGGGAAACAACCTTCCAAGCAAACAGCCCCCCCCCAAAAAAAAAAAAAAAACAAAAAACAAAAATAAAACAAGATATAGTTGCCATTCTAATATTGAATAAAGTAGATTTTCAACCAAAAGTTAAAATAAAAAGATAAGGAAGGACATTTTTTACTCATCACAGGAAAAATTTATCAGAAGGAACTCTCAGTCCTTAACATATATCCTCTAAATATAAGAGCACTCATATTCATAAAAGAATCCCCACTAAAGCTCAAAAATTACATTTTACCACACACAATAATAGTGGGAGACTCAATACCACACTCTCATCAATAGACAGATTGTGGAAGCAGAAAATGAACAAAGATGTAATGAAACTAGCAGAGGTTATGAAACAATTGGAATTAATAGACATCTACAGAACATTTCATCCTAAAACAAAAGAATACACCTTCTTTTCATCACTCAGCACCTTCTCCAATACTGACCATATAGTCGGTCACAAAAGCCTCAATAGATGGAAATACTCCCATGCATTCTATCAGATCACCATAGATTTAGGCTGGTCTTTAATAACAGCAAAGATTACAAAAAGCCCATATATACATGGAAGCTGAACAATGCTCTAGTAAACAGTAGCGTGGTCAAAGAAGAAATAAAGAAAGAAATTAAGAATATTCTATAATTTAATGAAAATGAAAGAACAACATACCCAAACCTATGGGATGCACTAAAAGCAGTACTAAAAGGAAAACTCAAAGCTCTGAGTACCTCCAAAAAGAAACTAGAGAGAGCATACACTAGCAAATAAAAGCACAATTGAAAGCTCTACAACAAAAGGAAACAAAAACAGCCAGGATCAGTAGATGGCAAGAAATAATCAAACTCAGAGCAGAAATTGATCAAATAGAAACAAACAAACAAAAAAAACCATTGAAAGAATCAACAAAACCAATAGCTGGTTCTTAGAGGGCAAAGAGATAGTATCCAAGTTAACAAAATACAAAATGAAAGTGGAGACATAACAACTGAAACTGAGGAAATTCAAGAAATCATCAGATCCTACTACAAAAGCCTATATTCAAAGATCATTATGTTTAATCTATACATACCAGAAAAACTCTTTCCATGTTATGTTCTGTCCTATATGTACTTTATGCGTATGGTAACTAGTGGGATTTCAATGCATGCTATCAAACCTCTAAAAAAAACTAAGTACTGACAAAAATATTCATACAGTGTTATGCCAAAATGCCTTTAAAAATCTGTATGTGTATATATCTTTTTTAAAAACAAAGTTGTAAGAGAGAAAAAAGAAGTAGAACGAAGACATCAGGAGTTTTACTGGCTAATGGATGGGGTTAGAAAATATTGTGCTGTTTGGTAACTTAGACCCAAGAAAGACATGCATTGTGTGTGCTCACTAATAAGTGGATATTAGATAGAAAATTACATAATACCAAGGATATGATCCATAGACTCAGGAAAATTAACAAGCCAAAGGTCCAAAGTAAGGGTGCCTCAATATCACTAGGGAGAGATAAGAAAGCAACCCCGGAAGAGGTTTGGGGAAGTTGAGAGGGACCTTCCTCAGAAATGAGACATGGAAGGGAAGTCGGGAGGATGATCAGGTATGGGAAGGGAGAGAACAGGGCTGAAGACCTGAAGGCCAGCAGAAAGAATAAAAACAGGTAATCTTGGGAAGTAGGAGGTGTCAGGACCCTCTATAATATACCAGAGACCTAGGAGGTAATAAACTTTCAGAACTCAAAGATTTGGACCTTAGTTGAAATTCTCAACTCTATGCAGAAGAAAGTTGTAGGAAGACAGGGCATCAACTCGAGGAATGGAGGTGCCATCCTACAGTCAAAAACTGACCCAGGATTGTTTCTGTCTGAAAGAATTGCAATGTCAAGCATGGAGTAGAGCCTGAGGGAAAGGAAATTCAGTGACAAGCCCAAATTTAGATTCAACTCAAGGAAAGACTGCAAAGCCTGACTCTATTACTTATACTATGCTATGCTGACAAACATGAGCCTATCATCACTGCCCTCCAAAAGGTCTAAGGAGCAGCTGAAAGAATCAGATGCTGATAATCACACCCAACCAGTGGACAGAAGATGGTGACCACTGTGGTTAAATTAGGGAAAAGCTGGAAGAAGCTAGGGAATATGGTGAACCTATGGTAAGACCAGCAGTTTCAAGTAACCTAGTTCCCAAGATTAAGCAGACATTATGCCATCAACCACGCGGAATACACCAGCCAATATGAGGCCCTCAACCCATATACAGCAGAGGACTTCTGAGTCTTGATTCAATGAGAGAGGATTTATCTAACCCTCAAGAGACTTGAGGCCCCAGGTGTGGGGATGTTTGGTGGTGGTGCAGAGTGGGAATATCCTCTTGGAGAAGAAAAGGAAGTATGAGATGTGGGATAATCAGTACAAAGGGCAGACCTGTGGCAGGATGAATATTGAACTTAAAGATTAAAGAATAATATACATACAGGGTGATGAGTTGGTAGTGGGTGGGTAGGAGTGGGAGCATCTTCATGGAAGCAGGAGGAGGTCAGAGGTGTTATGGGAAACCTATATAAAATATTCTATAAAAAGATAATAAAATATAAAAAATTTATACACACTAAGTTGATGAAGTAAAAGGCAGACTCCAATAACTTCATACATACTAATTCAAACATGTATGCGTGCATGCATGCATGCATATATTCATACATACATATATATAGACAAGCAGATATATAAATATTCATGTATTGGCTGAAGCAAAAATCCAATAAGTAGTGCCAAGCATTTTACACATACACATATATACATATATATGCATATGCACATATACACATATACATATCTATCTGGTGGGTAAATGGAACAAAGTTTATCTCCAACTTCAAGTATTTCATATACAAACACACACACAAACATACACACACAAACACACAAATATATATATATATATATACATATATATATTTATATACATATATATTATATATATATATATATATATATATATATATATATATATATATATATATATATATACAGTTAGTGGATGGAGCATACTTCAAAAACAAATATACAAACTGTACACATATACATATACACATACACATGCATATACATATACGTATACGTATACATATATACAGATAAGATGGATGGAAAATTGCTCCAACAACTTTATTTTTTCTCTCATATATCTTAGCAAAATCTTTCAAGCAATATAAACTTACAATGTCATTAAATTCTATTTTACTTTTGTGAATGACTATGAAAAAAATGTTCCTTAATAACTTCATAAGAAAAAACACAGGTAGTACAAGAAAAAAAAAGATTATTTCCATGAAACTGTATACATTTGTAACTGAGGAACTTGTTATAGATTAACAAAGCTTGAAAAATCATGGTAGTTTTATAAGCCAGTTTCTCTTATTTGCAGGCAGCGATTTGCGGCTACAAAGAAACGATTAATTATTATTTGTTTTTATAAGTAATCTTAAAAAAGTAAAAAAAAAAAATCAGAAACCTAATTTTTTATACAAAGTTTAGTCAATTCTATTTTAAGTAATCTGAATACATATATACTCAGCAGCAATTTTTATTAAATCATATGAGGAATTTGAGGTTAAAAAATGGGAATAAGATATCAATCATGGCCAGTCAATCCTCTCTGAGAGGCATATCTGCCAGTGTTGCTATTGTTCTTGTTCACTGACCTTAAAAATGTTCTTAGCTTAACTATTGCAAATGTGCCTTTCTGAACACTAGCAAACCATCTTAACCTAGCTTTCCTAATAACATTAATTGTCCAAATAAATACTTTCTAAAGGTGTAACCACTACCCTTTTATACAGTCTAAGCTTTTTTCCCCATAAGGGTGGTGATTGAATTATTAATATTTTCCAATAGCAATGCCTTAAAGAGATCAAACATTATTATTATGGTTGCCAGTGATACAAGCAAGGGAGTGGCAGGATAAACCCTTAGAGTTTTCATACAATTATTACATTAATAGAGGTGTGATTGCAACATACAAAGCATGATCTCTGTAACACCATGAAGTCCTTGAGACACCTGCTCCTCAGAATTACACCCATTGTTGCTGTGCTAACCACTGGGCAACATTCCATGAGTTCCAATTGTCATTTGTCCTGCATGTACCACAGCACCCTTCCACTAGCTGGACTGTGTGGGCTTCAGTGAGAGAGGCTGTACTTAACCTTGCTGCAAATTCATGTTGCAGGGTGGAGTAGTACCAAAGGAGAACATCCCCTTCTCTGAGAAGAAAGGGAGGAGGTAATTAGGGGAAGAATTTGGTTGGAAACCAGACTTTGGTGAGGGATGTTTTACACCTGAAATAAAAGACAAAATTAATAACGTATCTCAAAAAGTGAGAAACAAAGGCATGCATGGGGAAATTAGGGAGAAAAGCAAGCAGAATAAGAAATATTAATATACAAGTATCTATCAGTTTCTCAAATATGTGGTGAATATTAATGACTAGCTGCTTATTTTTAAACTGCAAAGACACAAGAACTATTTATTTTGACAAATCATTTGGTTTTCACCATTGCATAGTATATAGAAATATTCTTCTCCTTCTTCTTCTCCTTCTACTCCTCCTCCTTCTTCTACTTCTTTGCATCATCATCATCTTCATCATCTTTAATCTTTTTTTCACAGTCATTATTACCCTTCAGCTATACCCCCAACAATTTCTTATTAGATTCCTCTCACCCTGTTTCCACAAGGATGTACTTATACCCCCTCACACCCCAACAGGTCTCCCAACACTCTAGGGCCTCATCTTTAGTATTAGGTTTGTCCTTTCTCATTGAGGCCAGACCACGCAGTTCTTCATTGTATATGCGTCTGGGGTTTTAGGCCAGCTAGGGTATGCTGTCTGCTTAATGGTCTAGTGTCTGAGTGATCTTAGGCGTCAAGATTTTTTGAGACTGCTGGTCCTTCTATGGGGTTGCCCTCCTCAACTTTTTTGAGCCTTTCTATAATTCAACTGCAGGGGTCCCTGACTTTGGTGAATTAGTTGGGTGGAGGTTCCTTAGAAAATTGGAAATAGATCTACCTGAAGACCAAGATATACCACTCTTGGCATATTACCAAAAATGCTCCACCATGCAACAAAGGCATGTTCTCCACTATGTTCAGGGTGGCCTTACTCATGATAGACAGAAGCTGGAAACTGCCCAAATGTTCCACAATGAAAGAATGGATAAAAATGTGGTTCATTTACACAATGGAGTACTATTCTACTATTGAGTAAAAAGACATTATGAATTTTGCAGGCAAATGGATGGAACTACAAAATACCCTGAGACATATCTCAGACCCAAAAGGACACAGATGGTATATACTTACAAAAAAGGGGATGTTAGCTGAAAAGTACAGAGTACTCAGGACACAATCCATAGAACTCAAGACAGTTAACAAGCCAAAGGGCCCAAGTGAAGACATTTCAATCCCACTTGGGAGAAAGATATAAACAGAAGGCAGAGGGAGCAGGAGAACTTGGTGAAAGAGAGGATAAGAGGAACAGGGAAAAAAAGGAACATGATCAGATATTGGGGGGTTAGAAATGAAGCCCCAAGAGCCAGTGGAAAAATGAAAATATATAAACTAGGGGATGGGAGGTGTGGAGATGCTCTAGAATGTAATAGGGACCTAGGACATGAGAGACTCTTAGGATTCAAAGGGAGGGATCTTAGATTAAGTGCCTTACAGTGGGTGGAAGAGCTTGTAGATTCCTCTTCCAGTAGAAAGACAGGCCATCAAGTGGAGGGATGGGGTTGCCATCCCACAGTCAAAAACTCTGACTTAGAATTGTTTCTCTCTAAAAGTACTTCATAAATAAACATGGAGAAAAGACTGAGGGAAAGGAGCTCTAGCAACAGGTCAAAATTGGAACACCTGTCAAGGGGAGGCTCCAAGGCCTGACATTATTACTGATACTATAATGTACTTACAGACAGGAGCCTGGCATGCCTCCTTTCTACAAGGTCCAACAAGTAGCTGAATGAGACAGAAGCAGGTGACTAGAATCTTATAAAGATAAATATGACATGTTGAACACTAATGTGGCAGAACAACATTAAAAAGGATGTAACATAAGGTCTCTCTCTTGCCCAGCATTTGATGGCCAGCTCAAAATGAACTCTATAGTTTTTTTTTTTTTTTTTTTTTTTTTTTTTTTTGTAATTTTTTTTGTCTCATGTTGCTTTCATTTGGCATTTTTGTAATACTGGTCTTTTGTGTGATTTCCATTTTTGTGTGTGTGTATGTGTTTATAGTATGTGTGTGTGCATGCTCATATGTGCATGTGTATCTGTGTACACATAAGTGTCTCTTTATTTTATTACTTTTAATCTGATTTATTTAGGGTTTACATATTTATTTCTTAAAGAAAAGGAGAGCATAAAGTTGGGTGTGAGGAAGGTCTAGGAGAAATAGGACAAAGGAAGAGCATGATCAGGGTATACTGTATGAAATTGTCTTCAATAATTAACTGGTGAGTGCAAAAACAGCCAGAATAATAGTGATGTCATGGAGAATTAAAATGCTGAATCAGAAAAGGTCCATCAAACATTAGCTTCAATGATCAACAATACCATCTAAGACACAGAGTGTTTAGACAAAGTCTGTAAATGTCTGTGTAAAGAGGAAGGAGGTAAGGTGGGAAATACAATGCATCATTCTAGTAAAAGTGTAATTCTGGTTTTCTGCCATGGAAAATCCCTTGTAGCACCTGTGACACCCCTGAGGATATTAAACTCATATTAGATTCAAGTCATCGACTTTTGTAGGACTGACCTCCTGTAATAAACAGGTTCTGAGAGTCTTGGACATTCTTTATAAGTATGGGTAGGGTGAGAAAAAACTCTTATAATGTACCAGATATTATGTACCATGCAGTTATAGGACATAAGAGTAATGATCTATGCAAATTGAAAACCTAGTTGAATATCATACCTAAGGATAGAAATACATGGTGAATTATAAAACTAAGAATAAGTATAATTAATGGAGATAGTTGCAATATTCTTTGTAACATATAGCACCATATTTGTTACAAATACAAGTACATATGTGAACAACCCCTATATTCATGTTCACATATTCACAATAATGAATGTGTACGTGGGCACATGCATGCACACAAAGACAAATTACAGTCGCCATAAAATTATAATTTAAGTATTGACAAGCATCATACATAAACTATAAGCATTGAGCTGATTGATTTGAGTATCACTGCCATATCAGTGCTAAAGTCAACTTTTTGACCTTTGAGGAAAAAATGTTGGCCTTGTCACCTTCGGTATATCCTGTTTGGCTAAATTCTCAAAGAGGAACCACTGCTTACAGTCGTAAGGTGTGAAGTTACCCAGTTAGGTTTTAAAGGTGCCATTGTTCTATTATTATTAAAAGCCAGTTTTCTCCTGTAACCCAGTACAAACAACTCAAGAGCCTACTCCAAGATGCTGATGGTCCTGCATACAGTAACATTGATAATCCTGGGCTCCGCAGGTAGAAGTCAACTCAGAGTGAAAGTAGACTGTGCTGTGCCTTAGGAAACACTGGTATGTAGGTGATAAGTTAGAAGCAAATAGATGAGAAAATAAGTCAGAAGTCTTCTTAATGCAAAGATTTATTCTTAGTTTTTGACACATTCAGGTCATCCTACTTCATATTCAATTGGAAGTCCCAAAAAGAAATGTTGACAAAACGAACAAAAAATTGTTTCACTTGCAGACTGAATCTCTGTGTTGTAAGGATAAATGGGAAAGTACTAAGAAATAAGAAACCCCAGTGATGATACAACAGAGAAATTCATGTGTGTGTTCTTGCTGTCGAGTAGATACAGAGAAGATGTAGGAGGGAAATGCACAACCCTGCTGTCAGAAATATAATTTTCTGATAATCTCACCTCTTTATAAATTCAAAGATAAATGCAATACCTCAGTTTAGATGCTTTATTCTCTTACATATTATCTTCTTTAAAATGCTTTAAGAAACTTTTGCTATACACATCTTTATTTTAGGTAGTCTTCTTGAAATAAATTAATATATTCCAAATATTTAGTGAAAATAATTAATGAAAAAACAAGATTTGGCACTGACATGAATTTTTATTGTAATCAGCAGCAAAAATAACAAAATATGAGGGCTACCGGGGGGCAATTTTTCTGCAGAGCAGGTGAGTAACAGCATAGTAGGAGCCATGTCATGTTCCCCCTCTGTCCTGCAAAATCTCAGGGTGACTAGGGAACTCCATTACAGCTTATTAAGAAAGTGCTTAGAAGTTGTACTTCACTGTATGAATTTGTGACCTCTATGGAATTGGGGACTCAACTCTTTGCTTGAATCATTCTTTTATTTTTTTAGATGCAGATTTTGAAGATGCTGCAGAAATAATAGAAGGTAAACTAAGATCATCCTCAATCAGATCTTTTTATTTCTTCAGTAATTTATTACTTCTTCACTATCCTTATCACTTTTATGCTAAGGAATGAATAGATATTATTTTTCCTGAAGACACAGGCCAAGTTTTACCAGCACTGTTAAGGAAGGTTTGAGGGGGATATAATTGGGACCAGCAAATTAAACAGTAGTGTGCATTTGCTTCAAAGATAGTATATTATTGGCTTAAATTTGGTTTTATCGTGTAATGTTTTGTATTTCCACGTACAGTTTTTCATGGTATATATCCAGGATGGCATCTGTGTTTTCTTGAGTCTGTAACACATTTGTCTAGATGTTTTGGGCTCTTAGAATTTCCAGTGACAAGGCAGATGGAATTCTAACTGGCATGCATGTTTATGATATTGAAAATTTTAATATTCTTTCTTTGTTCTGTCTATTTATTGCTTTGATCATTATGCGCTGAGTAGAATTTCTTTTCTTGTTCAATATATTTGGTGTTATGTATAATGTTTTTTTCTTGAACATGCATCTCCTTTATAAATTAAGAAAATTATATTCTCTGTGTTGGGAATGTTTTCTGTTTGGGAAGTAGTGGTACATACTGTTAATCTCAGCACTAGTGAGTCAGAAGAAGGCAGAACTTTGAGTTTGAGACTAGGTTGGTCTACAGTTAGAGTTTCAGGACAGCTAAGGCTACACTGAGAAAACTTCTCTTGGGTGGTGTGTGTTTGTGTGTGTGAGTGTGTCTGTGTGTGTGTGTGTGTGTGTGTGTGTGTGTGTGTGTGTGTGTGTGTGTGTGTGTGTGTGTATGTGTGTGTGTGTGTGTGTGTGTATTAGATATTCTGAATATTTTGTATCAGGTATTTATATGTAACATTTTTTGATGAATATATTTATTTTATCTATCATATATTCAGTGTCAAAAACTTTCTTTTACCTCTTGTAGTAATATGTTGTTGAAACTTTCCTCTTTATTTCCTGTTTAAATTCTCTCATATTTTTATATCCAGAATTTTCTTAGCTTGGTTTTACTTCATATTCATTTTCAGGTCCTGAATAATTACATTTTCTTTCATTGTTTGTGTTTTCTCTTAGAGATTTATTTTTTTCCTCTTACATATCTCTCTCAGATTCACACGGGCTTTTTAAATATTTTTTTCTTATGTTTTAGCTATCATGTCATATTCAGAGCTTTCTATGGAAGGATAGCTGGGCTTTACTTTACATATTTTGCCTTGAGTGTCACTGACCTTATTTTATGCTGGTATCTAGACATATGAGATTATAAAAATTATATAGTTCTGGAAGCTATATTGTTTTATTGGTGTTGTTGTATGGGCATTTTCTTCTATGTTTTCTGTTTCCTCTCTGGTCTTAGAGATTGTGGAGGCTGTGTATTGTTTGATATGATATTTTTGTGAACTTGATTCCTTTATCCATCCATCTTGCTCGTATAATGTGTTTCTGTTTATTGGGAACTAACTCTTTGGAATGGTTTAAGCCAGGTGAGTGAATGTATTCATGGGAGGGAGGAAAGTTAGCTAAGTATTTCACCGCTATCTGCTTATTTAGTTTATTATTATTATTATTATTATTATTATTATTATTATTATTATTATTATTATTATTGCATGGAGTAGAGTACTAAGTTGAGAAAGTCAGCTATAGAGCTGAGGTGAGACTAGAAGATTCGATCAGGAGGAAAAGAAGAAAAGGTAAAGAAGCACAGTTAACTACCTGATTTTCTGTTAGGAGTACTTGATGGTTAGGGAGTACCTGATGGATTTGGGTCTTGACATAAAAATGTGAGTTGGGAAAAAAAGGCTGGAAGAGAAAGCCTTTGTTATATATTGGGAAGGGTTCAGAAAGAAATGGAGGGATAGCAGCAAGTATTTTAAGACAGATATGCGGATGAGGCTGAAATACTAGATCGGAAGGAAAAGATAATGAGGTGCAGATCTTCCCTAGCAGAAGTGACTCATACGTAAAATTACACCTTTATAGAACAAAACTGAGAACAAAATAATAACCTTCCACAAAATCGTTATACCCAAATTAAATGATAAAATGATAAAATTCTCTTAAAATAATTTAAAAAATGTTACAATCAGGGAGAAAATATAGAAAGTACCATATCAGATTAGAAAAAAATACATATATGTATGTGCTTTATATATTTCAAACACATCTTATTTATATACTTCACAATACAGTCTCACAAGGTATGTGGGGAACAATAATGACAAGAATTATACAGAGACAAATTCCATGTGTTGAACACTAATGTGATAGAACAATACACATAAAATGTGAGTGTAAATTGTAAATTGAGGGAATACCATATAGCTGCAGTTGATGGCCAACTGAGAACAAAATAAATTGTAACTTTGTAGATTTTTTTTGTATCATGTAGCTTTGTTTGAGCATTTTTTGGTCTTAATAACCTTTGTAGATGTTTATTATGGCTTCCAGGTTTGTGGTTTTATGTGTTTTATGTGTCTTTGTAAGAGGTCACTTGATTATTTTTTTTTTGAATTTCATTCTTTTTCTTTTTTTTCAATGTGGTTAGTTTGGATGTTTTTATGACCCTATTTATGTTCTAAAGAGAAAGAAAACAAGGAATTTGATTAGTTGGTCTGATCTCAGAGAATTTGGGGAGAAGAAATCAGGATCAGAATGTATTATTTAAAATTATTTTCAATAAGACCAAAATGATGATAAACAGAACATGATGACCATATTATTGAGAATTAAGTTGCTGTATCAGACCTGCTTGGTCAAACACTGGCTGAAATAATCAACACTATTTTCTAGGCGAAATAATGTACACACATAGCCTGTAAAAAGCCACAGGGTAGGAAGAAAATAGGATACAGGAAGTACAATGGTTCATTCAAGGAAAGGTATAGTTGTGGTACACCATCATAGAAAGTACACTGTAGCCTCTATTTTAAAACACTCTTCAAGTTGTTCAACTCATCTGTTTTCTTAAAGTTCCTTTAAAACAACAGGTCTGATCTCCTGGAACAGAACAGATTCTGAGAATCTAGGATATTTTTGTGGCTAAGAAACACTGACAGTCAAACTTCTTATAAAATGTATATTTTTTAACCAGAAAATTGTGAGACAAAACATTAATAATCTATAAAAATATTAAAAATTAAATTGAATGCCATGGTTACAAATATACTGTAACCTGAAGAAATTGAGATAGAGTAATGAAGGAGATAATTATGATGATTGCTGTACCTTATAGCAATATAGTTGATATAAACACTTGTATATGCGTAAATCCTCCCCATATTTTAAGACTCTTTTGTTCACAATTCACCATCATGCACATATATATAGGTACATACATACACACACAAACACACATGCAAACACACATACCCATACCATAGTTACCATAGAATTATGGTTCACAATATTAACAACCAGGATTATAGTTAATCAATATGCAAACAGTAATTCTGATGTTTGAGCTGATTGCTTTGAGTACTGCTCAATATCTTTAGAATTGTCTTTCTGAAATTTTAGAAAGAAATATTGACAATTTTTTTCCACATCACCATGTTGGGCCATATTCCCAAAGAGGAACCGGAGATGACTTTAAGTGTGAGGTTTCCCATCTGGATTCAAAGGTGCCATAATTCTACTAAATTTTTATGAAGCCAGTTGCTTTGTGTATTCCAGTATATACCTGTTAACACTCAAAGAGCTTCCTACAAGGTACTAGTAGTCCGGCAAACAGTGTTCGTGGTAGTGCTTAGCTCAGGTGGTGGAAAGCAACTAAGTGTGGAAGAAGACTTAGCTAGGGCTTAGGTGACATTGCTAAATAGATGATAAGAAGAAAGGGGATAGATGAGGAAAATGAAAAAAGAAAAAGGTAGGCTGAAGAGTTATTATGTTAAAGACATTCTATGCTCATGAAAAATTCAGCTCATTCTAGTTTATGATCAGCTGGTATTCAACAAAGTCTTGAAGAAAGAGCAAAAATGTATTATTTGCAAACTAAATCCCTGTGATATAAGGATATATAGGAAAGTACTAAGAAATAAGGAATCCCAGTGCAGACATAAGTGAACAGTGTATGTGGTAAGTCTATCACTAGAGTAGACAAAGGACAGCGGGAGCAGGTGGATGCACATCTTTGATACCAGAAAGAATCATGTGATAATCTCATTTCATTAAAAATTTAAAGATAAATGCAATACGTAACTTACCATGTTTTATTTTCTTACATACTCACTATTTAAAGTGCTTCAAGTGACTATACTATAAACATACTACACATATATTTATTTTAGGTGGTCTTTTTGAAAAAATAAATTAATATAACCAGATATTTCATGAATAACTCATAAAAGAAAAATAAAATTTGGCACTGAATATAAATAATCAGCCAAGTAATAAGCAAAAGTAACAAAATGTAAGGGCTATGAGGGAGGATATTGTAGAGCAGGTAGATAATAGCATAGTGAAAATTATGTTACCTCCCATGTTCCCGTCTCCCGAGCAGAATTTCACATTGGCAAGAGAGCTCAGTCACAGGTTATGTAGAGGGGATATAAGTCATATTTTACTATAGGACATTTGTGGTTTTATTAGGACTGGGGACTTAACTTTTTCCATAAGTTTGGGTCTTTTTTCCAGATACATTTCCTACATATGCTACATACGCCAATGAAAGTATGTCAGGTAAAATAAGTTCACCCTCAACTGTCACTTTCCATTTTCATAGATACTTATTATTTCTCCACTGTCCTTACCACCACTTTTACTCTAATAAATGTAATAGGTATTACTTTCCCTAAATACACAAACTAATTTTACCAGTATTGATATGGGAGAGGAGGGCATGATAAGAAACAGCAAATTACGTGATAGAATACGTTTGGCTCAATGACCATAGGAAATAAGCTGGCTATACTTCAATCAGAAATCAGCAGTGAAGTCTGAGTTAGAAGTAGCACAATCTTGGATAATTTGTGATGCAGAGAGTACTTGAATAGCTTCGTTCTACAAGTGTTTATTGGGAAAATTGCCATAAATAACTTTATACTGTGTTTGAATATTCAAATATATCTCCTTTTTATGAGAACATTGACTTAAATACTTTAAAATTACCAAGATACCATTGTGTGTTTCTTTCCTAGATTCAAAAACGGTCTTGCAACAATAGGGACCCCCATATATAAGTCTAAAGATGCTTAGAAGTAATGATTAATCTCATGAGAGCAACTTATTTCCGGTTCAAGAAATGTAATTGGAATGTATCTCTGTTAAAATGCATTGAATTTCTTTTTTTTAATTGAATATTTTCTTTACTTGTGTTTCAAATGTTATCACTGTTCCTGTTAGTTTTCTCTCTGGAATCCCTTTATCCTATCCTCCCTCCCCTGTCTTTAAGAGACTTTTCTCCCATCTACCCATTCTCTCTCATATCCCCACCCTGGCATTCCCTTTCACTGGTGTAATGAGCCTTTACAGGGCCAAGGACCTCTCCTCTCCTTGAAGCTTGATAAGGCCATACTATGCTATATATACTGGTGGAACTATGGGTCCCTCCATGTGTACTCTTTGGTAGGTGGTTTATTCTCTGTGTGTTCTGAGGGGGGGTCTGGTTGGTTGATATTGTTGTTCTTCCTGTAGGGATGCAAACCTCTTCAGCTCCTTCAGTCTGTTTTCTAGCTCCTCTATTGGGGCTTTCCTCCTTTATTTGGAGATATCACATCCAACATCTAGTAACATTCATCTTTATTATCCATTTACTATATTATCATTACTTTTCTGGATCCAGAGGAAATAAATTATCCCTAGAACCAAAATTTAAGACATTCTAAATCTCAGTATATAGATTAAGAGAAGACAAACATCAGTGAGCAACAGGGGTTTGGCACTCACAGAACAAAGGTGGATATGCATGATATAGTAAGCACTCATCCGTTCTGTCACTAGACTTATAGTATTTGAAGAAATCAGGAACTATGAAAGATTTTGTAGGTCCATTTTTTAACCATCTTCTAAGAAAAATGATCTATTAGCAGGAATCATCATAAGAAAATCAACAGCAATCTCTACCTTTTTCTCTGGAGAATCAAGAAATTCTGTAACAATGAGGTAAAATGTTATATATAGTTTATTCTCATAAATTCAGTGGCAACAAATGGTGATTTTGCCCTCATGTACATGGTAAACAACAAAGGGAAGCACTCACATTTTTTTTAGATTATGTTTCAATCCATGAATGTCTTACCCAGAAGCATTTTTCAAAGACTTCCCTAAATCTAACAACCCCTGTAATATAGATGCTAGTGAGAAGTTTGAGTCCTTTTTACTGAACAGAAAGGCTTTCACTTTCAACTGCAGCATGAAAATTAACTTACAGAAAGATGTTGTAAGCATATAATCCTGCTTCTCATTTTGTAGTATTTTTATTCAGATATTAGACAACAATGGTGGATAGGGAACTGGGGGTAGCAGCCAGAAAGTTCCAGATGCCAGGACAGCAAGAGCCTCCCAGAACCCCATGATGATGACATTATGTAAAATACCTCACAAAGGAGAGTGAAAACTTGTTGAGACCATATCCAGATGTTAGGCTTGGGCCCCTGTTTGAGAAATAGGACCACCCACCCACCTCTAGAATTTTAATCCAGAATTGCTTCTGTCTGGAACAATGTAAATACAGGAACGAAGAATGGAGCAGAGACTGAAGAAAAGGCGATCCAGAGACTGCACATCCTGGGGATCCATCCCACATGCAGAGACCAAACCCAGATTGTATTGCTGATGCCAAGAACTACTTGCTGAGAGGAGCCGAATACAGCTGTCTCTGGAGAGCCTCTGCAAAATCCTTACCAATACAGATACTGATGCTTGAAGCCAACCATTAGATTCATCACAGAAACACCAATGATGGAGTTAAGGGAAGGACTGAAGGAGGTGAAGGGGACATATCTGGCATCAATGGGAAGGGAGTCCTTTGGTCCTGTAAAGGCTTGATGGCCCAGTGTTGAGGAATGCTAGGGAAGTAAGTTGGAAGTGGGTTAGTGGAAGAGCACCCTCAAAGAATCAGGGTAAGAAGGGATGGGAAAGAAGTTTGCAGAAGGAAAACTGGAAAGGGGATAATATTTGAAATGTAAATAAGTAAAATATTAAATTTAAATAATAAATAAGTAATCTTGTCATGGGCAAGTTGTCTATGTAGTGTTATTGAGAAATTAAATCTTCAATTTTGCTTTTCTATGATATGTACAATGGTTGAGTTGTGTTTGTTTGTGAAGTACAACAGGGGCCCTTTTGCACTGACTTTATTCACTGTGTTTGTAGTCAATGATCTCACACTTTAAGTTTTTTACAATTCATCCTCTATCTAGTTCATCAGGATCCTGAGTGATACCTTAACATATTGCTGCTAATGGTAATCTGTAGTTTAAGACATTAGTTTTAAATCACAAGGTGCTCTAGCTAAAAAATAGTCTACATCACATGAAAACAGGACAATAATTTTTTTAATTCTATCTCCATTTTTTTCCAAATCTATATTTAATAATTGTATTTTATTCTCTACAAAAATATTTCCCTCATATGCACACTTTATTATATTCTTTCATGTAGTTATATATGTTCATTATCAAGAGAAACATGACTAGGAAAAAATAAATACACATTTTTCAAATACAAACACACACACACCCTCATCATATTATGATTTTTATATAATTATGTGTTTTTATTTTCCTTTTTAAAGCAAATATAAACTTTTGTATGGTTTGGGTACTTTTACTCCCAAAATCATGTTAGGAGACATGCAGATATAATTCAGTTTATCATAGTATAAACACATTACAAGAACCATCTATGTGGATGAATTTTCTTAGCTTATGAAAAACAAATTAGAACTGATTATTTCTTCAATATCCAGTAGGAGTAGTCAAAAAGCTCCTGCAGAGAATTGAGGAACTTCAGTGGTGCGGTGAGACTCACCTATTTCTCAATGTTACTTGCAATCTCTAGAAAATCCTAATATGCCCTATCTAATAGACATCTTTTTCTCTTTCCTTTCAGAAACTTATGGCATTGTGGTCATAACTGCACAGTCAGCATCATAATAAAATAATTAACATACATTTTCTGGTTGTTGTCTCTTTTTCTGGGAGTGTGTAGTACTGTGATAAGAATATAATGTCTACTTATTGACATAAGAATATTCAGGATTCCTGGCAATAAATGCTTCCAGAAAACTAATTTTTATTCATAAAACTAGTGCTAAATGAAAGTCTTCCCTCATGTACATCCTAGTAGTTCAGAACTAAGATGAGTCTGTACACCAGAAGATTCTATGCAGACAGATATTAAGTTAGGTAAAAAGTATTTATTTTCTGAGTAAGAGCAGGCCAGCGCCATTTTGAGTCACATGGTGTCCCAGCACAAGGAACCTTAAAGTGACAGCCTCTGCTGACAGTTTAGCAAAAATGCAGGCAATCTAAGTACACACAGAGATAGTTGCCAACTTAAGGATACACTATTTTTGGAGAAAGGATTTGTCTTTGTGTCTTTCAAAAGTGTGATTCAGCTCTATGTGCCTTCTATAGTTATTTGGATTAGATTTGATAGAGGTAGACCATTTGAAAAACTGAATTAAAAAGGATCAAACAAAATACCTCTTAATACTGAAATGTATTCTGTTCAGTTTTATATATGTTTCAGAATTACAACTATGATAAAGCATGTCATCAGAATGCTGAACTTGCCTGATTCCAGATGTGAGAGACTACAAAAACCATCAGTGTGGCTTTTCCTATTGAGTCCTGTCTGGTTTCTTCATTCTCCTCCCTACTTCTCAACGCCCATATTTAGTTTGAAGAATCTTACAATGAGTCATCACCCAATGAATGTGAGTATTATAAAGTTGTTTTTATAAAGAATTTAGAAATGATCATAATCACAGAGGGAAAAATTAGCGAGATTTTATTATGCAGCAATAATCCTATTTCGGTAACTAAGCTAAAGTCACATCTTCTTTGGTAAGAGTCTCTCTAATTGATGCAAAGTTAAAGTTATAATCTTTACAGTACTTAGGGTTGATTTGATACAGCTTTAAAGTTTAAACATTGTGTTCAGTTGGTTAAACAATCTAGTTGAAGGCTAGATAACAAGCTCATAATTCTGAGTCATTGAAAAGGGTACCTATTTTCAAAGACAATTTCAATTTAAGATAGTCAAGAGTAGTCAAGGCTTAACAGTACAGAGTAATCCAACTATTTTTCTTGCTTAATCTGGACATAATCATTCCTCTTTATCTTCTATTTATTCCCAGGGTTCTATTGAAATGCCTTCATGGGAGCTAGACCGTCTAATCTTCATGTCTCTGGCTTCCATGTTATGAGTGTTAAGAAGAAGAGTTTCTTCAGTTTTGAAAAAGAAAAAGTCATAGAAGTTCTCTAATGTTCCAACATATCTTGAACAAAATTAAAATTTAAAAATTCTCGTTTTACACATAGTTAAATGCCTAAAATATACAGTAATAAATATAGGTAATTATTATTACAAAACATTAAATCTTTGTTTGTCTATTCAGTCATCATAAATTTTATCAGGAACAAATCAAATACCTAAGAAAACATTATTGTTTTAGTTAAGTAATAGTTTACATTTTAGAAATAAATTTCATTTTCACAATCTTTTATCACCACTTATGTATCATCTTTAAGTTTTTATTTGCTATATACCTCTGTGATATATTAACCATTTTTGGACTGTTTTTGATGTATTTAAGGCTTCTTGCCTAGCTGCATGTATTTTTTCATTATGGAAAAATTATCACTATTTCCAAGTCACAAATATTATTTTACCACAGAAAATATTTTTATAAAAAATATTCTTTAACTTTACCTGTCCTGAAGTCCTATTTATATCCCTCTCTTTTCTTTCTTATTTACTGATTCTTTTTCACTTTACTTTCTTTGATTATTTTATAAATCTGTTTTTTAAGAATCATTCTTGGATGTGAGTTTTTCAGAAGACAGAATACAGATGTTTGTCAAAGATACTATGTGGGAGTGAAACTGGTGATGTGTGCAGTTGACCAAGGAAACATGGAAGATCTTCAGGTAAGATATTAAGTAGAGAGAAAGAGTGAAGGAGGGAGCAGTAATGACTTGCTCACTTAATGTGGCTGACATTAGACATGGCACTACTGAGGAAATCATCACATTCCATTGTTTCCTGGTTCCCAAGGAGAGCATGTGTGTCAGCCAATGTCACTCAGCTCAAGTCCTTCCCAGGTTTTTTCCACTCTCAAGGATGAGTGAAGTGGTTAATGTATCATGAAATATAAATATGAACTATGATCTCATTGGAGGTAAGTAATAAAAAAATAGAATCTGGAGAAAAACTTACAGAGAAAACTGAGACAGGATGTCTGTGGTTAAGGCAGTGAGTACCAGGCAGCTGGCACTTTATGAACTAGGGCTATGAAAGTCCTTTGTCATTTGTCTTCTAAATGAATTTCAAACACATTATGTATCCATGGTGTTATTAATTTATACTCTTTATACTCATACTCTTTTCTGACTTAGTTTCCTATGGCTGCCTAAAAACAAAACAAAACAAAACAATAATAAAGAACAAAAATCTAGAAAAATGAATAAAACCACAGAATGCCACAGACTAGTAGTATAATGAGCAGAGTTTACCTTTCACAGGGGGGTAGGTTCCAATCAGAATTACTTTGTCAGACTATTCTGATTCGTTAGGGCCCTCAGTGCTGTTTTTATCTGTTTTCCTCTATGCATTTGCTTCCCTATTTATTTTCAGATGTCTGTGTGGACCATTCAGAACAAGTTATGGCTCCCCTAAAAGTCTCAAATTTGATTACTTACCCAAAACTCTGTTACCAAACATAGCACACATTTGAGTGTGGTACATATTGAATTTTATCATCTTGTCACTATTAATCACAAGTATTTTTAGCCAGTTATAAAATCAACTTAGTGCTATCCACAGCCCTATATCACAGACATGAAATTTTTAAAAGTCAAGTAGATGTTACCTTCAAAATATATCCCAGATGAGATCATGTGTACAGTCTGTATTATATAAGCTTTTCCATAAAGACATTTTTTTCACCCCAGAAGGTTTAATGTCCTTCCTCCCTGCCATTACTTCTCTTACGTGTTCTCTCAATTTTGTGTGAAAAATTAATGCAAGCCCAGTGTTTGCTGATTAAGAATCCAATTGTATCTGATGTGAGTTGCAAACTTCAAACTTTAGTTCAGCAGAGGAACACCAATGCCTCAGTTTTGGAACAGTTTTGCATATATAAAAAATATAGATTCCACTCTATGTGTCAAATCACCACTGCCCTGTGTGGTTAGAAACTGAAGCGAGGTTTACTGGGTGAGCAGTGACAGAGCAGCTCAGCCTGTTCTGGCAGTGAGTGAATTGCAACAGGACCTGCTGTTCCAGGAAGCATTTCTGTTTAAATAAATTGACTAAGTATTTCAGAAATGTCAGTGACAATAAAATATCTCCTTCACATTATGACTGCTATCTTAGGACTTGGGATTTATAAGAAATGTATATAAAGTTCAAGGTCATTTTTGGATACATTGTGACCAGCGTCAAACACATAAGTTCTTGTCTCAGAAACATAAGAAACACAACAAAGGAAGGAAAGATCAATAAAAATAAGCAGGAAAACATTAATAAATTTAATAATTAAAGAGTGCATTATATTAGTTTTTAGTGAGAATCAGGTGCTTAGTGACCAATATCTCAGCATAAAGAGAAGAGTTGGGTATGAAAATCCATCCCCATATGCAGGTATATTTGCTGTTCCTTACATCTTGGAAAGGAAGGAATCATTATTCTCTATGAGTGTAGCCCTAGATAAATTAGCATTCAGCACTGAAAAATACAGATCTGAAAACGTTTCCATAGAACAAAATGGAATTGATACCCATCCCAGTCTCTGTTTCACAAACTCACACACACACATACACACAAACACACACACACACACACACACACACACACAAACATACATGCATAAAAAATAAAAGATTATTAGTAAAAAGAATGTGGGAATATAGAGTCAGAGATACATATGAGAAAAGTACAGTGGTATTTGGGTTTATACATATCATATATACATATATATATATATATGTATATATTATATTTCGTATTATTAAAATATACTGAGAAAAACATCAGTAAATAAATAAAAATTGTATTATTTTGAGGATTATGTTTAGAAATGTTTATTACCACCTAAAGCTGAATAATTTAGCTATACACCAGTATAAATGCCAGAGGGCTTATTAAGTTTAAAAACAGAGGATATACAATTATCAAAACATTATAATAGATTGTATAGTATGAAAATTAGATTAGAGGTGAAAGGGGGTAGTTTGATCCAAGATAAAACTTAATTATATAAATGTATGGGTTTCTCAAAAACTTCATAAAAATGATTGCAATATATAATATAAAATTAAAGAAAAACAAACTGTTTATGATTTGCACTGTTAAACTGATACCTTCCCATTTTTTATTCCCATGTTTCTCCATAAGGCCTTTGTTTCTCAACTGTTTTATAATCGGATTTCTCTGTGTTCATTGAGAGCAGAGGTGATTTATTGTTTATAATTCATTACCATCTCCACTCATTAGTGACACTGAAAAAGGTCAGAAAAGTTATATAATCTGAGTGACATTTAGATGAATCTACCTTTGTTTTGAAGGACACAAGGATAGCCAACATCAAACCTGGCTCCCATCAGGACTTCTGCTTCCAAGAGCTCACATTGTGAGACACCCAGCCTGCAGCTTCCCTCTGCTATGTCTGTGTCTCTGATTTTCACACTTGAAGTTCTTCATGCAGTACTGAATGGTGGAGGCTGCTGATTTTTCTGATTTGTTTGGATGATCTGAGAAAATTATGAGCAGGAAAGGCTAGATTCAATAAAACTAATAAAAGGAGAGTAAGAACCACCAGGCTGTTTACCCAAGAGGGTACTGCACTCAGAATATACCTTGTGTTCACAATTCAGAATGCAAATAAGGTTAAAAAGATAATATTGCCAATTCTATTAGAAAGCTTAATACAGTGACTATTCTAGATTAAGTGGGTTATATGGGAAAAATAAAATTAATTCAGTAGAAAGAACATCAACAAACTATTTTCTCATAGAAAATATAAAACAACCAGAATGAAAATTTGGCAGAAAATCCTCTGTATTAAAAATTAATCAGTAATAATTCAAGAGCTAAGAATGGTGCTTTGTGTCAATTTGTAGTATTGGAAAATCATTATATTTAATCTTTACAGACCAAGAAACCTTTGAATATTTCCATGTTATGTTTTGTTTAACATGTACTTTATGCTCACTGTAACTAGTAAGATTTCAATGCATACTATCAAACCTTTAAAAAATCGAGTACTGACAAAATATATTCATATAGTTTTGTGTAAAAGTGATTTTAAGATCTATATATCTATCTTTGTTTTTTAAAAAATAAAGTTGTTTAATTTTTAAAAAAGTAAAAAATTACCAGAAGGTGTTACCAAAGTGGGTTATCAAGTAGTTCATGGAACAAAAACACATTTCCTTCTCAGGGGCTATATAAAACCTCCTAAGCAAATGTTTAATTGTTGCAAATAGTGAAACTGAGTGAAAAATACTTTAAAAGAAAGTACTCCCAAACTCAGCTTAATGAAAATTGCTGGAGAAGGAAGGAATCTGAGAAGAACTAACACCATGAGACACATGGAATTTCACACCAGAGTCTAAATTTCTATAGAGTAAATTTGGCCACTCCTTTCTACCAACCAATAGTATCTTGATAAGTGTGAGAACTTTTTAAGTTATTCAATCTTTATTCACAAGACACCTTTGCCATGAAAAAAATATTTTGAGACTGGGATATACTTTGTGTGGAGAGAACATAGCAGTTGCTGATGTCAATGTAGTATCCTATCACATTAGCACCAGTGTGGGAATCTCACACATATAAACAAAACAATTGTTACATGTCTAAAAAAAGGGCACATACATTGTGATTAGTAGAGATCTGGCAATAATAATCATCATATATAAACATATATTAATACAATGTAGTGATAATATCTTGTGCATTTTATGGACACATCACCTTTCCATCAAAACCCCAAGGCTTATAGGACATGGGAGAATGAGAATAAGATGTGGGACATCTGGAAAGTAGACAGACTTATTGGGTAGAGGAAGCCACTGGGAAATTCACCTGGAAAGATGTGATGAGACCTATGGATGGCATGTGACAGGATGTAAAGTATAATAAATGGGTTATATTGAGTTATAATTTAGTCAGAGAATAACCTAGCTATATTTGTGGCCAAGGCATTTGTAAATGTATTTTGAATCCGAGTTTTAATTCTGTTGGCATGAAACTGGAAGGAAGACCTAATGTTTACAAATGTTACCCAATTTATTTACAGAATTTAATCTGATCTGAGAAATATCCCACGAACTAATCACAAAGCACAAACTCTCCCATAAAACAAAATAACTTTAAAATTCTATTTCTTTAAGAAAAAAATTGGGACAAAGTTGCACTTTATATCCTTTTAAAAGAAGGTCTCTGATTACAAAACAGATACTGCTAGGAAGAATGGAGGCTTGTCCACAGCACATAGGGAGCAGGAATACAGACCAACTTGCCATTGGCCCAACAATCTAATTCAGGTAAAGGCAATTAAGGCATAAAAATGTTCCCAAGATGTAACAAGATGGCAAAGGCTCTGAGGGATGCAGATCTCCAGTTTGAAGGTTGGAAAGGAATGTAACATCTCCAGCACCATCTTGCTACTGGCTCAGTATTTCCTGCAGTGGTTAATGGAAAAAGACTCTGGTATAACTAAACATGACAGGGATTGTGGACTTGAGATTTTTGGCAGCATGAGGCCGAGGCAGAAGTCCATGAGGGTTCATAGACTGTACTGCAGAGTGCTCTCATGGCTCCCAGAATAAAACAATCAGGGTAAGATCCTCTGAAGATAGATACAGCCACTTAAAAAGGAGAGCCTAAAATTCAAAATGGCACATTTGGTCTTAAAGGTACTATGCAAGGTTTCACGTAAATTTATTAGAAATGTCTTTAATAATTAAAAACCTAAACATATATCAATATTAAATTCCTATACAGAAAGAGAATACACTACTATTTATTCACATAATGTACATTTATAATTTAAAATAGAGAGATAATGCTATTTCTATTACCAACAGTAAGTTTTACATGGAACAGATACATTCTGCTAATTAATGTAAATATTCAGGGTTAGGGTTGGAGCAGGGTTGTTTGATTTTATCATTTCAGAAAAAGAAAAACATTCAGTTAAGGTATCCAGATATTTCTAGACAAGAGAAACATATATAAATAATAGTAATAAGCTTATTGACTCAATTGTGTGCTAATTTTCAGCTTGATAATTCAAAATGCAAATGTCTCTTCTCAGTGGAGATAGATAAATAAGCCGCATGTCATAGAGACAATGTGGAATTGTTTAAATTAAAAAACAAATACACAAACAAACAAAATCCCCAAAATCAAAAATCAAGGTTACACTTCCGGCCCAAGGCCAGACGCTGCCCACACACAGTTCCCAGGAAGCTCAGAAGAGCAGTAGGAATGCTTTCCATCCTAAGAGGAAGGTCGAGTCAACTTCTGCTCATGTCCTACCACTGTAAAGGCTGCACAGAACTCTCTCAGTTCAAGCAGTGGAACTGAACAGGGGCACACACTTCTGGCCCAAGGACGGGTGGCCGACCCACGCAAAGGTCCCTGGGAGCTTGAGAGAGTGAGAAGAATGCTTTCCATCCTTCCTGGAAGACTCAGTTCCTTTCTGCACATGGCTGAGCCCACAGAGAAGCCTTGCAAGTGCTTCTGTGACTGAGCCCACAAAGATCCTGCCACACACCCTGCAAGCTGTCCCAGGAGGAATAGCCTGGAGCCCCTGGGTGCAGGTAGTGTGGTGCACTCTGGGATTGGGTTCTTTCCTGGCACAGGGAGAGGGCAATGTGACTGCCATCAAGACTGAGGACCTGTCTACACATGGCTTAACTCCCAGAATAGCTTCACAAGACTTACACTTGAAATCATACTTCATGATGATGATGGAGATCTTTGAGAATCACATGGTTTGTGCATTGTATCATGATTGTTCTGTACTTTTTGGATAATATCTGCTTATCCACCACTACATACTATGCATATCCTTTTGAATCTGAGTTATCCTGCTTAGGATGATATTTTGTATGTATCCATCACTCTGTCTGTAAATTCACCATGTCTTCATTTTTAGGTGGAGAGCAGGTGTGGCGGTATACCAAGATGATGTTGGGACTCCAGCACTAGCACCTGACTTCCTCCTGCCCTAGAGATTAGCCACTTCTACCATGTGAGCTGCGCAGGTGCACCCATGACTTGAGATCAGGACAATAGGGCTGTGCTTGGAGGTGGGGAAATGAAAAAGAAACCTAAAAAAAAAAAAAAAAAAAAAAAAAAAATAGAGAGAGAGAGAGAGAGAAACAGAAAGAGAAACTAGGAGGGAGACAAAAAGAGAGACAGTCGGGGGACAGTAAGATTTTCATGAGCATGCTGTAAGGTTCCTAAATAAACCACTTTTGAGAAGAAAAAGGAGCTGTGTTGTCACTCCATTTCTGCTGGTCGGAGATGGTGGTGACAAGTGGTGGCTTGTACTGTGAAACTCTCTCTCGGCGTTCAGAACTCATCAAGGTCAGGATGACTAGTTGGTAAGCTCCCAGGTAAGTGGGACAATGAAAGTTCTCGGTTTGAGACTATAAATCTCCCCTGTACAGGGGATGAGGAAAGTTCTCTGTTTGAGACTATAAGGTTCTTCAGTACAGGGGACAAGGAAGGTTCTCAATTTGAGATGATAAAGTTCCTGGTACAGGGACAAGTTGCACGTGGCACTATGGGAAACACAACATCAGTTCAGACAGTTTGCCAAATGCTGAAGGATTTTCTGAAAGCGAACAGAATCCGGCTAAGAAAGGAGACTGTAGAGAATTTTTTTAAAAGCAGTGGACTAGGTAGTAGTTCCCTGATTCCTGGTATATGGACACTCACAATGTCTAGATGGAAAAAATTAGGAAAAAAAAATTGCAGTTTGCTGAAGAGCAAGGGGTACTAGCTAAAGGAGTGCTGCCAGTAAGGAAATTGGTGAAAAACTGTATAGGAGATGAGGAACAGTGTAGTGAGGAGCTGGAGAAGAGAAATGAGGCTCTGAATCCGGTTAGGAAAGAGTGCTTCCAGAATTCAGAGGCAGGAGAAGTGTCTAGTGAGGGAGAAATGTCAGAAGATGATCTAGAGAGCGTAGTAGTTTGGAGAAAATGATAGTACGGGTTGAACCCTCACCTCCGGGGCTGCCAACTCTGCCACCTTATGCACCAGGCAGAGCAAAAGGGCATAGTTTGCATCCCAAAACTTGGAGAGAGCTATGAGCACAGTGCTCTCCTGTATTTCAGGATGCACAGAGTAATTGTTACCATGAGCTGCTAGACTGGAAAATCGTTCAGAGGCTAGCCAAGGAAGTGCGCACCTATGAAGTTAGTGCTGCGTATGCTGTGGTACAATTAGAACACTTACACTGGTATTGCATGACCCCTAATGACTGGCAAAATTTGGTTCGTGCTTGCCTGACCTCTGGTCAATATTTAGATTGGAAGGCATACTATATTGAATTTGCCTTGGAGCAGGCTGTTCTTAACACTTGCAATGGTCAGCCCACCTGGGATCAGGACATGCTGATGGGACAAGGAAGTTTGCAGCAGCTCAGCCTAATTATCCACCTCAGGTATACCATCAGATCAATATCCTAGGCACTAGAGCTTGGAAATAACTCCCAAATAGAGGGGAAGTAAGTGCAAATCTGACTAAGATTCTCCAAGGTCCCACAGGGCCATTTGCAGACTTTGTGGCAAGGATGACAGAAGCAGGGAGCCTCGTTTTTGGAGATCCAGATACTGCCATGCCTCTACTGAAACAGCTTATATTTTAACAGTGTACTAAGGAGTATAGGCAAGCGATCACCCCATATAAGAGCAAAGGGTTAGAAGCCTGGATGAAGTTGTGCAGGGACCTGGGAGGGCCGCTGACTAAGGCAGGCCTAGCAGCTGCAGTTATGCAGATATCACAAGTTCAAAAATTATTAGGAGATATTCAATGGGTTTGCCCATATTTATCTCTGACCAATAGACAACTGCAACCACTCTATGATATTTTGCCATGTGATTCTCCTCTTGATTTCTCCCAGACAACTCACTGATGCTGCCCGAACTGCATTACAAATAGTAGAGCAGGGTATCCAGCTGCAGCCTTAAAATGCCAGGATGAGTCACAACACATTTTGCTGTGTATTCTGCCCACAGAGGCACAACCTACAGGAGTTCTATGGCAAGGAGCTCCTTTGCTTTGGATACATCCCAAGATTTCCCTGGCCAAGACACTTGTGCATTATCCCACTTCAGTGGCACAATTGGCTTTACTAGGCATTCAATAATGGATACAGTAGTTTGGCATCCCACCTAAGGATTTTATAATCCCTTATAATGTAAGACAACTAAAAGTTTTGCCATCTACTATAGATGACTGGGCTATTCTGAGATGAGGCTTTCAAGGTAACTTTGATAATCATTTCCCTAAGGATCCTATCCTACTGTTGGTTACCACTCATCCTGTAGTTTTCCCTTGCATCACTTCAAAGGATCCTTTGCCTGATGCCCCACTTATTTTTAAAGATGATTCCAAGATAGGACAAGGGGTATATGTGGTGGAAGGTTCCTCTCTGGTTACCATACAATTTCCCCTGCATCACCCCAAGTTTTTGAAATGCATATTGTGATTAAGGTATTTGAGTTGTTTCCAGGTCCTTTTAATTTGATTTCTGATAGTCAATATGTTGTTAATATGTTGCCCTGCTTGTAAGTAGTGGGTAAAATCAATTCAAAATCTACTATTGGACATCTCGTTGTCACCTTGCATGACTTGATTTTAAAAAGGATATAACCCTTTTTTTTACAGCATATCCATGCCCATACTAACTTACCTGGCCCCCTAGCAGAGGAAAATGATATTGCAGATAAAACTACTAGGGCTTGCTTGATTTTTTTGATACATTACCTATTTCATTGGCTCAAGAATTTCATTCACAGTTCTATGTTAATTCCAAGACCCTGTCCTCATGCTTTAAGATCAAGTTTGATGAGACCTGGGATACTGTAAAAGTGTGTCAAAGTGTGACCCTATGCTACTCCAGATTGGGTTTGGGGTTAACCCACGTGGGTTGTGCCCTCTACACCTCTGACAAATGGATGTAACTCATTTCCTCGAACTTAGATAATTAAAGTATCTCTGTGTTTCTATTGCTACAGCCTCTGGGATCATTTTTGCATCTCTATATATACAGGGGAAAAGGCACACCATGTAACTGCACATTGTTTATAAGCTTGGAGCACCTGGAAGCAGCCCAAAGAATTAAAAACAGATAATGGGCCTGCCTATACTTCTGCTTCTTTTGTGTCCTTCTGTAAAATGATGGGCATTTGAGTAACTCACAGATTGCCCTATAATCCCCAAAGACAAAGAATCATTGAGCATGCTCACCACACCCTCAAGGATTGTCTAATTAAATAAAAGGGAGGATTTGCCTCCACATGTTCTTAGCCTAGGGAGAGACTGGCTATTTCTCTTGTTACCTTAAATTTTTTAAATGAAGACAAGCATGGGCAGGTTGCTGCTGAGCATCACACCAATCCTGATGTTTCTCCCAAAGGCCTGGTTATATGGAAAGATGTCCTGAGTAGCAAATGACAGGGTCCAGATCCAGTGTTGGTTTGGACGAGAGTATCTGTTTGTGTGTTTCCTCAGGAACATCGGCAGCCACTGTGGGTCCCAGAGAAGTTGACCAGAATGGTCCGGGATGAGTGGAGCTATGACTTGGTGGATGAGCCTGATGCTGCTGATGCTCCTGGTGGTGATAACTAAAGATCTGCGATGGGGGCTCCTATCAGTGTTTCCAAGATTGTTATGTTTTCAGATGATTATCATTTTCCTGATATAATTGGACATACCAAAGTCCTGATAAAGCAATTGCCAGCAATCCCTTTAATGTACGGTTGCTGTGTGGTGTTAATGGTAGTTGCCCAGATTTATCTGCTTTAAGTATGCTATTTGAGAGGGAGTTTGGGTTATGCAAGCTTTCATGGGAATGAGTCTGTGGGATTTGAGATTTCTGTTTCTCAGTTTGTTCCCTGGCCTGTACAGGCCCCCTCAGCTATGATCTTATTCAGGCCTAATAGGGATTTTGGATCATCACCGCTGCCTCAAGGCTGAAAGAATGGGCTAGACTAGCTGGATTAGCCCTTTGTTTGGTCCTCATAAGCATCCTGGCATTCTGGTACAAGTGCTTTATACAATTTCGACAGCACAAAACGAAAACCTTAATGATACAGGCTTTTGCAGTGGTGGAGACTGGGTGGTCTCCTTAAGTGTGACTTGGCATGCTAGAAAAATAGTCAGTGATGGGTAAGACTCCCTGGGTGTGTCACTAACCTAAGACAGGGATTGAACCAATGTAGTTCGTTCTGCCAACAATGGGTAAGGGTCACTGCCACAGGGGGCAACCTAAGGCAGACATTCTCTCGGCCAAAATTATAATGAAGAAGGAAATGTGGAGAGCAGGTGTGTCGATAGTCCCAAAATGATTCTTGGGACTCCAGCACTAGCACCTGACTTCCTCCTGCCCCTGAGATTAGCCACTCCCATCTTGCAAGCTCTGCAGGTGCACCCATGACTCAAGATCAAGACAATAGGGCTGCACTTGGAGGCAGGAAAAATGAAAAGAGAAACCAAAAGGGGAACAAAAGGAAAAACAGAAAGACAAACTAGGAGGGAGATAAAAAGAGAGACAGACGGGGGACAGAAAGTTTTTCATGAGCATGCTGTAAGGTTCCTAAATAAACTGCTTTGGAGAAGAACACTGTGTTGTCACTCTTTTTCTGCTGCTCTGGAATGGTGGCAACATTTTTAAATAGCTGAATAGTGTTCTATTGTGCAAATAAATTGCATTCTTTGTATCTATTCTTCCACTGAGGGACACCTTCTGTTGTGAGTTGTTTATAGTTTCTAGTTATTGTGAATAAGGCTGCTATAAACTTAGTAAAGCATTTCCACTTGTGGAATGGTGGAATATATTTTGGGTATATGGCCAGAATTTGTATAGCCGTGTCTTCTGGGAGAACTATTTCTAATTTTCTGAGGAAATGACAGATTGATTTCTAGAGTGGTAATACCAGTTTGCAATTCCACCCACAAAGTAGGAGTGTTTCTCTTTCTCCACATTCTTACCAATGTGTGATGACAGTCTTGTTTTTGATGTTATTCATTCTGATTGGTGTAAGGTAAAATTTTACTGGACTTTGATTTTTACTGATTACTAAGGACATTTAACATTTCATTAACTGCTTCTCATTCATTGAGAATTCCTCTGTTGAGAATTCTAATTTGGCTCTATGCTGCATTTTTAAAATTGGGTTACTTGGCTATTTGTAGACTATCTTCTTGTGTTCTTTATATATTTTGAATAGTATCTCTCTGTCAGACATAGGGTTAGTGAATATCTTTTCTCATTTTTGGGAGTACTAACCCACCCACAAAACATTCCACCCTAAATTTTTTTCTTGTTTGGAAGAAATGTAAGCATGGTAGAGGGAGCAGAGAATGAGATCATAGCCAATGAATAGTTCCCCAATATTAAACCCATCCAATGGAAAAGCAACAGTTCCTAAAACTATTAATGATATTTGGTTACCTTTGTAAACTGAAGCATGTTGTTTTTTTGAAGGCTCTGCCAAACAACTGACTCAGACAAATATAGACATTCTCAGCCAAATAGTGAATGGAAATTGGGGACTCTTAACAGAAGAAGGGGAGAAAAGATTGTGGGTATTGAAGAAGATATGAACTCTATAGGAACACTAATAGATTCAACTATCCTGGATACTGGTCTAACATTCAAAAAAAGAACATACAGAGGCTGATCTACAGCTTGTTGTTCAAGTGGAACATGGGTTTTCCAAAAGCTGTTGCCTGTACATAGGAAATATTCTTCTACTGGGTTTCATTGTAAGTCCTCTACAGGATAGGAAAAACAACTTTGCAAAGACTTGAAGTTACAGAGTAGAGGACACCCATGGAGGCTTTTACCCACCAGAGAAGAAGGGGACAGGGGAATATGATATACATTGTGGGAGGAGGTGATCAGGTGTGGGACAGTGACTGGGATATAAAGTGAATGGGTAAAAAAAAAAAAAGTTAAATTAGATTAAACAGAAAAAGAAACAATTTCTAGGTCTTTAGCTAGGACTCTTTTTTGTTTTAAATAAACTGGGAAGATGTAAATGTAAGGTAGGTGCAAATCCTAAGAAATTATGAAATTCCTTTATTTTATCAGCATCTTATCTATGTGTCCAGTACCAGTTTGCAATTTCTGTTTCATTTCACTTAATTGAAAATAAGTTTGTGAGCAGGAGACTGAACCCTCTGAGATTAACTTGGGTACTAGCCCAGAGAGAGATCCCAGTCACTGTGTTCAGGACTCAGGGCCTGCTGGCAGACTGCTGAGTACACAAAAGAACCTCACAAGCACTTCCCCCAATTGAGTTTGTGGGTGAGCCCCCCATTAACTATCCAGGGAAAGATATCTGGGAACTCTCCAGGTACAGGTAGCTTGATGTTCTCTAGCAATGAGTCTGTTCTGGACCAGAGAGATAACTGGGTCAGCACCATCAGGACTCAGGACCTGCCAACAGACTGCTGAAAATCCGGAAGTGCTGCAGAAGCATTCTCCCACAGGAACCCACAGAGAAAGATCAGAGTACCCGCCTTTAGAACTCACTCCCTGCTTGCAAAGAGGTAATCATGTAGGAACAATCTCCCTCCTGAGCCCATGAGCCCTCAGATCTACAGGAGAGGCAAGCTCAAGTCAAAGACAACAAGGTCACCTAACATCACAGATAACAAGATAGCAAAAGGAAAGCACAAGAACCCAACCAATGGAAACCATGAAAACCTGGTGACATCAGAACCTAGTTCTCCAACCACAGCAAGTAGTAGATTTCCCAATACAACAGAAAAACAAGATTTGGACTTAAAATCATACTTAATGGTGATAATGATGACGGAGTTCCTCAAGAAGCATGTGAATAACTCTCTTAAACAAATACAGGACAACCAGGAGAAACACATACAACGTATAAGCACTTAAAGAGGAAACACAAAAATCAAAGAGCTATAGGAAAACACAACCAATCAGGTGAAGGAATTAAAAATGGCAATAGAAATAATAAAGGAATCACAAAAGGAGACAGCACTGGGGATAGAAAACCTAGAGAGGATTGGGAGTCATAGATGCAAGTATGACAAGGGAACTAGAAGGGAATAAAGAAAGAATTTTAAGGGAAGAAGATAACATAGTAAACATTGACACAACAGTGAGAGAAATATGCAAAATTCAAAAAGCTCCTATCACAAAACATCCAGGTTATCCAGGATGATATCCACAATGAGAAGATCAAACCTAAGCATAAAAGGTGTAGAAGAGGGTGAAGACGCCCAACTAAAAGGCCCAGTAAATGTCTTTAATGCAATCATAAAAGAAAACGTCCTTAATATTAAGTACAAGATGACCATGAACATACAGGAAAACTACACAGCTCCAAATAGATTGGGCAAGAAAAGAAATTTCTTCCAGTACATTATACTTAAAATAATGAATGTTCAAAACAAAGAAATAATTAAAAAAGCAGTAAGGTAAAATGAAAAAGAAACATATAAAGGAAGACTGATCAGAATTATACCAGTCTTCTCAACAGATACTATAAAAGTTCGAAGATCCTGGACGGACATCAAGCAGACTTGAAGAGAACACAAATATCAGCACAGGTTACTATATTGAGAAAAACTCTCAATTACCATCGATGGAGAAATCAAGATACTCCAGGACCAAACCAAATTTACAAAATATCTTAACACAAATCTAGCCATACAAAGGATACTAAATGGAAAACTCCAACACAAGAAAGGAAATTACACCCTAGGAAAAGCAAGAAAGTAATCTTCTTGTAACAAACCCAAAAGAAGAAAACAACACAAACATACCTGTAACTCTAACAATAAAAGAAACAAGAAGCAATAATCACTATTCCTTAATATCCTTTAACATCTATGAACTCAATTCCAAAGTAACAATAAATAGACTATCAGCCTGGATACATAAATAGGATACAACATTTTGCTGCATATAGAGAGAAAGAAACTAACTCAGTGTAAAAGGCTAAGAAAATACCTTGCAAGCAAATGGTCCCAAGAAACAAACTGGAGTAATAATTCTAATATTCAGTAAAATAGATTTTCAACCAAAAGTCATCAAAAAGATAAGGAAGTGCACTTTTGACTAATCACTTTGAAAAGTCTATTAAAACAAACTCTCATTCCTGAACATCTATGCTCCAAATAAAGGGTAACCACATTCATGTAAAAAACCTTACTAATGCTCAAAGCATACAATGCAGCACACAGAGTAATACTGAGAAACTAGCAGAAGTTATGAGCCAATTGGATTTAACAGGCATCTATAGAGTATTTCATCCTAAAACAAAAGACTGTACCTTCTTCTAAACATATCACAGAACTATCTACAAAATTGACTATATTGTCGGTCAGAAAGAGACCTTAATAGATACAAGAAGATTGAAATAATCCAATGCATTTTCTCAGATCCCCATAACTAAGGTTCTTCAATAATAACAAAAACAAGAAAAGCCCACATATACATAAAAGCTAAACAATGCTTTATTCAATGATAGCTCAGTCATGGAAGAAATGAAGAAATAAATTAAGGATTTAAAAAAAATTAACGTAAAAGAAGGCACAAAATAACTGAGAGATAAGATGAAATGAAAGCAGTGCTAAGCAGGAAAACATAGCTCTGATTGCATTCAAAAAAAAAAAAAAAACTGTGAGAGCATACACTAGCAGCTTGACAGCACATCTGAAACTCTAGAACAGAAAGAAACAGATACATCTAAGAGAAATAGTGTGCAAAAATAAATAAATAAATAAATAAAACTCAGCAGTTGTCAACCATGTAAAAAAAAAAGAATCATGCAAAGACTCAACAAACCAAGAGGTGGTTCTTTGAGAAAATCAACAAGATGATAAACCCTTAGCCAGACTAACTAGAGGGCACAGATAGAGTACCTAAATTAACAAAATCAGAAATGAAAGAAAACACATAAGAACAGAAACTGAGGAAATTCAAGAAATCAGATCTTACTATAAAAACCTATACTTCAACAAAACTGGATAATCTAAAGGAAATGGTCAATTTTTTAGAAATATACCCAGTACAAAAGTCAAATCAGGATCAGATAAACCACCTAAACAATCCCATAACACCAAAAGAGATAGAAGTCATCCAAAGCCTCCCAAGTAAAAAGGACCAGGACCAGATGGGTTCAGTGCAGAATTCTATCAGACCTCCATAGAAGCTCTAATACTAATACTGTCTAACTATTACACAAAATAGAAACAGAAGGAACACTATCCAACTCATTCTTCAGAGCCTCAATTATGCTCAGACATAAACCACACAAAGACCCCACGAAGAAAGAGAAACTCAAACCAATTTCTCTCATGAACATTTCTGAAAAAATTCTCAATAAAATTATTGCAAATTGAATCCAAGAACACATCAAAACAATCATTCACCATCATCAAGTAGGCTTCATCTCAGAAATACAGGGATGGTTCAATATATGAAAATCAATCAAAGTAAAAACTTTAGAAAAATGGATGAGATTAAAATTAACTCAAGTAAATTAGTAGCCATACTCTACTCAAAGAATAAACATGCTGAGAATAAAATTAAGAGAAAGACACACCTCACAATAGTCACAAACAATATGAAATACCTTGGTGTGACCCTAACTAAGCAAATGAATGATCTGTATGACAAGAACTTCAAATATCTGAAGAAGGAAATTGATGAAATTCTCAGAAGAAAGATATTACATGCTCATGGATTGGAAAGATCAACATTTTAAAAGTGGTTGTATTACTGGAAGCAATCTACAGATCCAATGCAATCCCCACCAAAATTCCAACTCAAATTTTCATAGAGGTAGAAAGACTAATTTGAAATTTATTTAGTATCTGAAAAATCTATGATAGTTAAAACTATTGTCAACAATAAAAGAACTTCCAGGGAAATAACCTTAAGGTATGTTACAGAACAATAATGATAAAATCCACATTGTATTGATACAAACATAGACACGTAGATCAATGGAAAAGAACTGAAGACCCAGAAGTGAACCAACACACTCATGGTCACTTGATCTTTAATAAGGGAACTAAAAATATTAATTGAAAAGAAGGACAGCATCTTCAACAAATGGTGTTGGTTCAACTGGCAGTCAGCATATAGAAGAGTGCAAATCAATCTATTCTTATCTCCTTGTACAAAGCTCAAGACCAAGTTGATTAAAGATCTCCACATAAAACTCTGTACAGTGAAGTTATTAGAACAGAAAGTAGAAGATCTTAGAATACAGAGGCACAGAGATAATTTTTCTTAACAAATCATTAGTGGCCTGTGTTCTAAGGTTAAGAATAGACAAATGGGACCTCATAAAATAGCAAAATTTATGTAAGGTTAAGGACACTGTCAAGAAGACAAAATGGTAGCCATCAGATTGGGAAGAGATCTTTACCAATATGACACCTAATAGAGGACTAATATTCAATATATACAAAGAACTCAAGAAATTAGACTGCAGACAATCAAACAATCCTATTTAAAGGTGGGTTACAGAGTTAAACAACAATTCTTGACTGAGGAATCCGAAATGGCCCAGAAATACCTAGAAAAAGGCTCAACATATCTAGTCCTCAGTGAAATGCAAATAAAAACAACCCTAAAATTCTACCTCCCCAAAGTTAGAATGCCTAAGATAAAAAACTTTGATGACAGTAGATGCTGGTGAGAATGTGAAAAAAGGAACATTCCTCTATTGTTGGCAGTATTGCAAGCTGATATAACCACTCTGGAAATCTTACTATCAGTTCCTCAGAAAAATTGGACATAGTTCTACCTAAGGAGAAAACTATACCACTTCTGGGCATATATCCAAAGAAGCTCTGACACATAACAAGGACATGTACCACAATGTTCAAAGCAGCCCTATTTATAATAGCTAGAATCTGGAAAGCACCCAGATATCCTTAAGTAGAGGAATGGATACAGATATTGTTGTACATTTACACAATAGATTACTACTCAGCTGTTAAAAACAATGACTTAATGAAATTCCTAGGCAAATGGATAGAAATAGAAACTATCATACACAAAAGAACACACATTTTGAATTTACTGGTAAATGGATACTAGCCGCAGAATGGCTATTAATAATCTAGAAAGAAGTCACAGACCTTATGAAGCTCAAAGATAAGAAAGGCCAAAATGTAAACACCTCAATCTGTCATAGAATTGAGAACAAACCTCTCAATGGAGAAAATACAAGGTCAAATAGAGGAGAAGTGATTGAAGAAAAGATCATTTAGAAGTTGCCTCTCTTTGTGATCCACACTGATTGCAGCTACAAACCCAAGTACTATTGATGATGCCAATAAGTACTTACTGGCAGCAACCAGATATGGATGCCTTCTCAGGACCTCTGCCAGATTAACACAGATATAGTTGAGCATGCTTTCAAGTAACCATCAGACTGAACACAGGGACCCCAATAAAGGTGCTAGAGAAATGACTGTAGGAGCTGAAAGGGTTTCTAAAATCATGGGAAGAACAACATTTTCAACCAACCAAATCCTCCAGAACTCTTGTGGACTAAAACACCAACCATTGAGCTCACAGAGAGAGACCCATGGCTCCAGTTGCATATGTAGCAAAAGATAGCAATGTCTGGTGTTATTGTGAGAAGTGGTCTTTGGTTTATTGAGGTTTAATTTTGACAATGTAGAGCAATGCCAAGGCATTGAGGTCAATTATCTTACTGTTTTTTTAATACTAAATGTCTCATGTTAAGATTTGATTTTTTGGTCTGAATCTAAATTATTTTCATTTAGTTTACATTTCTTAACTGCTGAGTCTATTCTTCTTTCTCTACTTCTGGTTAATGTACTAAGAGAGAATAGAGCCCTTCATCATATATCCTGGAGACTTACTACATTTTAGCTTCAGCTTATGATTTCTTACTGGCTTATTACACATGGTTTGCCATTTGATTGTAAACAGAAATAATAAGTTGAGGTGCATTCAAGTGATTTTAACACCATTTGCTTTGTTTACATTTTGAAAACTTATTACTTTTCTTCTTTACTTCATAGGCCATCCCTCTCATCTCTCCTACATTCAGCCTCCCATTTTACCTCAGATAGAGAAGGGCTCTGATTGATATCAACTGACATTGTCATCTCAAGCTTCAGTAAGACTAGATATATCTTCTTATATTCAAGTAAAATGAGACTGTCAAAATAGGGAAAAGGAATCCTAAGGCCATGAACAAAGTTAGAGATAGGCTCTGCTCATGCTGTTAGAAACCCCACATGAACAACAAGGTGTACACATGTTACTTATGTGTAGAGCATCTAGGTCTGTCCTACAACCTATACAAGTTACCTAGTTGACATATCAGGCTGCGTGTGTCCTCATGGTTCCAATTTACTTGATTCTGTAGATTTTCTTGTGTACTTGACCTTTTTTGTTCCTTTTGGTCTTCCTCTTCCTGTTCCATAGGAATTCACAAGCTCCACTTAATATTTGTCTATAGATTTCTGAGTCTACTTTTACTAAAGACACATAAGTTTTTTTATTACAACTATTCTGTATTGTTGTATGCAAATGTAACAGAATATTTTTGTTAGTGTCAGGGGTAGGCTCCCTCTCATGTCATAGATCTCAAGCTTAACCAGTCATCATTTGGCCATTTTTTTAAAAAACCTTGCTCCATTTATGTACCTGCACATCTTGTAGGCATAATCACTTTTGGTTGAGTTATTATGGTTTTGTGGCTGGTTTGGTGGCCCAATTCCTTCACAAGATGTCTTGCACAGTAGTAGTAGATGGGTGTTTCTAGTTCCATATTTTTCATTATAAGGAATATTAGGTAAGGTTATCCTCTTAACTTCCTTGGACTTACATAAAGAATGGGAAATAATCTTCAGAATCTCTGCAATAGACAGAAGATTGAATTCTTAAATATATTAAGAATTCGAGAACATAGATATCAACAAACTGATTTAGAAATGGGATGCATATCTACACAAAAATTCTTGACAGAGGAATATCTAAAAGCTGAGAAACTATTAAATAAAGAAATTATCATAATCCTCATTTCTTAGGGAAATACAAATAAAAACAACTCTGAAATTTCATCAGAATAACTAATATCAAAACTCAGATGACAGCTCATTATGTCAAGAATGTGGAACAAGTGAAATGCTCTTCTATTTTTGGTAGGAGAGCAAACTTGTACAAATATTTTGGAAATCAATTTGGTATTTCTCAAAAAGTTGGAAATAGTTCTACCTTATGACCAACCTGTAGTACTTCTCCATGTAACAAACAGGTGCTTGACTACACCAAAAGGACATATTTTCAACTATGTTCACAGAAACTTCTTTCATAATTTCCAGAAATTAAATTAAACTAGTTGTTCCTCAATTAAAAACGAATAAGAAAATGTGGTAAAGTTATACAATGTTATATTATTTAGCAATTAAAATTAATGATTACTGATTATTGAGCAAGGTAAGAGCATTGTCATTTAGTGATTGAAAGAAGGAAATCAAAGGAAAAAAATCTATCAAGATAAACTCTCAATCCTTAACATCTATGCTCCAAATACAAGGGCACCTACATGCATAAAAGAAACTCTACTAAAGCTCAAATAATATATTGCAACACACACAATAATACTGAGAGACTTCAGCACCCCACTCTAATCAATGGAAGACCATGAATGCAGAAACTGAACAGAGATATACTGAAACTCAAGTTATGAACCAAATTGGTTTAATAGAGATGTATAGAATATTTTATCCTAAAACCAAAAAGTATTCCTTCTTCTCAGAACTTCATAGAAAATTCTCCAAAACTGATTATATAATCAGTCACAAATAGGCCTTATCAGATACAAGAACACTGAACCTATCAGATCACCATGGACTAAGGCTGGTCTTCAATAAGAACAAAATCCACAAAAATTTCACATACACATGGAAGCTTAACTATGCTTTACTCAATGATAGCTTTCTCAAGGAAGAAATAAAGAAAAAAAATAAGTCCTTTTAGAATCTAACAAAAATGAAGATAAAATATACCCAAACTTATGGGATACAGTGAAATCAGTGTTAAGAGGAAAATTCATAGTTTGGAGGACTGCCAAAAATAAACTGGAGAAAGCAGTCACTAACAAATTGACAGCACAGCTGAAAGCTATAGAACAAATAAAAGCAGATACACTCAAGAGGAGTACAACACATCCAGATGATCATTCAACATGATCAACTATGCGTCAGCCTAGAAATGCAAGGATGGTTCAATATAGGAAAATCCATCAATTTCATAAACAAACTCAAAGGAAAACAAATACCAAATAATCATCACTCTAGATGCCTCAGAAAGCATTTGACAAAATTCAATACCCCTTCATGTTAACAGTCTTGGAAAGGGAAAGAAATTATGGCTTATACTTAAACATATTAAAAACAATATACAACAAACCAGTAGGCAAAATCAAACTAAATAAAGCCTATATAAGTTTGCCCTCACTCTCCTTGCCTATTAAATATAGTACTGGAAGTACTAGCCAAACAATCAGACAGTAATATGAGGTCACAGGGATACAACTTGGAAAGGAAGAAGTAAAACTATCACTATTTGTAGATGATATGATAGTATACTTAAGTGACCCAAAAAATTCCAAAAGAGTACTCCCACACCTGATAATCAACGTCAGTAAAGTGGCTGTGTATAAAATTAACTGAATCAAATCAGTAGCCTTCCTCTACTGGATGGACAAACAGGCTGTGAAAGAAATTAGAGAAACAATACCCTTCACAATAGTCACAACAAATATAAAATACCTTAATGTGATCCTAACCAAGCAAGTGAAGAGTATATAGCAAGAACTTCAAGTCTCTGAAGAAGGAAATTGAAGAAGACCTCAGAAAATAGAAAGATCTCTCATGCTCATGAATTGAAAGAATCAACATAATAAGACTGGCCATCTTGTCTAAGGCAATCTACAGATTCAATGCAATCCTCAACAAATTTACACCTCAATTCTTCATAGAGTTAGAAAGAGCAATTTGCAATTTTATTTGGAATAATAAAAAAATCCAAGATAGCAAAAACTGTTCTCAATAATGAAAACTTCCAAGGGAATCACCATCCCTGATCCCAAGTTCTATTACAGATCAATTATGATAAAAACTGCATGTTATTGGTACAGAGAGAATCAGTTTTATCAATGAAAAAAATCAAAGACCCAGAATTGAACCCAGACACCTATGGTCATTTGATCTTTGACAATGAACTAAAAACTTTCAATAGAAAAAGGACAGTCTCTTCAAAAAATGTTGCTGGTTCAACTGGCACTCAGCATGCAGAAGAGCGCAAATAGGTCCTTGGTTTTATCTCCTTGTACAAAGTTCAAGAAGATCAAAGACCTATATAAAACCAGGTACAGTGAAACTGATAGAAGATAACATGGGGATGAGCTTAGAACACATAAACACATTGAAATTTTCCTGAACAGGATACCAATGGCTTATGTTCTAAGATCAAGAATCAAGAAATGGAATCGCATGAAATTGCAAAGCTTTCTTAAGGCAAAAGTCACAGTCAGAAGGACAAAATGAAAATCAACAAATTGGGAAAAGACCTTTAACAATCCTCCATCTGAGAGGAGGATATTATCCAATATAGACAAAGAACTCAAGAAGTTACACTTTCAAGAACCAAATAATCCTATTAAAAACAAAGTACAGAACAAAACAAAGAATTCTCAACTTTGGAATACTGAATGGCTGAGAGAACTTAAAGAAATGCTCAACACCCCTATTCATTAGAGAAATTCAAATCAAAACAACACTGAGATTTCACCTCATACCATTCAGAATGGCTAAGTTCAAAAACTCAGGTGACAGAAGATGTTGGCAAAGATTTGGAGAAAGAGGAACAATCCTCCACTGCTGGTGGGACTGTAAACTCATACAACCACTCTGGAAATCAGTCTGGCAGTTCCTCTGAAAATTGGACATAGTACTACCTGAAGACCCAGCTATACAAGTCATGGGAATATACCCAAAAGAAGCTGCAAAATCTAACAAAGACACATGTACAACCATATTTATAGCAGACTTATTTATAGTAGCTAGAATCTGGAAAAAATCTAGATGTCCTAAACAGAATAGATACAGAAACTGTTTTACATATACACAATGGAATACTACTCAACTATAAAAACCAATGTCTTCATGAAATTCCTAGTCAAATGATGGAACTTGAAGCTATCATTCCGAGTGAAGTAAATTAGTTACAAAAGAACACTCATAGCATGTACTCACTTATAAGTGGATACTAGCCTAAAAGACTGTAACACCCAAGAAACCATCCACAAAACTTAGGATGTTCATATAGAAGTAAGGCTTGAATGTGAATGCCTCAGTCTTTCTTAGAAGGAAGAACAAAACGTTCATGTGAGGAAATAAAGGGACAAATAGAGGAGTAGGTATTAGAGAAAAGATTATCCAAAGACTGCTTCATCTGCACATACAGCCCATATGTGCCCAATAAACCAAAGCATTATTGCTGATGCCAACCATCGCTCACTGGCAAGAACAAGATATGGATTCCTCCCCAGAGGTTCTGAAAGTTCCATGCTGATACAGAGGAGTATGCTTGCAACTAACCATCAGACTGAACACAAGGACCACCATGAAGGAGTTAGAGAAAAGACTGAAGGAGGTGAAAACGCCTGCAACCTCATAGGAAAAACAAAATTATCAACTATCCAAATCCACCACAGCTCCCAGACACTTAAACACCAATGAGTTTGCATAGAAAGACCTATGTCCTGAGGTACATATGCAGCAGAGGATAGCATTTTTTTACATCACTGGTTCAGCAAAGACCTGTTTTTCCATTGTAGGTTAGCAGCAATGTACTGAGGTAGAAGAGGCTGGTTGGTTAAGGGATAACCTCCATGGAGGCAATGAGAAGGGGAGAGGGGATGGGATTATAGGAAAGGGGAAACATCTGAAATGTAAATGCAGAGAATTTCCAATAAAAAATGAAAAAAAGTTTCCTATGCATAACATGTGTGTTCTTTTGTGATTGGGTTTCCTCAATCAGGATGATATTTTCAAGTTCTATCCCTTTGTCTATCAGTTTCAAAAAGTCATTGCTGTTAATAGCTAAGTGTATACTAATATTTGGATATTAGTCCAAAAGTTTTCTGTACCTAATATATAATCTGCAGACCACACGAAGCTCAAAAAGTTGGAAGACCAAAGAGTGGGTGCATCAGTCCTTCTTAGAATGAGGAAAAATATTCACTGGAAGAAGTACAAAGACAAACTGCTGAGTAGAGCATTGTTCAGTTTCCATGTGTATATGGGCTTTTTGTTGTCTTTGTTGTTATTAAAGACCAGCCTTAGTCCATGGTGATCTGATAGGATACCTGGTAGTATTTCAATCTTCTTATATCTATTGAGGCTTGTTTTGTGGCTAACTATATGGTCAGTTTGGAAAAAGGTGATGTGAGATGCTGAGAAGAATCCCTTTAAGAGGATTTCTTTTATGAATATGGATGCTCCTGTATTTGGAGCGTACATGTTTAGGATTGAAAATTCATCCTGCTATTTTTTTCTGTAATAAGTAAGAAGTGTCTTTCCTTATCTTTTTGATAGCTTTTTTTAAAAAAAAAAATCTACCTTATTTGATATTAGAATGTAGGGTTTCTTTTATGAATATGGGTGCTCTTGTATTTGGAGCATACATGTTTAGGATTGAAAATTCATCCTGTTAATTTTTTCTGTAATGAATAAAAAGTCTCCTTCCTTATCTTTTTTGATAACTTTTGTTTGAAAATCTACATTATTTAATATTAAAATGACTACCTTAGCCTGTTTCTTGGGGTCACTTGTTTTCAAGTTTTTTTATCAGCCTTTTACTCTTAGATAGTGTCTATCTTTCTCTGAGATGAGTTTCCTGTATGCAGCAAAATGATAGATCCTGTTTATGTATCCACTCTAAGAGTCTGGCTCTTTTTTGAGGAATTGAGTCCATTTAGGTTAACAGATAGTAATAGTGATTGTTGTTTCCAGCTATGTTTGCTGTTAGAAGTAGAATTATGTCTGTGTATCTTTCTTCTATTGGTTTTCTTGCTTTTTATAGGGTGTAGTTTTCCTCCTTGTGTTGAGTTTTCCATCTATTATTCTTTGTGGGGCTGTATTTGTGTTCAGATACTGTGTAAATTTAATTTTTCCCTGGAATATCTTGTATTCTCCATTTCTGGTAATTGAGAGTTTTACTGGATAAAGTAACCTGGGCTGATATTTGTGTTCTCTTAGAGTCTGTGTAATCTTTGTCCAGGATCTTCTAGCTTTAATAGTGTCTGTTGTGAAGTCTGGTGTAATTTTTATTGGTATGACTGTATGTTTCTTTTACTGTTTCACTTACCCTTTTAGTATTCTTTCTCTGTTTTGAACACTTGGTGTTTTGACTATTATGTTTCAGTAAGAATTTTTTTTTTCTGTTCCTATTTGGAGATTTGTAGGCTTCTTTTATGCTCATGGTCATCTCATTCTTAAGGGTAATGAAGTTATCTTCTAAGATTTTGTTGTAGATATTTACTGTGCCTCATTGTTGATATTCTTCACCCTCTTCCTTTCCTATTATCCTTACATTTCGTCTTCTCATTGTGTCCTAGATGTCGTGGACATGTTGGGTAAGGAGATTTTTAGTTTTTGCATTTTCTTTCACTGTTTTATCTATATTCTCTCTGTTGTCTTAGGTCCCTGAGAGTCTCTCTTTCATATCATGTAGTCTGTTGGTGATGCTTGCATCTGTGACTCCTGATTTCTGTTTTAGGTTTTCTGTGTCTATGGTAGTAATTTTTTGTGTTTTCTTTATTGTTTCTATTTCTATTTTCAATTCCATCACCTGTTTAGTTGTGTTTTCCTGTAGTTCTTTGAGTGATGTTTGTGTTTCCTCTTTAAGAGCTTCTATTTGTTTATGTATGTTCTCCTGTAATTGTTTAAGGTATTTATTCACTTGCTAATCTGTGATCTCCGTCATTATCATGAAATATGATTTCAAGTTTAAGTCTTGTTTTCTGGTGTGTTTGGCAATTCAGTACTCGCTGTGGTGGGAGAGGTGGGTTTTGATGTTGCCAGGTTGTCTCGGTTTCCATTGCTTAAGTTTTTTTGTTTACCTCTTACTATCCTGTTATCTGATTATGGGTGATCTTGTTCTCACTGACTGGTGCCTGTCTCATCTGTGGATCTGCCAGCTGGTAGGCTCAGGAAATAAAATGCTTCTGGGTGTCTGGCTCTTTGTGGGAAAGCAGTGAGTTCTCATGTCAGTGTCTCAGTTCTGTCTTTATGGGATCAGGTCTGGGAGCTCTTATGAGGTTGTTTTGAGAGCTCTGCCCTCTGCCAACAGGTCTTGAGTCCTAATGACAGAGATAAGAATCTTCTAGGTTAAAAGGACCCTGTTCCTGAGAACACCACACTCTCTGTGTTCCCTCACTGTACACTCAATGGGCCTATGCCTTAGGGTTAAAATTGGTCCAAGTGTAAAAGTGCTTGTGTATCCGAACTGCAACCTCAACCTTTCTCAGGTACATTCTGAGTCCTGATGACAGAGAGCCAGCCCTCACTGTGGTCTGGAATGTACCCTTTTCCAGAGAGGACCACACGTCCTGCTCTCTGAGAACTTCTGGTGTAGCTTCTGTACTTTTTGGGATCTGCTGCTTTCAAGTTCTCTGTATCAAGCTGAACCTCATTAGTGCCCACAGAACATTTCAAGATGCGTTATGGCTTTATGTAAATGGTGGCACTTAATTTGGTTTGTGTTTTATAAATTTCTTTTAGCTCTCATATTTGCAGGACTTTTCAAAAAGGAGATTTTAGTTTCTCAGGTGCTGACTTTCAATGCCATGGGAAGGAAAAGTGATAACTTGTGTTCCCAGATGTGGTTGTATGGATTGTCAAGGTGCATAGAGTTTCTGAAAAAGCTTATATTTCACTAGTGTAGACATACTTGATATATTAACATGAACTGTTGATTTAAAGTGGAGATTGGTGACCTCTGAATATAAGATGATGAATAATATACACATTTTAGAATATTCTTTCTTTGTTTCAGTTTACTCATACATTTTCTGTGTAAAATTTAGTTTTCATGGATTGTAACTAGATTGAATATCGAGCGATAAACATTATATATATATGTATATATATACATACACATGTATTTATAAATTCTGCTTATGAAGATAATTCTTTTGCAGTATGTACTTGGTAGTCAATGTTAGGTAGATTGGATTTTTTAAGTTTTACCTTCACAATGTTTATACATAGAGGATGAGCTATATTTTAGAGATTTTAACATTCTACTCTAATGTTAAAATTATTATTAAATTTCTATTTCAATTTGTGATTCTGTTTTTGTGTAAAATTGTGATAAACTTTGTAACATGTGATCATGTATTCTGAGATATTTATAAGTACTGAGGACACACACATACACAGAGAGAGAATAGAGAGGAGAGAGAGAGAGAGAGAGAGAGAGAGAGAGAGAGAGAGAGAGAGAGAGAGAGAGAGATTTTTCTTTAGAAACATTTTACCTTAGTAGAAGTTTTCCCTTGCTAGAATATTTTTCTCTTTCCCATAATAGAATCTTTCTGTTATTTCCTTAGAAAGTTTCTAAGGAAAAAATAGTTGGATATTTTCTTTTATTACATTTCACATGTTATCTCCCTTCTTAGTTTCCCCTCTGGATTCCTCCTATTCCATTCCTCCTCCCCTTGCCTCTATGAGAGTGTTGCCCCACCCATCCACTTTCTCCCACCTCTTTGCACTGGGACCATAGAAATCCCTTCCTTTGTGAACACTTCCATAATCTTATTCTTTATTCCTTGAGATCATAGGTGATATTTTTCTTTCATGAAACATTACACACTTCACACATTGTTAGCACTGAGGAAGTCAGGAAATGTTTCTGAGTTGAATGACATTTAGCAAAAGCTGCCACTGTGTTACAGTACACATTGCTAAGGTCAAGTCTGGCTTCCTCCAGGCCTTCTGCTTCCAGGAGTACACAGTGTGAAGCATACTTGATTCTTTGTTATGTTGTTTCTTGCTCTTTTCCACTGAAGACTTTTGAAGCCACCCTAATGGCCATTCTTTCTTCCAATTATGTATCCGGACAAACCATACAGTTCCCTTGTATTCAGTAGATGAATCTCTCAGAGGAATTACCTTTTCTTTCTCCCTTAAAGACCTCAAGTATAGAGAGATCTACTAAGTCATAAGTGGAGTAGAAGTAGATTTGCCAAGTCTTAGCATCCTGCCTAACAATACATACACATTATAGCATGGGGAAAGTATAAGTGTTGAAAATGTAGTTAGAGATTATGCAGCTTTAGAAGAGTGGCAGTAATTTCCTTTCTTTATAGACTGTTGAATCATTTTTCCCCTTAGCAAGATTAGCGGAATCTTTGGAATGCTAATGGAGGTAGTTTTCAGGCTGGAGTTTTCCAGGATGGTTCTAGCTTTAATTTTCTATATGATATGTACAAAATATGTAGTGTAATCTATAATAGAATTTTACATTTAAACTCTAGGATGCAACCAGACAAAATTAAAAAACCTACTTTATATTGTGTTGTTTGTTCCTTGGACCAACCAATCTACAGAAAATTTTCATGCCCAGTTCTTTGGTTTTTTGTTTGGTGTACCATCTATGCTACTTGTGGGGTGCATTTTCAGCCAAGTAGTGAACATCATTTAAGGTATACCAGTACTTTTTGGATACTTATACATTTATGTATTCTAAATCTTTAAATAAAAATAAAACATGTCTTCCTATTGTTTATAAAACATCTATACTGTTATTTCCTTTTTTTTTCTTTCCTTCCAGTTCTGTATGGCACAACTTACCAGTTAATTTCGTTCCATTTTACCTATATTTTCTCATAGAATTTTTACTCTACCATAACTTTCTCTAGATCTTCTTTTCCTATATCACATGGTTGGTCATTTTTGCTTCCATGGGTACTTCATTTTATATATTCAATTCTAATGATTCATAAATATGAACCATAGACAAAATAGAACATGGAGCATTTGCTTTACTGTACCTGTTTAACTTCAGTCAAAATAACATTTTCTATGTCAAGTTATTTACCTACTAAATCTTTCAACAAAGAGGCAGAAAACAAGTTCAACTTAAAAAAAATTCTGTTTCCCTATACAAATTACAACTACTGAGAAAGATAACATAAAATATTTGACAAGAGCATCCAATTCTATCTATAAGAAAACCTAACCAATGATGTAAAACACTTACATAATGAAAGCTACGAATCTCTGAAGAAAAGTGAGATGACCATGTGATTTTGTTCTTTGAGATTGTTTTTATGGTGGATTACATTGATGGATTTCCTTATATTAAACCATACCTGCATCCCAGGAATGAAGCCTCTTTGGTCATGATGAATAATTGTTTTGATGTGTTCTTGGATTCAGTTTGCAAGGATTTTGTTGAGTATTTTGCATCAATGTTCATAAGTGAGATTAGTATGAAGTTCTCTTTCCTTGTAGCATCATTGTGTGGTTTAGGAACGAGGGTTACTGTAGCCTCAAAAAATGAGTTAGGTAGTATTCCATCTGATTCTATCTTGTAGAATAGTTTGGAGAGTATTGGTGTTATGTCTGCAATGAATGTCTGATGAAATTCTGCACTGAACACATCTGGACATGGGCTTTTTTTGGTTGGGACAATTTTGTTGACTTCTTCTCTTTTTTTTAGGTATTATGGGATTATTTAGATGGTTTACCTGGTCCTGATTTAACTTTAGGATCTTGTGTCTGTCTAGGAATTAATCCATTTCCTCCATATTTTCCAACTTTGTGGAGTATAAGCTTTTGTAGTAGGATCTGATGATTTCTTGAATTTCCTCAGTTTCAGTTATTATGTCTCCACTTTCCTTTCTGATTTTGTTAATTTGGATATTCTCTCTTTGCCCTCTAGTTAGTGTGAGTAGGGGTTTATCAATCTTGTTGATTTTCTCAAAGAACCAGCTCTTGGTTTTGTTGATTCTTTCGATGGTTCTTTTTGGTTCTATTTGGTCTATTTCTCCCCTAATTTTGATTATTTCTTGCTGTCTACTCCTCTTGGGTGTATCTTTTTCCTTTTTTCTAGAGCTTTTAGCTGTGCTCTTAAGTTGCTGATGTATATCCTCTCCAGTTTCTTTGTGGAAGCGTTCAGGCTATGAGTTTTCCTGTCAGTACTGCTTTCATTGCATCCAATAGGTTTGGGTATGATGAGTTTTCATTTTCATTGAATTCTAGAAAATCCTTAATTTCTTTCTTTATTTCTTCTTTGACACTGCTATTGTTTAACAGTGTGTTCTTTAGTTTTCAGGTGTATTTGGGATATTTGTTGTCTTTGTTGTTGTTAAAGACCAGCCTTAGGCCATGGTAATCTGAGAGAATGCATGAGAGTATTTCAATCTTCTTATATCGATTGAGGCTCATTCTGTATCCAATTATGAGGTCAATTTTTGAGAAGGTGCCATGGGGTGCTGAGAAGAAGGTGTATTATTTTATTTTAGGATGATATGTTCTGTAGATATCTATTAATTCCAGTTGGTTCATAGTCTCTGCTAGTTTTACAGTGTCCTTGTTCAGTTTCTGTTTCCATGATATGTCCATTGGTGAGAGTGGGTATTAAAGTCTCCCACTATTATTGTGTGGGGCGAAATGTATTTTTTGAGCTTTAGTAGGGTTTCTTTTATGAATGTGGGTGCTTTTGTATTTGGAGCATATGTGTGAAGGATTGAGAGTTCCTCCTGACAGATTTCCCATATAATGGGTAAAAAGTGTCCTTTTTTATCTTTTTTGATAAATTTTGGTTGGAAATTTACTTTATTCGATATGAGAATAGCCACTCCAGCTTGCTTCTTGGGGCTGTTTTCTTGGAAGTTTTTTCCCCACCCTTTTATTCTGAGATAGTGTCTGTCTTTGTCTCTGAGATGAGTTTCTTGTATGCAGCAAAATGCTGGATTTTGTTTATGTATTCAGTCTGATAGCCTATGTCTCTTTATTGGGGAGTTGAGTCCATTTATGTTAATAGATATCAAGGAATAGTGTTTCCTGTTTCCTGCTATTATTGCTTTTGTAGGTTGAGTTGTGCCTCTGTCTCTTTCTTCTTTTGTTTTTCTTGCTTAGGTGTTTTCTTGTTTTTACTAGGATATAGTTCCCCTCGTTGTATTGGGTTTTCCACCTATAGTTTGTTGTAGTGCTGGGTTTGTGTTCAGATATTGTGTAAATTTAGATTTGTCTTGAAATACCTTCATCTCTCCATCTATGATGATTGATAGTTTTTCTGGCTATAGCATCTTGGGCTCGCACTTGTGCTCTCTTAGGGTGTGCATGATATCTGTCCAGGCTCTTCTAGCTTTCATAGTCTCTGTTGAGAAATCAGGTGTGATTCTGATTGGTCTGCCTTCATATATTACCTGACCTTATTCCCTTACTGCTTTTAGAATTCTTTCTTTGCTTTGGGCACTTGGTGTTTTGACTATTATGTGTTGGGAGGAATTTCTTTTCTGCTCCAACCTATTTGGAATTCTGAAGGCTTCTTTTTTGCTCGTGGCCATCTCATTCTGAAGGGTAGTGAAGTTTTCCTCAACAATTTTGTTGAAGATATTTACTGTGCCATTTAGTTGATATTCTTCTCCCTCTTCTATTCCTATTATCCTTAGGTTTGGTCTTCTCATTGTGTCCTGGATCTCCTGTACATTTTGGGTTTGGAGCTTTGTGGTTTTTGTGTCTTCTCTGGCTGTTTTGTCTATGTTAACAATGTTGTCTTCGGCCCCCAAGATTCTCTCTTCCATCTCTTGTAGTCTATTGGAAATGCTTCCTCCTGTGACTCTTGATTTCTTTTTTAGGCATTCTACCTCTGGGGTTATCTCTTTTAGTGTTTTCTTTATTTTGTCAATTTCTGTTTTAAAATCCTACTTCCATTCCTTCATCTCTTTGGTTCTATTTTCCTCTAGTTCTCTGAGTTCTTTGAGTGTTTTTCTTGTTTCCTCTTTAAAAGCTTCTGATTCTTTTTGCTTTTCCTCCCAATCTTGTTTAAGCATCTCTATCATTGTCTTTATGTTTGATTTTAAGTCTGAGTCTTTTTTTTCTGGAGTGTTTGGCATTCCAGTGTTTGCTGTCATGGGAGAGCTGGACACTGGTGTTGCCAAGTTGTCTTGGTTTCCTTGGGATATACTCTTTTGTTTTCCTCTTGCCATCTTGTTGTCAGTGATATGTTCTCACCTTTTCCTTGTACCTGGTCTGTGTCCCTGGATCTCCACTGGTCCAGGTGGGTAATGGTCTGAGCCCTGTTCTGTGCCCCAAAGCCGGGTGGGAACATGGGTCCCAATGATGGGTTCCTGGTTGCTGTATCAGGCAGGGCATGGGCCTGCATTCCGTGCCCACTTGGCAGAGATCTGTATGTTCCCTGGATGCTCAGATTCCCCTCTCACCAGTTCTTAACGTTTGGGAACTTTGGTCCATGTGGCAGATGGGCCAAGCCCTCTTCTGTGCCCGTAAATTTCTTGAAGAGTAGAATATGATGGCCCATTTATTTGCTTTGGAAACTGCTCTTCACTATGTAAAAAAAGTGTGTTATCATAGTCAGAGCAAGTACTGGGAGTAGCAACATTTGACACTTAGTTCTTACCAGAACCAAATACAGACACATGAGCCAGCATTAATCCAAAGTGTATAGATATCAAATAATTTAAAGCTGTAGATACTGACATACAATTATCAGAACCATCTCTACATATTTAAACAGCTCACCTCCTGAATGTTAAGTAGACCATATAACTCAGGAATTTGTTTACTAACTATGCTCAGGATTAATGACAAAAGCAAGTGAATGGGACATATTTTTAAGATGAATTATGCACCATAATTTTAAATGTGCACTGTAATTTCAAATAGGGAGCAGTTTGATAGTAGTTGTTCTGGGAGAATTAAAATATCTTTATGTATTTTCCAGAGGTTGATGACA